>NC_080077.1:19226174-19864992 GCF_949987535.1 Balaenoptera acutorostrata
TAACAAATCAACACATCCAGCTCCTTGTTGTGGCTTAAATAAGCTACATGTGTCCTCGTGACATCCTAATAAAATGCCCTAAATAGTTAAACATCTAAGGTAAACATTTTTGAAAAGATCATGATAATGTTAATCCTCATACTCTCTGTTACAAATTAGTGTTCAGAGTCTTTGGTGATACTGACATTTGGGAGTGCTTGAGTCTGGTCTACACGTGAATATTGATGACAACAGTGAACTCAGAACCGTGGGCAGTAAGTGGCCAGTACTCTTAATCCTTCATTAAGACACATGCATGCTAGAGAGTGGGGAATAAATCTTACAGAGATTCATGGACTTACCACATCAGTGGAGATTTTAGGGGTCCAGAGGGCTAGGCATGCTGGGACATCCTCTCTAAGGTAAAGGATAAGACATAACTAAGAAAGAGGCCAGTACTTGCTGGTCCTCTCTGCATTTGGGTAGTAGAATATTCTGCTTTGGGGAGTATTATTTCAATGCATTCATTGAGTGACTCTGAAGATCATCAGCTTTGAGTGGGATCCAATGCAAGAGAGGCATCTGCAGGAAATTTGAGCATCCCAGGAAAGAAAGATCACCTGGTCCAATTCTGTTGTAAACATGCCACTGAAACACCTCCCAGCAAATGCACAAATGTTATTTACTACTGAGAGAGTCCTTATCTATGGGGTCCTTATAGTATGATGCACCTCATCCGTCTAGAATTGTTTACAGTAGACAAATTTGGAATCGATTTATGGAGCATGGCTCTCTGAAAAATGTCGCATAACTGTGTAATATACAAGTAAACAATGGAGATGTTTCATTACCAAAATAGCTCCCTTTTGTGTAAGTGATACGTGCACAAAGACCCCCTACATATTAGATCTGGGCTAGCATCAAAAGGCCTATACAAAAGTAATCTTCATAGCAGAGATGGTGACGATGAATGGGCCCAACAGTATGGGCTCTCTTTCACCCAGGCTTAGCTGTCTCAACTGTCGGTCACAAAAACTGACTCATTATTTAATATGGTATCATCCTCCCGGGTGTACAGTCAGTTACTTCATGACAAGTTGATATCAGTGGACTTCTGTCAAGGAGGGGTGGGCAGTGATTCATCCTTACTAGAATTGAGACTTACCTCAAATATGAGTTTGTTTTCCCTGTATTTGGTGCCTCTGCCAGCACTGTTATCTTAGGGGTTACAGAGACATGGATCCAGCCTAACATTCCCCTTGGACCAAGGATCAAGTTATACAGTGAACATTTAATCACTGGGGAACGTTTGAGACTCACTGGTCCTAACATATACCGTAGAAAGAATTGATAAAATTCCTGGCAGATTGGAAAGGTATATAAAAGGCTCAGCTAAGAAGCCAGCCTGGTGATGACATCCTGCAAAACTGAGGCAGTATCCTCCAGAATACAGAATGTTTGTATAAAACCAAAGATCAATACACAGTACTATGACTGTAATAGCTATAATATACTGGCCTGAGATTCAAAAATTAGAAGTAGGAGTGGCCTCTCTCACCATCATTTCCAGTGGTCCATTTTCAATAATTAGTGTTCTCTGTCCCCACAACAGGGAGTTTCTGTACTGGAGGACCTAATTCCTGGGGGTGGATAGCAGGAAATATTTTCACCAGGGAACACAGTATGATTGACAATAAACTAAACTCTGATATATTCCTAGTTGCTTTGAGATCCTCATCCTGGTGGACAAACAGGAAAAAAGAAACTAATATAATGGAGTGGTGGGAGAATTCATCCCGCTTGTCATGAGGAGCTAGGTTTCTGCTACATAATGGGGACAAGAAGAATTATGTCTGGATTTGCTGGGACACTTGTTGGTGCTTCCACAGTGAATGCTTAATTACAACAATCTCAGCCTGATAAGAGTAAGGCAATCAAGGTCTGTGCCCATCAAGACTGAAGGTCTGGGGCACCAACCAGGCAAGCCACTAGAGCAGCTGGAAGAAAGGGAAATCTAGAATAGGTGGTAGAGGAGAGATGTTGACTACCAATTATGGCCTTAGGGCCAGCTGTAGCAGTGGATACTACAGCTTTCTTGTTATATGGTAATTTGATTATTTATTTATTTTTAGAGCTTATGGCCGCCACCAAGAGCCATCTAGAGCCACCACCTTCAGGACTGGAGGGACAGAATTAACTTAAGGACCAATCAGACTAGTTAAAGAGGTAAGTCATGGCAGATTTTTGGAGATTGCTCATGCCCGAGGTGAGTGGTTTTCAACTGGGAGTGATTTGTGTCCCAGGTAGGGTTGACAGATAAGATACAAGAAACTGTAAGGGCAAATACCAGTTTAAACAAAACAAAACAAAACAAGACAATTCTCCTTAAGGAAAATAAGGGAAGAGACTCTTCCCCTCCCTTTTCTTAGAGCATTCACTTTAGAAAACTTATAATTTTAGGTTCTCTCTCTCTCTTCTTCTTTGAAATATATGTAAATATTTTTAAAGGCTAAATAGGTATCTTGTCAGCTTTAAGATCCAGGAATATCTTTCTCAACGACCTGGAAGTCCTCTCTTTGAAATGTAATCATCAAGGAAGATAGCACCCCAATCCCCCAGTTTCTGTGGAAGGGGAGGAACCTAACCTTGGTGGGAGCCTCCCACCAACTTGGAAAAATACCTCCTGCCATAAAGGCATGAGAAGTTTATGTTTCTTTTGGATAAACTCAGTTAGCTAATGCAAATGGTCACTCCAAATAGCAGGTGAATTTAGGATTCCCTATGTGTAACAAATGGTGCTATCAAATCCCTTTACTTAAGGGACTAATTATCATTTATCTTGAGAACATGTAGGTAATGGGCAATATCTGCTGGGCTGTACAAAAGGGTGAGGTTTCTTTGGCTCTTTGCTATCTCTTTAGCAGATTGCCCTTGACGTGTATCACATTCTGGTTTAACGCTTATTCAACAATCTTCTGTTTCTTCTACCTTTGTGGAGGTTTGCCTGGTTTGAAGGAGATTCTGTTTTTAATTATCTATCCCCAACAACACCTTATACCCAGTTAAAGTGGAATAACAGGGAAAATAAATTTTTAGTGTAATTTTTAACAGAAGTATGTGCTATATATTGCACATACTGTTTGTTTGTATGAAATTAAAATTTAATTGGATGAAATGACTCTAGACAGAGACCTTGCACCCTTCACAAACATTAACTCAGACGGACAGTAGACTGAAATGCAAAATGCAAAAGTATAAAATTCCTAGAAGATAACATAGGAGAAAATCTAGATGACCTGGGTATGGCGATGGCTTTATGGATATAACACTAAAGCCATGACCCATGAGAGAAAGAATTGATAAGCCAACTTCACTAAAATTAAAAACTTCTGCTCTGTAAGGAAAATGTCAAGAGAATGAGAAAACAAGTCATAGACTGGGAGAAAATATTTGCAAAGGAATACTTAAAACTCAATGATAAGAAAACAAACAACCTGATTAAAAATGGGCCAAAGACTTTAACAGACACCTCACCAAAGAAGATATACAGATGGCAAATAAGCATATCAAAAGATGTTCCGTATCATATGTCATCAGGGAAATGCAAATTAAAATGAGATACCACTACACACCTATTAGAAAGGCCCAAATCTGGAACAATGACAACATCAAATCCTGACTAGGATATAGAGCAACAGAAATTCTCATTCATTTTTGTGGGAATGAAAAATGGTACAGCCACTTTCGAAGACAGTTTGATAATTTTTATAAAACTAAACATACTCTTATCACATGATCCAGCAATTACACTCCTTTGTATTTACCCAAATGAGCTGAAAACATATGCCTTCACAAAAACTTGCACACAGATGTTTATAGCCACTTCATTCATAATTGCCAAAACTTGGAAGCAACTAAGATGTCTTTCAGTAAGTGAATAAATAAATAAACCATGGTACATCCAGACAATGGAATATTATTCAGCATGAAAATGAAGTGACCTATGAAGTCATGAAAAGACATGGAGGGAACTTAAATGTGTATTTCTAAGTCAAAGAAGCTTATTTGGAAAGACTACATACTTTATGACATTCTGGAAAAGGCAAAACTATGGAGACAATAAAAAAGATCAATGGGTGCCAGGGCTTGGGGGAGGGGAGAGATGACTAGGCAGAACACACAGGATCTTTAGGGCAGTGAAACTATTATATATGATATTACAATGATGGATACATGTTATTATACATTTGTCCAGACCCACAGAATGTACACCAAGAGTAAACTCTAGTGTAAACTGTGGACTTTGAGTGATTGATGTATCAATGTAGGTTCATCGACTGTAACAAATGTACCACTCATGGGGGGTGTTGATAAATAATGGGGAAGGCACGTGTGGCGTCAGGGGATAAATGGGAAATCTCCATACCTTCTGCCCAATTTTGCAATGAACCTGAAACTACTCTAAAAATTAAGTCTTTAGTAAAAGAAATTTTAACGGGGTGTCCTGTATTTTAATTTCCGACTCTAGCAACACTGCTCCCCAGGGGACACTTGACAATGTCTGAAATCATTTTTAGTTGTCACAACTGGTACTTAGAGGGTGTGGGCAAGCCATGCTGCCACTGACAGGTCAGGACCACAACAAAAATCAGCTGACTCAGAATGTCAGAAGTGTACAGGGGGTACCACAAAGTCGTTTTGCTTCACTCCCTCAAGGCTTTCAGTAAAGCCAGGATGGTGCTCAACCCCAAGAGATTGTGAGGAAATAAATACCCCTGAGAGCACCCATCCATCAGGGGATAAACGTTACAGTCGCCGCATCCTCTAGGGGGACCTTTCTAAGGGATGTCCTACACAGTTTATCAGGATTCCCCGGAGCACTGAGCCCCAGTAGCCCACAGCAATAATCACCACATCCTTTAATGAATATCCTCCTCTTTCTCATTTCATTCTTCCTACTCTCTCATTTCTGCTTGCTGACGTCACTTCCCAAATAAACTGTCTTTGTCCAGAACACTTTCTCGGCTGATTTTGGGGGTCATCTAATATGAGAAACATCATTACAAACAGAGCATCCTCTCCTAGGAACATTACAGCCTGAACACGCTTACCCGGAAGTGCTGTGCGGTTAGTCTTTTATCCTGGAGGGGAATAGGGTAGTGAGCTGTTTGTAGATCCCTCAGGGCTGCAGAAAGTTTAGCCTTATCTTCGAAATGAGCAATCCCATGTCCAACAGCTTTCAAAATTGTTAAAGCCCGCTCTGTAAATCGGTAGCTCTCCTGTGAAGACAAAGCATAGCGGTCAGCCTCCCTTTTGCTTATTTAGGTGTAACTAGGCTTACAAGAATTTAATTTCTGTTCATATATTAAACATCTGTTATATGACTGACTCAATAGTTATTTATGGAGGACTTACTTGATCAAAGCATTTTGCTAGGTGCTATGGCCTGAGGGATATAAAACAAGGAACATGATTCCTGCTCTAGTAGGAACGCATGGAAACACCTACCTCACTTTGGGGGCCAGGGGAAATTTCTCCACAGTATGAATATCCAGCCTTTGTTCTGAAGAGTGTCTAGGAATTAGTCTGATAGCTGTGTGGAGTTTGATGACTGAAGGGCAGAGAAGTGTTTAGGGAGAGAGCAATAAAATAAAAAAGACAAGAGGGTAAACTAGCGTGGGCTGCTGGCTCCCTTCTGCTATAAACTCGGAAGAAGAGATAAAAACAAGAAGGAGATAGGGATGTCAGGAAGGAACTTATTTTTTTAAATGGAGAAAACACTGAGGTGTTTGCAGATTATCTTGACTCGTGTGTGGTGGGTAGTTGGTGGCTGGTGGAGAAGTTACTCAGAGCAGAGGGTGCTTGGAGGAAGCATGACGAGGGTCAAGTAGGAGGAAAACTTTGTAAAGTCTGTTTTTGCCTCTTTCCTAGGGGCACCATGGTGCAATCATTGCTCCACGGTTCCCTGTAGAAATTTTGAGGAATGGCCCAGCAGGAATGGCATGAAAATGGGGTGAGAAACTGATGAAAACAGATGAAACTGACTTGCCACCTTAACACATTTACTTCTTGCTGACCTTCTCTGAACCTCCCCGAAGCCTAGGGAAGGTCTTTTCTTAATGGTGTTTCTCCCTGAGATAAAACCATGACCAGAAAACTTGTCTGGTTATATGGTAGTATTGGGAATGATCATGTATGGCTCTGAGGAGCTTGAGTCTCTCTGTTCTTGGACCAGTCTATATCTCCTTTTGCTTCTTCATTAGAACTGAAGAATACTGGGGCCTGGATGTAAGCCTCAGTAATTTTTATAAGATGGAGGAGTTGGTAACGCCAGGGAAATATGAGTTTACAGACTAAAATACCTAAACACTTAGGGAGTTAAATCACCTAAAGAAAGAAACAAACTGCTTCCACGTCTTGGCTATTGTAAATGGTGTTGCTGTGAATATCGGGGTGCACGTGCCCTTTTTGTGCCTTTTGAATAAATGTCCAGGATATATATCCAGGAGTGGGATTGCTGGATCATATGGTAGTTCTATTTTTAGTTTTTTATGGAACCTCTGTACTGTTCTCCATAGTGGCTGCACCAATTTACATTCCCAACAACAGTGTAGGAGGGCTCCCTTTTCTCCACACCCTCTCCAGCATTTATTATTTGTAAGCTTTTTGATGATGGCCATTCTGACTGGTGTAAGGTGATGCCTCATTGTGGTTTTACCTTCCATTTCTCTAATAATCAGCAGTGTTGAGCATCTTTTCATGTGCCTATTGGCCATCTGTATGTCTTCTTTGGAGAAGTGTCTATTTAGGTCTTCTGCCCATTTTTTGATTGGGTTGTTTGTTTTTTTGACATTGAGTTGTATGAGCTGTTTGTATATTTTGGAAATTAACCCCTTGGCAGTCACATCATTTGCAGATATTATCTCCCATTCCATAGGTTGTCTTTTCATTTTGTTGATGGTTTCCTTTGCTGTGCAAAAGCATTTAAGTTTGATACATGCACCCCAAGGTTCATAGCAGCACTATTTACCATAGCCAAGACATGGAAGCAACCTAAGTGTCCATCAACAGATGAATGGATAAAGAAGGTGTGATATATATATAATGGAATATTACTCAGCCATAAAAAACTAAAATATTGCTATTTGCAATAACATGGATGGACCTAAAGAATAGCATAGTGAATTAAGTAGATAGAGAAAGACAAATACTATATTATCAATTTATCACTTATATGTGGAATCAAATAAATAATAGAATGAATCTATTTATAAAATAGAAAGACTCACAGACATAGAAAACAAACTATGGTTAACAAAGGGGAAAGGGGTAGGGGAGGGATAAATTAGGAGTATGGGATTAACAGATACAAACTACTATATATAAAATAGTTAAGAAGCAAAGATTTACTGTATAACACAGGGAACAATATTCAATATCTTCTAATAACCTATAATGGAAAACAATCTGAAAATATATATATATATAACTGAATCACTTTGCTGTATACCTGAAACTAACACAATATTGTAAATCAACTATACTTCAGTTAAAAAAGGAAGAATAAAAAAGAAAAAAACAAACTGGGTAATCCATGCTATATAAAGCAGAGTTATTATTTTTTCCAAGAAAAGACAAAATAAGAATCTAAAATAAGCAGGGTAGGGACATCGACATAGAAGGTGGGCTTGCTGATCTTCCTCTGTGTCTATTGAGCAGGTGGCAGAGGACTGATGAGAGATGGCGCAGAAAGTGAAGAAGCAGCCATGGGGAATCCTGCACAACCACTGCCTGCAGAGGCAACCATGCATGACTGGAGCATGTCTGGGCCATGGAAACATGAGCATGAGGGAGCTGGTCTTGAGCCGTCTTGTTGCTGCTCTGGCCAAGAGGTTTACTGACTGGCTAAGTGGATCTCATCTCACTAACATAAAGCTGTGTTATGTGGGATGGATTGCAGGGAGCAAGTAAAGCTGAATTATGTAGTGGGAAGGCTCTATGAATATATCTGCCCCCGAAATGCACATGCCCATGTCTAAAGATGTCCTTTAGAGGACATCTAAACCAAGACAGGACCTCAGGGAAAATGCTGGACGCATTTACCTCTCTCTTCTTTCAGACCCTGTCAGAACAGAGGAGCAAGAGAAACTAAGAAGAGGTCAAGAGAAGAAAGAGGAGATGAAGAAGTGACCGAACCTTCCGTGGATCCTCTTGCCTTGAATCCCAGAGACCCTTCCTTAGATCAAGGAAGGGCAAAAGGAGCATATAATATATCAAAATTGTACACTGTATTAAAAGGGACTTCACTGATCCTATATAGTTTCTAAAGGACCAATAATAGAATGGGATCTGCCTGAGGTGTTAACAGATGTGAAAGGGGATTCAACAGAGCAGAGGTGAATAAATAAAATAAAATGAAATAAAATAATTTTATTTGTATCCCTACAGAGTTTAGACTGTTTATTAGCATGTCGTATTGGGGAATTTCTTACAGAATATACTTAATAGTTTTAAAAAGTAAAAAATCGGTAAGTTGAAAACAAAATAGCAATGTGATTTAGTTCATAATCTTTGAAAATAAGGCACAAAAAAAAAATCACAGTTGCTCAAAGATTTACCAGCTCAAAGTTGGGTAGCACAACATCTTCATCCCCGACGACAAAGGTCACCATGCTGCAGATGTGTATGGAGTGCCCCACGGGGGAGTATGCGGTGAAGAGCAGCATGTGTCTCCTAAAGAGAGTGGACACTGTATGAGGACCGAGGGTTTCCTTTGTTGTAGTCCTTGCCTCTGTTAGCTTCTTGATGATTCTTTGTGCTCAAATGAAGTCAAACGTTAGTAAGGGCTGAATTTTGTAACACAGATGAGGTAAAGACTGATGAATTTTTCACTCTGAAAGAACCCTCCGAGATCATGGAATCTATATTTCACTGATTATGCTGGACAAAAAACAGTTACAGTAAATGACAAACTTGCACATGTTGGAGACACCTCCCATAAGCTGTGGACACGTTGTGAAACACTCGTCTTGATTTTCCCCCTAACAAACAACAGTAATAATTCATGTTGGCCTAGTGCTCTGTAGATTTCATAGTCAGTTTCTCACAAATGCATAATTTCATGTGTGTTAACTGTGTCTCTCCTACCAGGTTGCGGTATCAGGGAGAATACTGAGAACATGTCCAAAACCCACCTGTCTATAGCTTAGGTCCTGTGGGGGGAAAAGCAGATCAAAATACTAGATTCTTTATCAGTTCCCCATCCTTGGTTGTCTTGATGGATGAGCACTCAGACAGAATAATGATTTCTGGGAGAATCTCTTCATACCAGAGTTTTTAGGGAAGATGTGAAAATATAGAAGTTTTAAAATTTATTATTTCTCTAGAAATATTGGATGCTTGCCATAGATTATTTTAGCACTTCATTTTGTTGCTGGCTTTGCTTTTGTACAAGAGCCATAGCTTTTCATTGATCACATAGAATTATCATGACTGATCTTGGGAAATTCAGCAAAAATATTTATTTCATCTGAAATACGAGGTAATATTTTGAATTTTATTTATCAAAATCATGAAAACTTTTCAATTATACATATTTTCTTTAAAATGAAAAATGTGATGTGCTTAACCAATTTTATCTTAATTCAAAATAGAACTACAGGTAAAATTAAAAACAAACTACAGGTAAAACTACAGATTTGTAGGGGAAAATGCTGTTTCTCAACCTGTTTTTAGATAAAATCATGGTTCTTATTAAGGAATTTAATAAGTTTTACAATAAAACAAAAAAGATCATTTTAATAAATTAATTTTAGAAATGCTGGGTTAAACCAGTTTAAACTGTATTCTTTACTAAAGAAACAACCAGATTCTTTAACAATTATGAATCTTCCAAAAGGTACAGCATTTCTTCACTTTATTTGTTCACAGAATTATTTTTCTCAAGAATCATGATGATAGACCTTTGCTTTAAGAAATCGCTTCAGGAAACAACATATTAGATTCCATATTGTTTCATTATTTAGTAGTCAAAAGCTTACAAGTCTTCAAATAATTCTTAGTATGGGAAAAATGAAGTCACTCCATACCCAACAGGCAGGTGAACCACTGTAGCCTTGGTAGCATACGTGTGGATTGTCACAACAAGATCACGTGGCCTCAGAGATTTCCAAGAAACTGTCTCAACTGTAAGTAGTCCAGGCTGTATGGGAGGGCTGTTCTTTGTTAAAGCTTTAGGAAAATTTAAAAGAAAAAAAAATTATATATATATATATACACAGAAATTTGATTGTGAGAGTATAGTTGGCGTTCACTGGTATTGCTTTTTACCAATAATGACATTAATAATATGATAATAACAATAATATTAACAACAACAACCAAGAATTAAACCTATTCTGAAAATGTTCATAAGACATTAGAAACTACCGTGAGTAAATAAATACTGGAAATAATACTCAAGAGGAATCAAGATCTTCTTCCCTCCCTATCCTACTTTTCTCCTCATAGTTATCCCCTCAGCTGAAGAAAACAAGAATGGAAAAGTTAGGAAAAAGAGGACAGACAGGGGTATTTCACTGTAGTATACCACTGCTTTTCTTATGTAGGGCAGTAATAACAATATCCCTCTAGACACAATTTTAAAGGAGGAAAAATACCGCATCTGGGAAAATGAGAGATTTTCCTAAGATAGTGGCAAAGCAAGGGCAAAAGATGCCACTGTTTATTTAAGTTTTGACCTTTGATCCTTAGCTTTGACTGTGTAGAAAAATAATTACCAAAATTTTAATTTTAAGTAAATTAATTAAAAATTAAAAATTTTACTTAAATTTAATTTTTATAAATTAATTTAAAATTTTATCTAATTAAACTTTAATTAATAATTTTTTTATCTTGAAATTGATAGAAAATAATGACTATTCTTCATCAGTAGCTGAGAGCAAAAGACTTCTTACCGTGTTTCCAGATAACACCCAGGCTAAGGATACAAGGCCACCACATGACCTGAAATACCTGTACGCATTTCGAGTTTCAATGTTCTAGGCCATGGTGTGGCTTAGGAGCTATTGGTTAAGTAGACATACTAAGCTCACACCACTGAAGTCTGGAAAGTTTATTCAACAAGTATTTATTGTCCACTTGCTGCACATCTGACACCATTCAAAACATTGGGTACATCCTGGTGGAAAATCACAGTCTGTGCCCTCAGAGTGGGCAAAAAATTCAATATTAAGCATTCAGCAAATATTTGTACCTGTACAGTGTCAGGTACTGTTAATTTGAGTTAAATATAAATGCTTTAGTAAAATAAGCCAAACAAAGAATGCTGTTTTGTGCATATGTGCATGTGTTTGCAAGAAGCTGGCCTTAGAGAAGAGAAGGAACAGTCCATCTGTTAGAACAGGAGGGAAGGGTGACAAGAGCTTGGGAGGGTTCATTATGAGAAGATGAGTGGGTCATTTCCAATTTCTTCTATCTCTTCAGTGAAGACAGCAGCAAGGTCATCAGCTGAAAATGAGGACGGATGAGAGTGGGAGTTGGAGATTTGAAGGCAGAGAGAGAGAGAGAGATTTGAAGGTTTGAAATAGTCACTCATGAGAATGAGAGCTGGGAGAATGAATGAACTCAGGAAATGTTGGCAGTGCATAGGGGCTTTTTTGAGATTTGTGGTCCTCAATTTAAAGTGGGGCTAGGTAGTAGGATTTTTTTTTTCTCCAGTTACACTCAGCTGTTCTGATGAAACCTCAGGTTAGGCACAGAGATATCTTCAACCAATATTAGGATTTTGCCAGGAGTGTAAGATGAGAGGGTAAGAAGAGCACTTGTGTTGAGGGCACCTGTGAGGATATAAATACAATCATGGACCATGGAAACTATGTTTGGAATAAGAGAAATAAAGATGTGAGGAGAGTGGACATAGAAGAAGTGGTAAGGTTGATGGATGGAGGTCCCAGTTCAGACCAAGACCTGTAGGGGTGGGAGTTCTAGAGAGAGCGAGCTGGAGATGCAGGGGTGGGGGTCAGAGAACTTGAAATTTGATTAGGATAATACAGTTATTGTTTCAATAACGTCTAAAATATAACCATGAAATTAGGGGGCCAAGGTGGGATGGAGGAAATGATCTTTGGAATTGTCAAATCAAAGAAGAAAGAGGTCATGATTTTCAATAGATTTTGAAAGAATCAAGAATGATAACATGTGGGACTTCCCTGGCGGTCCAGTGGTTAAGACTTTGCTTTCCAGTGCAGGGGATACAGGTTTCACCCCTGGTCGGGGAGCTAAGATCCCACATGCCTTGCAGCCAAAAAATCAAAACATAAAATAGAAGCAATATTGGAACAAATTCAATAAAGACTTTAAAAATGGTCCGTATCAAAAAATCTTAAAAAAACAAAAGAATGATGACTTGTATAGGTGGAAAGAAAAACAGAGGGACCAGGTGTGCTCAAGAGGTGACCGTAAGACCACAACAAGGAGAGGGACAGGTAGCAAGAGCGAGTATAATCCTTGATGTCAGAGAAGCAGGAAGATCTTAGGAGGTCTGGAGAGGGAATAAGTTCCTTCACACATTATACATTTTCCCTGAACAGAAAGTAAGTTGGGATCTCAGACAGTCATTTTCTCATAGCCTTCTTACCTCCAGATTCTCCCCAGCGTACCAATGCAGAAAAGCAAATCAGTAGTTCAATGGGCTTTAGACTGTCCACAAATAGATAGTAGGACACACGTTCATCTGAGAACTGCAAGAAATCAGACCAATCATTGTATTTCATGTCAGCCTATTAATGCTGTATTTTCCACTTCTATTAAAAGTACAATATCTAACATTTATAGAGAATTTACTGTGTTCTAGACACCACGATAAGTACTTTACAGGTTTAATGATAGAAAGAAAATCACACCGGTGAATGTTGGCAGCAGTCCATGGAAGCTGGGTCTGCAGGGCCTGTGTGAGACTAGCCACCATATCAGAGAGAGCCAAAGCTCCTTCCCATGAGTAAAGAAAAGGGATATGCTTATTCCAGAAATGACAAGTAGACGAAGAGACTGAGCCCAGAGCTGAGCAGTGCTCAGAGGATAGGCCTTTAATAAGCAAACAGTCCGTGGAGTAACTTTGGCAGAGAATGGAAATGTACTAAGGTATGCTACTTGGTGGTTTTTGATATAAACCCTCTATTCCTTCTTTCTACGAGATCTTCAGAAATATACCCATTGTACGCTAATGAACCAAACTGGATTTTTGTCTTGGGCATGCAAGAAAGTACTGAGCACAACTGGAATGTTCTTTAGTGGACAGCCACATAAGGACTACATGAATATGATTTTAATCCATCTTACGTGGGTACCGTTAATATCCATAATTATGGATGGAGAAACTGAAACACAGAGAGGGTAAGTAAATTGCCAAAGGTCACAGCACTTGCAAGTAGAAAAGCTGAGATTCAAAAGTAGGTCTATCTATCTACCTGACTCCAATACTGATCTTCACAATTATTGGGCTATTATTGCATTTCAATTTCCCAGTGCTTCAGCATAATTTTGACTGATGGTATATGGTAAATGTGTTAATTTGTCATTACACTTTCAAAGCTTTCTATACTATTGAACAACAATATTTAAATAACAAGTTGCAATACAAAAGAAAAATCTCTAGCAATACTGTGAAAAAAGAGATCCTTATTAATCAAATATAACAAGATTTCTAGAAACGCTTGGTACAATGTAACTATTTAAAATGATCACTTCCCTCAATGTCTTCCAATAGTTAGCATTAGACACTTTATTTCATTTGTTTTCTTTTGGCTGCCACATGTTGGTGATAGAGGCAGTTGTTTCAAACACCATCTAAAACTATGAAGGGCCCTGCATTTGCCAGCGCAGCCTGTGTGGCTGAGGAGGGGTTTCTGCCTAGAGATCATTTGTTGTCATTTTAAAGAGCCTGAGAATTTGAGGGTGAGGTGGCCCCGAGGCCACATTCAGGGGCTCTGCTCTGGTGCGGGGACCAGACACCTTTGTGAGCCCCTTGCCGACCCCCATGACATCTCCCAGGGGACAGCTAAGGCATGTGCAGCAGACAGGCTTCAGGCTCTGTGTCTCCAGCTCAGCTGGCAGTGCCTGTGGCCACTAAAATCAGGACTGCCTGGCCTCAGACCACGAACAATCCATGTTAAAGGCCGTTAAGTTTGGGTACCTAAAACATCCTCTAAGAAAAAGTCATCATTTTCTCAGACCATTGATGTTAAAAAAAATTCAGCGGAATGAAGGGACTCATAATGGATGCCGTCATTTTATTTCGCTAAGCTGGGACTTTACAAGGAAAATACAAGTCTCTTTTTACCATCACTTCATAAAAATAGGATCTGAATAAAGAACAGTTGGCCATTTTCCAAACACACATACACCTATATATTAGGGTGGTGATGTATAACAAAAACTCATATGCAAACTGCTCTTAGTAATAATAATGACAGCCAGCATTTATTTTCACTTACTAAGTATTAGGCATTCTCCTAAGTGTTTTACACATGTTCTCTCATTTATTTCTCAACTCTATGATGTTGGTCTCTCACTGCCATTGTATAAATAAGAAAACTGAGGCAAAGAGAACTTAAATAGCTTGCTCAAGTCCCGCCTCAGATGCGATCTAGATTCAAAACCCGGCAGTCTAGCTCCAGAGCCACTCATCTGCTTCCTCCAAAGGGGTACTAGTGAGAAAGGCACAGGTTTTACATCGGACAAACGCAGTTCTCGTGATGCTTGTGCCACTTACTAGTTTGGTGATCTTGGGCATTTTACCCAAACTTGGTCTGCCTCAGTTTCCTAACCTGAAAATTGATAATAATAATTGTCCTTTCATTGAGTTTGCTATGAGGAGTTGATGTAATAAAGAACCTAGGTCAGGGCTAGGAACAGAGTCAGCACCTATAAATGACTAGCATTTAATTATTGCCAATATTTTGAATATGACAACATTCCTAAGTTAACTGTAAACTGTATATTATTCTCATACCGTACTCTGGGTTCCGCTATTCCCAATTAACAGCTTTTTGTTTTGTTTTGTTTTGTTTTTTGTAATATTCATAAAATCAAAGCATTCCTCTGGACGTTTTTATAGATAGACTTCAGAACCAGGTCACCCATTCTGCCACCCCTGCAAACGCCACCCCAGTCACTACTACAGACCTGATTCTTACTTTCAGAGCAGGCAACCAGCTACAGAGCACCTCTTGAGGGATGCTCAAACGGTTTTCTCTGCCTGCATTTTCATCTCGTACAAGTGCAAAGGGAGAAGTCATCACCAAGCCTCCTACTTCCCCCAGCTCTGCATACAGCTCATGGAGATGTCGGGGGAGTATCACTGGCGGCTTGCAGGGCCCCATACAAGTGACATGCAAGTTTCAGCACAATTTAGTTTCCCAGGATATGTTTCATAGTTTTCCACAAAGTTCCACTCAATGTGACATTTGCTCGTTAATTCATTCAACAATTTTTTTTTCTTTTTTTTACCAAGCTCCTACCTCATGCCAGGACGCGTACTACAACAGTAAAGAAAAGGACGGAGTCCTCCTTAAGATGCTGATGGGGGAAGTGGCTGGGTAGGTGGAGGGGCACAGAGAAGTGACCATGCAGTTAGGATGGAGGGAGGGAAGTGTCGGGGTGGGGACAGTCATACAGAGTGCATGGAGTCAGGGTACTTGACCCAGACTCTACAGGCAGGGAAGGAGGTCTCACAGGGTCAAGGACATCCATGCTGTTCTGAAGGACTTCTAGGTGTTAGCCAGATGAAGGCAATAAAGATGAAGAAGAATGAACTCCAGGCAGAGGGAAGAACGTGGGCAAAAATAACAGAAATGATAGTGAAAATGTGCTTATATTTTAGGAATTGTGCGCAAGTCAGTAAACACTAATTGAAATCAAATGTAGTGAATTTACTTGTGCTTTTCCTTCATTTATTCATAAGTCAAAACTTCCTTTATGTGAATTTATATAATAATGCGGCTCAGCATTGAACCACTGCAACACAATCAGATGCATCACACTTGGGGATATGAGGTAGAAGAATTTTGCTTATTGTCTAGATCAGAGATTAGTAGAAGACCCTAAGAATTAAATATTTTTAATTAAGAATTTTTTTTTTTGATGTGGACCATTTTTCAAAGTCTTTAATGAATTTGTTACAATATTGCTTCTGTTTTACGTTTTGGTTTTTTGGCCGCAAGGTATGTGGGATCTTAGCTCCCCAACCAGGGATCAAACCCGCACCCCCTGCATTGGAAAGCGAAGTCTTAACCACTGGACCACCAGGGAAGTCCCTTAAATTTTTAAGTATAATTATGTTAGAAGTTTAGAAATGCTTGATAAATCCGAACGAGTTTTTCACTAGCATGATTCCATTAAAAATGTAAGAAGGGAAAGAAAATAGATCATAATCTATTTACCTTGAATTCTGATTTTTGAAAGTTAAGGCAATATGAACTTGGCTTGTGGAAAATATATATATTCCTGAAAAACATTATTTATAACAGGTTATTGTCATCATATGCAACAAAACAGTACTACATGTTAAGTTTCTCAGAAGCAAATAATTATAGGCAAAACAGGTAAAGACAGATGAAAGTTAAAAAAATAATAACAACTCAGAAAGGTAAAAAGTGGTTGCCAGGGGCTGGGGGTGGGGAAAATAGGGAGAGATTGGTGAAAGGTACAAACTTTCAGTTATAAGATGAATAAGGTCTGAAGATCTAATGTATAACATGGCAACTATCATTGATAACACTATATTGTATAATTAAAATTTGCTAAGAGAATAGAACTTAAATGTTCTCACACACAATAACAAAATAAATATATGAGGTGATAGATATGTTAGTTAACTTGATGGGGGGGATTTTTCACCATATATATGTGTATCAATTCATCACCACGTACACTTTAAATACTTACAATTTTATTTGTCAATTGCATCTCAGTAAAGCTGAGAAAAAATAATAACTGTATTGAATTAGTTGCCTGAAAGGGACAAAAATGATCTCCTTCAGTGAATAAACTGCCTTCATCTTAATAAACAAATAAGTCTTTGAGAATAAGCTGAAACTGGCCTGAGACTGGTTTGGCTATTCATGTTTCATGTGGACAATCAACTCATCCATATTTCCTTCTAATATTTTTTTTCTTATTAGTTATCTATTTTATACATATTAGTGTATCTATGTCAATCCCAATCTCCCAATTCATCTCACCACCACCCCCCCACTATCCCCCCTTGGTGTCCATATGTTTGTTCTCTATATCTGTGTCTCTATTTCTGTCTTGCAAACCAGTTCATCTGTACCATTTTTCTAGATTCCACATATATGCATTAATATATGATATTTGTTTTTCTCTTTCTGACTTACTTCACTCTGTATGACAGTCTCTAGGTCCATCCACGTCTCTACAAATGACCCAATTTTGTTCCTTTTTATGGCTGAGTAATATTCCATTGTATATATGTACCACATGTCCTTTATCCATTTGTCTGTCGATGGGCATTTAGGTTGCTTCCGTGACCTGGCTGTTGTAAATATCCTTCTAATATTTTTGTTTGATATTATATCAACACCAGACTAATATTGGCTTAACTCTTTTAAATGAAAGCTAAAAATGAATAGCTTATATACCCACTGTATTAAATGCACACAAAAATTTATACTTACTGAAAGCATACACAGAAGTCTTCAAAATCTAACCATATTTCTTTAGAAACACCATTATTTACTGTTGCAAGTTCCTCCTTCGATTTTTCCTGTGTTGCTGTTGTCTGGCTGACCAAATCTCTTTCCAGACTGATTCCTTCAGCTGGATGGACTGCATCATTCAATCCATAGTCTGGTAGTTCATCTGCGTACAGCAGAAGACAACCATGTCAAACAACCTAATTGTTAAATATTAAATTATTAAGATATGAAAAATTGTAGAGGAGAGCTCACATATCAAAATCTATTTTTGAGAAAATATTTACTGAGGTAATAGTTTACATGCAGGTCTCAAATTTGTAGAGGTCCATACAAAGACCCATTTTCATACCCTCAGGAGAATTTAATCATAACTTACATGCAGAGTGTCCAGAAATTTTGAAATCACTTTCATAAATTTGTGCACACATTCTTTAGAGATTAAAGTTATAACACAGGTTAGCTGGTGTATGTATTTAAAATCTGCTGTAAACAGACATATTCACGTAAGAGGGGCTGACGCAGACAACAGAAGGAGAAGCAAAAACTTGAAAGATCTATTGTGATGGATGTATTTCTGTAAGCCCTGCAGTCAGTGATTCCGTAATCTTATTTTATGTTTATCAAGGAATGGCATAAAGTTCTCATACACTTTTCTTGAACCAAAATGTTATATACGCACATGCCACATAACACTTTTTTGGATTTCAGCCTTGGTCAAGTCTTTATTTAGGATCTGAGGAATTTGCAATGGTTCCAGTGCTTTGATCATAACGTGCATGCATTAAGACACAAGAACTTTACTCATGGGACTTTAATCAGATAGTCTTTTATTTTGACTTTAAGCTTGAATTTAACAAGTGAGATTATCTGACTTTTCTAGCCCAGAGCAGATTAGACTCAACACATCAGAGGAAGCCCTGGAGGGAGGCTGCTGAGAGCCAGGAGGAGGGAGAGCAAGAAGCTGTCGAGAAGCAGAGACCCTTTTGTGCTTTGATGTCTGTGAAAAAATGTCATGAGAAGATTATTAATTTACCTTTTCTGAGTATAGCTTGTGAAGCAGCATTACCCTGTGAAATGAAAGGAACACGTTAAGAAACCATTTATAAATTCGACAAAACATTACAGCTCTCTAAAGCACCACAGTTTTTAAAAGAGTTAATACAGTCTTTTAAACACTGAAGAAATAGATTTCTACAAATACTTACTAAAACCTACAGCAAAACGAAATTTGTTTTTAACCTTAAAACTCAAAAGATGTCAATTTGGCTGAGAGTTTAAGTTTGTGACATGAAAATACAGAAGATGTGAGTGTATTAAACATTTGAATCTTATAATAAAAGTTAAATAAAAACAATAATATCCCCAAGTAGATATATTAGTTGGTATGAGGCACCTATAATTAATACAGATTGAGTAAAATGAGATTATGATTGATAATTAGTGTACGGAACCTAAGGATTATTTCAAATTATAAAAATGTTTTCTCAAATTTTTAACAGGGAAAATAAGCTTCACATGTATGACTCTGTTATCTCTGGGACACAATTAAAATAAGTATAAAAGATAAAATGGTATAAATTTATACAGACTGATGGGTGATATTTTGGATGATGTAAAGTGTATGGAGAAGACAACAGAGTAGACAAAACTGAATACTAAGTGCTGGTGAGAAGCAAGCCCATCCACGCCTTAGGACCCCAGAAACAATTAGCAGGCATCTGGGAAGGACAGAATGAGATACAGGTTGAAAATACAGGGATGGGTTGAATGTCTATATAAGGAACAGACAAATCCCCACTTCTCCCTAATCCCTTCTGGTTTAGCATCTATCCTTCTTCCGCCTAAACAGGACACTGGAAGTTGCTTCAAGTAGAGAAATTAAATGAAAAGTCTCCAGATCTGGGTTCACAGATACCGTGGGAAGCAAGAAAGGTTACTACACAGAGAGGAGAGGAATTAAGTGAACATCCACATGCTGAACTTTGAGACTCTCAGGAACTCTGTGCTGCTCGGCTTTAATAACTCTGGTGGATAAGGATATAACAATCCTTATGACCACATTCCACCCAGCAGGGAGATTAGAGGACCCTTAACCTGAGACACTGAACAGACCCAGGGAAAATCCTCAGGGAATCTGATATTTGGAGCTAGTCCCACCCCAAATGAAGCTCATTTACCCCCAATTATCTCAAATTAAAACTTCCAGTTGACAAGCTCTATCCATGCCATAAAGCTTCTTCTAATCAGCAGCTCTTTAATTTCATAAATTCCTTAAATATATGTGTACAACAAAGTACTGCTAGATAATTGAGGGAAGAGTCTCATATAAAAGAAAGAAACTAATGGGTGTGGGTAGGGAGATTCATAGGAATCAGAAATGATAATATAGGGAGAAATTTTTAAGTTAGTAATATCAGAAAGTTAAGAAGATATTCATTTATCAAATAATAAACTATAAAAATACAATCAAGAACAAGAGACAGTTCTTAGAAACTAAAAATAGGAAACTGAAATAAATTCAATAGAAAGTTTGGATGTAAAGTTGATACAAAAGACTCAGAGATGAAAACTAAAAAGCTTTTCAAAGAAAACATAGGTGAAAAGCTTCACGACATTGGATTTGACATTGGTTTCTTAGATATGACAATAAAAACACAGACCGCAAAAGTAAAAATAAATTGGGCTACATAAATAATCTTCTGTCATTCAAAGGACGTAATCAACAGAGTGAAAATGCAACCTATGGAATGAGAGAAATTATTTGCAACTCATATGTCTAGTAAAGGGTTAACATCAAGAATATATGAAGAACTTCTACAAAAACAATATAAAATAAACAAACCCAATTTAAAAATGGGTAAAGGACTTGAATAGACATTTGTCCAAAGAAAATATACAAATGGCCAACAAGCACATGGAAAACGTCCTCCACATCACTCATCCTTAGGGGAATACAGATCAAAACTGCAATGAGATACCACCCTCACGGCCACTGGGATGACTACTGTTAAAGAAAAAAGAAAAAAAAAAAACCAGAAAATGACAAGTGTTGTTGTTACTGTTATGTGGTGAGGATGTAGAGAAATTGGAACCTTTTTGCACATTCTGTGGGAATATAAAATGGTGTAGTTGCTATGGAAAACAGTATGGTGGTTCCTGAAAAAGCTAAAAATAGAATTAACATATGATCCAACAATTCCACATCTGAGTATATACCCAAAAGAACTGAAGGCAGCATCTCAAAGAAACATTTATACACCCATGTTCATAGCAGTATTATTCACCAAGTATCCATTGATGGATGTATGGATAAACAAAAGGTGGTATATGTATATGCACAATGGAATATTATTCAGCCTTAAAGGAAAAAAATTATGACACATGGTACAACATGGATGAACTGTGAGGACATTTTATTAAGTGAAGTAAGCCAGCCCCCAAAATACAAATACTGTATGATTTCACTTATATGAGGTACCTAGAGTAATCAGAATCCTAGAGACAAAAAGTAGAATGGTGGTTTTAAGGGGCTGAAAAGGGGCAGGAATGCAGAATGATTTAATGGGTATAAAGTTTAAGTTTTGTAAGATGAAATGATTTCTGGAGGTTAGTGGCACAACAATGTGAATGTATTCAATATTATTGTTCTCAGAAAAGGAAATTCTTGAGGAAAAAGTATAAGAAAATTCTCCAGAACTGAAAAACGTGAGTATCCAGGTTGAACGGGCTCATGGAGTACCTAGCACAGTTCATGTAAACAGACTCATTTACGTGGCCAATCATTGTAAATTTTTCTTATTCCAAGAATGGAAGGAATGTCTTAAAACTTTCCCAGAGGGGAAAAAAAAGAGTCATACAGAACAGATCAAGAATCAAAATGTTATCTATATTCTTAAGAGCAATGGTTGAAGGTAAAAGACAAAAGTTAAGGAACAGAGTTAAAATTCTGAAAGAAAGAACATCCACACTGGAATTCTACAACACACCAAAATATAAATCAGGGGAGGGGGTGGAATACAGACATCTGAAGGCATACAAACCCCTCATAATTTTCACTTCCCACGCAGTTTTTCTCAGGGAGTACTAGAAGATGTGGACCACCTAAATTAGGGTATCAAGTAGCAGGAGAGCATAGTTTCCAAGAATTAGAAAATCCATCAGAGGAGAGAGAGAAAAGAAAGTCCAATGATGACAGGTGCAAGTTTCCATCAGTTGGAACAAGAGCAAGAGAGCAAAGGATTCCAGAGGGTGATATCTCCAGGAAAACAGGCGGCATTGGTAGAGTTATCTGATGTGTTTGTGTGGTAAAGGGGGTTTAAAGGTATTTGTTCAATGGTGTTTCTTTTTTTTAAAAAGAGTGTCTGGGAAGGTTTCCTAATGTGTCATAGAAAAAAAAATGAAGTAATTGGTTTGTACAAAAAGTTGTGTAAGAAAAGAAATTTGTCTCTCCAATAAAAATCCTTCCACAGCTAGAATATTTTTTAACGGAAGAATACTTTTATTTATTACCATCCTTCTTCTATTACAGCCTGAAGTAATGATGAAGGTGGAAAAGGAAACAGGTAAATAATTAATGCCTGACTTGCACTAAATATTAATTCCTAAGGAAAGTCTGAAAACAGGCCTAGTGTCCCTAATATTTGTATCTATTTTAAGGGCAAAGGTAGGGTAATTTTGCTATTTAAAAACATAAATTATATTAGGCTGGGCTAGTCTGAGGTAACAAACCAATCCTGAAATTTCAATGGCTTAACACATAGGGTTAATTTCTCCCTCATATTCAGCCCATTTTGGGGGGCTCCTTTTCAAGGGATTCCTTTCCCAGTTGTGATGTAGGGATCTAGAAACTTGTATCTTGTAGCCTTGCCACTGGGATACGCGGTTTCCTGATGGTTGTGGGAGAAGCAGAGAGCTGCAAAGCCACGTGCAGACTCAGTAAGTGCTTCGGCCTGAAACGGCACGCCTCACTATTGCCTGCAGTCTATCAGCCAGATTGTGTGTCGAAGGCAAGCTCAAGAGCAGGGCCGGCTTCATGAGTGTGTGATCACTCAGGGCGCTGGGCTCAGAAGGGCCCTGTGTTTGTTTTAATGCTCTGCTGTCACTCTCTTGACATTCTTAATAATTGTTGAACAAGGGGCCCTGCATTTTCATTCCACAAGTTATGCAGCCAGTCCCAGTTACGAGCCAGGAGCCAGACCTGTGAGAGGCCTGGGAAGTACACAAGGGGCACTGAGACTCCCAGGGGGCAGTGGGCGTCTCAGTCAGAGATCCTGCCAATCAAGCCACAATGCAGAGCCCTTTGCTTCCACCGTTAGGGCTCCAGCTGTTACGGCTCATAGAACTCTTAGCTTCCCCAACAGCTTCTTCCCTATTAGGTGAGAAGCATTATGTAACAGCTCAGGAAATCTCAACGGGGTCTGCTCTGGTATCCAGCCTCACAGCTAGAGTACTGATTGGACAAAAACTTGTGAAATGAAAAAATCTTGAAGACAGAGGAAAGTGGAGGTATGAGATGGTAAGTGAATACAAGAGTGCTAAATCCTTATCTTCTGTAGCAAGAGGTCAAGAGATAATGTTTAAATTGATAGATGGAGAAAGAACGGAATTCAGTCATTCAACAAATACGTAACAGTGTCTGTCATGTGCTAGGCATCTTTGCAGGTGCTGAGGGAGAAACAGTATATGATAAAGATCAAGATCTCTACCTTCATAAAGCCTACTACTTAGAAATATGGAGATACATAGCAGAAGAAACACTTAAATAAAAGTGATTGACTCTGGGGAGGAAGGCTAAAGAATGAGGAGGGGTAATACAGGTTGGTTATTTTATGATTATCTTTTTGGTAACTTTTGACTCTTTAAAACTATTGCATACAATACTTTGAAATTAAGAAAAAAAGTTTGACAATGTTTAAGTCTATTCATTCTTCTTGCAAGATTTCTCATCTGTTAGTCTCTGCTTTTCAACTAATTCTAAAAAATGTGTTTACCTGCGTGTGATTCTGTACCCTCCAATGTATCTTATACCATTTATAGAGGTTGGTAGAAATCAACTATGGTTCATTCACATAATGAAATAGTATGTGACTTTAAGAATAAAGACGCTCTTTAGGCATAGTGAAATTATCTCCAGTATTTACTAAGTAAAAACTTAAAAAAATTTCATTAAGTTTTGAGTAGAAAAAGGTGGAATATTGTATGTTTCTTTATATTTACATAAAGACACCCTGAAAGTGTCCTACAGAGGGCAAAGCAGTGAAAGTGGGAGAAGTACTTACATGGAAACAAGACTTCTTGATGTATGCCTTATAATTTTATTTTTGAACATGCAAATATATTATGCATTAAAACCCTTTCACACCTACCACACTGGCAGAAGTTGAAATATCAGACAATATATGGGTTGGCCAGAATGTGGTGTGCAGAGAAAATTCTCATCCAGTGCATTTTATTGTAAGGTTAAAAGGTGAATGTCCTATGACCCATCAGTGATACTCCCAGATTCATATCCTAGAATAGAGCTTCCTAGGCTAGTGTCCACTGGGGCCCATGGTTAGATTTCAGGAATCCATGAACATGGTTGCTTGAAAGATTATTTTCATCTTTAGCTGAAGTTCAGCATTCAGTTTTCTTCAGCTTTCAATTTATCAATGCAGGTGAGTAGCTACAGTGTTATTGGCAATAACTGTGACTTTATCCATGAAAGAAATCACAATATTTTACATTATATTAGAGTTGTTGCAAAATCTGAAATGTCACATACGCTAATCACTACTTTGAAGTTACAGCAGTTATTAGGCCCATTGTTGGATTCCATGTGGTCACATCTTCCTGTCTACAGACACTCCTGTAACCTGAACTGCCCAACTATCTGGCAGCTATCCTTTAGTATACCTTCAACCACCAAATCGTGACGTTGTATGTTCACACGGTGCTAACCCAGACAGCTGTTCTGCTTTCCACTGTTCCCTGTTGCCAATACTCAGCTCATACGCAGAAAGAGATAAGTTGTATTCATCGTGTGTTTTAGAAAATTGACAAAGGGAGATATAACACATAAAAGTTCACAAACCCTGGAACTACAGAAACTCTTGCATGTGTGTACAGGGACAGTCAAGATGACTCATGGTACCACTGCTTGCAATAGCAAGAAACAAAAAGCAATGAATGTAGCCATTAACACTGTGAAAGATGTTTTTAAATGGTAGACTAGTTATGTATTAAATACCTTTGACCAGTGAAATGAATGAACTGTAACATGTGGCAAAAGAGACAAATCTCATAAACAACATTAAGAAATCTCAGAAGAATTAATACAAGAGTCCACAAAAATAAAATGAGGATGACAATGAAACCAAGCTATATATTGTTCATAAACGTGTACATAACTGACAAAATTAGAAGAGCGTGGAGCTGACAAATACCAGACCTTGTATGGCAGGTAGGAGATACAATTCAGAAGAGACACACGTGGAACTTCCCTGGTGGTCCAGTGTTTAAGACTCTGTGCTTCCACTGCAGGGGGCACGGGTTCAATCCCTGGTTGGGGAACTAAGATCCCACATGCCATGCAGTGCACCCCCCCCCAAAAAAAGAGAACACAGGAGACATCTATGAGAGATGAATATTCCACTTTCTAATCTAGAAGATGGGTACGTAAGAAGTTTATTTTCAGTCTTCTTTATTCTACTCAAATGCATTTATGTATAATATATTTCACAATTTAAGAAAAAAAATTTTTATAGTTAAGAATCAGGCTAATAATAAGAGCAACATAGTTACCTGAGACATATTTCTTGTCAATTGACTTAAGCCTGTCTGGCTAAAGGTTGCAGTTTCATCATTTTCAGTAAGGGAAGATAAACCAGATCCTGGAAGCACCCCTTTCTTAATCAAAGATCGTACAAAATGACTAATGGAAAAAAAAGAAAAAGACTTCTGTTATCTTAATCTCTTGTTTAAAGCTACTAATAAATAACTGCAGCTTTTATTGAGATATACTTGACATATAACATTATATTAGTTTCAGGTATACAACATGTTGATTCAATATTTGTATATATGGCAAAATGATAACTACAATTCTAGTTAACGTAGGCCACCCCACACAGTTACAATTTTTTTTCCTTGTGATAAGAACGTTTAAGGTCCACTCTCTTAGTAACTTTCAAATATACAACACAGTATTATTAACGATAATCACCATGCTGCACATTATAGCCCCAGGACTTACTTATTTTACAACTGGAAGTTTGTCCCTTTTGACCCCCATCACCCATTTCATCCACCCCCATGCCCTGCCTCTGGCAGTCATCAGTCTGTTCTCGTGTACTCTGTATCTATGAGCATGTTTGCTTGTCTGTCTTTTTTAGATTCCACGTATAAGTGGGATCATAAGGTATTTGTCTTTCTCTGTCGGACTTATTTCACTTGAGATATCCTCAAGGTCCATCTATGTTGTCACAAAAATGGCAAGATTTCCTTCGTTTTGAATGGCTGAATAATATTCCGTTGCATAGTGATGTTTGGTCAACCATAGAAAGTTCTGATTTTTTTCATTTTATCACTCTCATTCTTTTACAACCAGTAATTTCTTTTGCTTCATGTTAAAAAATATTTAATTGCTATATATACTACTGAAGCAATATTCTCTATCAGTCACTGCAATGGTGTAAAAATTTTCTGGAATGCTATTTATTGTAAAGCTATGGTGGCCATCTTTGAATGTTGATGATCAGAACACATAGGAACACATAGGCATTTAGAAGTGATTTAATTAAGTACCAGAGTAATGTAGCAGTGAAATAGGGCTTGGAGTCAAAAATTTAATGATGCGTGTTGAGCCCTTAAATTTTTAACTGTGATATTTATACTAGCTACCCAAGCGTACAGTATTTTCTTTCAAGTTATTGCTGACATGACCCCAAATCAATGTTGCCACAGCTAGAAGTTTATGGGTACAATAAAAAGATATTTGTTATAGTACAAATATATTAGGTGTTTCAAAGATAAAATTAAATTTCATGTATATAGAACTTCCCATACTTTTGGATTTTTCCTTGCTAGTGTTCTGTAAAATTTGGTTCACCTCAAGCTAAATGTCTCTGAAACTGCCACTAGAGGGTAGCACAAACATATCTGTGAGGCTCTGATTCTCTAAAACAAGGCCAGGAGCCAGGACTGGGCAAACTGGGCATGTTGTTGCTACAGTGACAGTGTTCCAAGGAAAGGCAGTTGCATAGCACTCATTCTCCAGGGCTCGCCAAAAAACCGGCTTGCTCTTATGCTGACCTGAGAACTCTGACTGTACAGCAGTCAGGTACAAGGAAATGCCATTCACATATTTTTGCTTTTGGCTCTGCCAGATAAAATGGATATACTAGGGAATTCATAACAGGTTCAAGCAGTGAATAGATTAGTTGAATCCAATCAAGTGTTGAAGTCACCTAGACCTGGGTTAAAGAATTTCATCCAACTTAATTAGGTTAAAAAGCTGAAAGAAAGCATAAGAAAATTAAGTAAGAGAGTCAACGTTGGAAGTTCAGGTTATGAAACCAACACATTTGTGGTCTCTCTTGGCATAGGGATTCTAGAAGTCTGCGTGTGACAGTTTGAATCCTGAGAAAATGTGTCCTGGTGGTGTATGCAGCTCTGGTTCACACAATCCGCAAAATATTTGAGTAATATGCAATCTCAATAAGCTAAGAGATAATAAAAAATTATTTGGAATGGTAAAATCATCATCTTAGTGGATAACACTAACTATAAAATTAATTAGAAAAAGTATAAAGCATTAATATTTTTATGTTAAGTTTAGGAAAATTCTGTCTTTATGTGGTATTTTGTATTGGTAACAGGTGAAAGAAGTGTAGCATGTTAC
Organism: Balaenoptera acutorostrata; assembly: GCF_949987535.1. Taxonomy (NCBI): domain Eukaryota; kingdom Metazoa; phylum Chordata; class Mammalia; order Artiodactyla; family Balaenopteridae; genus Balaenoptera; species Balaenoptera acutorostrata. The sequence continues at coordinate 19,253,751 of NC_080077.1, forward strand.
ATAATCCAACAAATTAGGCTATAAAATGTGTAGCTTTATATTTAATTTTAGGTATATAATTAAGTTATAAGAAAATTTTGGTTTGTAAAAACTAATAGTGTACATAGGAAAAACCAAGGTTACCAAAAAACATTTTGATTAGTTGAACTTTTAATGATGATTTATATAATTGGCAAGATTTTATTTGTGATTTTTGGCTTTTCAAGAATTACTTAAAGCAAAAATAAAATACAGTACTGTTGTAAATACAATTTAAAATGTTTAAATAAATTCAGCTAACTAAATTTATTTAAAACTTTTATAGAAATTAATAATTTATGTATAAAATAAGAATTTTTATAAGTTAAAATGAAAGTTTGAGGAAAACTAGATTTGCAAATACATAGCAGAACAAATTTTTAAAACCAAAGAAGCAGCAAATTGTTTTTTCTCTTTATAAAGCTTGACATGGCTAAATGCCATGTTTGTCTACTAGTGCTGCCTAGGGGGTCCCTCCTCACCCACTTTTCAGTGAATTGTTGATGCATAGAACTGCAGGAGCTTTAAGTTAAAACATTTGAATAATGTTTCTAATATTTTCAACTTAACTAGAGTCCATAAAATGTAAATTAACGGGCTATGATGTAAAGAAGCTCTAAAAGTAGGCCAGTGCAATGAACAGACTTCTGATCTAAATTTTGACTGCTTTTATTCATCAACATATATTCTTATCGTGGATTTTAATATATCTAAGAGAAGGATGAAACATACCTAATGGTCATTATATTTGTGACCTATAAGCCGTTCAAAAATTTTAATGATGTTCTAGTAAAGTTTAAAAAAAAGTTCAAAAAAGTACACATATCATAAATGTAAAACTTGCTGAAAAATCACCAAGTAAATATGGCCATATCACCATTATTCAGATCAAGAGATATTAATATTACCAGCACTCCACAAGCCCTGCCAGGTGTGCTTCCCAATCACAGCTAGCACTCCTCGCCACAGGTAACCACTATCAAGACTTCCAACACCATATATTGCTTTTTTTTTCTTTTTAAAAATCTATATTAATAGAATAATTAAAACTAAACTGTATACTTTTTATACCAGATTTCTTTGGTCTAATATTTTTGTGTGTGACATTTATCCACGCTGATTATTTTTGCAGTATTTCTTCTGCTTTATATCTATGTATTATTGTATTATGTTTGTCTATGGTTTTACTATGATTATCTAGCGGCAGTTTTCTCCCCATTTACATTACTTGACTTTTTTTCAGAACTTGCTGACTCTTGACTTGATTTTTTTTAACTTTTGGGATAATATTGGCCATTATATTTTTATTTCATGATTATTCCCCAAACTCTCTATCCTCTACTTCTGAGACCCACTTGCAAGTATGTTGGTCTTTTTCAACTTTTCTTACATGTCTTTATTATACTTTTCCTCATTTTTTTTTTTTTTTGGTCTCCATACTTCAGTCTGGATATTATCTTTTGACCTGTTTTCCACTTTGCTAATTGTCTTTTTTTGCTGTATCTTATCTGTGATTAAACACATCCACTGAATTCTAAAATTTCAGTTATTATATTCCTTGGTTCTAGAATCCCTATTTTTTTAACCATTTAAAATCCTATTATTTATTTTTATATTTTACAACTTTATTGAGGGATTATTGAAGTACATTTAACTGCACAAATTTAAAGAATAGATTTGATAATCCTTGATATATGTATATATCCATGTGTTAGTTATCAATTGCTTCATAACAAATCACCACACTTTTAGTGGTAATAATCATATCACCCACTATTCCTTCTCATTATTGCTATCTGTGGACTTCCTTTTCACCACTATGAACTCATTAAAAACATTAGACCCAGGATGATAATTTTTATTTCTACCCCTATTGTCACATTCAAATATTAGTAAATTTGGATTCTTCCTCCCCTTCCTCCTTTTTCTTCTTCATTGTCTTTGCTGTTGTATTTAGTTAGCTCTTTTTTTCTCCTCTAAGACTGACAGACTTCACCTCCCAGGTTTTTATGACAATCATTTGATCTTGTGATTTAATTATCAGGTAATAACCAAAAACATTCCCCAGTGCTAATGTTTAAAGTAAAACAAAATACTGTGTTGTTCTAAAACAGAAGCCAAAACTGTAAAGCCAGACATATTTAGGCCTCATTTTGACCAATTCAAAATTTATGTTAACTGTTTATTACTGTGAAATAGAAGCTAAAAATTTTATTTTCCTATGATCACTGCATTGACACAAACTTTAATACATTTGTCACCAAGGGATACATTTTTAACTGCACAAATCACAAAATGCTTCATCTGTTAACAAGATGAATTCACGGGAAAGAATGTTCTATACTTACGTTTCTGTTGGAATTGTAAATGGAGTCATTCTATAATTCAAAAATGGACTTGAAATCTCAAGAAACTGGTCAGGCTTCTTTATTACTAATTCTAAAAAGAAAAAGGTAGTGTGATGTACTTTTTTTTAAATCTTCCAAGATTATATGTAAAATTTGACATTTAATGCAGTACCGATTAGATTAACTATTTACCCAGCAAATTTCAGTAGAGTTAAATAGAAATGTACTACGATACATAAAGTTTTGTATTAAAAAGGACTTTATAGATCCTACCAATATGAGATTTCTTTAGTCTGCTTCTCAGTTGCTTTCCAGATTTACAACGTGAAACAATGAAGTCTCAAGGGAGAAAGTCAGCAATGTCTTCTGGAGTTATTACTTGGCATTTGCTGCTATTTCAAGTACACAAAAGACTTTCTATAAAAGTCTTTTACTAAAAATGTGTTCTTTTAGTTAACCTCTACAACACAATTGCTCAGGACATGAAAAAAATGTGGACTAATACATGGAGATAGTGGGAGAACAGAAAATGTAACAAAGTAAGGGTCATAAGTAGAAAAGAAAGCAGTAGTCAAGAAAAATGTTGTGGGTATTCCTAAAGATGTCTGAAGCTGACATAGAAGTAAATTCTCAATGGATACAGCACACAACCCACGCATTAACACGGTGAACATTGAAATTAAACATTAGGCATAATTATTTTAAATAAGCTCCTATAGCAGTGGAAAGGATGACCACAGGACGAAGAGAAGTGAGACTATAACACAGTGCACATGACTTCTCTGTGCTTGTTCTGTGATAACCTCTATATTGATCTCTGTCTCTCCCTCTCTCTCTCTCTCTGTGTTTCCTGTTAATTTCACTTTAAATATTAAATCCAATAGAGAGAAGAAAGACAATGATGTGGTGAGCCTCAAAGCAGGACACTGCAGTTATGGAATCCCATCAATCCGTAGGTTTTCTTTCCCAGCTTACAATGGAGCTATCAAATTACACAGAATTACACAACAGTCAATATCAAAACCAGGAAGTAGCTGAATGTCCAGTATTTTTCCTTTCATTCAGCTATTCCTGATGTTCTGAATGAAGAACGGTTGTGTGGCTCTATGCATTTAACTAAAATATAGCATTCAGTGGTAAAAGATTTTCTTTCAAGCATCATGTGAATGCTGATCTTTGGTTGGAAAGACAGAAGAAGATAGGAAGGAAGGAGGGAAGGGAAGGAGGGAGGGAGGAAACTGGAAAGTTCTTGGAATCCAAAGCAACAGTTGGCACTTTGGTGGCACAAACAGCCTGTTGCAGGAACTCAAGGAATGTAAGGAAATAACTGAAATAATCAAGCAGGAGGGAGAGAGGCAGACAAGTCTAATAAAAAAAAAAAAAAAGATGAACTGACCATTTCTCCTGTATATCTAAACCAGATATTTCTTTAATCTTTGTTCTTTTCTGGCCAGGATAAAACATGTTGTGCTAGAAAATCTTTGCCACCAGCTGTACTGGTTGTATAAACGTAGGCAGAAAGAAAATGTGAGGAAAATTACATGGTTAACAGTTGTTATTTATATCTTAAAAACATGTAAATTATGGTTGGAAGTAGGAGGCAAGGAACAGGTAAATACTCCAATCTCTGTGGCTACTGCAGTTTTAGGATCCTGAGTACCAACGAGACTTACGTATTACCCTGTGACTGAGATATGTTTCCCCTGCACTGAAGGATCAGCAACACTTGAATTGGTAGCAGAAGCCACAGCAAGCACCATCAATAAGGGTACAAGCCATGGTTCATGAGCCCAGCCACTTAAAGCTTATTTATGTGCTTCTCGGGGATGCCTTCAGTAAACTGGCACTAGGTATGTTCATCGCGGCTTTGTCTTCATTGTTCATTCAAGGACAGGCCTGTGAACCCTAACGCAACAACTTCCGGAATGTGATGACCTGTTACTGGATGAAAACAATTAGAAGATACTGAGGTATTGGAAAAGACAAAGGAAGAAAATGTGAAAGCAAGGAAATGAACACAAAAAAGATAACAAAAAAAGCTGTTTTTGAACAAAGATAATTTAAACTTTTTGGAATGGGAAATATATATACACACATACACACATATACATATGTAAACCATAGCACCACAATTCTTTATCACCCTTCATTAAAAATTGCAAGTATAGGGCTTCCCTGGTGGCGCAGTGGTTGAGAATCTGCCTGCCAATGCAGGGGACACGGGTTCGAGCCCTGGTCTGGGAAGATCCCACATGCCGCAGAGCAACTGGGCCCGTGAGCCACAATTACTGAGCCTGCGCATCTGGAGCCTGTGCTCCGCAACAGGAGAGGCTGCGACAGTGAGAGGCCCGCGCACCGCGATGAAGAGTGGCCCCCACTCGCCGCAACTAGAGAAAGCCCTCGCACAGAAACGAAGACCCAACACAGCCAAAAATAAATAAATAAATAAATTTATTTAAAAAAAAAATTGCAAGTATAAATTAGCTACGGAAAGGCCATATGTTTCTGTTGAATTAACATAAACAAATTAAGTTATTCTTCTAAGCCATAATTTTTTAATTATTAGTTTTTCTTTTCTAATTCCCTTGCCTTATGATTTTTCATTTACGGTCTCACTCATTTCTGCTCTCGCCATCTTGGTCTCTCTTCCATTCAAACGTGGTGCTCATGGTAAAAGGAGTAAAAATGAAGACTTGTAGAGAAAATGATTGAAGGAGCGAAGAATTAGACATGGATTATGAGGAATTTAGAAACAAAAGGTGAGAATAAGAACAAGGTGGGAACAGCCTCCCTGCCCCATTCTCAGCCTGTGTGAACCTGTGTATTTCTGAGCACAGCTGCCATTCACTGCGGCTACAGGACAACACTGACACGGGGACCAGCCCAGGGTCAAAGTCCTGTTCCTACAGGAGTGCCAAACGGAAATGGGGCAATTCCAAGATTATGTCCTACAGGGCACTGTAGAATCATGCCCATGTTAGAAATTCACACCAGTGGCCTAACATATATGCTGCTTAACCTTCTATATTATTTACTACAAACCACTTTTCTATCACAGTTATAATCACAATGCCGTCACCCAAAGAATGGCCTTTATATATCTGGCCAGTTTAGACATGAAAACCAAACTGCTTGGCATCGGAGATGTGCAGAATTAATCCTTTAAAGACATAAAATTCGGACATAAAATTAAATGAAGGTTTTAACTGTAACGTTGGGTTGTTTGCCTTGATATGTATCTCATTACAAATGAAACTATTAGAACTTCATAGAGAGAAATGTTAATAAGATTTTCAGACAATATGATTCATACCTTGAGCTTCATCTGTTATAACAGTTTCTTTTTTTTGACGAAGGAGTTTCCACGGAGGTATAGGAGGTAGTTTTGGTGGTGCTATAAGGGGGCAAGACCTAGTTCTTGTCACCAGCACAGGATGGCTGCAGAGGTGGGAAAGCCCATATTCCCTAAGCTTCTCAGCAGAATCAGCCTAAAAGGTGGAAGGCAGATTTAAAAGGATTCTTGTATTTGCTTCATGCACTTAAGATAATACTTTTCGTCATTATAAAAATACTATCACCACTAGAGAGACATAGTGGTAATAAGAAAAAAAATAACCACCCGTATTTCTACATTCCTTAACATGAGCACTATTACTCTTTGTATTTCTTTCCATCTTTTAAGTTATCTGGGGCCCCCTTTCCTTAGTTACAAAATGAGAGACTAGAACGAGAAGCCACTTTTCAGTTCTAAGAGTTTAAGATTCTCTAAGATTGCAGAAGTCTCAGTACATCAGTTTTGGTCCAAAATTAATCAGCTGCTATTTTTATAGGTTAAAGCTTTGATGCAGTACTTAACATGTAAAGTCTTTGTTAGTTTGTTTTTTAAGCACCAGCAATCGCTACATAGTGTTCAAAATAAACCCACTGCCTTTAGCGCGTCAGGTCCATGAGGGTAAGCGGTTGCCTTGTCTACAGTTTATGTCCTCAGGCTCCCCCCACACGAAATCCTCATGATCACGCCTGACAATGGAGGCATTCACAGGACAGAGGGTAGAGGCTGCCCTGTGTCCTGCCAGATCAAGTCGTTTCCCAGGCAGATGCTTTCCGTATTCAACGGTTCAGATCTCCTGAAGCCACTTGGCTTTGGAACAATTCAGAGTAAGATTTAAGTAGAAATTCAGTTACTGACTGATGGCTGAAATATACCATAAGTAATCAAAAAGTATGTGAAAGTTAAAGTAATGTACACTGTAGTCAAATTCTCATGTTCACAGTCTAAATGTTGAAACATTTAAAGTAAAATAAAATATTAACTACTTTAAAGTCAGTTTTGCCAATAACTATTTTTCTTCCTAGTGATTTTGCATCATTGATTTCTATGCAAATAGCAATGTTTGAAAATGTAACTTTATAAAGCAGTCATTTAAATTGGGATCAGAAACCCACCTATTAGCCTATTCTAAATTATCGCCTCAGCTACAACATGCCTTGCTGTTGTGGCTGTTTTTCTATAGTTCAAACTATAGCTCAGTCTATAGTTGAGGCACAAAATAGGCGGGGGTATCCATGAGCTAGAACAGTTCTTCCTGAATCCAGAGATTAATTATGATTGTAATAATTAATAATTGTAAGAAAGAGTTAACAGTGCATTGTTAAGTCCAGTAGAGCCATTTAAAAGCATTATAAATATGGGAAATAAAGAGGAAAGCACTTCAATGTTTTTTGTTTTTTTTTTTTAAAAGGCCTAATTTAAAGGAGAGGAAAATGTCACATCCCCTTTATCCCATCTGTGAATGTTAACAATTCACTGAAAAAATTCAGAAACCCCTGGAATTATGCCTTAGAGTGGCTTAAAAATTTTTTTTCATAGATGTTATAAAGGCTAAACCTTTTTTGTATTACTTTAGCTCTGTCAAATTTTAGAAGTTTCCCAACACCTGTAAGGAACCCTTTCCAATAAGAATTTATGGAAGAATATATTGCTGTTATTCACTAAGTTAATGTCTCGGTATAGTAATAAAAATACATTACTGTAAAATTTACATTTAAATAATATCCAAAGTAGTATTTATAAGTGGAATAATTCCCAGATAGTTTACCATTCAAAAATTTGGTCTATGTATCTCAACTCCTTCTTACAATTGCAACCACAATTGTAGTCTGTTTGCTTTCTTTTTTGAGCTGCAGAGCATCAGAAAATAAAACTATTTAAGGCATTTAGAAAATGTAAGATATTGTATCAAATAATTAAGTATGGTATTTTCACCTATTGTATTGTTTGAATAATCCACAAAAGCACTAGCTTGATGTAAGGTATGTAAGCCAGTTTCTCATACTTTGTTTTATTTTCAACATACTACACAATACTTCGGAATGACATAAAGTAATGCTATTAATAATAGTTATAGTTCGATATTGAGAAACTTTGTTCAAGGGTCGCAAATTTCCTTAGATTAGAATTAGGGACAGAGAGAAATTTAGAATAGTGAAACATTCTAGTGAAATACTGAATAGGCCTTCAAGAAATATTTTTGAATAATTCATTATGTAAGACAAATTAGAAGTTTCCTTGCCCATAAAACCCTTTCACTCCTTTACCCCATCCCACCTCAGACATTCTAAAAGTAGGGTTTTGAGCAGATAGGGGAGGCTTTTTTAGAACTCCCAGCTCACCCATTTAAATAAAACTAAAACTATTTAGAAGACCCAGGAGCAAGAGAATGGGGGATAATGTGGGGTAATTCTTAACACTTTGTTTCTTCCAAAGTTTTTTTTTTATTTTTTTATTCTTGCATTCTTTACCAATTCTTTAAATAAAGGAAAAGTATTGACTTTATTTTTACAGCCTGGTCTCATTGTCTTTGGGGTTAGAATTTTTTGCAGTGTACTCCATTTAACAAAATTCCACTAGAACAGAACTTGTTTTCTGTAGATTCAGCTTGAAAATATTATATCATCTTTACATTCTGATTTTTACCAGGAGAATGTGTTCATCCTAATAACTAATGTAAAAGAATCAGCAGAAGACTGTAACGTTGTAGTCAATTCATTACAGCCTTGAAGTTCATTTCATTACTGTTATAGACACTGGGCTCATTTCTGAAACTCTGGGCCCTTTAAGTCATTTCAACCCCCAAAAGGAGGATTTATAATACTCTGCGCATCCTGGCTCCCTCCCACATCTCAAGCTGCCTCTAAGACTTCTCCCTTTGCAATCTGTTCAACCTCTAGCAGTCCCTCGAACCCAGTGGGTTCTCCTTCACCTTCAGACTTTCCCACATAAGCTTCCCTCTGCTTCAAGCACACTTTTCCCTGTTTTCCAGGCTAACATCTTAAAGCCACTGCTTAAACATTTTTTTTTTCCCCCTTTGGGAAGACTTCCCTAGTCACCCACTAGAGAGAAAGATGTGTTTCTTCTATGTGTCCAATACTCATTTGTCCACTCCTTCATTAATTCATTTATTTGGTCACTCATTCAACTTTATTTTATTTGAATGCTACATCTACCATGTTCCAGGCGCCCTCTAATATGCGAGTCTTCTAACTTTATTACTGTCGTTGCTCATCTGCCTTTCTCATTGACTCTAAACTTTGTGGGGAGCGTCCTTATTAATCATGTTCATCATGGTGTCCTCAGATCCCAGCTCATTGTTTAGGACATAATAGACAATTAATAAACATCTGTTGAATTAATGAATAAACATGAGAGTTTCTTTGTCTTTTGAATTAAAAATTTTGTGTTTACAGGTTAGTTTTTCAGTAGGACAGCAAAAAGTTCAAGTGGATTATTTTGCACCTTCTTTGTGTAATGAAGATGTAAATTCTATCTTTATATTTTTTGGTTTTAAAAAGTGTTTAAGTACTTCCCATATGTGAGGCCAGGACACTCCATAAAGCATGGCTCATGTTCTTTTGTAGTCCATGGTGTTAGACTACTGGGATATCTAAGACAACACCTAGGCCAAGGCTGGGTAAGGAGATTAAAAAAAAATCAGGGCTGACATAGCCAGCTCAAATCCTAACTCGGAAGACTCGGAAGCCTGGGAAGCACACTAGGATTTAACCATGGCTAAAGGTAAATAACTTTGAATTAAAAACAGAGACACTGCCCCTCTCTCTACATTCATAATGACACATTACGTTCTATTGTCTTGACAATATTACCCTTGGTATATTACAGATTTTCGTAGGAAGGAATGGTTTCTATCTAAAAAGAAAGAAGGAGGAGGAGCAGGAGGAAGAGGAAGGAGGGAAGGAAGGAAGGAAGGAAAGGAAGGAAAGGAAGAAGAAGGAATGATAACACTATGCCCCTTGGGCAAATCATCCAGAAGATAAATGTAATGCACAGAGTAAAGTGCAATAATCATACAATTGAAACAATGTAAACATTTCAACCAAATTTCCATTCGACTTTTAATACTAAGCTATTTCTAACTAACCAAATAATTATATCACCGTCTTCTTGTACTTCGATGTAGTGATTTCAGAACATATAGAATTCTAGCAATACAGTGTTGGATGTCTAAAAGTTCCCCAAAGTGTTAGGAATCAATACAAATACAGTAGGTTGTTTTCTAAGTAGACTGAGGAGTAATCTGGCTTTACTCTTTAAAAGGGAAGGAGAAAAATGATTTTTATGTCCCAGAATCAAAGATAACTTAAAAAATTATGGCAAATCAATGCATCCCATGTAACTATTAAATATTATGTTGTCAAATACTTCACGTCATGGGAAAATGTTAATGATACAGTGTCAAGTGAAGAAGCTGGTTTCTAAACAGAAAGTAAAATAGAATTCCCCTGTGTAAAAAAATTTATACACATGTACACATAGAAAATATGCAGACAAGAAAAAAAGTCAAAGTGTATATGCCAAAATGTTAATAGTGTCTATGACTAGGTATTTATACTATGAATAGTTTAATTTTATTACCTTTGTCCATATTTTCTAAGTTTTCTATAAGTTATTAGATTCATAAGAAAAAAGCAATTAACATTTTTGTGTGTATTACTTTAAGATACAAGGAGCTCATAGCAGTGGTTTACTAGCCCTCAATATGCATTTATTTAAGTTGTCTTAGGTTAAGAAAATGTGTATGACCTGTTTATAGAAAGATGATTTATTATTATTTAGGAATGACTTAGACACTTCTTACTGAAATATATAACTTGATGCCTTTTGTTTACAATGAAAGGAATTGATAAAAATATATGAGACTACATCCTTTTTGTTTTTTTTGTAGTTAAAACTATTGCAATCATCTAAGAAAATTTTGGTTATTCCAGGTCCCTGTATCTAAGTGCCTAATTATAGAGATAACAAGACTGAAATTCAGGAATGAAATTTTGATTAAATTCTGATATACCTTCTACTACAAGTAAACACACACACACACGCACACGTACACACACACACACCATAAATTATACTGAATTTCTTGGCCTTGAGTACTTACCATCTTCTCTAATAAAAAGATCTTCTTTTCAAACAAATAGAGAGGTGTAAAGGTAGCATATACAACCATCTGAGGGGACTGTATTGCTGAAGAACCTGTAAAACCAAACACATATTGCGTCATGGAAATTCTGGCCAAAATGGAACTGGCAGGTCGTGGTAGACTGTTCAAATTCCTTAATGAACTTACCTTTGCTGATGAAATATAGGTAAATGACTCTACATGCATTTAATAAATGTTAAATCTAAAATGTACATCTATTTTATAGAATGTCTCATCAGTGTTACCTTCACAATAGTACCATATAATTCATTAAGAAATCATCTTACTTCATTGTAAAACAGGTATTACATAAACTCACTCTAGCTATCTGTCAATGTAACTTAGCTTTCATAGAATCTTTATTTTGAATTTAAGGAATTCTGGGAGTTTCTATGTCATTTCAAGTAGAAAGAAAACATAAATAAATTAATCCTCCCATGAAGAAGGGAAACTAAGAAGGTAACTTAGTTTGGAATGTTTAATGCCTGTAGATTTGCTCCTGAACATCAATATTTATTCATGTGTTCCTTAATATCCCTGAAATTACCCCATTTGATTCATGATGCTTTTGTTCTTTAAAGATTCTGGCCAAAATAATAGAATTTATTTTCCTCTATTGTTTTTATTTTTAATTAAAAGGTTTTGATTTATTCCTTTAAAATTCACACACTTAACAAAAACAGAAATATAGATCAATGGAACAGGATAGAAAGCCCAGAGATAAACCCACGCACATATGGTCACCTTATCTTTGATAAAGGAGGCAAGAATATACAGTGGAGAAAAGACAGCCTCTTCAATAAGTGGTGCTGGGAAAACTGGACAGGTACATGTAAAAGTATGAAATTAGAACACTCCCTAATACCATACACAAAAATAAACTCAAAATGTATTAAAGATCTAAATGTAAGGCCAGACACTATCAAACTCTGAGAGGAAAACATAGGCAGAACACTCTATGACATAAATCACAGCAAGATCCTTTTTGACCCACCTCCTAGAGAAATGGAAATAAAAACAAAAATAAACAAATGGGACCTAATGAAACTTAAAAGCTTTTGCACAGCAAAGAAAACCATAAACAAGACCAAAAGACAACCCTCAGAATGGGAGAAAATATTTGCAAATGAAGCAACTGACAAAGGATTAATCTCCAAAATTTACAAGCAGCTCATGCAGCTCAATATCAAAAAAACAAACAACCCAATCCAAAAATGGGCAGAAGACCTAAATAGACATTTCTCCAAAGCAGATATACAGATTGCCAACAAACACATGAAAGAATGCTCAACATCATTAATCATTAGAGAAATGCAAATCAAAACTACAATGAGATATCATCTCACACCCACACCAGTCAGAATGGTCATCATCAAAAAATCTACAAACAATAAATGCTGGAGAGGGTGTGGAGAAAAGGGAACCCTCTTGCACTGTTGGTGGGAATGGAAATTGATACAGCCACTATGGAGAACAGTATGGAGGTTCCTTCTAAAAATAGAACTACCATACGACCCAGCAATCCCACTACTGGGCATATACCCTGAGAAAACCATAGGTCAAAAAGAGTCATGTACCAAAATGTTCATTGCAGCTCTATTTACAATAGCCAGGACATGGAAGCAACCTAAGTGTCCATCAACAGATGAATGGATAAAGAAGATGTGGTACATATATACAATGGAATATTACTCAGCCATACAAAGAAACGAAATTGAGTTATTTGTAGTGAGGTGGATGGACTTAGAGTCTGTCATACAGAGTGAAGTAAGTCAGAAAGAGAAAAACAAATACAGTATGCTAACACATATATATGGAATCTAAGGAAAAAAAGAAAAAAAAGGTCATGAAGAACCTAGGGGCAAGACGGGAATAAAGACAGACCTACTAGAGAATGGACTTGAGGATATGGGGAGGGGGAAGGGTAAGCTGTGACAAAGTGAGAGAGTGGCATGGACATATATATACTACCAAACGTAAAATAGATAGCTAGTGGGAAGCAGCCGCATAGCACAGGGAGGTCAGCTCGGTGCTTTGTGACCACCTAGAGGGGTGAGATAGGGAGGGTGGGAGGGATGGAGATGCAAGAGGGCAGAGAAATGGGAACATATGTGTATGTATAACTGATTCACTTTGTTATAAAGCAGAAACTAACACACCATTGTAAAGCAATTATACTCCAATAAAGATGTTAAAAAAGAAAAAAATTCACGTACTTACATTTCATTGCACTAGATAATATGTTTATTAAAGAATAATATCTTTAGAACTGCAATATATAAATTAGATGTGAACCCTGGATTGCTCTAAAATGGATTAAGATGTGAAATATGCCAAACTTGTAAAAATATGTTTTTACATTTAAAAAGTAAACTTTGTATATGTAGGGGAGCAAAATTTGTCACCTTAAAATGTGTCTCTTTGTCATGAGGATTATTTTAGGCTTTTTTTTTTTAAGAACAGAGTACTCAGGAATTCTTTCTTTTTACCTCCCCCTTAACTGCCTAAAAGAATTCAGATAAAGGGCCTGGTCCAGGAAGAGCACTGTCACCAGAGATACCTACAAAGAATATGGGCTAAGTGTGGTAGGGCAGGGCCTAGAGACAAGAGTCCTCTCTGTGTCCCACTGCCTCTGCATGGTAGAGCAAACATGTGTTTACCAAACATTTGCTTTTCAATCTCCAGGTGAATTGCCTTCCTCCCTTTTGAAGTCACAAACCCCCGACCCCCTTTTCTTTCTCTCAGATGGTAGATAAGCCTCAATTGCCTAACCTGTCCTTGGGTTTCATTTTTCTTATGAGGCCTCATACATACATAATTATTATTCTTTTTCTTCTGTTAATCTGTCTCATGTCAATTTAATTCTTAGACCAGCTAGAAGAACCTGGAGAGAGTAGAGGGAAATTTTTTCCTTCTCTAACACATATTTTTCATGCAGCAGAGATCTGAACCCAGGCAATTTTACTCCACAACCCAAACTTTGAACCACATTCTGTATCTAGAGGTTGACTTAACTATGAGTTTGGTAGGAAAAAAGGCATTGTTACCATCATTTTCACGAAGAAAGAAACTCAGAGAAAGGTTTAGCCATTCTCACAAACATGAATAATTATCAGTAACTTTGGGACTGTTATGTCATCCACTATCAAAAAAGATTGCTTAAGGCATCACTATAAGAAAATAATTTTTTATATAAAATTAAAAATATAATGACTAGCGTTTGTATTTTCTCTACCAAACCACCAGACATGTTTCTGTAAAAATACAAAGCCAGAAGATGGAGAATAACTGAGAAAAAATGTCCTACAAGGATTCTTTTCCTCCTTTTCATTGAGTACCCTGAAAGTTGGGACATCAAACTTAATTATTTTAAAATTAGGGTTCAGACAGAACCCCATTTCCTCTCCTGCCCTGTGCTTCTTATGTAACTAGTAAAGCAATCCCAACAGCAACTCATTATTTGCACAAATCATCCCTGGTATTATGTGGGCTTCATAAACACCCCATGGTAACTAATGCATGTTAACACATAGATAAAAGATGATAGTTTTTGACACTAGCTATGAATTTGCTCTATCATTTAGGAGATAAGTGATGGAAGAGCAGTGGTCAACATGTGGGTTCAGCATTTCACCCAGTGAGTAAAGCATGAAGGCTTCATGTGATGTGTATGCTTCATGGGAAATTCTGTTATGGAAAGGGCAAACAGAAATAACAAACAGTAAAAGCTCTCTTAACCAACCTCCACTTAACCAACTCCCTGGATTAAACAGGGGCTTTACATCCTCCTTAAAAATCACATGGAAGCCCATGACTCTTAACCTGCTGAGTTCTACATTACCAAGAGTCAGCTGTTTTGTTCCCAGACCTTATCAGTTGTATTTTTGTAGTGATAAATATGAGCATTAAAAAGAAAGTTACAGTTGCAGTGAAAACCAAGTAAATGCTCTGAGAAGACTTGATAAAGATAACTAGCTTTTTAAAAAAAATAGTTGTCAAATTAGGTGTGGTTAGGACAAATAAGATTGGGAATGGAAAATGAAAAAACCTAGTAGCATTTTGTACTTACATTGCTTTGCAAATTTCTTTAAAGAAACTAAAATTGGGAATTATATAGGGTAAGTAATGGGTTTGATTTACATAGGAACTCCAGTACATTCGTAAAAAAGTTCCTGGCCCTACAACAGTTTGACAAATGAATGTACACTTCTGCTTTATGTTAAAGTGAAATCTCTGATAGACACCTTATTTATGTATCATTTGAGTCCCACTTAACTGGCCTTTTCACCTAACTAACCAACTGCTGATCCCAAACATATTGCATTACCAGGCTTTGTTCTGTACTCAGATTCTGAACTGACTCAATTTAAAGTACTTCATAAAATAAAATAAAATAAAATAAAATAAAATAAAATAAAATACAAAGCCAGAACTATGAAAATGCTCTCACAAAAAAACACAGTAATGTATTAAGAAAGACGACAAAATGAAAAGAAAAAAAAAAAAAAACTAGATAAAGCATAGTGCTGGAGGTAAATGGACATGTTTTCATGTAAAGAAGGATGAACTGAGAATTATGATATACACTCTGGAAGCACCAAGATAGATGACCCAATGTTAGGACTATAAAGTTTAAAATATATATTTTATATATCAACATATATATAAAATTTACACAGAGGATGACATATATTAATACATATTAATATATAATTATATATTTATATAAATATATTTATATATTTTATAATAAAAATATGTTATGTGTGCTAACATATAATATATATTTTTATTAGTATTATATATCCTCCTTCATGTAAACACTTCTGTGACTGTTGTACCATAAGAACTTGGATAACATTGTCTCATATGTAGGATCTTGCTCTGTTATGTATAACCATCTGAGGGCCTAACAATTATGGGCAACCTTGAAAAGCTTATTTAGACATGTCTAAACAGGAAATACATTTCTATGCTCCAATGTTTTCCAGCATTTTAGGAAATAAGTACAATAATTATTATTCTAGGAGACTGAGAACTTACAATCTGACAGAGACTGTAGAGAATATTGTACGTCTGATGAGGGCCTTGAACCATGAAGAGACCATTTGAATTTTTCCTTTTCTTTTTCCTTCTCTCCATCTTTACTCCTCTTCTTTCCAAGGTCTTTTGCATCGGCTTTCTCCAACACATTTAAAAAATGTAATAAATCTTTTAACTACAAAACCTCAATGTATGTTGCTTATTAAGTCATTGTGTTGAAAAGAAAGTTAAATAGTAGTATTTAACTTATTTAAGTGTAAAACAATAGCCATAAATTTCCCCAAGTACTACTCACCTCAAATTAGTAACATCAAAATAAAGCAAAAGAAAACTTTGAAAATTGACATGTATTGTGAAAGACATGCAGCATTATTTATTATTGATTACACATAATTTTATGTTAAATGTAGATGATCAGTTAAATATAATTTATTCATATAAAATCATGGTGTCAGGCTGATTTTCTCATTTAAAAAAGAAAAAAAAAAAAAACAGCAAAGAAAGTACTTAAAGTTGAGTCCTAAATGTGGAGCCCTCTTAGATCTTCTTTACTTGGGGCTTGCATTTCAAGAAACACAGCTTGCTGCTTTTTTATTTCCTAATAAATCCCTTCCAATTCTAAAACAGAAATTTTAAATTTCTGCCATTCATTCTTTCATCATTTGCTAAACTGGTAATCACCATTGGTCAGGTTGTTTGTTTTTTTTTAAATTTGCATAAATAAAAACTATAACATTAACAACTTGTACTGTTCCTTAGCTTCTAAAGTAAATCTATCTCATAGCTTTTATAGTAGATTTAACATCTATGTTAGATACAAAGGCAAAGATAACTATAACTTTAAGTGTAGGATGAGATATTTTATTGGGAAACAAGTATAAAAAAGAGATTATCAGAATTTTATTTTGTGGCTTTTCTATAAATATTCGACTTAAAACTAATTATAGTTAATAATATATGACTTCATGTATGATTTTAAAATGGGATTTTAAAAGCCTTTAAATGCCTATTCAGAATTCATAATTTAAAATAATATAGTATATAATAAAAATTATAAATAGAAAAACGCACTTTTCACATAGAAATTTGGAAAGTATGCAAAAATGTTTACCAAAATGTGTTTTTGCCAATACCATGAGTAAATCTGTTGCTCCTCTGTCACCTCATTTCACCCATCTGGCCAACCCCTCTGAATAAAATTAGCAGCTGAGTCCTACTGGACATGTTCAGTAGTTCTGCAAGCTTCTAGTTCTGCAAGCTTCTAGTTCTGCAAGCCTCTAGTTCTGCAAGCTTCTGCCACACCTATTTTAAATAACAATGAGAACCTTCATCTCCACCTCCACCTCACTCTCAGCTCGTAGAGAATAGAAGCCTTTTGTCAGAAACCCTCAGCTTCTCCCCATCAAACCCATTCATCCACTGACATGTGCATCTGTCCTCTCCCATGCCCTGTGCCCACCCGTTAGGATGGAGGAGACTTTGCTCCCTGGTTTGGTCCAATCCCTTCACCTGGGCTCTCTGGAAACCTACACTACGGCTGTCATGTCAACTGCATCTTCCCAATCACTTAAAAGTACTTCTTCATCAGGTAAAAATTTAAATATCTTTCACGGATCCCTCACATTCCCTGTCAGCTTCTACTTTGTCGCTCTCCTGTTCTTCACAGACAAACTTCTAACAGGGGTGTTTATACATTATTTTACTTCCCACTTATTTCTTAACCTCTCCAATGTGTCTTCCACTCCCATCACTTACCAGTGCCCAGTGACCTCCATATCACAAAATCCAGCAGAGAAACTTGAATTGTCCTCGTATTTCAACTCTCAACACTACTTGACACAATCTCCCTGATTCTTAAAACACTCTTTTCCTTTGACTTCAGTAGCGACATGCTCTGCTGGTCTTCTTCCTGTTTCTCTGGTCATCCTTTAACCTCTTTTTTTGCCAGCTCATTATTTTGTACCCAGTTCTCAGATATTTAGCTTCTTTAAGGCTGAGTCTTAAGCTTCTTAGTCTTCTCGCTTTACGCCATCTCCTTGGGAATATCATTCACTGTTTAATTTGGCATGCATTTGTCAATGATTCCCCAAAATACATCACCAGCCTGGAACTCCTGACCTGAAAGTACACTTGATTTCTCAAAGGCACATCAAATTCAATATGTTCTGAGTCATTCTGTGATCTCTCCTCATAAAGCCGTTCCTCTTTTGGCATTACCCCTCTCAATAAAAGGTACTACCATCTATCCAGTTTTGGAAGTCAGAATTCTGCGCATCATCTTCGCCACATTCTGCCATTTTTTACATTTGAAATATCTCTCAATCATTTACTTTATCTGCCTCTCCACTATGACTGTCCTATTACCCTACGCCAAGCTACTATTGTCTCTGACCTGAGCTGATGCAAAGGTCTCCAAATTGTTTTTTCTATGTCCACTCATGTCACTGACTCTCCACCCCCACGTGCACACCAAGTTATTTTCTTCTCAGAGAACCAGAATATCCTTTTGAAAACGTGAAATAGATCATGACTCAACCCTAAACTTCATTAGCCGTCAATTGCTCCTTGGTAAAGATCAATCATCTTAACATGACCTGGAGGATTTGACATGATCGCTCTCCTATCTACTCCTCCAGGCTCTTCTTAAGCCACTTTATTCCACACATCCTCTCCTCCAGCTAACCATATCTTCTACCAGGTCTTCCAAATCATTGTCATTCCTGCTACTTCTTCATAATATTTATACCTGCTGTCTCCTCTACCTAGAATGCTCTTCCCTTCTCAGTCCTTAATCTTCCTCCAGATATTCCTATCATCTTTGCAAACACAGCTCAAAATTCCTTAGGGAATTCTTCCTTGATGCCCCAGACTAGGTCTTTCATACGAACTCCTAAAGTTTCCTGTATTTCCCTTCAAGACTCATGTATTAGTATGTATTTATGATTTTTAAAATTAATGTTAGTCCCACTCACTAGTCCTTAGCTCTAGGAAGTGAGTTCCACACCTGATTTTGTTCATCAAGTTATCACTAATTCTTGGAACACTTACTGATATTCTCAGCAAGTAGTATGTTGAATGGATTGTAAAATGGAGGGATGGACAGACAGAAGTTAACTTGTGATACATGAGAAAGGGATTCCAGGTTCAAATTAATTTAGGATACACTGGGTAAAACAAATTTAGTCTGGCTTTTTTTTTGCTTTCTTTTATAAACTAATGCACATTAGATCATTTTAAACGGCCCTGATGATAGGCAGATATCACACACACAATCTTTTTGTATATTTTTGAGGAACATTTACAGTAATTATTTCTGGGCAGTATATAGTTGGAAATGCTGGTTGATAAGATCTAGATAAGGACAAAATATCAATATCTTATAAAACATAAACATTTGAAAGATCATTATAGATGCTATCACAGTACACAAAAAGCTGAGTATTTTCTAGTATATTTAACTCTACTATACAAGCATTATTGTTCATATGTATGGCTATATGAAATATTTTAGAAAACATAAAATAAATAATGATTAAATATATTTCCCACTTAAGAAGAAATGCTCCTACACTTTGTAAAATAACTCGAAAATTTTTTTTCCAGATTTTAACTTTCACCTTACAATAACCTGCAAATCATAATCTAATCTATGTCCATTTCACACTTCCTGAAAAGGAAAACAGGACAACATTTCTCCTTTGGTATTCTGGTCCATTCCACTCTACATATAACATATAAGAAAGATGTGTTTAAGGGAAATTGAAAATTTAATGTGTTTTTCTATATTAATAATATATTAATTTAGTATCATCAAAATATATAATTGCCTTTGATTTTTAAGGAGAGCAAAATATAGTAGAATAATTAACATATGGTAAACACCATTGCAAGTTCTAATATCTTGGAAAGAAAGGACCTTAATTACATGACTGTTTTCACAACACTTAATAAATATAATGACAATAAATAATCATTAAATTAAGCAATGACTAAACTATAAAGTGTTTATATATAATACCCATATTGAATAACATCATGATATAAATGTCTTACCCTTTAAAACTCTGTCACTTTTCTCAGGTAATTTTAGTGTTGTTGCTGAACCTTCAGGTTTGAATTCCTTGCCATCTTTCATTTCTTTGCCATCTTTCACTTCTTTCCCATCCTTCATGTCTTTCCCTTGTTCTTTCAATTTGGCATCTATGTCTGTTATTTTGCTTTCAGAGCTGGACTCATCTGACAGCTTAAACTCGGGCAATATTTCTCTCAAGAGCTCCCAAACTTTGTCCATATATCCTGGGCTTAGGTAAAAAAACAACATTAATTTCCAAATTAAGTTTTTTATTCCACATCAAGAAATTACCGACAGAAAATAATCAACTTGCTATTTCAAAAAACCAATTACAATAGTTACTTCACATGTTAGTTAAAAACACCATTATGTGCTTATTTATTCAACAAGCTTTGATTGAGTGCCTACTCTGTGGTGGGCTTTGCTGATGCAAGGAGACCAAACACAGAGTTCCAGTTAAAGATGGTGATGTAGGAAGATTTTGAACTCACCTCTTCCTATGGACACAACAAATCTACAGCTACATACAGAACAATTTCCTCTGAAAATAATAAAAAAACTAGCTGAGGAATTCCTTCATATCTGGCAAATGAGAAAAAAAACCATACTGAAGTGGCTAGGAGAGGCTGAGACATGGTCTTGCCATAAACCTCACACAGTGTGGGCACACACAGTTTGGAGGGAGCTCACATCCCTAAGCTTTTCCCTGAAGAGTGAAGGGTTTGAACCCCACATAATGGCACCCCAACTTTTAAGACCTGCAGATCAGAGACAAGCTCCCAAAACATCTAGTTTTGAAAGCCAGCAGGGCTTGCATCAATGAGGCCCACAAGGCTATAGCAAACTCAGAAAGACTTCTTAAAGGGCTCTCACGGACTCACCCATCCCAGGACTCACCCATAGAAGACCACCCAGTAGAAGATTAATATCCCACTTTCACCAATGAATAGATCATCCAGACAGAAAATCAATGAGAAAACATTGGCCTTGGGACTTCCCTGGCGGTCCAGTGGTTAATACTCTGTGCTTGCACTGCGGGGGGAGTGAGTTTGATCCCTGGTCAGGGAACTAAGATCCCACATGTCACGTGGCATGGCCAAGAAAAAAAAAGAAAACATTGGCCTTGAATGACACATTAAATAGGATGGACTTAGACACATATAGAACATTCCACCCAAAAGCAACAGAATACACATTTTTCTCAAATGTACCTGGAACATTCTCCAGGATAGATCATATGTTAAGTCACAAAACAACTCTTAATGAGTTCAAGAAGACTGAAATCATACCATGCATCTTTTCCAACCACAACTGTATGAAACTAGAAATTAATTACAAGAAGAAAACTGGGAAATTCACAGCTATGTGTAGATTAAACTATATGTTACTAACCAACCAATGGGTCAAAGAAGAAATCAAAAAAATGCTTTGTGATAAATAAAAATGGAAGTACAACATAACAAAAATACAACAGATACAACGACAACAAAACAAATACAACAAAGCAAAGATAGTTCTAAGAAGTAGCTCTGTGAGAGTTTGTAGCAATACATGTCTACATCAAGAAATATGATCTCAAATAAACTACCTAACTTTACACCTCAAAGAAATAGAAAAAAAAAGAACAAATGAAGCCTAAAGTTAGTAGAAGGAAGGTAATAACAAATATTAGAGTGGAAATAAATGAGAGAGACTAAAAAGACAATAGAAAAGATCAAAGAAATTAAGAACTGGTTTTTTGAAAAGATAAACAAAATTGACAAAACTTTAGACTCACCAACAAAAAAAAGAGAGAAGACTCAAATAAAGAAAATCAGAAATGAAACAGACACATTGTAATTAATACCACAAAATACAAAGGATCGTAAGAGACTACTATAAACAAATATACAAAACAAATTGGACAACCTAAAAGAAATGGATAAATTCCTAGAAACATATGATTTACCAAGACAAAGAAATAGAAAATCTGAACGGACTGATTACTAGTAATCAAAAACCTCCCAACAATGAAAAGTCCAGAATCAGAGAGCTTCACTGGTGAATTCTACCAAACATTTAAAGAAGAATTAATACCAATACTTCTCAAATTCATTCAAAAAATAGAAGACAGGGGAAAACGTCTAAACTCATTTAACAAGGCCAGCATTACCCTGATATCAAAATCAGACAAGGATATCACAAGAAAAGAGAACTACAGATCAAAATCCCTGATGAACATAGAGGCAAAAAATTCACAACAGAATGTTAGCAAACAGAATTCAACAATACATTAAAAGGATCATACACCATGATCAAGTGAGATTTATTCCTGGGGTGCAAGAATGATTCAACATGCAGAAATCAATCAGTGTAATACATCACAGTAAAAAAAATGAAGGATAAAAATCATATGGTCATCTCAATAGATGCAGAAAACCATTTGACAAATTCAACATCAATTTATGATAAAAATGCTCAACAAAATGGGGTTAGAGGGAACATACCTCAATATAATAAAAGACATATATGACATGCCCACAGTTAACATCATACTTAATGGTGAAAAGCTGAAAGCTTTTCTCTAAGATCAGAAACAAGATAAGGATGCCCACTCTCACCACTTTTATTCAGCACAGTATTGGAAGTCTAGCCAGAGCAATAAGGCAAGAAAAGGTAATAAAAGGCTTTTAAATCAGAAAGGAAGAAGTAAAACAGTCATATTTGCAGATGGTATAATATTATATATAGAAACCCCTAAGAAACGCCACCCAAAAGCTGTTAGAATAAACAAATTCAGTATAGTTGCAGGATACAAAATCAATATACAAAAATCTTTTGCATTCTATGCACTAATAATGAACTATCTAAAAGAGAAATTAGGGAAACAATCTCATATACAACTGCAGCAAAAAGACCTAGGAATAAACTTAACCAAGGAGGTGAAAGACCTGTACACTGAAAACTATGATATTAATGAGAGAAATTAAAGAAGACACAAATAAATGAAAGATATACAGGGCTTATAGATTGGAAGAATTAATATTGTTAAAATGTCCATACTACCCAAAGCAATCTATAGATTCAATGCAATCCCTATCAAAATTCCAATGATATTTTTCACAGAAGTAGAATAAACAATCCTAAAATTTGTATGGAACCACAAAAGATCCTGATTAGCCAAAGTCATCTTGAGAAAGAAGAACAAAGCTGGAGGCATCACACTTACTGATTTCAAACTGTAATACAAAGCCATAGTAGTCAAAAGAGGATGATATTGGCATAAAAGCAGACACATAGATCAATGGAATAGAATAGAGAAGCCAGAAATAAACCCATGCATATATGGTCAATTAATTTATGACAAAGGATCCAAGAATATAATGGGGAAAAGTACATTCTCTTCAATAAATGATGCTGAGAAAACTGGACAGTCACATGCAAAAGAATAAAACTTGACCATTATGTTATACTATACACAAAAATTAACTCCAAATGGATTAAAGGATTAAAAGTGAGACCTGAAGCCATAAAACTCCTAGAAGAAAGCATAGATGTTAAGCTCCTTGACATCAGTCTTGGTGATAATTTTTTGGACTTGACACCAAAAGCAAAGACAACAAAAGTAAAAATAAACAGGTGGACTATATCAAACTAAAAAGCTTCTGCAAAAAAAAAAAAAAAACCAAAACAAATCTACAACAAAATGAAAAGATATCCTACTGAATGGAAGAAAATATTTGCAAATTATATATCTAATAAAGGGTTAATATCCAAAATATAAAAAGAACTAATTTAACTCAATAAAATGACTATCCAATTAATAAATGGGCAGAGGATCTGAATAGACATATTTCCAAAGAACATATACAGATGGCCAACAGGTACAATGAAACATGCTAAATATCACTAATCATCAGGTAAATGTAAATCAAAACCACAATGAGTTATCACCTCACACCTGTTGTAATGGCTATCATCAAAAAGACAAGAAATGACAAGTGTTGGCAAGGATGTGGAGAAAAGGGCACTTTCATTCACTGTTGGTGGGAATGTAAATTGGTGCAGCCAGCATGGAGTTTCTTCAAAAACTTAAAAATGGAACTATTGTATAATCCCGCAATTCCACTTCTGGGTATTTATCCATAGGAAATGAAAACACTAACTCAAAAAAACAGATGCACTCCAATGTTCATTGCAGTATTATTTACAATAGTCAAGACATAGAATCAACATATGTGTCTATGGATGGATGAATGAATAAAGAAAGTGTGGTATTCATATACACAATGAAATATTGTTCAGACATAAAAAATGAAGGAAATCTTGCCATTTGCAACAATGTGGATGGACTTCGAGGACATTATACTAAGTGAAATAAGTCAGAGAGAGAAAGACAAATATTGTATGATCTCACTTATATACAGAATCTAAAAACAAACAGCAAAACAAACAAAAATGAACTCACTGATATAGAGAACAGATTAGTGGTTGCCAGAGGCAAGGGGTAGGATTTGGGCAAAATAGTGAAGGTGTTCAAAAGGTACAAATTTCCAGTTATACAATAAATGAGTCATGGGGTGGTAATGCACAGCATGGTGACTGTAATTAACAATACTGTACTTTATATTTGAAAGTTGCTAAGAGAGTAGGTCTTAAAAGTTCTTATCACAAGAAAAAAAATGATAGCCATGTGTGGTGCTGGGTGTTAACTAGATTTGTGTTGACCATTTCTCAATATATACAAATATCGAATTATTATGTTGTACACCTGAAACTAATATATTGTTATATGTCAATTACATCTCAATAAAAATAAATAAACAAGCAAAGAAACAAAGAAACCAAAATAAACAAAGAGACCAAACACATGGCCCTAGTCTCAAGGCTCACTCAGTCTGGCAGAGGAGAGAGGCATGTCACACACATGACAGGGAAAGAATATGTATTTGAGCATCTGTTAAGTGCCAGGCACTTTCCTATATATTATCATTTAGATAAATGGTCTCTATGTTACTTCTCTGTGGAATTTAACAATATTTTTACTTTCTCTAAACTCTTTCCTGAGGCTTCTACAACATCATTCTTTTCTAGTTTCTATTATTATAGAAATCACTTGCGGACTCCTTTGAACACTCCCTTTCCTCTGCTCACTGCTGACCAATTAGGGCTGCTTCCCCAGAGTTCTCCTCAATATGCTCTTGATAGCCTATAGCCTTTCCTCAGTGAGTTAATAAGCACAACCATATTTTAGGTTCACCTGTACTTTTATGTAACCCTCAAATCATTAGCCCCAGCTCAAACCTCTCTCCAGAAGAGAAGAGGTTGTGTACAACCACCTAATAGACATCTATCCAAAAACAAACAACTCAGACTACTCTGGTGGTGCAGTGGTTAAGAATCCGCCTGCCAATGCAGGGGACACGGGTTCAAGACCTGGTGCAAGAAGACCCACATGCCGTGGAGCAACTAAGCCCATGCACCACAACTCCTGAGCCTGTGCTCTAGAGCCTGTGAGCCACAACTACTGAGCCCCCATGCCACAACTACTGAAGCCCATGTGCCTAGAGCCTGTGCTCCACAACAAGAGAAGCCACTGCAATGAGAGGCCCGCGCAGCACAACAAAGACCCAACACAGCCAAAAATAAATAAATAAAATAAATAAATTTATAGAAAAGAAATCAAAAACAAACCAATCAATCAATAAAAACATCCTGCCACCATCTTCTACTTTTCAGTCAAGTTAGAAAACTAAGAATGACCAAGTCTCTCTCCATGAAACTCTCATCAAATAAAAAGTACGTCCCTTAGATCTGACCTCCTCCTACTGCAATTGACAACACTTTCTCCATTCTTTTACTTTTTAAAAATATCTTTATTGGAGTATAATTGCTTTACAATGTTGTGTTAGTTTCTGCTGTACAACAAAGTGAATCAGCTATACATATACATATATTCCCATATCCCCTCCCTCTCGCGTCTCCCTCCCACCCTCCCTATCCCACCCCTCTAGGTGGTCACAAAGCGCAGCGCTGATCTCCCTGTGCTATGCGGCAGCTTCCCACTGGCTATCTATTTTACATTTGGTAGTGTATATATGTCAATGCTCTCACTTCTCCCTAGCTTCCCCTTCCGCCCCCATGTCCTCAAGTCTGTTCTCTACATCTGCATCGTTAGTCCTGTCCTGCCCCTAGGTTCATCAGTACCGTTTTTTTTTTAGATTCCATATATATGTGTTGGCATACAGTATTTGTTTTTCTCTTACTTCACTCTGTATGACAGACTGCAGGTCCATCCACTTTATTACAAATAACTCAATTTCGTTCCTTTTTATGGCTGAGTAATATTCCATTGTATAGATGTGCCACAACTTTTTTATCCATTCATCTGTTGATGGACATTTAGGTTGCTTCCAAACCTGACTATTGTAAATAGTGCTGCAATGAATATTGTGGTACACGTGTCTTTTTGAATTATGGTTTTCTCAGGGTATATGCCCAGTAGTGAGATTGCTGGGTCATATGATAGTTCTATTTTTAGTTTTTTAAGGAACCTCCATACTGTTCTCCATAGTGGCTGTATCAATTTACATTCCCACCAACAGTGCAAGAGGGTTCCCTTTTCTCCACACCCTCTCCAGCATTTATTGTTTGTAGATTTTTTGATGATGGCCATTCTGCCTGGTGTGAGGTGATACCTCATTGTGGTTTTGATTTGCATTTCTCTAATGATTAGTGATGTTGGGCATCTTTTCATGTGTTTGTTGGCAATCTGTATGTCTACTTTGGAGAAATGTCCATTTAGGTCTTCCACACATTTTTGGATTTGTTTGTTTTTTTGATATTGAGCTGCATGAACTGCTTGTATATTTTGGAGAAAAGACCCCGAATAGCCAAAGCAATCTTGAGAAAGAAAAATGGAGCTGGAGGAATCAGGCTCCCTGACATCAGACTATACTACAAAGCTATAGTAATCAAGACAGTATGGTACTGGCACAAAAACAGAAATACAGATAAATGGAACAGTATAGAAAGCCCAGAGATAAACCCACACACATATGGTCACCTTATCTTCGACAAAGGAGGCAACAATATACAATGGAGAAAAGACACCCTCTTCAATAAGTGGTGCTGGGAAAACTGGACAGCTACATGTAAAAGAATGAAATTAGAACACTTCCTAACACCATACACAAAAATAAACTCAAAATGGATTAAAGACCTAAATGTAAGGCCAGACACTATAAAACTCTTAGAGGAAAACATAGGCAGAACACTCTATGACATAATTCACAGCAAGATCCTTTTTGACCCACCTCCTAGAGTAATAGAAATAAAAACAAAAATAAGCAAATGGGACCTAATGAAACTTAAAAGATTTTGCACAGCAAAGGAAACCATAAATAAGACAAAAAGATAACCTTCAGAATGGGAGAAAATATTTGCAAACAAAGCAACTGACAAAGGATTAATCTCCTTTCTCCATTCCTATCACCACTTTCTCTGTAGAAGCCCTTGGCAAAGACTTCTGCAATACTGCACAAACCAGTTCCCCTGTTCCAGTCCTGACATCTGAGCCATCCTCCAAAATCACAAGTCTGATAAGATAAGATCATCCTCCTGTCTAAAATCCCTCAGTGACATTCTGTTGTGAAAACTTCTTAACTTTCTCTGTTTGGTTCCTACATACCTCTCCACCCCATACCCATCCATCCTCCAGAACCCAGCACATAATCTAGTCCTGCAGAAAAATGTACCTTTCTGGGACTACACCCTGCTCCCTTGTAGTTTCAGGCTATTCTTTCTTCTCTGAGTTGGCTTCCCTACCTCAATAAGCTGCACTAATTTCAACTAATCCTTTGAGGTCAGTTTAAGCATTACTTTCTAGGGAAATTAAGCTATACATTCCTGTTCTGGATTCCCAAAGAATCTTTTACACACTTCTAGTTTAGCCTTTTAAAATATTTTTGAAATTACTCTGTCAACAAACATTTATTGAGAACATACTGTGTAATGGCCATTCAGTGTCATTTCTCTAAGCACAGAAGTCTCAACATTGAGAAAGACAAAAAGGGTCCCTATTCTCATGCATCTTACCATCTCAGTGGATGGATACAACTGAGAGAGAGAGAGAGACAGAGAGTGAGATTGAGAGAGAGAGGGAGAGAGAGAAGATAACAGGCAGCTATAACTTTCATGATGAAAACAAAATAATAAACAATGGGATATGGAATCATTCAGGAAAGAAATAATTTAGATGGGATAGTTGAGAAGGCCTATCCGAGGAGCTGATATTTAAGCTTGGTGATATCTAAATGTTATGACATATCAAACCAAGTAAATATCTGATGGAGGATCATTCCAGGCATAAAGAACAGTTCATATAAAGACCCTAAGGGACAATGAGTTTAGCACATTTGAGAAACAGAATGAAGATGTGGGTGGCCAGCTAGTGGTTGCCAAGACAGTTTTCATTTTTGTATTTAATCCCATAACAGCTCTGCAACATAGGTAGTACAATCCTAATTGAAGTTTAAGAGGTTGTAAATTTTATGCAGTCATAAATGATAGACTACCAAATGACAGAATCAGGATTAAAATAGATCTTTCTGAATCTAAAACCCCTGTGTTTTTTCCCACCTACAATGTAAAAAATGTTATGCTGTGAAAAAGAAATATTCATACACCAAAGGATGAGACTATACAACATCTTGGACAGTTAGGCTTAAATATGGGGTGGTGGAGTGCTCTTTTCACAAATGAACTGCACCAAGATCAGAGAAATCTGTGTAGAAAAGCATCATCTCTTCATTTGAAATTGTCAGACTTCTAATAGCCACTCTGTATTTCTAGTATAATACGGAGAGTTAGAAGGGTTTTTCTTTTTCCAAATGATAAAACAGTGCTAACTGTAGGAAAACATAAGAGGCAGGTCAACAATTGCAAATAGAGCAATGTCTCCCTTTGGGACTTCTATGGGAGAGGGAAGGGAAAGGCTGTCTGTTGAACATGTCACAAAACACTTTTCACCCTAATTGATTTTCATATGGAAAAAGTCAGTAGTGAACACAAGTATGAAACTTGAATACTCTAATTCTCCTGGACCTCTGTAAAACCATGACCATGACTGGCGAAGCCCCTCAAGGGCTGTCTCTGCACAATCGAATCCTTTGTAGGAAGAGAAACATCCCACTTCTGAACATACCATGGCTTTGATCATGTTGTTCTCCTGCTTTCCCTGTCCCTTTCCTTCCGTCCCCTCAAATCAAACCCAGTCAATGGTAAAGGCTCAGATCAAGTCAGAACTTTCTCCATGAAGCCGTACCTGACCTCCGCCTGCATCCTTGGCAGATGGTGATTTCAAATTAAACATTTCTTGACAATCATTATTATATTGTTCCATGACATTCTTTTCATTTAAAATTATACACTTATATACACATGAATTAACTTTGTGATTTTATAGTGTAATTGTAATTTTAAATTATATGCATAGTGTGGCAGAATGTTCATAACAAAAAATCCTACAAATCATGACATAAATCAAAGAGAGCATATATCTTTTACTTTCTGGGTACATTTAGAAGTAAAATGATAAACTTGAACATCTGAGTCAGTCTCATTTTTTTAGACTTTTCTCTGTTTCCAAAGGTTGATTATTAACTACCATACATATATCTATATTATATTAAATAATATAGTGATACTCATTAGAGGGAAAGAAACTTGCACTAATTATGTCTCTACCATACATCAGTTACTTTTTCTGACACTCTTACCTACTCAATCCTGAGAACAACCCTGTAAGATAAGTCGTTTTTACCTGCATTTTACATATGAAAAAACTAGGGCCCAAAAAAGTTATATTACTTGCAAAATTCACATAGCTTGAAATTGGAATTATAAGAATGTAAGTTTAGCTATATAGTTCTGACACCAAAGCTCAAGCTTTTTCCCCTTATATCATTTTCATAGACATTTTATAAGCAACCATAAAAATAAAAATTCATGCAAATTGAGCATCTAAAATCCTTCAAATTTTTAACTTAATTTAATTATTAAACTGGTCTTGGGACTTCTCTGGTGGTCCAGTGGTTAAGACTTCACCTTCCAATGCAGGGGGTGCAGGATTGGGGAGCTAAGATCCCACATGCCTCATGGCCAAAAAACCAAAGCAGAAAACAGAAGCAATATTGTAACAAATTCACTAAAGACTTTAAAAGTGGTCTATATAAAAAAAAAAAAAAGTCTTTAAAACAAAAGAAATAAAGTGGTCTTATAATCATGAAAGTATATGAATAGTGTTTTCAGTTTTCATGTATGATTTCACTGTATGATTCTAGCAAGAGACAATTCCCAATTTTTAATTTACTAATTTTCTAGTCACAAATTACTTTGATCTCCTGTTTCTTTACCACCCTCTGATAGACTTCTGATGTTTTCATGCCTCTGGTATATTTATTGCAGGGAAAATTAAGGCAAAATATTAAGCATTCCATCAATACTGAAGATAAAAATTTAGAAAAGTCCATACTTATAAACCCCATTCTCTCTTTATTTCTCTCCACTAACATTGACCATATCATGTCAATAAATATCCTCTTCTCTTAGATATCAGAAAAGGATTTTCCATGAGACGATCTAAAAGGCTGCTATCTGGACCTTTCCCAAAGGTAAAAAGCAAAATCAGCTCTCTTTTGGGAAAGTGGTCCTTAGAGGAGTTTGTCCACCCTCCCATTTTTTTCCCTGCAAATATATTTTCTTTGAACCAAACAATGGCTAGTTTATCCTGCTGAAAGGACGCTTTAGGTGGTAGAATTCAAGTTACTAGGACCTGTCTTCAGTCTCCTTTAACCTGGACACTGGGAATGGTAGCTTTCTAACACCAAAAATCAGAGATGATCCAAATTGATAACTGTACTGTGGATTTGATCTTCTTATAAAAATCAGCATCTGGATTGATGGCAAGCTCAGATCTATTGATATAATTATTTTCTATGCACCTTAACCTGATTAATTTCCAGTATCAATGGTAATATGATCAAATTATGTGGCTATAACCTTTATTCATGAAACAAAAAATATTTGTGAAATTTTAAGTAAGCATTACATTAAATGCTCTCTCTTTGAACATAGACAAACAATCTCTATATATCTAGAGTCATATGAGAGAAAGACTGTGGGCTTTGGACCCAGAAAGATTTACATTCAAATATTACCTCCAGGTACAATGTACATGGTTTTAGGGAATTCAACCACTCTGAGCTTCAGTTTTCTCATTTCTAATGACATATAACACCTAGCTGATAGGGTCATATGGATAATTAAATAAGATAATCTTTTCAGGACTGTGGGTATTAATTAGAATAATATATTAAAGTGCTTAAAGCCTAATAGGCATTTTAATATTATTCATTCCCTAGTATGGGTAGCTAATTAAAAGTCGCTTGTACTTTTCTGTATTGAATAAGTGTATAAGTAGAAAGGGACACCTGTAAATATTTTATCATAATAAATAATTAACATTGTTTTAATATTTGCAATTCAGATATTTAAGGATTAAATTTACTATATATAAGCAAACAGAATTTATCCTGGTATTCTCAAGGAATTTTTTATAATACTATAACATGTTATTCTCCAAACATTTTGTAAAATGTGACAATTTTTTAAAATTTTCTTAAAGACTAAGAATATTTTAGTTAAAGAAACCTTACTGGGGAAGAGATAAAAAAATATATGAGTTACTTAATGGTCAAACGTACTGGAGAGAAATGACTTCTGGTAACCATCCTGTGAGTGCGTGAATCACTGTGAACTCTCCCAGTTCTCTCCTCTCTGCTACATGGATGCTAAAAAAGCAAATGCACAATAGTATGGTCAATACATTTGAAAACAGAGAGGTCTATAAAAAACAGGAATCTCTAATAAGCAGTGATATAATAATAAATGTAGGGGTCCTACTGGTTATACATTAGAGCACAAGAATATACTTTTCCAACAGTCAGATGACTTGTTTTGATAAGGCACTTAAATAGATCCAATGATAAAATTACATATCTATTACAAAACATGCTTACAAGCTTTATTTTATAAATGTATTTATTTTATTTTATTTATGTCTGTGTTGGGTCTTCGTTGCTGCGCGCGGGCTTTCTCTAGTTGCGGCGAGCGGGGGCTACTCTTCGTTGCGGTGCTCGGGCTTCTCAATGCGGTGGCTTCTTTTCTTGCGGAGCTCGGGCTCTAGGTGCGGGGGCTTCAGTAGTTGTGGCTCGCTGGTTCTGGAGTCCAGGCTCAGTAGCTGTGGCGCACGGGCTTAATTGCTCCATGGCATGTGGGATCTTCCCGGACCAGGGCTCGAACCCATGTTCCCTGCATTGGCAGGTGGATTCTTAACCTCTGCGCCTCCAGGGAAGCCCACAAGTTTTATTTTAAAATGTCATATATATAAAGCATTAACGTCATATACATAAACATATCCATACATATTATATATCGGGAAATATATATAGATGACATATAATCTATTCTCTATATTCAATATATTATCATGGTCTTTTAAAAATAGGGCAGTATCCTTCATCTTTCTAGTTTCGGTAATTATTCTAAGATTCCTATGAGGCTGTGTATTAAGTCAGTCTCACACATGGCAGGACAAGATGGGCATCAGACATCTTTAATAAAATCCTTAGATAATTTCAGAGAACCAGAAACATCCATTCTATCCTGTACAAAAGAGTGGATCTGCCGCCATAGCATAAAGTCAAATGAGGCTGTGATTGATCAAATATTGCTCTTCTCATTTTAATCCTTTTGTTAAATTTTTTTTTTTTCTGAAGTGATTAGTCTACTTTCATTATCACACACAAATGCCGTATCTATGTTTTCCTCGGGAATCAGAGCTTCAGTCCGCCTTATGCCAACGGTGACGACTGATGGTATTGACCGGCATACGTGTCTTTTTCTTCAGAAAGAAATCTTACTATCTTAGTCACATGCTCCATCATTTAAAAATTTACATTGGCTTCTTGTTTACAGATTATAAATTGTGATATGTCTACATATCTCAAAGATAACTAATATCTAGTGGGATAATTCACAGTCTAAACTCCTCTTGGAATAATCATATTAATATTCAGGATGTGACTGTGCAAACCCCATAAAAGTAACTCTTTTTCCTTTGCATATTTCATAGTGGTATTTAAATAACTACTAAATACTAATTTTTTAATGTAGAAAGCTAAAACTCACATAAAATATTTACTATCTACTATAAAATCTGAGAAAAACTTTTGGACAAATATAAATTGGACCATGTAGTGATTTCCACTGGAAAGCCTAAGAAATGTCTTACATTAAGTCTGGTCCTTTATTTTCAAGTTGGATTTGTTTATTTTTCAAAAATAACAATAATTCTATTACTCAAGTTGCTACAAAATTCTACTGAACTGTAGCTTTAAGAAAGATAAAATGCTACTCTAAGCATTTACTGCTTCACTGGCCTTGCGGCTCTAATTCTCAGAACTTCAAGTTAGGTCTGAGAATTAGGAACATTATTTTCTTTCAAAAATAAACAAACACAGTTGTCACCATTTTGAATACTTGGTAGTATTCAGCTACCTAAAATGATCTGAGCTGAGATTTTTAAAATGATTGAAATTAAGGGTTGCAAGCTGGGTTAAACAAATTTCCAATAGAAAATTGAGGGTTGGTAAGAGAAAAGAGAGATGAAAAGGATGGCAGTAGGAGGGGTTGTTTTCGTTGTGTGGCTTTGGGAGAGAAAAAGGAAGCTGAGCCAAATGAAAATCCACAAAAAATCAGACCAGGCTACTGACTGACAGTGCTATGTGTAATAATAGAAGGGGAGGGGGCTGAGCTTTGAGCAAATGGCTGGAGTGGCCTCTTAAAGGAGCGGTTGTGACACACTGCAGGAGGGGGAAGGGTGTCAAATTCAAGCTGGTGCACTGTGTGTGAGGATTCTCCCACTGAGCAGAGACACACAGTTGCCATGCATTTGCAAGTCAGGCATCAAAGCCTTTTTGCATCATTCAGGCCGGCACGGAAGGACCACAGGTCTCTGCAAGTGGAAGCTAAGAGAATAAACGTAGCAGACATGTCCCATGCATGTTGGTTCACAAGTCATGCAGGAATATAAGACACAAGCAGATTTCACAAGAATATTGAAGGAAACATGAGTAGTTTTCATCCTGAATGTATAAAAAGGAACAATGTTACCAAAAGTGTGAGAAGCACATGGACATCCTTCAGAAAAGTTCAGGGTTTCAAGATGAGTAAATGACTGCTGCTTATACAGAGCCTAAAACTTTAACTGGATTCCAGTATACATTATTCAGTATTTAGATGAATCAATATTTTCCCCTACAAAACAACTTCTTTCTCTCATTAAGCTGAATATGAATTTTCCATGACTGACTTTCCATTCATTATAAGGAAACACTGGATGTAGAATAAGTTTTTAGTATTTTTCTTGGAGGAATTTTGTCTTATTGTGGGCTAATGCAATATTTCAAATCAGTGGCTTTGGCATATTTATTTTTATATCAGAAAGTCTACATTGTTTGGAGAAAAGGCTTCTTAAAATTGAGTTTTTGAAAAATAAAGCTACGCAATATAGATGTATAGCTGTCGTTGCTGTTGTTTGCCTTTTTGTTTGTATACAAGTGAGCGATAATTTTTTATCCTACTTACTCCACATTTGCCAGCTTAATGATAGCTTTAGACAAAAGCATTGGCCAAAGTTCAAATTCACAGGTTGTAGCTGGAAGCAACAGATTGTTTTCTTCATCAAAAGGCAGAAAGTCATCAATAGTTATCTTTCTCCAGCAACCCTAAAGATGAGAAGAAAGGAATATATTATCAGTGATTAACATTATTTTTTCTCATACATTATTGTACACTGCTGACATTATTATTTACTGTTTTATAATTTTATTTTAGCGTCTTACATCTAATGACTGACATACTGGTATTCAATACTACTCTGTCTGAGCGTTTTAGCTTATTATTTTATTTAATGTAATTATAGCATGCCTATATCTATATCAATAGTATGATTATTTATGAGGTCTTTTAGCACATTCTAGGGTGCCCCATCCTACATAATGCAGTAAATTGAAGTGTTTCAAATAGCAAAACCAAAATACCACACAATCATGGAAAGTTTGGACATGATTAAATAACTAAATACAGTCATAATGCAAATTCTGCAAATGTAACTTTAGTAACTATTTTTTATCCTTATGTCCTCAGTGATCTTATACTTCCAATTACCATATTACTCCTACTCCTGTTTAAAGATCTATTTTTTAACATAAAGCTAATTAATACTTTATTTAATAAAATCATTATGTACTTACCTGTATACATATTATTTCATAATTAAAAGCTTGAGGCAAACGATAAAATTAATGATTGTGAACTCAAATATTTTTTTAAACTTTGGTTTTACATGTGAAATTTTAGTTTGAATTCATTTCTTCCCCCAAGAAATATTTCAGCAGTGATGCAAGCATTGTGAACCCAAAGATTTGTAACACATGGCTTATATCTATACCATTGAATTGCTTACAGACTAGTGAGGGAAGGCATATAGGCAAATACAAAATTTAATATGTTTAAAATGCTCTAGGATCAGAAAGGAAAGTGTGACTAATTTTGCTTGGGGGATGTCCTCACAAGAAGGTGACATTTGAATTCAAGATTCAAGGAACAGTATAAGTGTAATTTTCCTAGGTAGATAGGAACAATAGGGTGAAAAATGTTTTCTTTTTATGACACCTGTAACTGAACTCATACTGCCTTATTTAGTGGTTATATGACTTTTTCTTTATTTCCTTATGGATGATGTAGGGCAAACAGGTTTAAAGTCACAGGTGTTTAGCTACTCTCTCTTCTAATTTTAAGTGAAACAACCCAAAAGAATACACAGTGAAATAAGCCAGATTCAAAAAGACAAATATTGTATGATTCCTCTTACATGAAGTACCAGGAAAAATCTAATTTATAGAGACAAAAAGTATAACAGAGGCCACCAGGGCCTGGAGGATAGGGGAATGAGAAAATACTGTTTAATGGATGCAGAATTTCTATTTGGGATGATGAAAATGTGGAAATAAATAGTAGTGATGATTGCACAGCATTGTAAAAATACATACTGTCTCTAAATTGTACATTTATAATGCTTAAAATGCTAAATGTTATGTTAT
The DNA here is from genome assembly GCF_949987535.1 of Balaenoptera acutorostrata. NCBI lineage: Eukaryota > Metazoa > Chordata > Mammalia > Artiodactyla > Balaenopteridae > Balaenoptera > Balaenoptera acutorostrata. The sequence continues at coordinate 19,289,935 of NC_080077.1, forward strand.
GTATATTTTACCACAGTAAAAAATAGCAATAGTAGTTCCCTTCTTACACTTTGATTTTCAGAAAAAAAATTTCAAAGGGGCTATCTGGATTCCCACAAAGGAAAAGTTTTAAGTAGCCATAAGAACTTTGTTATACCAGTTTAACAAGTATCACCTGCTTCCAGCTGATCAGTGATTACATATTGCAATACAGATGCTTTGATTGCTAAACACTATTGAACTGTATACTTTACATGGGTGGATTGTATGGTATGTGGATTGTATCTCAATAAAGCTGTTACATAAAAATACACAAGGATGAATGTTCAACATTACATATCTAAAACATAATTTGACTAAGGTTATAATAATTTTCACTGATATTAGTACATTGGTTAGTCGCCTCCTTTAAGTTTATGAGTAAATGAAATGTTATGTATATATAAACACAAATAATTTTTGAAACCCCATCATAGGGCATTGAATTATTATTGCGTTTGGTATTTTTTTGTCACTGCATGTAAATGATGTATATTGGACATTTTTACTGAGTTTACTGTGTTAGTGCCACATAATTTTAAAAGACCATCAGAATGTTTAATTATAGAATGCTTGTAAAGAAAGATACCTTTTTGTTAAGATAAACATAGATTAATAAAAGATACTTTAGAATACAGTCATATTCAAATTTTATTATTTTCCATACTTCAATTCCAGGTCACAATAACTAAATGGCTACATATATTTATACCCTCTTCCTCCTAGGACCACCCTGAAAGGAAAATTAAAAATTTGTTTTATAAATAATAGTTCAAATCACAATTACAAAAGATCAAGAAAAGAGCAATCAGTGGACAGAGATTTCAGCAAAAACCTGAATGGTCATAATTATATGAATGCAATGGAATTCTGACTTCGCTTCCCTACTTCTACTGCAGTAATAGGTGGTGCCTTCCCACTCAGGTTAGAGCTCTGACTTCTGCACTTGCTCTGAAGTAAACAAAGCAGTTTCTCTCCCCAGAAGAGTCAATGGGAAGGACTGACTTCCATCCTCCTCCTGCAGTAAAGAGGAGGTGCCTGGCCTGGTAGAACCTATTGGAGGAACTCTTATTTCCACACCCTACCCATGCAGTAAGTAATGAGGCACACTTCCCCCTCCTCAGGTGGTGATAAGGAGATTGTGGGATGGAGTCTTATCCTCTGGGTAACAGAATAGCACTATACAGGTGTTACAAACTAAATTGAGATTTGAAGCAAAGCCCACAAAAGTGATCCAGGGTGTGCATTCCAAATCTAAACAGGCTGACTACTTGCTAAAATAGAAATTTTAATTAGAAACCACAGTCATAAGACATAACACAAATAATGTCCAGGAAACTGTCCAAAATTTCTCATCATACCAAAACCCAGGAACATCTCAATTTCAATGAGAAAATACAATCTACAGACCACAAAATCAAGATAACAGAGAGGTTGTAATTTTTAGGTAGGAACTGTAAATATACTATTATAAAAATGCTCCAACAAGTAATTATGAACACTCTGGAAACAAATGAAAAATAGAAAATCTCAGCAAAGAGATAGAAAATATGAAAGAGGAAAAAATGGTAATTTTGAATTTAAAATTAAACAATAAACAAACAGACCCCTTAATAGCAGAATGCAAATGACAGAAATTAGTGAACTGTAAGTTATATCAATAGAAATTATGAGCAATAAGGGAGATATAGATTGAAAAAATAATATGAGCCTCAGGGGCCTGTAAGACAATGCAAATATATATAACATTCATGTCATTGGAGTCCAAAAAAAAGAGGGACAAAGAATGTAGGGCTGAAGTAGGTTTGAAGGAATAATGGCTGCAAACTTCCCAAATTTATCATAAAACATAATCTTACAGATTTATGGAGCTCAGAACACCCAAAACAGGATAATTCCAAAGAAATCTACATCCAGAAATCTACACATGTTAAATTCAAAATCCCAAAAAACAAGACAAAGAAAAAAGCCTGAAAGCAGCCAATGAGAAAAGACACATTACCTACAGGAGAACAGCAGATTGCTCCCCAGAAACCACAGAGGCCAGAAGAAAGTAGCACACGATGCTGAAAGAAATAAACTGTCAACCCTGAATTCTGAACCGAGTGAAAATATTCTTTAGGAATAAAAGTGAGGGGCTTCCCTGGTGGCGCAGTGGTTGAGAATCTGCCTGCCAATGCAGGGGACATGGGTTCGAGCCCTGGTCTGGGAAGATCCCACATGACGCGGAGCAACTAGGCCCGTGAGCCACAACTACTGAGCCTGCGCGTCTGGAGCCTGTGCTCCGCAACAAGAGGCCGCGATAATGAGAGGCCCGCGCACCGCGATGAAGAGTGGCCGCCACTTGCCACAACTAGAGAAAGCCCTCACGCAGAAACGAAGACCCAACACAGCCATAAATAATTAAATAAATAAATAAATAAAAATTAAAAAAAAAAAAAAAAAAAGTGAAACAAAAACATTTTTAGGTAAAGGAAAGATAAAATAATTTGTCACCAGGAGACTGGCTCAAAAAGAGTGGCAAAAGGAAATTCTTCAAAGGCAAAAAAAGAAAAAAAGAAAATGGAACATTAGGAATGAAGAAAGAGCAAAGGAAAGAGTAAGCACATTGCTAAATGATAGAGTATTAGCTTCCTCTTGAGCTTTTAAAATTATTTTTGACATTTAAAAGCAAAATTTTTCATGAGGGTCTCAATATATGTTCAAGAAACATTTAAGACAACGATAATAAAGAGGGAGGGGTGTAAAGGGGCCTAAAAGGTGGTATATTCCAGTTTAAGTGGTAAAATGTTGATATTAGTGGACTGTGATAAGCTATGCATGTATAATTTAATCCCTAGAGCCACCACTACAAACAAATGTATACAAAGAGATATACTCAAAAACACTAGGGATACTAATTCTAAAAGATATAATACATGCACTCCAATGTTCATAGCAGCATTATTTACCATAGCCAAGACAGGGAAGCAACCTAAATGTCCATCAACAGATGAATGGATAAGGAAGATGTGGTACATATATACAATGGAATATTAATCAGCCATAAAAAAATGAAATAATGCCATTTGCAGCAACATGGATAGACCTAGAGATTATCATACTAAATGAAGTAAGTCAGACAGAGAAAGACCAATATTATATGAGATCACTTATATGTGGAATCTAAAAAATAATACAAATGAATCTATTTACAAAACAGAAACATACAGACATAGAAAACCAATTTATGGTTAACAAAGAGGAACAGGAGGAGGGATATATTAGGAGGATGAGATTAACAGATACACACTACTATATATAAAATAGATAAAAAACAATGATTTACTGTATAGCACAGGGAACTATATTCAACATCTTGAATACCTATAATGGAAAAGAATCTGAAAAAATATATATATACATATATAACTGAATCACTTTGCTATACACCTGAAACTAATACAATATTGTAAATAACTATAGTTAAAAAAAATAAAACACCAGAGATAAACAAAATAGAATCCTACAGAATGTTCAGGAAATGAATAAGAGGACAGAAAAAGGAAATATATAAAATGTAACAGAAGTAACAGAGTAGACAAAATTGCGGACAAGACCCAATTGTATCAAATATAAATTACACACAAATTAAAATACAAGAGTAACTTGGATATACTTATCAAAGTTAAGAATTTGCATATATTTTGACAGAAAAATTACACACGTAGAAAGCTGAGAAAAGTCACACAAATGGGAAAAAATATATACATGAAGACGTTATTTTAGAGCATTGTTTGTATTGGTGAAACACTGGTCATAACCTAAATGTCTGTCAATATGAAATTAGCAAAATACGTATTGAGTCATCTCTTGGTATCTGTGGGGGACTGGTTCCAGAATTAGCCACATATACCAAAATATGGGGATACTCAGGTCCCATAGTTGACCCTCCTTATCTGAGGATTCAACCAAGGGCAGATCATAACCATAGTACTGTATTTATTGAAAAACATACACGTATAAGTCAACCTGGGCAGTTCAAACCTATGTTATTCAAAGGTCAACTATAGTTATTGTCATCTTTAAACAATGGAGTGCAAGGTAGATCAATAAATATTAGCATAAAAAATATCCATGGTTAGGAAAAAAAATACAGAATGATGAGTACTGTATGATCTTACTGTCGGTATAGATTATATATAGTAGGTTTACATATATTTGTAAGAAAAAGTTTAGGACGATATACAGAAATCATTTACTATGATTGTCTGGATAGGTAGAGTCATAGGGAACTTCCATTGGCTAATTTAAACATTTTAATAATGTTTGAATTTTTTTAATAAAAGCATATATAATGTTAATAATAATGAACTGAGAACAAAAACATTTCCATTTTGGGAAAATGTAATTGAATGATGGAAAAATAATTTGTCATGGCATATACCTTGAAAACACTGTTTAAAGAACAAAATGTCACTGGGTGGGAGAGAGTTTGTTTCAAATGCTGACTACAGGCTCTGCCCAGAGACTGTGGGGTGGGGGGTATGGGAAACATGATAGGTGATGTTGATGCTGGTGTGTTCTGCATCCCACAGTTTGAGAAACTCTGAATTCTATGATAATGTAGTGCTTAAAGAGTTAAGCACTTAATAAGTTAATTAACAAAGGTTAATCAGAAATAAAAGATAATATGTTTTTATATGGATAGACAGATGGCAACAGGGGAAAAGTATTGGTCTCAAGGTGTGAGTTTCTCTGTTTATTCAGAGATAAATGAAAGCACTCAGAGAAAGGCTGCCAAGAGCACTACGTATCTGAAGCGGAGAGCAATAACTTAATTGCTTCTTTCAAGGAGCCCAAGGAATGCTGACACTGAAAAGCACCTGAGGAGACCACATGTGGCCCAGTAGCAGTGTTATCACTGCCAGGTGAAAGAAGAGAGAAAACTTCTCTGTTTTATAATACTGTTTTTTATGCTACCCAATAAATTTTTGATTGATGTCAAAGAACCTTGAGGCTATTTACTTACAATCAACACTGGAAAAAATGGAAAAGCTTTTACAGAAGAAACAATAAGCTGGTGTAAAAATCTGAACTTTAAATGTCATACCTAGAGGCTCTCATTGGTTGGTTTACTTTGAAGAAATGACTAAGGTGATTGCTTCAAGAGACAACAGGAAAGGGGGAGAAGAATATATGTAATAAGGCAGAGAAGGAAAAATCAATGTCCAATAAGAAACAAATGAGAAAGTGTCAATAAATGGAAGAAAACAAACAGTGAGGTGTATGCCTTAAGGTGTACAAGATGGGACAGTGGTAGGAAAATAGATGTAGGGTAGAGGACGTATCTCCAGTACATTATCCTGAATCAAGCAGTAGAGGGTAACAAAGAATATTCTTATGAACACCTTTCTTAAATATTTGCAGTGAAAACCAAAGGATATACATGTAAATAGTGAATTAGAATTGGAAGAGGAAAAAAATGAAAAATTAAATTGTGTATGTCTGGAAAGGGACAAGAAAAGAAAGTAGCAATATACTTTATCTTGTCAGAAATAATTTACTATAATACTTTATTACACCTCATCTGCAAAGAGGTGTTGACTCAGTCCCACCATCTGGGAATTAGGGAGAGAGAGGTAGAAATGTCTGCTCCCAGCCCAGAGAGAATAGCCAGAAAACCAGGTAGCCATCTCTATCACATGAACACAGCCTCTGAAACAGCAAAGTTCTTGTTTTGCTCCCTTTAAAAATTGCACCTGTCTACCTATTTATTATCATTGCTATCAGCAGTCTTCTATATCCTTCTAGGACTACAGTCCCAATTTTAAAAACTGGACCAAAGGAGAGGAGGGCTAGCAGGAGAGTGTTGTAATTTGGCTTGTGTATTTATTTTACAAAAAGAACTGTAGGGCTTCCCTGGTGGCACAGTGGTTGAGAATCTGCCTGCTAATGCAGGGGACACGGGTTCGAGCCCTGGTCTGGGAAGATCCCACATGCCGCGGAGCAACTGGGCCCGTGAGCCACAACTGCTGAGCCTGCGCGTCTGGAGCCTGTGCCCCGCAACGGGAGGGGCCGCGATAGTGAGAGAGGCCCGCGCACCACGAAGAAGAGTGGCCCCCGCTTGCGGCAACTAGAGAAAGCCCTCGCCCGAAACGAAGACCCAACACAGCTAAAAATAAATAAATAAATAAATAGAGTAGTTATTAATTAAAAAAAAAAAAAAAAAAGAACTGTAGATTGGACCAACTGTGAAAATAAGAAATATATATTTGAACAAAAGACCTGGAAAAAGAAAACATCTAGAAGGTAACAGCTTCTTATATATATTTCCATATACTAATGAATACACTAAGTGGATGGGGTGCTGGATGCTTCAAGCTCAGTGCTATAGAGAAAAATGAAGCAGAGACAGGGGAGAGAATGTCAGGGTTTCAGATAGGGTGGAGAGTAAAGGCTCAGAATGAGTGTCTGAAACACTAAACCCAGGAGATACTCGGGCATTCTAAAACAAAAAGGTTATTATCCATGTATTCCATATGTAACCAAATTATCATTCACATAACAATCATACATAAAGGAAAACAGACCTCAATATTAAGTTACCCCAAAGAAATCTCATGTATATTCTAAATGAATAAAACTTTGGAATGCATACTCCATCTGAATGAAAGATGAATCAAAATAAAATACTCAAGAGAGAGGAAACTGTATTAAAAAAAAAAACAATGATGAGGACTAACCCTTTTATATATAGAATAAGGGATAAATAATTATAAATATGTGTTCAAAGATAAATACTAGAAAAAATGTTTACTCAAAAAACATATATACCAAGAAAACACTGAAATAAGAGTATTAGGTGGATTTTATTCTAAAAAAACAAAACAAACTATAAATTCATAATAATTAAAGCAATATGGTATCTGAATAGGACAAGGAAGATAGTGAAAGAAAATAGAATCCAAAACCAAACACAGTCAAATTGGAAATTAGTGTATGATAAAAGTGGTTTTTAAAATCAGTGGTAAAAGGTAGAAGATTCAGTATGTAATGCTGGGGCAACTGGCTGAGGTTTTGGAATAAAAAATAAACCAGTTCTTCATTTCTCACAGTAGATAAAACAAAAGATCCAGACATTAGAAAGATCCAGACAGCTGACAGCCTTCGTAAACTGCCTCATCTTCTACTAGCTTCATTATCGGCATGTAAGAAAACTCTATTTCAACATGAAAGACACACAAATTTTTAATGCATGTGAACACAAACTTACCATCCAGTAAAGTTTCACAACATACTTTCCATAGCTATTGAACAAGGGAGTGTGGCCCTTCACAGCCTTGCACAGAGAGTAAATGTGTTCCCAGGGCTTCCAGACCGGAAGAGGAGGTCCCCCTGCAGTCCCTTTAGAATAATTGCTCAAAGCACCCCCGTTGAATATCTTCCACATGGCGTAGATTTCACTGATAATCCATCTCATCAGCTAGAGATAAAAACCAGTAGTGTTCATTAGTTACTTTTCAGTTGTTGGCGCTGTAATTTGAAAGGGGGTGGGGAGAACAGTTGAAAATCTACTTTCAGTGGTAATGTTAGATTCTACATGTAGTATATCCCACATTTTGATTTCTGACCTACAGAATGGTCATAGATCTTGCTTTTGTTTTCAAAAAATATAGTCACGATACAAGCTAAAAAGTCTTAGCTAAGAGCTGTCTTCCAGAGTAAACTGTCAATGATGTGACATTGACCTCCATATTAGTTGTGTGCATGTGTGTGACAGAAAAGGAGGGAGGAGAGAGGGAGACTGAATGTTTCTGAGAGCAATGATGATTTTATTTTGGAATTAACATTATATAAAGGATTGAGCTACTCTTCTGTAAATGTTGAGAAGTTTGAGAAGGAAATGATCCCTTTAAGTCTATAAAACCAATTAGACAAGCAACGAGACGTGGGAAAGAATTAAAATTACACATACACTTAACTCTACTCTAAGTCTCATATTCATGTGTTGATCTGCAGGTGCAGAAGTGCTCCAAGTAAAACTCCCAACTGCAGGGTTTTCAACAGGCAGCAAGGCACAGTGGAGAGTTGAACTTCAGAGTACATTTTACTGCCTGGTTTGTAAGGAGATTAAATACTTGAGACTAACATCATAAGATTTATGTTTTCCTTGATTTGGTTATCTAGAAAATTTCTTAAAGTTTGGTTAAGTTGAAAAAGACAAATCAGATATCCTCCTGTATACCTGGAGATTTTACTACAGAATTATTTTATACTTCCTTTGTGGAATCTAAAATATGACATAAACGAACCTACCTGAGAAACAGAAAGACTCACAGACATTGAGAACAGACTTGTGGTTGCCAAGGGGGAGGGGGATGGGGGAAGGATGGAGTAGGAGTTTGGGCTTAGCAGATACAAACTATTATATACAGAATGGATAAACAACAACATCCTACTGTATAGCACAGGGAACTATATTCAATATCCTGTGATAAACCATAATGGAAAAGAATATAAAAAAGAATATATATACATTTGTATAACTGAATCACTTTGCTGTACTGCAGAAATTAAGACAACATTGTAAATCAACTATATTTCAATACGTAAATATTTTACACTTCCCTTAAAAAATGATATGCTAAAGTCTATGTAGGTTTAGAATTCATAAAATAAGCATATTTTAGACTAAACTATAAAATATAAAACAATTCAGAGATAACTTTATACTAATCAGTACAACCTGGCTTTAGAAAAAATATTTTGATTTTAATATTGGTCAAGATATTAAAGATCAGAAAGACAAAATGTTTAAATGGATAATGACTCTGCCCCACTCCTCTGACTGGACCTTAGGAGAAAATAATCAAAAAGCCCCTGTTTCTGATGTAACTACCTTAGGGGAGTGGAACAGGTCTGCTTCTGATGGATAGAACCCCGGGTGGAGAGTGGGGAGGTGTGTTCCCACGTGCTACAGGACTGCTGCACTGAAAATCTGGTTTGTTTCAATGAGGTGTTGCATTTGAGCTGCACCCCCTGATTTCTCCACATTAGCAAGTCAAACAACACCAAACACCCTACTCTTGGACATGATGTAGGGCCAGACTGGCAACAACTTTATGTCAATTGCTAGGCACATGGATCCAGAGAAAGGCCTAGATGGTGTGTACTGGGCTACTCTGGTCCATGGGTGGGAGAATAGGGGCATAAGCAGTGCTAATATTAACATCTCCCCCACCTGTTCTCTCTCTACTCAATTAAAGAGCCTTCTCTTCCTCTTTGAGTGTCTGGCTTATGAAATATTCAGTTATACCAGAACTTAAAGGTGAGCAAGACAGCACTGAAATTGACCGACTGGGAATTGTTTAAGGGCGGGTCCCAAAGGCATTCTGCAGGGAGGCTTTTCTTAGGTTGATACTCCCCTACTTACCTCACTGCAGAGTAAATGCTCATTTGCTGAAAACAAGTCAAACAGGATTTCGTTTTTCACAACCACTGGAGCCTGAAATATATATATATATATATATATATATATATATATATATATATATATATAGGGGGCGAGAGCGAGAGAGAGAGAGAGAGATATTACTCCTTAGGAAAAATAAAGGAAATGTAGCTTAATGAAACAGTTTCATGTGCTGTAAACAGGCCAAACTCGATTTCATTTCTCACAACCAGAGGAATTAGAAGAAATAAAAAATAAGCATATTATTCTGTAAGATAACCCGGTTAGAGCTGTAGGTGACATTAATTTAATAATGTAATACCTATAAAATACAGTATTTTATGACATGGCAGGTAAATATTTATTAAGGCTTTTCTTCCCTCCATCATAAAGGGCATAAAGTGGCTAGTAAAAATGAGGCAAAGATACCAAGGGTGACATAATCTATCTTCCAAGGGTATCTGAAATGCCTGTAAGTCATTGATATGCTATTCTTAGATACAAATTTAGCCATAGTAATTTTAGAATGTTTGAGGATGATGTAGCACTTCTAGGAAAATTCTTGACTTTAAAATATATATATTTTAACATAGTAATCCACCAGTTCTTCGTTATATTTCCAGTTCTGTAGCTCAGAAATTACAAGACTCTTTTTGTTTCATTAATTTTATTGATGGATGTTTCTAGTCTGGCCTGGTTCTGTCCCCAGAGGACGTTCCACAATAAAATCTTAAAAATTCAAAAAAAAAAAAAAATGCAGTATTTTAACATATAATAAAATGTTGTAAGATATAACATATGCAGATAAATTTAGCATGCATAAACTCACAAACTGATAGTTTAAAACCTGATTTGAAATTTAAATTAACCACTCTAGCTAAACCTGAAGCTTAGTTAACATCTGGTAGCTAGAAAAATGTCTTCATCTTGGATAAAAAATATTAGCTGAGACAGCTTTTTAAAATCTTGCTCAACTTTAAATATTGTTATGTCTTTTAAAGTTAATTTGGTGGTCATTATTTAATTGGTATATATCTAAGTTTGCTTTTATATTTAGACCAAAATATGACTTGTAACAGTTTTTAAAATTAGTTACAATTAATATCAACCTTATATATTTAACATATCAAAATAAAATGAAAGTTGCTTTGATTAGCAAAATAGATTTTTATAGAAACTAATGCCATCAATTACTCTCAATCATCTGTATAACTAGCATCTTGAAAATTCAATTAAATATTTTTATATGTCTGAGAAAAATTTACCTAAAACTACCTTGAAGGCCTGAATTGACTCTTATGTTCATAGTTTAAAAACATAATTTATATAATTTATAAAATTACATATATATAACTTTATGTTTGCATATATATATATATATATATATATATATATATATATATATATATATAAAATTCTGGTTTGTCTGATTGTGACGCAACACTTCTAAAATGCCTATACCTTTCAGTATGTACAAAATGCATTAAAATTGACTATAGATTAAATATGTATTAGATATCTAAGTTTTGACGGGTTAGACTTAATAGTCACCTGCTGACAAATGGAAAGGAGGAACTGACAGTTTCTAAAAAGACAACAAATATTAAGACAGAGGTCTCTGCAATGGTATTTTAGCATCTTTATCCCCTACACCTATACCTGGGGCAAGACAAAGTTTTAGACATCTTACATCTGTTTAATATAATCAACATTGAAGGACCTGGGCCACCAATATCTGGTTCTCAGAAATAAACAAATCTGATTATTCACTCTGCTATTAGGGCGTGTTAACCCCCTTGGTTGGAATGGTCCATGTTGACTCTGATATCTTAAATTTAGGCTTTTAAGTTTTTTAATAAGTTTGCTTCTCTTTGACTTAAATCATGTCCTTTGATTTCATATTTTGCTTAGTGTCCTGGGGTACGTTTCTAGTGCTCTTTAAATTGTGGGTTGCAATTATTTAGTGATTCATGAAATCATTTAATGGGTCAGGACTATATACATATATATATACACACATATATATATCTATAAGATGTTTCAGGAATATATATATATATATATATATCTTTACATATATGGACTATAATAAAATAGAGTAAATTTCATATAGAAAGGTCATTATTGTTTTGTAATATTTTTGTCAAAACTTTATGTATGTCCATATTTAATGACTCTCAATGTAAAATGTATTTATCACTGTGGTCTCATACATTAAAACTTGACAAGCACTATTCTAAAACTTTCCTGCTTAGCTAGACTTTCAGTTTGGGCTGTTCTGGTTCACACTTCAGCATGATGGATCAAGAGAAGGAGTCAGTGCAGAGGGAGAGGAGAGGTAAGGAGATGGATGGCAGCATTTCGATAAATACAGGTGGAAGTGTCATTAACAACAATGAATCAGTTTATTTTTAGTATAAGTGTATCTTCCAGAACTAAGGTATGCTAAAAGAGAAAAAGATATAAAACTTTCCTACTTATTCAAACTTACAACACTCATTTCATGGAATTCATATCCTTCATTTGCATGGAATATAAACTCTGCACTTATACTGAGTAGAACCTGAGTGTTATTAATAATATATAAATGTTAAGTGCATTATATTAACATCACAGAATTTGCATTCTTCATTTCGATGTTACCTAACATTATAAGTAATTTAAAGGTATGTTTTTTTGTAAATTTGATTTATTTTATTTAAAATGTCTTACAGATAAACATTGAATAAATACTCTGATGGACAAAGATGTACCTTTTTATTTTCTCATTTTAATAAATATTTAGGATTTAGGATTTCTGACTTTCTTAACTAATAACAATAGTTGAAAAGCATGACAGATAAATTGTATTTTCTGCATTAGTAATAGTGCTTCTAAAAGCTAAAACTCTTAGGAATAAAATCACTAGGCATAGAAACAGAGATGCAGTGAATTCCATGATTACAGAAGAATCAGCTTCATTATAACCTTTTGACTAGCATTAAATAACTAATTTAGTCTACTGGTTTTCTATGCATTAAATGAAAATGGGAGATTCAAGAAGGGAAAAAAGGCATTAGTGATAATTAAACCCTTGGAAATACCAAATATATTCAAACTAACATAGCTATTAATTAGGAAGATAGACCAGTAGGTCTAAAGTTTAATGTACATAAGTGCTATTTAAAATGAAGTTTTCTTGGGTGATGTCCATGTCAGTGTGATTCACATGGGGTTCAGAAATGAAAGTGGCACTTGAAAAATGATTCAAAAATTCCTGGAATAGAGAGATCCAAGTGCAGATCTCTTGGGCTGGAAAATAAATGCTTATTAACACTAGCGTAAACAGACCTTTACACCATGTAAGAAGCAGAAAGGAGAAAGTCTGTCAGAAATTAAGGAATAACTTTTTGCAACATTTTAGGTTAAAATTTGACATCATTAAGAGAAGAAGGAAACTTGAGGGCCTAAACAAAATTTCATTATTCTCTTGGAAACCAGTACAAACTATATCGATAAATATTTATTTCTAATTTAAAGGCCAAAAAGTAACTACTTTTTCTTACTAAATACCAAGAAAAAATTACCCTAAAAAGCTTTTAAAATGCAAATTTTCATAACTAGGATATTATATCTCATAGTTAATACGTATTTTAATAGTAAAAATATCTCTTACCTGATTAATTAAAAAATCCTGTGGACGTTTCCAGGAATAAATTTTCAATGATGGTGGTAGTTCAATCTTTCCTTCAGGGTCTTCAAAAAAATGCTATATAAAAAACGTATTAAGTATTTTCTCCATATAGTTTTATTAAAACAAAAACAATTCTATCCTAATAAAAATGAATACGTGCATTGATCTGATCAATAAATAAGCATTTTTAGAGTAATCTAAATGTGTTTAGATAATCTAAATGTGTAATCTAGTGTGTTTGTTCTCAGAGCTAGTTCTTACAGTACTTGGAGAATACTGAAGTTAACAATACTGTATTTAATTAATGAAACCTTGATTACTGAGTAGCATTTTGATTGCAGAGGAAGCAGTCCAAACAAGCATGAGTGGCTTGGGAATGTGAATTAGGTATGATGGGGAAACAATTTTGGATGGGCCAGATATGGCCACATTTTCCACTGAAAATATATATTTTTTTAATCTGAGTAGAGAAAATTGAAAAGTATTTACTTACTTTTCAGTTAGAATCATAAAAAAGATGATATGTAAATGAAATTTGTACCTTTGATCTGACTTTCATTTATTAATTGTTGAACCCAGAGAGTTCAAAAGTCCTTTGCATCTAAAAGTTCCATAATCACCTTAGGCATGGTACAAAGAATGCATTCCCTCACATATTGTTATTTGAAATTGTTCAAACACTAACAGTGTCAGCAATTAGTTATCATTATTGAGTATCTTTTGTAAACAAATTACTGATATGAATCATGCAGTTGGTGACCGCATTTTGTGAACAAAATGTAAATGCTAGTAAGTACCATTTCAGAGTGCTTTATGCAAAAAAAGACACGAGTTCGACCTAGCCATTATGGCAATTTTGTTTGTGTTCTGAAAATTGTATTGTGTTTCCTTTTTTAATATCTTTATTGAAGTATAATTACTTTACAATGGTGTGTTAGTTTCTGCTGTATAACAGAGTGAATCAGCTATACGTATACATGTATCCCCATATCTCCTCCCTCTGCGTGTATTGTGTTTTAAAAGTACTTTTGTTGAATGAATTACTGCACCAAATAAATGGGTCATAGTTAAAATGCAACCCAGACCAGTACCTTCTATAAAGCAGTTTTTAGAAAAAAAACATTTTTAAGTAAGCAAAAGAACCTAAAATAATATAACTGGAAAATGTAGGAACCCCATTCTCAGCTCCAATCTCAGGGACGCAACATGTTTAAAAGCTACAGGTAAATGAAGAATAACCTAGATTTTTACCCAAATGTCTTGGGGGGCAGATATTAAGAAGGATTCAATTCTTATATCTTATAGTAACATCTCTTAAAAATTTATCTTCCCTGTAATCTCCAAATAACAGCACACAGTTTCGTGGGGGGCTCTCATTTTCGAAACCACCATCTCTAAATGTCTGGTTCCCAATTCTGTTCAAAATCCACTTGCTAGCCTGTTCTAGCAATTTTCCCTTTCTTTCACTATGACCCTTTGGTCATTTCTCTCCTCCCATTTACTCAAACGTGATTCACCAAAGCTCAGGACTAAGGCTTGGAAAGACAAGGTAGGATGGGGGGAGGCAAGGTGGACAAAGACAAAATTTCTCTTTTGAATGGAGGCTGCGGAGAGAAGTGAGCACGTGCACACGTTAACAAATCTTATTCCGTTAAACAATCAAAAACCAAAATGAGATCTAGTCATATTCAAGTCTACTTACAAGTATAGGGCTTTTCCCTGTTTTGTCCTTTTCTTTTGCACCTTTGCCTGCATCCCACTTTTCAGCATTTATGTCTGCCTCGCTCCATTCTGGCCAGATTGGAAATTTCCCCTTCTTCTGTTCACTGGGTTGCACATTACTGCCAAACGGGAACTGACTAGAGACAGAGGGGGGGAGGTGGTTTTCATTCAAATCTCTGAGGTAAAATACTGGATTAATTTCATGATGTAAATTTAATTATCTGGTTAGCAATCATGTTAAACATATTTTTCAATACAGTGGATGGACAGCTTCCACATGTTAAGGTTCTAAGGACAGAAATACCCCAGAGATTATTCTGTAAGCAAATTTTGAGCATTAGCCCCTACTTATTAAGGCAGGACATTCATCATAAACACAGAAGATGCCACGAAGGGGAATATTTATATACAAACCATACCCAATGAAAATCCTTTACATGTATAATAGTGATTGCTTTTTGAAGATCAGTGAAAATATAATTTGGATTTTCCCAAATATAAAAGTGCTATATGATCATCATTTTAAAAGAAAATTTAAGAATACAAATCAGATAAATAAGAAGGCATACTCACCTTATTCTAGAAACCACATTGTTAAAAATTATCCATCCTCTCAGGTCACTGTACAAGGATATACATCTTTCCTCAAAAATGACATCATTCATCATATTCTCTTTTACAGATTGCTTTTTTCCACTTATCAGTCTATTGTTGATAGTTCCCATGCCAATAAGTGTTTAAATACTAATTGAATGATTGCATAATCTTCCATTGTATGATATATTGTCTTTCATTTAACTAAGTTTCTATATTTGGAAATTTGAGGGTTTTGATTTAAAAAATTTTTCACAATTACAAACAAGACTGTGATGGCTATCTTTGTTGCCAAATCTTTGCATACGTTATTATTTCCTTAGGATAGATTTTAATAAGGAGACTTACTGAATCAAAATATATGCAGGATTAAAGTTTGTGATATATTTTGAGTAATTTTCTGCAGAAAAGCTGGACTTATTTTATACTCTCACTGTGAGTATATTGGTGCTTTCCTATCTCTAAACCTCTTTTGCTTTTTCTACATTTTTATGTATTGTAAAATCTAAAAAAGGCATCGTCTTAATTATTCAAGTTTTTAGCTACTTGTGAGGCTGGAAGCCTCCTCTAGACCCCGGGATAAGCAGTGAACAAACCAGACTAAAATCTCTACCTTTATTAAGTTCATACTCTAGCAGTGGAGACACAAAATAAACAGCATAAATTGAGTAAAATAAATAGTATATTATAAAGTGAAAAATGCTAAAGGGAAACATAAAAGAGGAAAGGGGACCTGAAGAGTTAAGTTGCACAATTTTTAATACAGTAGTTATGGAAAGTGTCTATAATAGGGTTATATTTAAGTAAATAGTGAAAGAAAATAAAGGATCAAGCTATGTGGATACCTGTGGGAAGAATGTTCCACAAACAAGGAAAAGTATTCCAGATGCAAAGAGCATCCTAGCTTATTTGAAGAATAATAATGAGATCAGTGAGGCTGAAGAGGGGGTTAAAAAGAGATGATTTCAGAGAGGTAACAGGAGGGGCAAAGATAATAAATGTGATCTAAATAAAGGGAAGCACATGGGTCTTTAGTCTGAGTGAGACAGGAAACCAAAGGAGGGTTTTGAGCAGGGGTATAACATGACATAACTGAAATTTTATAATCACTTTTGTTGCTGTGTTCAGAAAAGACAAGAGCGACAACTTAGAAGGCATTGAAACAACAGGTGAGAGCTGGCGGTGGTTTGGACCAGGTTGCTAACAGTAGAGGAGGCAAGAAATAGTCCCTTGTGTATATTTTAAAGGCAGAACAAGTAGATATTGAGTTGATATTGCCTGAAAGACAGAAGATTATGGAATGGGACAAAACTGAGGTAGGCAATAAAGCAACATTTCACTTTTGAATGAGTTGTGTTTTAGATGTTTATCATACATTCATGGAGATGTTAAACAGGTAGTTATAGAATTCTGAAGTTTGGAAGAAATAAATAGACTAAAAGTGAAAATCTGAGAGTCATTAGCATTTCAATGATATCTAAACTCTTAAGATTCGGTGAAATCACCAAGAAAATGATCATACATAAAGAACAGGCAGTCCCAGGGGTGCTATTCAAAATGCCTAACAACTGGGAAGGAATGAGCATTGACTGGTCTAAATAGATGCTGTCCATGATCCTGGTCAGGGTCTTCAAAGCCACCAGACATTTATCCTTTACTTTAAGTAGTAGGGTCAGGGATGTAAGGTCCTCAGGGTGGGTCAGGGACCCAGGGCAAGAATCAGAAAAGTCTGGGGATCAGACTTTTATTGTTAAGGCTACTCACCAATCAACATAAAAACATTTCAATATTCTATTAATCAATACAGCTACATATCTGCCCTAGTACTCCATATTAAAAGAGAAGAAAAAACCCAAAAAACTGAGAAAAGCAGTCAGTGAGTGTGGTAGACAGAATAATGGTCCCCCAAATATGTCCATATGTCCATATCCTTATCCCCAGAACCAGTGGATATGTTACCTTCCATGGTAAAAGAGAGTTTGTAGATATCTTTAAGTTAAGTACCTTGAGATGGGGAGATTATCCCAGATTATCTGGGTGGGTTCAGTGGAATCATAAGGGTTCTCAAAACTGGAAGAAGGAGACAGAAGACGTCTGAGGGAGATGTGACTCCTGAAGACTAGACAGAAAAATGCAAAACTTCTGATTTTGAACACAGAGGAAGGAGACCACAAGCCAAGGAAGGTGGGCAGCTTCAAGAGGTTGGAAAAGGCAAAGAAATGGATTCTCTCCTTGAACCTCCAGAAAGGAATGCAGCCCTGCTGACACTTGTTAGTTCAGTGAGACCCATTTTGGACTTCTGACCTCCAGAATTGCAAAACAATACACTTGCACTGTTTTAAATAACTGAGTTTGTGGTGTTTTCTTACAGCAGCAATAAGAAACAGTGAGGTAGGAAAAACACAGTAGAGGGTGATGCCCTGGAAGCCAAGTAAAGCTGTTTTTTAAAAAATGAGAGAAAGAGCAACAGATCCAAATGCTCCTAACAGATCAAACAAGATGAATTATTAACAAATAAATATTGAACTTAGCAACAAGAAGGTTAAGGTCTCTGCAAATTTCATCTTCTAAGGTCAAGTTTGGGAGGGACTTTCTTGAACACCCTACCTAATATAGCAACCCTCACCTCTCTGCATCTTTTCATCTTTAATAGCACTTGACAATTCTCTCGCTAATCATTTATGTGCTTATTGTATGTTTCCAAACATAAGGTTTGTAAGTTCTCCAGCGGCAGGAACACTGGGTTTTTCTTCACTCCCTCTATCTCCAGCAACTAGAACAGTGCCTGGACAACATGGGCAATCTATATATTTCTCTGTCATCTACCTATTTACATGAAATAGAAGAATATATGTCTTTATATTTCTATAATTTCTAATTAGAACTGTTTCAAATTTTTATATATAGGTAGAGATTGACCAGATGCTCACCAGTCCTGTTTTCCATTTCCTATGTTTCCCATACTCCTTTGCAGGTTGGCTGGTATTTTGTGATGGTGTTTTGGAAAATAGCATGTGGGGAGATGTGTTATGTCCCACCTTTATGCTCCTAAAACATTTCCTGAGATACTTCTTACTCTCTTCCTGCTTGATGTATGGCTCAGTCCTTACGAGAAGACTTTAGAAAATGGTAATACCTCAAGATGGAAGGTGCCAAGAATCCTTATGTAGCACATGCAAAGGCACCACTAAACTCCTGATCACACTCTGGTATGAATGAGAAATATCTTCTGTTGTGTAAGGTCACTGAGGTTTGGGGATTGTTTGATACTGGAGCTAGCATTGAGTACTTCCTATTTGCTACTTTGTTATTGTAGCTAGCATTGATTACTAACATTGACTAACATAAAGAGTGTAATTCTTTTCTTAGGGTTTGGATTTCCTCCTTTATATCTTTAATCATTATAAACATATACATGGTAAATTACATAAAGATCATTTTTCTGTTATCAAATTTGTGACACCTGATTCTCTTGTTTGTTGTAACTTCTGCCTATCTTTTCTGTATTCTTGTGTTTTAGGACACATTTATTATGAGTTTATCCTTATTAGGATAAGGGTTTTCTTTCCCTCCAATCCCCTTCCTCCAAGACAATCCTGTGTTGAAAGAATGTTCTTTGCATGCAGTATTGAGTTTTCTTCTTTCACAGACCTCAAATGAATAAGCCATCCAGAAACTTACAGGTACTTTAAAATCAGATCTCAAACTAATGTAAGTCTCAGTCCAAGGGTTTCCATTTCTCAAGGGAAAAAAATCTTTTTTTTTTTTTTCAGCCAGACACCAGCCAGAGAAATGCTAGCTTTATTATCAATCTCTCTGTGCTTGGGTGGATTTTTCTCATTCACCTTTTTACCGAGAATTAAACTCGTGGAAAGCCATGCCTTTATCTAAGGTGGGAGCAATCCCTTTACTCAGTTGGGCTCAAGATCTTGCCTTATATGTGATAAAACAAAAGAGTCCACTTTCATAAACTGATAAGGCAATGCAGCAGCTTCAACTCAGAGCCATGCCATTCTGACTTTCAGTTCCGTCCTTATTTCTGGATCCTGAACATTTTTATTTCTTTATGTAGGTGTTTCTAGGTATTATTGTTATTTTTAAAAATTGTGATCCACCATAATGCTGGAAAAGAAAGTCTGATAATATATACATTGTAAAGGGGTGGTCCTAAGTAGCATGTAAGAGAAGGAAGACTAGAACAGTTTTCAGGGAAAAAGTGCAATTTTTCATAGTATTAATTTTAAAAATCAAGGCATAAATTAGTGTATTATAGTACCTCTGTTTTATTGAGTGTTGGTACAACCTTACAGATAAAAAGAAATTAGTGATTTTGTATCCATCAAAACCATGATAAAATTACCTCATTCAGGAAGCTCAAAAATCTTAAAAGCTGTTTTGTAAAAGGAAGATTTAATTTCTTAAAAAATAAGGGCTCTGTTGAGACTCTGTTTTGCTTTCCTCTTCATTCTGTCAAGTGTAAGTATATTCTGGCTCCCTCCCTTAAGCTGTGAAGCCTTGTTACTAATTGGCCTACTTTCCTTGTAACATGTCAAATTTGTTTCCATCTATATTGAAGATCACTTAAAAAGAATCTCATTAGAGGTATCTTATACCAGCTCAGTAGCTCCCCTATTGTGCTACACACACAGTACAAGCAATGGTCAAATACAGTCCAATGTCAAATATATTGTAAACTTCAAATGATCATGTACAATTGTTGCTTTTGAAGCTCTCAGCACAGTATGCCTTTGAATTTCATTGCCAGAATGTACCTACTGTTCTAGCATAGTCAGGATGCTTTAAAATATTCAAATCACATTATTCCTGGTTTCATCAATTCTGAAAACAAGATAATCTTTAAACACAAAGGTAACCCAGGACTTTTGAAGATTTAGGAACTGGTAATATTGGGAAATAAATGCTGAAAATTTAGAAAATTCAAACATGCAAAGAAATCAAACCAGCCCCTGAAAAAATCAGGAGTATACAGAGTTACTCTATTTGTATAGCAATATACCCAAGTACTAGTAAATGATTTAATTCATTAAAATTACAAGTTGTATAAAAGATTTCAAAGATAAGTATATTCTCTGCTATATGGCTAAATGCTCTCTTCCACACAGTAGGTCTAAGTATGCTATTGAGATAAGTGAAGTGTCACTGACCCATTTAGGAGAGGCTAGCAACTTATAAACAAAACGTATTTGTAGAAAGTTATTTCAAAAATTTTAATAAAATCAGTGAGGAATGTTTAAAATATAAAATATGTATATTCCAAATGCCAAATTATATTCCAGAGGAAACCGATGTTTAGAGGGAAGAAAAATGCCAGAAAGCCAGGCAAGGGGCTGATTTCCAGAGTAGAAATATAAAATATAAAGGTACTCCTGGGGAAAAGAGAGGAAGCGTAAAAGAAGCAAACTTGTAACAGCGGGCAAAGTCAAACAGAATAGTCTGACATGAAAATGAGGCATAATGTAAGCAACAGATACACAGGTGTTAAAATAATTATACATATGTATATACTTTTCATTACTAAAATGAATTGATCATGATTGGAAGCCACTGAAAAATGTAAGTGGGTGGTCACCAAAAGCAGGAGGCGAGGGGTGGGCAAAATGGGCGACAATGGTCAAAAGGTACAAACTTCCAGATAAAAAATAAATGTCACGAGGATGTAAAATACAGCATAGTGACTGTAGTTAATAATACACTGTTGTATCTTTGAAAGTTGTTAAAATTCACATCACAAAGAAAAAAATGTGCAACTACATACGGTGACATGTTAACTAGACTTATTGTGGTGATCGTTCAAAACATATACAAATATCAAATCATAATGTTATATATCTGAAACTAATATAATATGTCAATTATATCTCAGTTAAAAAAAGTCAATGGACTAAACCTGTAGTGGTGGATTGGGGTCTGGAATAGTGTAACTCACAAGCAGGTACTGGGAATTGGAATTGAGCAAGCTTAAAAGTCTATTTTGGAAAAGAAGCTGAATTCACCCTGCAAATGTCAGGAGACCAGAAATAGGCTTTGTGAATGAGCAAGTGTCTAGAGTATTCATGAACTCCTAGCATTGAACTAAGGCTGGAATAACTCCCCTTATAGCTTATGGTGTCAGAGGCAATATGCCACTTTCCTATGATTCCATGAGGAAATAGTCTGGGCAAATGGGAAAAAATGGGGATGGGGGTGGCCCTCTACCACCATGGATGTGGTATCAGGGATAGCACTTCCTGCATGGGAGAAAAGCCTCCAACCTCCCCATGTTAAGACTTGAGTGGAAGCAGGGGTGATATAAAAATGCACCCACCAATCAGAAAGGACTTTGCTCTTGTATTGGAACAGAGTGCTAGAGGCCTGAGCTGGTTTTTAACCATTTAGTAACTGAATTGTGAATAATAGGTCCTGGGGTTCTCAAAAAGGAATCAGCGTTCAATGGGAGAGAAATATTCTTCAGGGAGTTCAGAAAAGCAGCTACTTGCCAACTGATAGGAAGTATTTCAATAATGTAACAACTATCCTGTCCTTTTCACTACAGCATCCCTACTGGATGTCAGAATGGGTAGGGAGGGAATCATCCTAAAAGCCATCCAAACCTCATGGCAGAAAACAGCATGCATGAGTTTAAAATATGAACTAAAATATGAACTAAAGAACTAACATTGCAAAGCAAAAAAAGAAACTTACAACTAAAAGGACAGTCAGTAAATACAGCAAAAGAAAGAAATCACACCCAAGGAAAGAAAAATAATGTAGCAAACTTAAAAGGTGTTTAAAATGAGTATATTTAGAATTATCAAAAAGATAAAGGAATAAAATTTCTTCTTTGCAATGAGAACAGGAAGATGTCAAACAAGAAAACAAAAAAAATAAGACCAATATAAAAAAGAGACATTGGAAATTTTAGTAATGGAAACTTCAAATGCTGAAAGAGTAGACTGAATAAAGTTGAAGAGGACTAATGATCTAGAAGGTAGAATTTTAGAAATCAAGTGTTCTCATAGATAAAGAGTTAGAAAATGTGAAATACCCAAGTAGATAGATTGAAAAACACTAATGTATGCCTAATAGAAGTCTCAGAAGGATGAAATGGTTAAAATGGTGGTGGTGGGGGGGTGTTTAGGAGAAATATTTGATGATCCAACTGCTGAAAAATGTTCAGAATTGACGAGAGACATGTCTTCAGATTGGAAAAAGCACATCAACCAATAACAAAGCACAAATGGGAGGTCAAGGAGTAGAATTCTGCATCTAGATAGATCAACTGAAATTACAGACCAATGTTGAAGATTAAAATCTAAAGAACTGACAAGTTACCGAAAAATAAAAACCAGTCAAATTGACAGCAAATAGTAGACACTATAAAGCAGTGAAGTGATGTCTTCAGAGCTGAGGTAAATGTCAGTCTTGGAATTAAGACCCAATTAAACTCTTATTCAACAGTGAGGTAGAAACATTTATTTTAAATTAAATAAAAACATTTTGAAAATGTGAGTTTACCATAACAGACTCTTGCCCCCCGCCAAAAAAAAAAAAAGAAAATTAATGAAGGATTTATCTCAGGAAAATAGATAGAAATGAACCCAGAATGAAAGTGTGGAATACAAGTTGCAGTGGTAAACAAATGAGTCAATATAACATTTTGGTAAAATTCTAAAAAGTATTTCCTGTAAACAAATAATAACAATAACTTTGTGCTTTTGAAGGTATACAAAATAAATGATATGGGAAAGAGAGGGAATTCTGATAGACACTAGCATGCCTGTTTTTTTCTTTAGGAATAATACTAACTGTAGACTTTGTAGGAAAATATTTAAAGATTAGTGTATTTAAAAAAATTAAGAATTGTCTTAGTCAGTTTGGGCTGCTATAACATCATACCATAGAATGGGTGGTTTATAAACAGTAGAAGTTTATTTTTCACAGTTCTGGAGCCTAGAAGTCTGACATCAGTTTGCCAGCTTGGTCAGGTTCTGATGAGAGCTTTCTTGTGTTTTACAGGTGGCTGACTTCTCATTGTGCCCTCACATGGAGGAAAGAAAGATAGGTAGCTCTCTGGCCTCTTCTTATAAGGGCACTAATCCCATTTATGAGGGCTTCACATTACTTCCCAAAAGTGAGTAATTCACATTACTCATTACTCTCCAAAGCCCCACCTCCAAATACCATCACATTGAGATAAGGGTTTCAACATATGAATTTTGGGGAATGCAGACATTCAGTCCATTGCAAAGATATTCCAATAAATAAAATATAAAACTTCCAAACTGAAAGAGAAGAGAAAGAGTAGACCTGACATTAGGGAACAACTCATTACAATTTGGGTAGAAGGGAAATTAGGAATGCAGAATTTTAAAAATTAGGGTCAAATCAACCAATATGACTGGAGACTAAAACATTTTAGGAAAACACTGTTTCAGAATGAGAAAGGAATCTCACTCAACAAACAGTTCACTTATTTTTAACTCACATTTATTGAACACCTGCTCTGTGACAAGCATTGTGCTAGATGATGGGGTTACAGATATGTAAATATATATCTATACTCTTGAGTTTATTTTGGAATGCAAACAGATAAACAGAAAATTTCAATATAATGTGGTATGTGCAGGGATGGAAGTATTCACAGGCGGTAGAGGGGGAATTGTGCCCAATATGAAGCAATTAGGAGAAACTTCCTGCAATAGATAGCATCTGAGCAGTCTTGAAGGATAACTACAAATTTTCCATATTGAAAAAGGAGAAAGAACATCACTATGAAAGAACAGCATACAAGACAGTCAGAGGTAAGAAACAGCAGAGTGGGTGCAGAGAATTATGAGCTCTTCAAGTACTGGGTGAGCATGTAGTATAAAGTGAGGGGAAATTAGGCTGGAGAGAAACATAAGATAGGCAGGCAGTTCCCACTTAGGGTCTTGTTGAGGAGCTTGAACCTTGTTTTGTAGTTATTGCTGACTTTGCTCATTATACTAAGACAAACATTTTATTTTTAGATACATATTATTTAACATTTACTCTTAACAGACCACTGGTTTAACATAGGAAGTTTGAGGAATACTGAAGTTGAAATACAACTCAAAAGTGAGCACAATATAATGATTATGAAAATTTTATTTAAGGTAATCTTCGTAAGATCTGGAAGTTGCATTCTTTTAATTAAAACTTTTGTATCATGATGTCTCTACTACATCAAAAACCAATTAAAAAATATAATATATACTGGCAATTATATCTAATTTGGAATTTTATTTTTAAGGAAAGAATTCTATCCATACTTGCAATATATTATTTGTGGATATATATCTATAAATACCGCTTTAAATATTCTCATCTTAATAGTTAGAAATAAAATGTAGAACTTAATAACCTGAGACATACCATGTCCACTTCAGTTGGAGTAACAAGGACTAGATTGATCCTCCCAACTAAGACAGCTAAAAACCTGAGCAAAACACATGAAACTGGCTTTCAAGACACAGTCATAAAATGATGAAGGATAGTAATTACCAACATATAGGAAACAAATGAGGTGAGCCCTATAATTGCTTCAGCTTATGGCCATGAGAGAGTTTTCCGGCTGCAGTGCAGGGAGAGTTAACCTAGGCATATCTCAGCATATTCCTTAGATAGAGGAGCTGGAGATGAAAGAAAGTCTAGGGGAGACCAAGGCAGCTAGAGTTTGAAGGACAGAGGACTAGAAAAGAGAGCTTCATAGAGAGAGAACTCCTGAAATCTTCAGAGGGTCACCCATTCCCTATAAGTTTTAGGATGTGTTTTTCTATTTCTGTAAAAAATTCATTGAGATTTTGATAAAGATTGCATTGAATCTGTAGACTGCTTTGGGTAGTAATGACATTAAAATGGTCTTCCAATCCATGAACATGGGATGTGTTTCCATTTATGTCTTTAATTTCTTTCAGCAATGTTTTGTAGTTTTCACTTTACAAGTCTTTCACCTCCTTGATTAAGTTAGTTCATAAGTATTTTATTTTTCTTTTTTTTTTTTAACATCTTTATTGGAGTATAATTGCTTTACAATGGTGTGTTAATTTCTGCTTTATAACAAAGTGAATCAGTTATATGTATACATATATTCCCATATCTCTTCCCTATTGCATCTCCCTCCCTCCCACCCTCCTTATCCCATCCCTCTAGGTGGTCACAAAGCACTGAGCTGATCTCCCTGTGCTATGTGGTTGCTTCCCACTAGCTATCTATTTTACGTTTGGTAGTGTATATATGTCCATGCCACTCTCTCACTTTGTCACATCTTACCCTTCCCCCTCCCCATATCCTCAGGTCCATTCTCTAGTAGGTCTGTGTCTTTATTCCTGTCTTGCCACTAGGTTCTTCATGACATTTTTTTTCCCCCTTAGATTCCATATATATGTGTTAGCATACTGTATTTGTTTTTCTCTTTCTGACTTACTTCACTCCGTATGACAGACTCTAACTCCATCCACCTCACTACAAATAACTCAATTTTGTTTCTTCTTATGGCTGAGTAATATTCCATTGTATATATGTGCCACATCTTCTTTATCCATTCATCTGTCGATGGACACTTAGGTTGCTTCCATGTCCTGACTATTGTAAACAGTGCTGCAATGAACACTGAGGTACATGACTCTTTTTTGAATTATGGTATATGCCCAGTAGTGAGATTCCTGGGTCATATGGTAGTTCTATTTTTAGTTGTTAAAGGAACCTCCATACTGTTCTCCATAGTGGCTGTATCAATTTACATTCCCACCTACAGTGCAAGAGGGTTCCCTTTTCTCCACACCCTCTCCAGCATTTATTACTGGTAGGTTTTTTGATGATGGCCATTCTGACTGGTGTGAGGTGATACATCATTGTAGTTTTGATTTGCATTTCTCTAATGATTAGTGATGTTGAGCATCCTTTCATGTGTTTGTTGGCAATCTGTACATCTTTGGAGAAATGTCTATTTAGGTCTTCTGCCCATTTTTGGATTGGGTTGTTTGTTTTTTGGATATTGAGCTGCATGAGCTGTTTATATATTTTTGAGATTAATCCTTTGTCATTTGCTTCATTGGCAAATATTTTCTTCCATTCTGAGGGTTGTCTTCTTGTCTTGTTTATGGTTTCCTTTCCTGCGCAAAAGCTTTTAAGTTTCATTAGGTCCCATTTGTTTATTTTAGTTTTTATTTCCATTTCGATAGGAGGCGGGTCAAAAAGGATCTTGCTGTGATAGAGTGTTCTGCCTAGGCTTTCCACTAAGAGTTTTATAGTGACTGGCTTTACATTTAGGTCTTTAATCCATTTTGAGTTTATTTTTGTGTATAGTGTTAGGAAGTGTTCTAATATCATTCTTTTACATGTAGCTGTCCAGTTTTCCCAGCACCACTTACTGAAGGGGCTGTCTTTTATCCATTGTATATTCTTGCCTCCTTTATCAAAGATAAGGTGACCATATGCATGTGGGTTTATATCTGGGCTTTCTATCCTGTTCCATTGATCTATATTTCTGTTTTTGTGCCACTACCATACTGTCTTGATTACTGTAGCTTTGTAGTATAGTCTGAAGTCCGGGAGCCTGATTCCTCCAGCTCTATTTTTCTTTCTCAAGATTGCTTTGGCTATTCGTGGTCTTTTGTGTTTCCATACAAATTGTGAAATTTTTTGTTCTAGTTCTGTGATAAATGCAATTGGTAGTTTGATAGGGATTGCATTGAATCTGTAGATTGCTTTGGGTAGTATAGTCATTTTCACAATGTTGATTCCTCCAATCCAAGAACGTGGTATATCTCTCCATCTGTTTGTATCACCTTTAATTTCTTTCATCAGTGTCTTATAGTTTTCTGCATACAGGTCTTCTGTCTCCTTAGGTAGCTTTATTCTTAGGTATTTTATCCTTTTTGTTGCAGTGGTAAATGGGAGTGTATCCTTAATTGCTCTTTCAGATTTTTCATCATTAGTGTATAGGAATGCAAGAGATTTCTGTGCATTAATTTTGTATCTTGCTACTTTACCAAATTCATTGATTAACTCTAGTAGTTGTCTGGTAGCATCTTTAGGATTCTCTATGTATAGTATCATGTCCTCTGCAAACAGTGACAGCTTTATGTCTTCTTTTCCGATTTGGATTCCTTTTATTTCTTTTTCTTCTCTGATAGCTGTGGCTAACACTTCCAAAACTATGTTGAATAATAGTGGTGAGAGGGTGAGAGTGGGCAACCTTGTCTTGTTCCTGATCTTAGTGGAAATGGTTTCAGTTTATCACCATTGAGAACGATGTTGGCTGTGAGTTTGTCATATATGGCCTTTATTATGTTGAGGTAAGTTCCCGCTATGCCTAATTTCTGGAGGGTTTTTATTATAAATGGGTGTTGATTTTTGTCGAAAGCTTTTTCTGCATCTATTGAGGTTATCATATGGTTTTTAGCCTTCCATTTGTTAATATGGTGTATCACATTGATTGATTTGCATATACTGACGAATCCTTGCATTCCTGGGATAAACCCCAGTTGATCATGGTGTATGATTCTTTTAATGTGCTGTTGGATTCTGTTTGCTAGTATTTTGTTGTAGATTTTTGCATCTATGTTCATCAGTGATATTAGCATGTAGTTTTCTTCTTTGTGACATCTTTGTCTGGTTTTGGTATCAGGGTGATGGTGGCCTCACAGAATGTTCCTCCCTCTGCTATATTTTGGTAGAGTTTGAGAAGGATAGGTGTTACCTCTTCTCTAAAGGTTTGAAAGAATTCACCTGTGAAGCCATCTGGTCCCGGGATTGTTTCTTGGAAGATTTTTAATCACAATTTCAATTTCATTACTTGTGATTGGTCTGTTTATATCTTCTATTTCTTCCTGGTTCAGTCTCGGAAGGTTGTGCTTTTCTAAGAATTTGTCCATTTCTTCCAGGTTGTCCATTGTATTGGTTTATAGTTGCTTGTAGTAATCTCTCATGATCCTTTGTATTTCTGCAGTGTCAGTTGTTATTTCTCTGTTTTCATTTCTAATTCTGTTGATGTGTCTTCTCCATTTTTTTCCTGATAAGTCTGGCTAATGGTTTATAAATTTTGTTTATCTTTTCAAAGAACCAGCTTTTAGTTTTATTGATCTTTGCTATCGTTTCCTTCATTTCTTTTTTCATTTATTTCTGATCTGATCTTTAAGATTTCTTTCCTTCCGCTAGCTTTGGGGGTTTTTTTGTTCTTCTTTCTCTAATTGCTTTACGTATAAGGTTAGGTTGTTTATTTGAGATGTTTCTTGTTTCTTGAGGTAGGACTGTATTGCTATAAACTTCCCTCTTAGAACTGCTTTTGCTGCATCCCACAGGTTTTGGGTCGTCGTGTTTTCATTGTCATTTGTTTCTAGGTATTTTCTGATTTCTTCAGTGATCTCTTGCTTATTCAGTAGTGTATTGTTTAGCCTCCATGTGTTTGTATTTTTCACAGATTTTTTCCTGTAATTGATATCTAGTCTCATAGCGTTGTGGCCAGAAAAGATACTTGATATGATTTCAATTTTCTTAAGTTTACCAAGGCTTGACTTGTGACCCAAAATATGATCTACCCTGGAGAATGTTCCATGAGCCCTTGAGAAGAAACTACATTCCATTGTTTTTCGATGGAATGTCCTATAAATATCAATTAAATCTATCTTGTTTAACGTGTCATTTAAAGCTTGTGTTTTCTTATTTATCTTCATTTTGTGTGATCTGTCCATTGGTGAAAGTGGGGTGTGTTAAAGTCCCCTAAAGTCCCCTGCTATGATTGTGTTACTGTCAGTTTCCCCTTTTATGGCTGTTAGCATTTGCCTTATGTATTGAGGTGCTCCTATGTTGGGTGCAAAAATATTTACAATTGTTATATCTTCTCCTTGGATCGATCCCTTGATCATTATATAGTGTCCTTCTTTGTCTCTGTAATTTTCTTTATTTTAAAGTCTATTTTATCTGATATGAGAATTGCTACTCCAGCTTTCTTTTGATTTCCATTTGCATGGAATATCTTTTTCCATCCCCTCACTTTCAGTCTGTATGTGTCCCTAGGTCTGAAGTGGGTCTCTTGTAGGCAGCATATATACGGGTCTTGTCTTTGTATCCATTCAGCCAGTCTATGTCTTTTGGTGGGAGCATTTAATCCATTTACATTTAAGGTAATTATTGATATGTATGTTCCTAGTACCATTTTCTTAATTGTTTTGTGTTTGTTATTGTAGTTCTTTTCCTTGTCTTGTGTTTCCTGCCTAGAGAAATTCCTTTAGCATTTGTTGTAAAGCTGGTTTGGTGGTGCTGAATTCTCTTAGCTTTTGCTTGTCTGTAAAGTTTTTAATTTATCTGTCAAATCTGAATGAGGTCCTTGCTGGGTAGAGTAATCTTGGTTGTAGGTTTTTCCCTGTCATCACTTTAAATATGTCCTGCCACTCCCTTCTGGCTTGCAGAGTTTCTCCTGAAAGATCAGCTGTTAACCTTATGGGAATTCCCTTGTATGTTATTTGTTGCTTTTCCCTTGCTGCTTTTAATATTTTTCTTTGTATTTAATTTTTGATAGTTTGATTAATATATGTCTTGGTGTGTTTCTCCTTGGATTTATCCTGTATGGGACTCTCTGCACTTCCTGGACTTGATTGATTATTTCCTTTCCCATATTAGGGAAGTTTTCAACTATAATCTCTTCAAATATTTTCTCAGTCCCTTTCTTTTTCTCTTCTTCCTCTGGGACTCTTATAATTCGAATGTTGGTGCATTTAATGTTGTCCCAGACATCTCTGAGATTGTCCTCAATTCTTTTCATTCTTTTTTCTTTATTCTGCTCTGCAGTAGTTATTTCCACTATTTTATCTTCCAGGTCAGGTATCCATTCTTCTGCCTCTGTTATTCTGCTATTGATTCCTTTTAGAGAATTTTTAATTTCATTTATTGTGTTGTTCATCATTATTTGTTTGCTCTTTAGTTCTTCTAGGTCCTTGTTAAACGTTTCTTGTATTTTCTCCATTCTATTTCCAAGATTTTGGATCATCTTTACTATCATTACTCTGTACTCTTTTTCAGGTAGACTGCCTATTTCCTCTTCATTTGTTTGGTCTGGTGGGTTTTTACCTTGCTCCTTCATCTGCTGCGTATTTCTCTGTTTTCTCATTTTGCTTAACTTACTGTGTTTGGGGTCTCCTTTTCGCAGGCTATTTCCCATTGTATTTGGTGTCTGCCCCCCGTGGGTAAGGTTGGTTCAGTGTGTTGTGCAGGCTTCCTGGTGGAGGGCACTGGTGCCTGTGTTCTGGTTGATGAACCTGGATCGTGTCTTTCTGGTGGGCAGGACCACGTCTGGTGGTGTGTTTGGGGGTATCTGTGAACTTATTATGATTTTAGGCAGCCTCTCTGCTAATGGGTGGGGTTGTGTTCCTGTGTTACTAGTTTTTTGGCATGTGGTGTCCAGCACTGTAGCTTGCTGGTCATTGAGTGGAGCTGGGTCTTAGCGTTGAGATGGAGATCTCTGGGAGAGTTCTCCCCAATTGTTATTACATGGGGCTGGGAGGTCTCTGGTGGTCCAGTGTCCTGAACTCGGCTCTCCCATCTCAGAGGCTAAGGCCTGACACCCAGCCGGAGCACCAAGACCCTGTCAGCCACATGGCTTACATGTAAACGTGTTAAATAAATTCTTCAATCCAAAGGTACAGGGTGGCTGGCCTTCTGCATCTGCTCGGAACTCCAGCCAGATGTTGTCTTCCGAGCCTGGTTGATATGGAGAGCCTGCTTTGGATCCAGGTCCAGCTGCATTCCCTAGTGCCTAGAAGAAGCAGCCATTTCCCCCATCTTCCCCTATCCCTGCCACAACTCGTGACGATGCTGAAGCACCTGAGGCTCTGCCCCTCATGCTCCAGATGAACGTTCTTTTCAAGAACATACATTTTATTTGCCAAGTCATACCATAATCTGAGACATCAAACAAGTCTCAATAAATTTGAAAGAATTCAAGTCATACAAAATATGTTCTCTGACCAATGGAAATTACACTAGAAATCTCTAACCAAAACACCTGGAAAATTTGAAGATATTTGGAATCTAGGTAAAATATTTATGATTAACCAATGTGTTAAAGAAAAAATTTAAAAAGTTATAAAAGTATCTGAATTGAATAAAAATGAAAATATAACACACTAAAATGTACAGGATGCCACTAAAGCAATAGATAGGGGAAGTTTATAGCACAAAATGTCTACATTAGAAAAGAATCAAAGTCTCAGAACAATGTACTCAGTTTCCACCTTAAGTAACTAGGAAGAAGAGAGCAAGTTAAATCTAATGTAAATTAATAAAAAATTAGAGCAGGTTAATAGAAATAGAAAACATAAAAATGGCAGAGAAAAATCAATAAATCAACAAGCCAGTTCTTTGACTGATCAAACTCTAGTCAGGTTGATCAGGAATGTGGAAGAGAAGATACAAACTACCAATCAGAATGAAAAAAGAGACATCACTACTGATCCCATAGACATTAAAAAGATAATAAGGAAATATTACAAACAACTCTATGTCCATATATTTGATAGCTTAGATGAAATGGATCAGTTCCCTGAAGAATACAAACTAAGAATCCTTGGTAAAGAGGAGATAGATTGGACTGGAGATATTGAATACCCTTGTCTGTAACTATTAATAAAGTGAACTTAGCATTAAATATTTTCCTACAGAAAACTCCAGACCCAAATGGCTTCACTGGTAAAGTCTACTAAATATTTAAGGAAGAAGTAATACTAATTCTACACTAATTATTGGCAACAACATGGATGAATATCAAAATAATTATGATGAGTGAAAGAAGCCATACAAAAGGAAGTTTATTATTCCATTTATATAAAACTCTAGAAAATGTAAACTAATCTATAATGATAGAAAATAGAACAGTGATTGCCTGGGGACTGGGGTCAGGGAAAGACAGAAGGAAGGCAAGGAAACTTTTTTGAACAGTAGATCTGTTCATCATCTTGATTGTGTTGATTCTTTCATGTGTGTGGATGTACATCAAAACTTATCAGAATGCATTCTTTAAATATGTGCAATTTATTGTATGTCAAATGTACATCAATAAA
This sequence comes from Balaenoptera acutorostrata, assembly GCF_949987535.1. Classification (NCBI taxonomy): domain Eukaryota; kingdom Metazoa; phylum Chordata; class Mammalia; order Artiodactyla; family Balaenopteridae; genus Balaenoptera; species Balaenoptera acutorostrata. The sequence continues at coordinate 19,322,450 of NC_080077.1, forward strand.
CCTGTTTTTTAAAAAGAAAGAAAAAGAAAACCTGGGGATTTTAAAAGGCAAATTTAGGAAAATCCAAACATCACCTTGTGATAGCAGTATTATCTGTTTCTAGAGTCATAATACATAGTTAAATTAAATCTAGATTCTATGATATATTTGACTGCCAAGTCATATTCAACAAAATGTATTTTGTCTGTCTTTCATGTATACCTATTCCTGGTAAATTAAACCATGTATAATTTGGACTTGGGAAAAAGTCAAAATTGTCTTTATATGTAATAAAAGTAGTCCATATTTGCATTAATATATATTTTATAATCTGATTATTAATAAAACACAAATGAAATAACTTTTTAAAACTTAAAAGCACTTGTTAATCACATACATAGCAAAGATGACAAAATGATTTTTTAAAAATTCTTAGGTCAATTAACAAATTATATAATACAACAGAAAATATAAGAGCTGAAAACCAAAGAAATTTTTAGCTGGCACAAAATCATAGAGACTTCTAAGAAAAAGTTTTAAAAGAAGCAGAATCTTATTTACACACAGGCCATACACACTCCTATATATGCTTTAATTAGATTACTTCCACTGCGAGGATGTTAAAATTTCAATAAAGTGAGGGTCTGGAATTTTGCTATTATTTTCCTTGAGCATGCTGCTCAGGGTAAAGACATGATTTTATTCATAGTGGGAGGTAGTTTATTTATGCAATGTGTAATCAGCATGCCTTATTAAGTAGCATCAGCTCATACCCTGAAGGAATCAGAATACACAATTGACTTAATTTGCATTAGGGGCATTCTGAGCCATATTCTTCAGAAATATTAAATATGTGAGGAAATAAATTGCAACCTCTAAAAAATGCAAAAATTAAAAATAGTTAAAGTCAGATTGTTATGTCAACCTTTATTCTCTTGATTTGATGAAAATTATTTAATTAGGCATTTAACTTTAAAAGTTCAACATTTATCTATTTTTTTTAATATACTGTGCTTGTGTGAATATGAAAATAAATAGGTGAGGGAGATTAAGAGGTACAAACTTTCAATTACAAAATAAACGAGTCACAGGTATGAAATGTACAGTGTGGGGAGTATAGTCAATAATTATGTAACATCTTCATCATGGTGATCATTTTGAAGTGTATAGAAATATCGAATCACTACTCTGTGTACCAGCAACTAACAGCATGTTGCAGGTTAATTACACTTCAAAATCAAACAAACCAAACCCATAGAAAAAGAGATCAGATTTGTTATTACGATAGGTGGGGGTGGAGAGGTGGAACTGGATGAAGGTAGCCAAAAGGTACAAACTTCCAGTTATAAGATAAATAAGTACTAGATATGTAAAGTACAGCATGATAAATATGATTAACGCTGCTGTACATTGTATTGGGTTGACCAGAAAGTTCATTCAGGTTTTTCTATAAGATGTTATGGAAAAACCCAAACAAACTTTTTGGTCAACTCAGTATATGAAAGTTGCTAAAAGATTAAATCCTAAGAGTTCTTATCACAAGGAAGAAATTTTTTTTTCTAATTCTTTAATGTCTTATCTACATGAGATGACAGATGTTCACTAAACTTATTGTGGTAATCACTTCACGACGTATGTAAGTCAAATCATTATGAAATGAACACTGAGCCAGGGTAGAGAAGCAATTTGAAGGGAAAATCAAAAGAACGTGGAAACCAACTGGACATAACAGACAAAGGAGGGCGAAGGTCAAAGATAACTGCTTGAAACTCAAGGTGGCAGGGAAGATGGTAGTAAGATTCTCTAAAATAAACATGGGAAATCTACACATTTGGAAGAGAAAATGATGACCTCCATTTTGGACATATTTAACTTGGAGTAGGAGAGTACATCCAAGTGGATTTGTCCCCTTGAACTTGAGCTCAGTTACATGGTAAGGACCACGGGTGCTAATTCAGTCATCTTTAATCATCATTGTTTTAGATAATCAAAAGGGATAAAGGAGAGAGGAGTGAAGCAAGACCATCAGAGAATGGCTTAATTTGGGGGGTAGAAGAAAGAAAACAAAGCAGGGGCAGGTCAGAAGGAAAGGAAAACTCCAGGAAAGGATAAGAGAGGATAGATTTAGCTGGAGTGACACATGTTCCCCTGAGCCCTCTTGAGAGATGGAGGAACAAAGGGAGAGAGCAGAATAGGAGGGGGCTTCTTCTGCTGTTCTGATCCCGATGAACACAGGCCCCTAGTATCTGAAGCTTCTGCCTTTTACTGGAATCTAACACTGTCCAGCAGCAAAGCTGATATTTTAAAGAGCAAGGACAAAACATGATATGCAAATACATGACATAATGTCCTTAATGACTTTAACCAAAATCCATGAAAGAAACAACAGGTCCTCAGCACCCTGGGTGAGTACATGCACAAGCTCCTATTAAACTTTTTTTTTTTCTCCTTTTTACACAACTCCAACTATTTTCTTCCTAACTTTATTCTTTGTTTATGGAGCAAACTGATCACAGATCCCTCCTAGACTTTGATCCAAGGTAGAGCTTTGTCTCTAATTTCTAATTAATTCATTACAATAGTATGTGGAAAGAGCTCTGTTAGCAGATTGTACAGCACAGGCTTCACCTTTGACCATGACCTCACCTGGTTAAACTCTCACGGTGTTTCTGGCTCATACCTGGGATGAAAGCAGGCAAAACAGGCCACAGTTCTTCCTGCTTCCTCTCCTTTTGCCTGTGTATCCACAAGGTTTGATGACCTGTAATAGCCTTTTTTATTAATTTATAACTAAACTAGACATATTTCTTCCCTGAATGAAGATTGAGAGGTGAAGAAATGGGAGCAGAAAGGGCACATTGACCTTTTGAGGATTTCAACTGAAGTAATATATGTAATTCTGATACCCATCACGTCAGAGGATGGAATAAAAATAATCACAAAATCTTTAGACTATGTTATTCATTTGGCACCAGCAAAAATATAAATATATATATATTTTATATATATATACTTTATATATATATTTATATATTTTATATATATATACTTTATATATATATTTATATATATATTTTATATATATGTATGTGTATATATATATACTTTATATATATATTTATATATATACTTTATACATATGTGTGTGTGTGTGTGTGTATATATATAGATATATATACTTTATATATAAAGTTTACTTTTAAAATGTACCATATGTTAATTCAGCCATACAGATCAGCATGCCTATAGCCCTAGACCCTGGAATTAATTAGCCTGAACCTACCCTAGGAAAGAATGTAATAAAATTTCAAAGCACCTAGTTGAATACTTCTTCTGACAATGTATGCATGTCTTCTTTGTCAAGGGTCAAAGTGAGAAAGATTAGTAATATTTCTATCCAATGCTTCATATTATACAAATTATATCAAATTATACAAATCATATCAAAGGTATATTTTTAACATCTTGGATACAGATTTTAGTCTTTTTTTTTTTTTTTTTTTTTAATTTTATAGCTACTTTATTTATTTATTTATTTATTTTTGGCTGTGTTGGGTCTTCGGTTCGTGCGAGGGCTTTCTCTAGTTGCGGCAAGTGGGGGCCACTCTTCATCGCGGTGCGGGGACCGCTCTTCATCGCAGTGCGCGGGCCTTTCACTATCGCGGCCCCTCCCGTTGCGGGGCACAGGCTCCAGACGCGCAGGCTCAGTAGTTGTGGCTCACGGGCCCAGCTGCTCCGTGGCATGTGGGATCTTCCCAGACCAGGGCTCGAACCCGTGTCCCCTGCATTAGCAGGCAGATTCTCAACCACTGCGCCACCAGGGAAGCCCGATTTTAGTCATTTTTATCTCACATTAAGTAGCCTAATAAGCTTATAGATTATTTAATCCCTTAATTTCAATAATCTGTGACCTAGAAATGTCAAAATAATAGTAAAGCCAACTAAAATATTTTTAAATAACCACTTTTGATTGAGGCAATATGACTTTGCTCATTTGAAGCACTACCAACAGTGTTGTGAGTTTCAAAGTATAAATTTGATTTTGTTTTTAGGTAACGCTGAAGTACGAATTCCATGAGTTTGTAAATTTAAATCTTTTTAATCTAACATCTTCTACTCCTCTAATAATGCTACAGAGTAAACTGAGGAGGAACCATTTCTCCTCCAAAAGGAAACAAAATAAAAATTGGTTGATTAAAAAAATTTTTTTCATTGCCAGAAATAATTGTTAACCCATGTCAAGTTTTAACAAATTATTAAACAAATGTTCAGATTAAGATTATTTCAGGGCTTCCCTGGTGGCGCAGTGGTTGAGAATCTGCCTGCCAATGCACGGTACACGGGTTCGAGCCCTGGTCTGGGAAGATCCCACATGCCGCGGAGCAACTAGGCCCGTGAGCCACAACTACTGAGCCTGCGTGTCTGGAGCTTGTGCTCCGCAACAAGAGAGGCCGCGATAGTGAGAGGCCCGCGCAGCACGATGAAGAGTGGTCCCCACTTGCCGCAACTAGAGAAAGCCCTCGCACAGAAACGAAGACCCAACACAGCCAAAAATAAATTAAATAAATTAATTAATTAAAAAAAAAAAGATTATTTCAAAGGAAGAACTAGTGGCAGACCCCACTAAGACTAACAGGTTATTCCTAGCCTCATTAAGCAGGGCTTTTTGGCTGAGATTTTTATATTTAAGAAATATGCAACAGACATTTATATGATGCCCTAATCTGTGCTGAGTGTTGCCTGGTGTCCTGGGGATGACTGACAGGGCCTCTTCCCTCTGGGTCTCATAGTCTCTCTCTGGTTCTGAGACAGAGGGTTTTATGGCCAAGCTGCCACACCAGGTTTCTATTTTAACTCAAAGTACACACACACTTATTAAACACACATCGTGCCAGGTCCTGAAGAAAATGCAAAAATAAGCAAGGAAAGGCCCTCAGAAATTTGTCATTGAATTTCATTTACACTTTTTTTCCTTCTCTTTTCAGACATGGTGGCATCATCACCTGGACATCATCACCGCTGCCACTGAGGGTCAGTAACTTGGCTTTGTGGTCTTTGACACAATCATCTTACAGGTCTGCTCTGCACCCACTCACCCTTCTTTAAAAAAGTTCCTCACTCTCATGGAGAGTTCCCAGAAGCAAGCATTCCCCCATTATCTCCCATTATCATCACCCGTTTCTTGCTACCCTGATTCTTAATTCAGCATGAATTCCATTCAGACAACTGTTAAATTGTACCTCATAAATCATCATTTTGACATTTAAAACAGTCTATGTTTGCCCATCACATAGAGTTCAAATTCCTTAATCTCTCCTTCTCACGTGCTGCATACTCGCCTCTGATGCTTTATGTGCCGGAACGTTCATATGAAATTCCTCTGCTCCAGCCAACCTGGATGACTTTCTGTGCCTCAGACATCTCCATCACCTGCCCTAGCCATCTCACTAGCCTGTGCCTTTCAAAGTTGGAGAGTGGCTGTTAGAGGGAGATGATGAAAGACCAGCTCCAGTTGGAAGTGACCCTCTTCTCCTCTAACTCACATAACCATCATTTTAGAAATGTCATGATTTCTCTAATCTAACCCTATGCCAATACGTGGTTCTTTCCATTATTTCCAACAAGTTCTCCCTGACAAATTCGACATTACTGTGTATTTCCTAGTTATTTCTATTTGAATCTTAGTTTTTCTCCCCTAGATTACAAATCCCTGGACTTGTACCCTGTTTTGCAATTCGTTATTCTCCCAAGCCAACCAATGACTTGGGCATGAGAAGCGCTCAATTAATCATTGGGAAATGAACATAAAGAATTGGCTTTCCTCTAGGGAAGTTTTGGTCACCAGAGATCACCTTTTAAATTGTGAGTAGTTACGACCTTAGTTGTTGAGGTTCTCAGAGGTGACCTAGGTAAATCACAAAACTCAGTGTGAACCCTGGGTTGTTTCCTGCCCTGCTTCTCCTCTTCCCTCTCTGCCTTTTTCTGTGGAGCTATAAGGACTATACCTAGAGCTACAAAAGGCATCTCCCTTCTCTCTCTCTCTCTCTCTCTCTCTCTTTCTTCCTCTCTCTCTCTCTCTCGTGTACACACACATTTTTTTCCTTTTTGATTTCTGGTGGTAGAGGAATAGATTATCTATAATCTATCAACCACTGTTGCATGGTTTCATTGAAGCAGCTCTCTCTTTGACTTAGTATAACCAAGAATTCACTTAATTTAATCCTCAGTAAGATATGTATTCTTCTATTTTATGTTGCTTTCATAGTATTAATCATAATTCCACTCTTGTAATAGTCTCGTTTTCAAAGTTTTGTATAGACAAATATGTTGATCTTTTTTGAGAATTCTATGAAATTTAAATGCACACTTCAGTAAGTATAGATTAACTTGAGCTTTATGAAATATATTTCATTCTGTTTTGAAAAGAGGTCTAACTATATTCAATATCCTGTGATAAATCATAATGAAAAAGAATATGAAATAGAATGTGTATATATATATATATGTATAACTGAATCACTATGCTGTACAGCAGAAAGTAACACAACATCGTAAATCAACTATACTTCAATAAAATACTTTTTTAAAAAAGAGGTCTAATGATGTTTCATCATCTATAAGAATCTAGAAGGTTGCGTAATTCTTGTTAGTTCAACAAATTATCTGTTTGATCTTGATTTTAATGTGCTATTGGAAGTGGAACAAAACTTTGTGACTATAAACACCAAATTGTATTCCTATCTCAAACTTCCCATTCAAGTTTCAAATATTTTAGCATTTGAAGTGTAAGCATTAACACTTCTAATAACCCTTAAGAGTTAAATTGCATGCCTTCTCTTCCCTCTTTTAAGTTGTCTATCATCTACACCAAAACTTATATTCAGTACTTCTAAGAAGATCAAATTTTTGTCTTGCGTCACTACAAATCCTTCCATGGTATCTTTGAAGTACACACTAGTTTTCAAATTGATTAATTTAAATTGGTTTGTAATTTCCAATTATCATTAGGTACTAATAATGAAAGACATAATTTGTGACAGTTGTTATGACAATAAAAAATATTGTTCTCAAAGATGAAATTTTAAAAAGATGACACCCCCAATTAGAACAATAAGTTAAATCAAAGTTTTGAACACTTTACTGTAACAAAATTCTCTCACTTATGGATTCAGTAGAGTTAAAAAGCATCTGAAAGAATCATGATAGTTTGGAGCTGGAGGAAAAAATAAAGTAGAGAAGGGAGGACAGGGAATGCTGGAATGGGAACAATTTTAAGTAGATGGTCCTTCATTTAAAGAAGAAAAAATTGAATGTCAAAATAAAAAAATGACATATCTAATGTCACAAAAAATGGTGCAAGGGTGAACCCTATATCAGAGATTTCATTCTTGCTGATACAGAGAAATACAGAATACATAAAATAGAAATACCTTAATCTAATGTAAAAACTGTCAGCTCAGTTACCTGGCATACTTATTCTTGGTGATTCAAAGTCATATTTACTTATGAATTTGGTCACAGCTGGACGTAGATGGTTCTGCTTTCTCAGTTGAAACATCTCAGTTTTTGAATTTTGCCAACAGTGGATCAGACCAGAAAAGGAGGGAGAACCAGTCTCCAATCAAATTTAGAAGGAATGAAAACCAAGCTAGGTAACTAAACTATGAACTCATTTAATAAACAAATGGTGAGTGGCTATTATGTGCCAGCCACCAGACTAGGCAAAAGCCAGACCTGGTCCTGTCCCCAGTTTGACACATAAGTTTAGGGAATACAAGAGATATGCTACAGATGGCAGCTGTAGGACAATAAGGTTTTATGGGACAGCCATTTTCAAGGCTCTGAATACTTTTTCTCTCATTTCCGTACTCAGGACCATGTAGAGTTAGTTGCATTTATTGGATGTATAACCACAAGGTGTGGTAAAATAATGACATATAAAAACTTACTCTAAATGTCCCCAGTATATGTCAAATGACAATTACACTGGAGCCTTGCTAGACTTTGATCCCTGGGCCCCATGCTAGGTGACACCTATATCTATGACTTAGCCTGATATCTATAATTAGTTCTTCAGTAAAACTTAGAGGATAAACATGATTTACAGTGGACTTCACATTCTGTCATATAATGCTACAGCAGAACCTAATGATTTGATGTTTAATACTCAATAGCTAGTTTCTAGCAAAGCCTAGATATTGTATAACTATTTGCCCTTACACTTTTATTTTCATAAACATATACATGTACTTTTATTGATTTAATTCAATTCAGACATTTTCTGGGAAAAAAAACCTGTTAGAAATAACATCATCTCAAAAAGAAATGGGACATCCCAGTACGGAAAGAGTTAACATCTTATCAGCAGGGATCTTATCTCTATCATGTGATAAAATCACCACAAAACCAGGCCAGGTACTGTGTTTTATGGTATCTGGTTTGATCAGTTTGTTTTTGTTTTTTTTAAAATGGGCGTTAACAATCTCATCTCTTTCAGGATATAAACTCTTTAAAATCAAAGCTCCTTAAGAGTTGTGAGCCTTTGATGTACATTAATTATAACCATTACTAAGTTTGCTTTTCTTTTTTTGGTGTATTGCAACCCTGTTATAGTCTTTTATTTAATCACTGTCATTCACTTATTCATTAAATAAACATTTTTGAGTGCCTGCTACATATGACCCAAATATGACTAAGGACCCAATAGTGTATAAAATAGAAGAGGAAAAATCCTTGCCTTCATGGAACTTACATTTTATTAAGATGACATATGCATAAACATAATTTTTAAAGCAAAATATATAGTATGTTAATGAGCAAAGCAATTAATGACAAAAAATAAAGCAGCAAAAGAAAAACGGGGAGTTTTTGGTTTTGGCAGGAAAGTGGGGATAGCAATTTTAAACGAGTTGGCCAAAGAAGCTGACATGAGAAAATGGCATTGAGCTAAATACCTAAAGGAGGTGAGGGAGAAAACCATATGGAAATGACTTTCTAGCAGAGGAAATAGCAAAGCAAAGGCCCTGAGATAGGAACAAGCCTGGGGTGCTCCAGGATGTGAAAAGGAGGACAGTACGTGAACAACGGGGAGGTAAATTCAGAAAAGGAATAGGGGAAAAGGGGAAAGACCTTGATCCTGTAGGGTCTTGTAGAACTTGGACCTTTAAGAATGGAAGCAACTAGAAAATATTGAAATGACCTGCCCTACACTGGCATGTAGCAGGAGAGCAATTCTGTTAAAAATCACTTATGTATGTAATATAGTATCTGAAATTTAAGTTACTAATAAAAATGAATGGATTATCTGCCAGGAAGCTGGAAGCTTGCTTAGGAGAGAAAACAGAACTAGGAATAGAGAATCACAGACATGGGAATAAGTGCGGGAGAGGAGTTCAGGGAGGGAAAGAGTTTAAGTACTAGGCATCAGTGAACAGAAGTTCAGTGTGGGATTCTTTAGGTAAAGAAGGAGATGAAGAATTAGGCGACCGAAATCGAAGAACCCAACTAAAAAGAATTTACTGTCCACCCCTCACAGGCATAGTGGGAAAACATGAATGACCCCACTGAGTTAGGTTTAGCAGTTGGCACTCTCTTATAGCTGGAATACAGTTTAGAAATTTGTAAGTTCAAATAATAGCCCCAAATCTGTGTTATTAATAACTAGGTATTTTTAGAGGGGGAAAAAAAAAACACCAGAGGACAAAAAGTAATAAGGAGGTACATACACAGACACGACAAACACCACCCCAAGTCAGAGAGGCATCATGTAGATTCCATGAGCTAAAGCCTGTACACTTTCTTGGAGTAAACATTAGTAATGTGAATTACATATTTATATAGTTTTACCTTTTAAAAACCATTTTATGTCTGATATAATCTGACTAAAAGTCTTTAGTTGTTGGACTGGGGCAGATACAAACTAGAGAATCATCACTGAGGTGAAAGCTCTCTCTGTCTCTGTCTCTTTCTGCTAATACTGGGGCCATGCAGACGTGGCCCTAACTTTGAGCCTCGCCTCTTTGGCAAGGAAGCAGCAGCCTTTCTAAGTGCCTGGGTGGACTCTGAAGGAGAGGAGGGGCAGGAAGGGGCGGGAGGTTCATGGACGGGAGCCAGAGTGCAGCCGCCGAGCAGCTGAAATAGGGAAACCTGGGAGGAGGTGGATCGAGGCAGGCATGGAGGAAGAATGAGGGCAAGAATCTCCCGAGTCTGGGTTCCCACAGAAGGGAAAGAAGCTGCCAAGAGGCCATCTAAACTCGTGCCCTGGCATAGTTTGCTACAGTGAAGCAGCGCCAGGACGAGTGGAAAGGCCAAGGGGTCAGGCCAGGGGTGGGATGGGCAGGCAGAGGTCCCTTACTCTTTAGATTTATCCGATCCGTGCGCCGAGTTGATACGATGCACCTCTTTCTTTCTGGTTTGTTTGGTGGTCATGGCAGAGGCGGACCCAGGCAGCGACTGAGCTCTGAGCTAGGAGCCGGCTCTGCGACCCTGGCTCCGCGTCTGCCGTTGCCAGGAGACGACCCGTGTGCTTCCTGCAGCGGCGGGTCAGATGCTGGCAGGGCTTTAGCAGGGGCGGCTCTAGCGGAGGCGGCTTTAGGTCGCAGTGGGGATGCGAGCTCGAGCGCTCCACAGGCGGGTGGTAACCTACGGGTTGAGTGTCTGGGGAGGAAGGCTCCCCGGGCATGGATTCATCCGTAGGATTTATGGGCAGCTCTGATAAACCGGAGTTTTTCTATCAGGTTGACTCTGCCAGGCTTTGCCCTTCGGAACCATAGACATATATCGACTCTCTTTTGGATTTGAAGACGTGTACTATGCAAGTCCCCTTTTCCCAAGTCTTCTCTCCGCTGAACAAGTTCCTTTAGCAATAATTTAAGAGACATTACAGACACAGTAATTTGCCAATGGCTTGAAAATCGTGGGTTCAGTAGTGAATACGGTGGGTGCAGGGGGATCCCTGTACCGAAGGCAAGATCATGACACCCTCAGTCGCTTAAGTTTCGCTAATGATGATGTCTGTATTTAAATAAGTTTGGGTTGTTCACACGAAAGGATAAATCCAGGTCACGGAATGGAGCGGCCCTTGATAAGCTCACTTGAGAAGGCACTGGAGCCAGATGACACGAATCCAAGCAAACCAAGACCCATTAAGCCTCTAGCTTAATGGTCAGCCAATCCTGGTGGTATCTATAAGTGATCTTGCCTTGGGCAAGTTCTTCCTTTTGAGCCTCAGTTTACTCATTTGTAAACAGGAGATGCTAATAGCTAACACAATTCTATCTTGAAGATAAATAAGATGTATGTAAAATGTTTAGAACATAATGAAAGCACGGAAAATAGGGGCCTGTATTTCAAAATGCCTTTGAGGAGCAGGCAGATAACATGAATGAATGAAGCTGAGAAACGCTTAGACTGGGAAAATTTTTAAGTGCATTAAAATAAAACCAAATATTGCTCCGACCCAATACAACCTCACTTCAGAGAGATTTAACCGTGCACAGGCCTGAGGTTTAGAACCCCTGTCACTAGGTGGTCTCTTCCATTAGCCTAGAGATAATTAACCATCTTTAAATAAAGACATTCCCTCTGTTCTTGGAACTGTTCAGTGGCCCAACTCTACAAGGGAGAAGCAGCTTCCTGCAAAGCAAATCTTTCAACTGCTCTGAGGAATGAATGCCTAGACCACTCTGCTCAGCGTAGCTTTTGCTTTGTCAGACTATCCCAATCTTATTATTGGGTGTTACATAGATGACAATCAGATAGCAACTTCTCTGTATTCTATATGCAAGATAAATAACTTCTAAATCAGCAGTGTTAATGTTATGACTGAAAAAATGCCCTACAAATAGCTGTATGTGTGAAGAAAGTGAAGACACCTTGAGAACTCTGCCTCATTTATCCCAGGATTGAGATTTCCAGAGAGCTCTACTGAATGAAAGTAAAGGCTCAAACTTCAAGAAAATATTATTTAATACTAAATCTAATCAGAGTCATCAATGCAATGCCATAAGCATATACAAAGACTACTGGGTAAAAGTAGCACAATTTTAAGCAACCAACCCATGGACGGGTGAGTTTCCTCTTGAACAAGGGCCATCCCTGAAGCCATAGTTAATGGTTGCAAGGTGCCAAGGCCATTAGAGAAGAAATGTCTTAGAAATCAGGTGATCTACAGCCCACACGTATTTTACAGACGAAGAACCCCAGACAAAGAGAAGAGAAATGCCTTGCCAAAAGTTGCTTGGCTACTTAGGGGTAGAATTTGGACAAAAGGCATTAAAAACAGGAGCACAGGTTTCAACCAGACATATTACTACTCCACTCAGAGACTGTTTTCTTATCTGTTAAATTAGGATAAAAATAAAATAAGGGAGTTGGTATCAGGATATAATGAGATAATAAAAATTTGTTTTTAAAGTATGAAGTGCTTATTAATTCCTCGTCCAGTGTTTTTCTCCATTATTACATTATGCATGCAGCATGCAGAAATGGAATTTCTCTTTTTTTTTCTGAAGCCAAACTCTGGTCAGGTCATGGTTCTAAGAAGCAAATATGTTCCTCTATAAACCATAAGATGGCATTTGTATGTGCCAGTGCAAAAAGGAAAATAGGCCCTATATCTATCTTTTTTAAAATCCATATTCTTATGTGCAGGTGGTAATTATGGTCAATGTCATTTTGAAATGTTAATAATAGCTGTGATTTATTGAGTTCCTATGACATGCCAGGCTTCGGGAGGGCTGCTAGCTCCTTAGAGCACAGGCTTTAGAGACAGACCTGCATTTAAATACTGACTCTTATTGAGTTACCCTGGGTAAGTCATTTAAACTCTCTGGATTCCATTTTCTTCATTTGCGAAAAGGAAAGAATACTACTACCTACCGGAAATGTTGTGTTTGGAACATTATCAGCACTCAAATAACGATAGCTAACACTTTCCTTATTTCACAGGTAAAAACACTGAAGTGCAGAGGGGTAAAGGGACTTGTGTGACACGGGGCCAGTGGCACAGCAAGAGCAGCCTTCCTCCGTGGCCTTTGCCTCTGCAATCCTCCAGACTAACCATCCAGGCTGTAATCTTTTGGACATGCTCCTGAGCACAGCAAATTCAGGTGACTGCCCTGCCACTCAGCTTAGGGATATCCAAGCTCTCTTGCTGTTCAACCACTCTCAAAGGCGGAGAAACAGGGCTTGTGTTTCATTAGAGCTACACAGAGCGGAGCCTTTCTTTAGTCTGTACTTAACGTTTGGAGGAAGAGTTATGACTTCAGACAACAGTAACCCCTGCTCCACAGGGAAGTGGTTAGAAATACTTACTTCCTCATGCCAGCAGAATCAATAACCAGGGGCTCTCTCTTTGGACTGCACGGGGAAGTGAGTTTTGGTAACCACTTCTCTACCCACCCTTGGGAGCCCTAGATGACTGGAGCTGAGCAGGAGGTAGGGCAGGGAGAGGGGCAGTGTTTCGGACTCTTAAAGCCATAGCTCTGGGCAGCTTTAGACACTTGGTTCCACAGCCTCGGGAAATTACACGATGGTGCTGCTCAGCCACCTCTTTGCCATGAGGTCAGTTATGAAGTTGTCTACTTTTAACCAAATAAATGAGGAAGTGTAAATTCTGCCTGTTCTGCCTATGGCTCAGGTTAACTGCCTTTACAAGTTCCGTCTTTCAATTGCCACTTTTCCTTAGAAATTAATATCCTTCTCCTTTATTTTCCACAGAGCTTTATTTGTTCATTTTTTAAAATTCGGATAATGTTCCACCTTATTCTTATCGTTACTTAGGCCCCGGCCCTTCTCATTTACTAAACTGTAAGGGCACTTAAAGCAGGACCGGTTCTACTCTTCTTCACCAAATTCACATCAAACTTTGCAAACCTCCGCAACATCTCGTCATCAGAACTCACATTTATTGAGCACTTGCTATCTGCTTGGCACTACTAAACGCTTTTTCTGTAATAACTCACTTAATCCCCATAAACACCCTAGGGATGTGCTATTATTACAATCGCTCTTTTGTAAATAAGAAAACAGAGGTTAAATTAAATTAGTAGGTATCAGGCAGCATTCAGGCCCATGTGGTCTGGTGCCAGATCCACACTCTTTATAACCACATTATTCTGCTTCTGACTGCTTCAGTGGTGGCAACCCTGTAAGGGGTTATAATTAGCCCATTTTGTAGAGAAGGAACATGAGCTTTAAAAAGCATAGCATCTTGCCCAAAGTCCAAAGCACAGAGAGGGTAGAGCCAGAATGTAAATGTCAGCCATCTGGCTTCAGAGTGCACACTTATTTTATTTGATTTTTATTTTATGATTTTTATTTTATTTATTGTGGTAAGAACACTTAATACAAGACCTACCCTTCTAATACATTTTTAAGAGCACAATATAGTGTTGGTAATTGTAAGCACAATGTTGTACAGCAGATCTCGAGAGCTTATTCATCTTGCATCACTGAAACTTTCTACCTGTGTATGCTCTCAGGTTCTACGGTACATTGCATCCTTCAAACAGAAGGAGTACAGAAAAATGTTTACTATAGGTCCTAGAAAAATTTATGATAAATTGCAACTTAGATTCAGTTTTGTCCCTTAATGTTCAGTCTCTTCAGAGGCCTCTAGTTATCGAGGATTTGGATTCGGCAGATATGAAACCTCCCTGTCCCTGCCAGAGAAAGCCTCATTATGCTGGGCAGACCTTAACTTACAGTCTTAATTGTCTTTGAAAGGAAATTCTGAAGAGAGATTCATAAAAAGTGGGATAATAAGGAAAAGATATTTTCCTGATACTAGCTGAAAAATACTTTCCATTTCGATAAGCTGTTTAAATAAGAAACAAGTTTTCCTGATTGTAATAAAACACTTCATCAGGATGCAAACTGACGTGCATTTGTGTAAGGCTGCAGTCACCTAGGCACTGGATGTGGTGGTACTCAGCCTGGACAGAGGTACTCACTTCCCTACCAGAGAAAACTCCTCACTCAACGCAAGGTTATGCCTTCTCCCTGAGAGCTTCCTGCACCTCAGTGGTGTATGTGTAAGAAAAGGGATGTAATTGGGACAACTCTGAAAGATCCTTTTGTCTTTCGAGCTCCCTCATTATTGGCAGAGACCTCTTTCACAACAGCATTGCAGTGTAACTTCTGCTGCCCAGTCCCTCTTGCCTTACCCTCTTAGAGATACTACTGAGAACACTCACTAATAAACATCGTGTACACAAATCTCAGAGTGTTAGAGTCTGTTTCCTGGGAACTAGCCTAGAACAGTTAATAGCAGGTTTGACTGCAGGAAGCAGACTCTAAAATGAGACTTGGTAAGCCTTCAGCTTCCAAACAAAATGAAGTAACAGGGAATGAATTTACCTTCTCACGTGCAATGGCTAATAAAATGAATAAAATATATGAAGACATTGGCCTTCAGGCAATGAAATCAGTGATCCCAGAGATGAAAAACAAACAAAGGTGAGCTTTTCAGAAATAAACCCACGCACTTACGGACAAAGGAGGCAAAAATATACAATGGAGAAAAGACAGTCTCTTCAATAAGTGGTGCTGGGAAAACTGGACAGCTACATGTAAAAGAATGAAATTAGGACATTCTCTAACACCATATACAAAAATAAACTCAAAATGGATTAAAGACCTAAATGTAAGACTGGAAACCATAAAATCCCTAGAGGAAAACATAGGCAGAACACTCTTTGACATAAATCATAGCAATATTTTTATGGATGTTTATTCTACAGCAAAGGAAATCAAAGCAAAAATAAACAAGTGGGACCTAATTAAACTTAAAAGCTTTTGCACAGCAAAGGAAACCATCAACAACATGAAAAGACAATCTACTGAATGGCAGAAAATACTTGGAAATGATATGATCAATAAGGGGTTAATATCCAAACTATATAAACAGCTCACAAAACTCAATATCAAAAAACAAACAACCCAATTAAATATGAATAGGGAATTCCCTGGTGGTCCAGTGGTTAGGATTCCACGCTTTCACTGCTGAAGGTGCAGTTTCGATCCCTGGTCGGGGAACTAAGATCCTGCAAGCCATGTGATGCGGCAAGATAAATAAAATAAAATAATAAAATAAAATAAAATAGACATTTTCCAAAGCGGACATGCAGATGGCCAGCAGGCACCTGAAAAGATGCTCAACATTGCTAGTCATCAGGGAAATGCAAATCAAGATCACAATGAGATATCACCTCACACCTGTCAGAATGGCTACGATCAAAAAGAACAGAAATAACAAGTGTTGGTGACGATGTGGAGAAAAGGGAAAACCCTCCTACACTGTTGGTGGGAATGTAAATTGGTGCAGCCACTGTGGAAAACAGTATGGAGGGTTCTCAAAAAACTAAAAATAGAACTACCATATGACCCAGCAATTCCACTCCTGGGTATATATCTGAAAAAAACAAAAACACTCATTCAAAAAGATACATGCACTCCAACGTTCACAGCAGCATTATTTACAATTGCCAAGATATGGAAACAACCTAAGTGTCCATCGACAGATGAATGGATAAAGAATATGTAGTGTGTGTGTGTACACACACACACTGGAATACTATTCAGCCATAAAAAGGATGAAATTTTGCCATTTGCAGCAACATGAATAGACTTGGAGTGTATTATGCTACATGAGATAAGTCAGTCAGAGAAAGAAAGATACTCTGATGTCACTCATATGTGGAATTTAAAAAATACAACAAATTAGTGAATATAACTAAAAAGAAACAGACTCAAAGATGTAGAGAACAAATTAGTGGTTAGCAGTGGGGAGATGGAAGGGGGAGGGGCAATACAGAGGTAGAGGATTAACAGGTACAAACTACTATGTATAAAATAAGCTACATGGATATATTGTGCAACACAGGGAATATAGCCAATATTTTATAATAGCTATAAATGGAGTATAAACTTTAAAAATTGTGAATCATTATATTGCATACCTGTAATTTATATAATATTGTAAATCAACTATACTTCAATTAAACAAACAAAAAAAACTGATGGACTTTATAATTGTCCTAACTTTCTGTGAGGGCTTGACACAGGGCAAGGGAGCCCAGGCAGAGCCTGATGGTGTCCCCGGTTTAGGGAAATGGAACTGGAATCCAGCGGGGCTAGGATGCTGAAGTTCTCAGAGCAGAGTATGTGGAGGAGAGAGCAGCACAGAGAGGAGATACTCAGAGGGTAGGCCCTCAGTGTCTGTCAGAGCACTGATCTGCACAAACACAGGTGGTAATGCCCTGAGGCCATGGAAAGAACCATGGGAGAGGGTTAGAAGGGGCATAAGCTCACATGGGGCCTGTTCCCACCAGCATGACTGGAAAAACCTCAGAATTCACAGGAGACAGAATATGGAGTTTTGCCCCCTCCGTAGTGGTGAAAATTTCACCCTAAACAAAACTCCTCCTTGTTCCCATCTAACAAAACTTAAAAGCAGGACCTGAAATGATCAAACTGTTTCTAAGTAGGTTAACAGCTTCCCTGAACAAATTTAAGAATATTTCTAGGAGTACAAAAATAACTAGTACCCAACAGGTAAAATTCAAAGACTGGTATCCAATAAAACTTACCAAGCATAAACAAAAAGAAGCAGGAAAATATGTCCCATTAAAAGGAGAAAAAAAAAAATCAACCAATTGAAAATGACTCAGAATAAAACATGGATGATAGAATTAGCAGACAGGACGTTAAAACAGCTGTTATCACGGCATGCCGTATGTTCAAGAAGCTAGAAGAAAGATTAAATATGTTAAGTTCCTCTTAAGAACACCTAAAACTACACATATGATGTCTATGTCGAAAAGATACACTGGATGGGATGAATGGCAGATTAGCCATTGCAGAAGAACAGATTAGTTAATTTGAAGACACAGCAACAGAAACAATCCAACGTGAAACACAGAGGAAAAAAACAAAAAAGAATAGGACATCAGGGAGCTGTGGAACAACTTTAAATAGACTAATACACATGCAGCTGGAGTCCCTGAATAAATGGGCAAGGAGGACAGGCGTGGGGGTTAGGAGAAGAAGATCCAGAAGAAAATAGATGCAAAAATAATGATTGAAATTTTTCCAAATTTTGGAAAATTAGAGGTATGAGATTAACAGATACAAACTACTATGTGTGAAATAGATAAGCAACAAGGATACATGGTATAGCACAGGGAATTATCGCTATTATCTTGCAATAATTTATAATGGAGTATAATCTGCAAAAATAGTGAATCACTATGCTGTACACCTGAAACTAATGTAATATTGTAAATCAACTATACTTTAATAAAAATAAAATAAAGTATTCTGTATAAACAGCATTACATGAGTTCATAGACACGTAGACTTGGGCTCCAACCTAGCTCCATCACATGCTAGAGGTATGATGTTTGGCAAGCTATTTAGACTCTGAAGTCATTTTACTTATCTGAACAATGGTTATAAATTGATTGTTGTCAAGATTGGTTGAGATGCATATGTTTTGAAAAACAAAAACAAAGCAAAACAAAACTAAGTATGTTCCTTCTCCTATGAAGCAGCACTATTTGTCTATATGAAAGTTCTAAAATAACTTGGCAAAAGCTGCAGCTACGAAGAAGAGACTAACAGAATTTTGTGTTATGATGATTTATAAGGGCTTCAAATAATTTTAAAAACTTTTTGGAGGGTAAGAAAATAATTTTGTATAATAATGAAGTATAATTTTTAAACATGAGAATTAAAAAGAAAATAGTTAGGCTTCATGATTATAATAAGGTATATTATTCTACCCGCAAAACCTTTACCTTATAAACCTGGTTAAGATAGTTACAAGCCATTCTCTCTTTTGACCTAATTGCTAGTAATTCTATACATCTATGAAGCTTGTTGAATTTTCCACACATTTATACCTCACATATATCTTACACATGCTATTTATACAAAAAAAAGTTAGCACATATAAATACATTCCAGTGCTTAAAAATGTAGACCTTAAAGTTCATTGGAAGTGAAATGCAGGGGAAAAGTTCAAAATGGACTCTTGTTTAAATGTTTTGATTTTGGAATTATGAAAGTGTAAAAACAAGTTTAAAAAATCTCTAGTCCCATCTTCCAGAAGTAACCACTGATAATTTCTTGATGTGTTTTTGATGTGTCATCATTTACACAACTATTTTATATAATTGAGTTTATATTATTTAACTTTTTTTCACTTAGCTATGCTGCCAGTACTTCCCATGTCATTTAATGATTTTCTACATGATGAATTTTAATAGCTGTGTAGTAAGGCATCATATGAATATATGTAACCATTGTCCTACTGTTGAACTTTTAGGTACTTTCCTATATTTAATCAATGTGAATAACAGGCTGATAAAATACAGTGCAGTACAGATGAACAGGAATGGGGAACTGGAGGCTTGGACTCTGGGGCCACCTCTGAGTGCTTTCGGATAAGTCATTTCACCTCCCTGAGTTCCAGTTTCCTCACTTAGAAAATTGTAGGGCTGAACTAGATGAAGTTCCAGATCCTCTTCTGTGCTAACATAGACACCAGCACTTGCAGGATTAATGAACACTTTGGTGGGGAAGGTCTTGAGGAGGGTGCTGCACTGGAGAACTCTAAACAACTAGAAGGTAGTGTAAGGTCTACACTTTCTGGGTTGTTTGCAGAACTAAAACAGCTAGAAGTGATCAGTGCACTGGAAAAAGTGGGAAAGCATCAAAACACCTCTGATTCTGCTGCCCCTTTCCTCTCCTCTGAGAGCTAAGAAGGATTGACATCCAACCTTGCCATCCGCCTAGACTTCAAGCGTGTGTTGCTCAATTGGAGGGTGACGCCTACAAGTGTGACGGGGCATTTTACCCTGTTTGCATTTGTGCATATTCTCAGCTTCATAAACAAGTTTAAAAACAAAATTTTTTTTTTAATTTAAGTATGATCCCATAATAAGATCCCATATGCTGCATGGCATATGGAATCTTAGTTCCCTGACCGGGGATCAAACCCACTTTCCCTGCAGTGAAAGTGCAGAGTCTTAACCACTGGATCACCAGGGAAGTTCTCAGTTTCATAAACAAGTTTCTAAAAAACAGTTTCAAAATGCGCATTAATTTAAAGATAACTCATTTAAAGTAAGTTAGCTTTATTGAAACAATGCTATATACCTCATGAACTTACATTCTAGGACAAGGGGAGAGACAACAAACAGACACAAAATATATCATGTTGTTCCAGTATGTCAAGTGGGGCTAACTACTAAGCAGAAAAAAGGAAGTAGGGTAAAAGAAATAGGAAATGTGTGAACTAGGGAGGAAGTTGCTATATTATATTGAGGGCACAGGAATGACCACTCTGGTAATGTGACATTTGAGGAGAGACCTAAAGTGTATAAGACATCAAGCCATGCAGACCTCTGAGGGGATGCGTATTCTAAGCAAGGTCAATAGCAAGTAATTTTTTGAGGTGGGAGGTTATGTGGTGTGTTCTCTGCCTCTGTGACTAGAAAAAATAGAACAAGAAGAAAAGTAGAGAAGATGAAGTCAGAGAGGCAGCAGGGTGGCAGATCTTACTGGCTCCTATTAGGAACATGGCATTTATTCTGAGTCAGATGGAAGCAAATAGAGGATTTGGGGCAGAGAAGTGACATGACCTGGTTTAGGCTTTAAAATGATCTTTCAGGGTGCTTTATTGAAAATACACGTGGGTGGGTATTGAGGGATGAGTAGGGCAGAAGCTAGGGAAAAATAGTTAAAATGCTATTGCAAAGACACAGACCTACTAGAGAATGGACTTGAGGATATGGGGAGGGGGAAGGGTAAGCTGTGACAAAGTGAGAGAGTGGCATGGACATATATACACTACCAAATGTAAAATAGATAGCTAGTGGGAAGCAGCCGCACAGCACAGGGAGATCAGCTCGGTGCTTTGTGACCACCTAGAGGGGTGGGATAGGGAGGGTGGGAGGGAGGGAGACGCAAGAGGGAAGAGATATGGGAACATATGTATATGTATAACTGATTCACTTTGTTATAAAGCAGAAACTAACACACCATTGTAAAGCAATTATACTCCAATAAAGATGTTAAAAAAAATTGCTATTGCAGTAATTCAGAAAAATGCAGTATTGGCTACACTAGGGCAAAAGTATAGGAGGGTGAGAACCGGTCTGATCCTGGGTGCATTTGAAGGAATAGCTAAAAGGATCTGCTGATAGACTGGATACAGAGTGTAAGATAAAAGAGGAATCAAGGATGACAGCAAGGATTTTAGCCTGAGCAATTGAAAAAACAGAACTCCCATCCACTGAAGTGAGAAAGACTTTGAGAGCAGAAAGTTTAGGGAGAAAATTAGGAGTTCAGGTTTGAATGTGTTCAGTTTGAGATGCCTATTAGAAATGCAATCAGAGAGTTCACAGGCATTTGGATAAATGAGTCTGGAATTCAGGTGACAGCTCTGGGCTGGAGATAGAAATTTTGGGGGGTCTTTATCATAAGATGAATTCCATAAATAACTTTACCCATCCCATAAAAATATTTTTAAATATTACAGGAATGTATGGAAAAACTCAATTAGGTCAGAAAATGATTAATAAGGATTTATGCTTGAGTCTTCCTGCAAGTTGTCACCCAGGTAATTATTTTTAAATCAATCCATGCTGCTTAAATGAAATTCTACTTTAGAACGATGTCTTTTATTGTTTTGGAGGATTACTCTAGCTTATGAAAATTATTGCTCTAGTGTTCTTCCTCTACACTGTTGACTTAAATG
Organism: Balaenoptera acutorostrata; assembly: GCF_949987535.1. Lineage (NCBI taxonomy): Eukaryota > Metazoa > Chordata > Mammalia > Artiodactyla > Balaenopteridae > Balaenoptera > Balaenoptera acutorostrata. The sequence goes on from NC_080077.1 coordinate 19,344,195, forward strand.
AAACTTGTATCAAAAAGGAATGAGGTTTCACAAGCAATTATTGTATTTTAGAGCTGGAATGGCCTTAACGGCCTCATTTAATCTAGGACTTCATTTTACAGAAAGAGGAAAAAACGGAAGTTCAAACAGTTCCCAAAGTCATTCAGCTAGTGTACTTATCAAATATTTACTTAACACAACAAATTAAGTTGGGTGATATTCTAAGTGTTGGTGATAAAACAGTCAACAATAAAAATAAGGACTCTGTCACACGGAATTTACAGTCCCTTTGGGGGAGCTAGAAAACAAACATGCAAATGTACAATGTGGCACATAATTGATAAGTGCTATGAAGAAAAGTGAATCAAGATAAGGATAGGGGGCTTCCCTGGTGGCGCAGTGGTTGAGAATCTGCCTGCCAATGCAGGGGACACGGGTTCGAGCCCTGGTCTGGGAAGATCCCACATGCCGCGGAGCAACTAAGCCCGTGAGCCACAACTACTGAGCCTGCGCGTCTGGAGCCTGTGCTCCACAACAAGAGAGGCCGCAATAATGAGAGGCCCGCACACTGCGATGAAGAGTGGCCCCCACTTGCTGCAACTAGAGAAAGCCCTCGCACAGAAACGAAGACCCAACACAGCCATAAATAAATAAATTAAAAAAAAAAAAAAAGATAAGGATAGGGTGATAAGTAATTTATTTTTCAAATTGGGACACTTTTTAGAATAAAAGGGGTTGAAAACTAGATGGGAAGTCAGGTCAGCAGGCATAAGCTGGGGCATCCAGCTTGGACAAATGAAAATGTAAGGTTGCCCAGGTAAATTGGATGGGGTGGTGCTGAGGGGGTGAGTCAGGTTTATTCCACATAAAGTGGTCAGGAGTCAGAAGACATGGTGACATGTGAGGAGAGGCCTGAAGACAGTGAAGGAAGAAGCCATGCATATATTTGCGGTTGGCTGCCACAGACAAAGGAAGCGACAATGAAGCCTCTGACGAGGGCGGCATGTGGAGAAACAGTGTGGTTGCTGGAGAGGGAACAGGGGAATAATGGTAGGAGGTGAGACAAGCTGAACTTTTAGGCTATTAAAATGATTGTGGTGTTTGTTATGCTTAATAGAAGAAGCCATTTGTTGGTTATGATATTAAGAGTGACACCTAATTTTATTTTTAATAATAATAATTTGGCTGTCCTATTGACTATAGTCTGGGATGGGGGTGAGAATTTAAAAACAATGTCACTTACCATGCCAGCAAGAAAAATTCTTGGTAATAAATATAAGAAAAGCTGTATAAGGCTTCTACCGGAAAATCTTATTGCTAAAATTAAGGACGACTAAATAAATGAGGTGCTCTGGGATGACCTAGATGAGTGGGATGGGGGACGTGGGAGGGAGGTCCAAGAGGGAGGGGATATATGTATACAAATAGTTGATTCACTTCGTTATGCAGCAGAAACTAACACAACATTGTAAAGCAATTATACTCCAATAAAAAAATTTTTTTAAATGTGAATTAAAAAAAAAAAAAAAGAGGGCTTCCCTGGTGTCACAGTGGTTAAGAACCCGCCTGCCAATGCAAGGGACAAGGGTTCGAGCCCTGGCCTGGGAAGATCCCATATGCCGCGGAGCAACTAAGCCCGTGCACCACAACTACTGAGCCTGAGCTCTAGAGCCCGCAAGCCACAACTACTGAGCCCACGTGCCACAACTACTGAAGCCTGCATGCCTAGAGCCCGTGCTCCACAACAAGAGAAACCACGACAATGAGAAGCCTGCGCACCGCAACGAAGAGTAGCCCCTGCTCACCGCAACTAAAGAAAGCCGCGCACAGCAACAAAGACCCAACACAGCCAAAAAATAATTAATTAATTAATTAATTAATTAGGAAAAAAAAGAGCCCTTCTCTTAAAAAAAAAAAATGCATGATGTTCACAGATTAGAAGACTCAATATTGTAAAAATGTCAATTTCTCCCCAATTCTATAGATTCAACACATTTCCAACCAAAATTCAAGCAGGTTATTTTTTGGCATAAATTGACAATCTGGTACTATTTATAAAGAGTTGCCAATGACCCAGAATAATTTTTAAAAATATTTAAATAGAAAAAATTTGCAAGATTTGTATTATTTTAAGAATTACTATAAAGTCATAATAATTATTGATATTGAATAGAAGAATAGATTAGTAAAAACAGGAAGTCCAGAGAGAGATATACACACAATGAAATGTGGTAATTTTATTTTTATAAAGGCGCCAATGAAATTTAACGTGAACAAAGAAATTATATATGGTTTTCAATATATAGTACCAGAAGAACTGGCTGTCTACATGAAAAAAAAAAAGAAGCTTGACCAATACCTCACTCCATATACAGAAATTAACTCAAGATGGGATATAGATCTAAACATAAAAATTCAATCTAAAAGTCTCCTTAAAGAAAATACTGGGTAATATCTTTGCAAACTTCAGGTGTTCAATGATTTCTTAGAACACAGAAATCATTAAACATAATAAAAAGTTTAATAAACTGAACTTCCTTAAAAGTAAAAACTTCTTTTCAAAAATAGTCATTACTAAGAAAATTAGAAGGCAAACCTCGATGGGATAAAAGCATTGCAATGTATTTATACAACAAAGGATTTGTATTTAGACTATATAAAGATTTGCTAAAATTCAATAATAAAAAGACAAAAAACTTAATAAAAATTCGCACAAAACATAGACAACCACAAAATAAGGAATATTAATGGCCAATAAGCACAGTCATTAGGGTTGTGTAAATTGAAACCCAATGAGATATAATGAGTATATACATACCTAGTACAATGCTAAAATGAAAAAATAAAACTAATAACAGTATACTGTATTTTTCTATGTCAACCTGGTTAAGCTGAAGACTATATTTCCCAGAATTTCCTTTTCTGTTTTAGATTTGGCCCAAAGAGAAACTTTCATATAATTTATATAAATAAAGCAGTAGACATTACTCTCAAAAGTTTGCCGGTGTCAGATTTCGTGCCAGACTGGTGCAGATGTATTCACTGAGTCATGGCATGACCTCATTTTACAAGGTTGTCCAACTCATCTTCCAGGGTGATCAACAGCAGCCCCAGGTCCACCATGCTTGGCTCTGGACCCACAAAATTGGTAGCTACACAGAGACAACAAGTTCCCATAGAGCTCGCCATGAACTTCCTTTTCTTGGTCCTACTGCAGTGGATGTTTAGTTTCTCAGACTTCCCTGCAAGCTCTAACTTGTCTACCTGCACCAGTACTTTAGGTAGACTCATTAATGACTCTTTTTCTGATCCCAACCCTTCCATTTACTCCATCTACTTTCACTTCTGTGCAAGGTCTAATTCCTACAATGAATCCCTTATTCCACTAACACTCATGCTAGCTCTGTTTCCCAGATGAACGCTTGATGACTACAGTTCTTGGAACCTCACCTGCATTTGGATCTGATTTAGATAACTATATTCTCAATTCTGAGACTGATGCCATCATTGCAATGAAACTTTGGGGGTTCTGGAATGACAGGATTATATTTTTTCATGTGAAGAGACTATAAATTCTTTGTGATCAAAGACTGCTAAAAGGTAGATTGCTAAAAGGCCTCAAATACTTCCTATCCCTGCAGCAATACTCCTTTCCAATGTGATTTTTCAGTTCTTTCTATTAAAGGTGGAATCCACTTCCCCATGCCTTAAATGTGTTCTTGGCCACATGACTTTCTTTGGCTACTAGGACATTAACAAACATGAACCAAGCAGAGGATTAGAAAGTGGAAGTGGAATGGAGCTTGCTTTATTCTGCTGACTTTAACCAGCAAGCCATGTGGATGAGTCCTGGCCAGCCTCTGAAACACACAAAGCCAAGTCATGCCTGTCATCCCAGTTGATGATGAGGTAATCACCAAACACACAAGTGAGGCTCTCCTAAGCCGTCAAGTTCCAGTGAGTTGGCTCAGATTGGTGTTATTTCATGGCACTAAGTTATGTAGAGATTTGTTATGAAGCAAAAACTAACCAGTACAAATATTAAATGTTGAGACGATGCCAAGCAACTCCAACTCTTAGTCACTGATGATGGCAAATGACTCTGGAAAACTGTTTGGCAGTTTCTTATGAAGTTAAACACACACCTACCGTAATATCCAGAAATTCCAGTCTTAGATGTTTACCTAAGAGAAATGAAAACACATAGTCACACAAAGATTTTTACAAGAAAGTTGATAGCAGCTCTATTCATGACAGCAAAAATTGGAAATAAGCTAAATGTCCATCAACAGGAGAATAAACAAAATGTGATATATTCGGTAATACCATTCAGGAATAAAAAGGAATGAACAACAAATATATAAATAAATATATAAATATATAATATACAAATAGATAAATAGATAAATATATATAATATTATTATAATAATAATGAATAGATAAATAGATAAATCATAAAAACTTTAGGTTTAGTGAATGAAGCAAGATACAACAGTATTTACCATGGAATCCCATGTATATAAAGTTCCCGGAGAAACATACAAGGAAACGGAGACAGCAGAGTAAAGGTGTATACAGGTCCTCGGTGGGTTGAAATGAGATAGAAAGAAAGGAGATTTTGTTAGAAGTTTGAATGCTTGAATTTGTCACCTTAGCTTTTATTTTCTCTACATATGATTATTTTTCTCCTCTCCCCAATATTTCTGCCACAGTTTATGTTCCAGTTAAATATCAGTTAACTTCAGAGACCCATATAAGCAAAGCAGGCAAAGACACCACAATCTAAAACATGAACAGCGTTAGACCTCAGAAAAGTGTATTAAAATAGTTTCCAGAATTGAAAGAAAAAATACGAAATTACTGGAAGCAAAATTATCAAGAAAAACAAAATGATTTTAGCTTTGAAAAAAGCCGTCTGCTCCTTAAGTATGTTCATCATATATGATCACTTGATTCTGAAGAACAGCCCTTCCAGATAAATTGGGCAGGGATGGTTATCATTCTTTTTTTTTTTTATTTTATTTTTTTACTGATTCAGATATTGAGGGGAGAGTGCGTTGGTAACTTGCTCAAAATTAGGTGTTTCCTCAAAACCATTCCCAGAAGTCAGGCTGAACTCTGACAGCACTGTGCTTCTCAGTGGACTGTATGTATTGAAAAATGTGTGCTGTCAATCCACAGAAACACATGTTTACATTTAACTCAACACTGGGATCTGAGGTAAAATCCATTAATCTAAAAGGAAATCGCCAATGCAATTTTATTCCACTAATTCATTCTGACCTATTATTTACAAAAGACTCAGAAACCAAATTCAAAAATTAATTCAACATATAGGAATTTCTGTTCATAGTGTACTGAACCTAAATTTTTCTTTTAGGGCTGATGGGTTTATTGTCTTTTGGGGTGGTTTGCTTTTGTTTTGTTTTGTTTTAATCTAATTTTAAAAATATATCAGTGACATCATAAAAGTTCAATGTAAAAACTGTTTAACATTCTTATGTTTTCATCTTATTCAAAACAAACAAATGAACACTCTTATTAAGTACGTTCTAAGTAAAAGCTTTGTCTCCATGCTTGAAGTTTAAAGAAAAGATAGCATTTTCAATAAATTAAAGGTACTTACAGATTTTTCACACACTTTTTGTCTAGAACCCAGTGGGATGTAAATTTAGTTCTAGAAAAGGGATCAGGTCTGAAAGCAGTCTTCTGAGTTGCTAAAACTCCCCTGGAGAAGTTCTGAGGAGAGATTGTAGACATAATCATTGATACAGGTCAAATTTACTAATTTTCTGTTCATTCTGCCATCTGTGACACCTAACTTTTAACACACATCATTATGCAAGATGACTGTTTTGATGTTTGGCTACATAACAAACCGGCCAAAATTTCACAGCTTAAAACAACCGTTTGATTACTTCTCACAGTTCTGCATGTTAATTGGGATCGCCTGGGTAGTTCTGGGCCAGAGCTGCCACCGTTGGGGTCACAGCTACTGGGTGGCTCTACTGGGCTTGAACATCTAAGATGACGCACTCACATGGCTGTTGGTTGATGCTGGCTGAAGGCTGGGAGCTCAGCTGGGCATGTGGACCGCAGCACCTCACATGGACCCTCAGGTGGCTTGGGCTTTTCACGGATGGCAGCTGGGCTCTAGAAGGCAGAGTTTGAGGAGTGAATGTTCCCAGAGGACAGAAGCAAAAGCTGCCAATCAGTGCTCTAAAAGGCTAAGCCTAGAACTGGCATGGTGTCACTTCTGCCATTATCTATTACTTAAGCAGTCACAGGATGAGACTAGATTCAGGATGAGGGAAAATAAACTCTACTTCTCAAAGGAAAGTGTTACAAAGAAATGGTGGCCATCTTTAATCCACCAAACCTCTTGTCAATGAATCAAGCTATGGATTACATAAAAGGTGTTTTGAGGAAAAACATTTCTTATATCTTTATCTCAATAATGTTATATGGCAAATAATGCCACATTCCTAATCAATCTATAGTCCACATTCTGTGCTTTTTTTAAAAATTGGTGATTGACTACTTCTTTCTGTAAGGTACAACCTTAAAAGCACAATTTTAGCAACCATATTTGTTCCTTCATACAGGTTTTTCTTTCCCATTTACTTTTATGAAAGTAAAGTCAGAGCTGCCAGAATTTCTTTCAGATCGTAAAGAAAGATCTCTCTACCACTAGGCTATGTTTCCCCTCTCCAACAGCTACATCCCACACAGAGCATTAAATGTGAACCTGGATGACCTCCTTCATTATTTATTCCCAATTTCTAGCCTCTGCATGGTAAAATTATAACTGAGTGGGAAGCAATTTCTGTTCAGTTTAAGAATCTCTTGAAGTCATTCGAGTAACTTGCCCATAGCAACAGAGAGAAGCTACAATGTCATACTTGCAGCTTAATACTGAGCTCTGCAAATTGCACAGACATAATTTCCTTTTCTTTTTCACAAAGATGAGCGGTTGAAGTGTCAGAGCAGGTATGCTCATGTACGAGCAAACTCAGTATACAAAGTTATAAATGATAAATCTAAATGAAAGATTTAGTGCTTTCCCTTTCATTAACATTTACCTCTTATTGGGAAATTCAATTTTAGAAAGTCCACCAAACTGTGATTGTGTGTAGTGTAGAGGAACTTATTATATGACACAGCACCTACTCTATGACTCTGTACTGACCCTATGACTGTCTTGATTGCTGTAGCTGTGGAGTGAGTTTTGAAATCAGAAGGTGTAAGCCCTCCCACTTTTTTCTCCTTCAAGATTGTTTTGGCTATTTGATGTCTCTTGCATTTCCATATGAATTTTAGGATCAGATGTCTCTTGCATTTCCATGTGAATTTTAGGATCAGCTTATCCTTTTCTGCAAAAAAGGCAATTGGACATTTCACGGGGATTGCATTTAATCCGTAGATAATTTGGGGTGGGTTACTGTCATTTTAACAATATTAAGTCTTTCAGTCCATGAACACAGGATGTCTTTCTATTTATTTAGATCTTGCATTTTTAAAAATAATATTTTGTGGTTTTTAGTGTACAAATCTTATATTTCCTTGGTTAAATTTATTCCTAAGTATTTTATTATTTTTGATGTATTGTGAATGGAACTGCTTTGTTAATTTCATTTTCAGATTGTTCATTGATGTGGTATAGAAATATAACCAATTTTTGTATATTGTACACTGATCTTGAACACTGACACTTTGCAGAGCTAGTTTATTTAAAACTAAAGCTACTATTGTTTTAGTGAATTATTTAGGGTTTTCTGTATATAATATCATGTTTTCTCCAAATAGAGATAATTTTATTTCTTACTTTCCAATCTAGATGTCTTTTAATTCTTTTTTTTTTTTTTTTGACTAATTTCCCTGGCTAGAACCTCCAGTACAATGTTGAATGAAGTGGCAAAAGCAGGCATACTTATCTTGTTCCTGAAAGCTTTTAGTTTTTCATCATTAATCGTGATGTTTGCTGTGGGTTTTCAATAGTTGGCTTTTATCATGTTGAGAAAGTTCCCTTCTATTCCTCGTTTGTTGTGTGTTTTCATCAAGAAATAGTATTGGATTTTGTCATATACTTTTTCTGCATATATTGAAATGGTCATGTGTTTTTTTTTCCTTTATTCTATTAATATGATGTTACTTTGATTATTTTTGCAGGTTGGACCAATTTGCATTCCTGAGAAAAATTCCACTTGTCATGGTATATAATTATTTTTAATGTTGCTGGAATTAGTTTGCTAGAATTTTTTTTTTTTTTTGAAGATTTTTGCATCTATACTCACAAGGGATATTGGTCTGTGGTTTTCATTTCCTGTGATGCTTTTTTCTGCCTTTGGCATTGGGGTAATACTGGCCTCACAGAACGAGTTAGGAAGTGTTCTGACTTTCTCTGGTTTTTTTTTTTTTTTTTAAATATCATGATGTTTTATTTAATTATTTATTGGCTGAGACGTGTATGCCTTTTTTTGGCTGCACCGTGCATTATGAGGGATCTTAGTTCCCTGACCAGGAATCGAACCCAAGCCCCCTGCATTGGGAGCGCAGAGTCTTAACCCTGGACTGACAGGTCTAAACACTGGACCGCCAGGGAAGTCCCCTCTTTCTGTTTTTTGAAAGAGTTAGTGAAAGGTCGGAATTAATTCTTCTTTATGTATTTGGTAGAATTTATGAGTAAAGCCCTCTGGTCCTACACTTTTCTTTTTTGGCATTTGTTTGATTACTAAATCAGTCTCTTGTAGTAAGATTTTGTATTTCTCCTTTAGTTTAGAACAATGCCAACTTAATTTCAATATAAAAACATTGCTCCTGTGTATCTCCATCCTCCACTTTCATGCTGTTATCAGAAATCACATCTTTATGCATTGTGTGCCTGTTATCACAGATTTATAATTATTGATTTATGCAGTTGTCTTTTAAGTCAGGTAGAAAAAATGAATTACAAACAAAAATACATTTATACTGTCTTTTATATTTACCTAGGTAGTTAGTTATCTCTATCGGTGTTCTTTATTTCTTCATGTGGATTTGAATTACTGTGTAATGTCTTTTTATTTCAGCCTGAATGACTTCAACAAACATAACTTTAGCAGTTGTTCTAGGAGATGTCTGCTAGTGACAAACTCTCATAGTTTTTGTTTATCTGGGAATGTGTTAATGTCACCTTCATTTTCAAAGGATAGTTTGGTCTGATATAGATTTCTTAGTTGAAAGTTTGAATATGTCATCCCATTGCCTTCTGGTCTCCATAGTTTCTAATAAGAAACCACTGTTTATCTTATTGAGTATCTCTTACACATGACGTATCATTTCTCTCTTGCTGCTTTCAAGATTCTCTTTGTTTTTGGCTTTGGACAGTTTGATTATGATGTGTCTAGGTATGGAGTTTGAGTTTATTCTACTTAGAGTTCATTGAGCTCTACAGATTAATGTTTGTCAACAAATTTGGGAAGTTTGGACCATTATTTCTTCACATATTCTTTTTTGCCCTTTTCTCTCTAGTCTCCTTCTGGGACTTCCCTTATGATTGTCAGTACATTTTATGATGTTCCACAGGTCTCTGAGGTTCTGTTCATTTTTCTTCATTCTTTTTTCTTTCTTTTTCTGGGACTTGGTAATTTCAATTGTGAAGTTCACTGATTCTTTCTTCTGCTTGCTCAAATCTGACCTGCTGTTGAGACCTTCTAATGAATTTTTCATATCAGTTATTGTACTTTTCAATTCCAGAATTTCTATTTGGTTCCTTTTTACAACTTCTTTATTTATATTCTCTATTTCATGAGCCATCAGTCTCATCCTTTCCTTTAGTTCTTTATTCATGGTTTCCTTTAGCTCTTTGAACATGTTTAAAATAGCTAATTTAGAGTTTTTGTTTAGACAGTCCAATGTCTGAGTTTTCTCCAAGATACTTTTTTTGTTTCTTTGCATGCATTGTAATTTTTTTGTTGAAAACTGAGCACTGTGAATCTTATAATGGGGAAACTCTGGAAATCAATTTCTCTCCTTTCCAGTCCCCCAGCTAGGTTTGTTGATGTTGCTGATTATTGTAGTTGTTGTTTGTTTAATGATTATTCTGAACTAATTTTGGAAAGTATGTATCTTTTGTCATGTGTGACCGCTGAAATATCTATTCCATTAGGTTAGTAATTAGCTAATGACTGGACAGAGATTTCCTTAAAGTCCTGGAGCCACAAAATAGCCCAGTCTTTGCCAAGAGGTTTGCCTTCAATACTAAACCACAAAGTTTAAAACTCTACCTTAGCTTTTATCTTCTGCTTCCACAGAGCCTTAAGAGCCAGAGTTGAGAGCTGCCACATAACAACCACCACGACAATAACTGACCCCTCACTGCTAATTCAAGGATGTACAGTGCCTAAGAAAGGTTTTATTTCTACCATTCAGAATAGACTGGAGTTGCTTTAGCACTTAATTTTCAAAGTACTTTTGAATAACTTATGAAATTATGTTCCCATATAAAGGACTCAACACCTTTTGTATATCAATGTTTTTATCTGATTGTGAAAGTAATACCACCACAGCATTCTTTTTCTAATCCACGATTTCCAGTTTTTTGCTTTTATAAACATTGCTGCAATGAATATCCTTGCAACATGAACTAAATTTACAATTTTTCAAGCATATCTGCAGGATAAATGGCTATGGGAAATTCAATGTAAAATGGCATTTGTAATTTTGATAGGTATTGTCCATTTGTCCTTTATATACATTTTGCCACGTTTCATTCTCTTCAGCAATATGAGACGCTGTTTTGTCACACCCTAGCAATTTTAGTAAATATTTCTTTGGCCAATCTAATAGATGAAAAATGGTATCTTAGTGTAGTTTTGGATTTGCATCTTTGTGAGTATGTTTCAGCATCTTTTCATCTGTTTAATGGTCATTTTATTTCCTCTTCAATTAGTTGTTTCTGCTTATTCGTTGCTCATTGTTCTGGTCTTTTTGACTTGTAGGAGGAGTTCTTTAAAAATCAAGGATAATAGCAGTTTAACTATAACATAAAATACTTTTCCAGGATCATCTTTTGAGTTTACTTATGGCGAGTTTTGGCAATGTATTTATTTATTTTTGTGTGGTTGAAAGTATCAGATTTTGTGTCATACTTAAAAAGACTTACCCAATTTCAAGATTTTTTAAAAATCTCATGTTTTATCTTAGTAATTTTTTTCATTTAAATCATTAAACTATCTCAAATTAATTTGGATAAAAAATTAGAGCTAGGGAGCCAACATTTTCCCCTAGATGACTACTCAGTTATCTCAACACATTTTATTAATAATCAAATTTTCTTTGCTGATATGAAATAACATCCCTTCATATACTACATTTCCAAATGCTTTTAGACTCAGTTTTGGACTTTCTAACCCTGTGATCTCTCTGGCTATTCTCATGCTAATATCATTTTTTTTTTTAATTTCAAGGTATGCAGAATACTTACTTCAGCAGAATATTGAATAACCCGAGTCTTTATCATCACAGAAGGAAATGCTGGTATGTAGAATTACATATAAAATTGCATCAAAAATGTAATGGTCACAATTTTATTATTAAAAATGTTTTAGTAATCAAATTTTAGAAGTTTAATATTATAGTGCAGAGAAATAGTTTGTCAGTATCACCAGCAGCTAGATAGTTCCTGTCTACTCTACTATATGTAATCTGTCATACAAAACTGATGTTCACTTCAACTAAACAAACTGAACTTTTTTTTCTTTCTTTTTTGGCCTGCTCTTCCAGTATAGGTTACCGATGATGGTGATGTTGCTTTTTTTCCTTTCAAATAATAACTAAAATATGCATTTATTTCCCCCACAATTTCTGGACTTGAAGACTTGACTTATGGTGGTGATGATATTTCATTGACGTTATATCATGAAATAAGATACTTTCAGAATAAGATTCAGGAGTACACTTAATAGCAGTAACATTAAAAACAATTTTTTTTTTTTGCACACCAGAATGTAATTCAGGAAATAAAAAAAGCTTTTTCACTAATGTCTTCTAAAAGGAATTTTTACTACAATTCATAACTCGTGAAAATCTAAAAAATTCTCCTCTTCAATTATTGAAAATAGTTGGAAGACTACAGAACTTTTTCAATGACATTGTTCTTTAAATTCTTAGTTTCTACACACTCAAAACTAGAAAATTGCCTCATTACAACATTCTAGCCAAGTCTTTTGTTTTGAAATTTGATTAAGGGAAAAAATATGTTTTGAACACTCGGTTTTTCTCTAAGACTTATTTTTCCTATTATTATTTAGATTCTTTATTATATCTGGCTTCAAGATTATCTATCACAGATGTCATTGTACATGATTTTGGAGTTTTTGTCATCTCAATTCCACATGGAGCAAAATTAACATCTTTTTTTAAAATTTTATCTTAAGAAGATTTGAAGATTTCTCAAAATGAACTTTTTTCTTGAAGGAACCTTGTTCTAAATTGAATCAAACAAATAAAACTTAAATGAAGCTCTTAAAGAATAACTTGTTATTGTTATGAATACTAAATAGTAGATTAAACAACTCTACAATGATCAGAAGTCTGCAATTGAGAAGCCCTTCTGCTACTAACAGCAACATTCTTGGGTTCAAAAAGAGAAGTTGTGAGACAAAAGAGGCTTTATTCAGCATCAAGTTTATGTAGCTTTAAGAAAGAATATAGGATAGGCAACAGCACAGAATGCTCACAAAGGCATGACTGTGGTCTTGGAACTTCCAGGAATTTTTCAGTATCCCAGTCACTCCGCACTCATAGGATCCTAGGAGAAGAGGCTGAGTGAGTGTGTGCTATCTTGTCTCAGAAAGCCCTTCAGCGTTGATTCCTACCTAATCCTGCTGCCCGCTCTGGAATTACAAGAGCCTATACCTCCATGTTGCTGCCTCATCAATACTGGTTACTCTTTATAAAGAATATTGACAATGAAGCCCAGTAGCTCTGTGTCCTACACGGTTCTCGGTAAAAGTCTGATTTATCTTAGATCCAGTGTAGGTACACCCTTAATAATTTCTTGAGTTAGTGTTTCAAGGAGGATTTCACCAAGGGTAAAATGATCAGATGTCATCAAGGCTGGAAAAAATGCTACCAAACCAGCATTAACGCTTTGCTTCTAAAAATCTATTCAGTCATATTAAATTTTTACAAACATTATATTAATAAGTATGCTGCCTCATATTACACTGTTATAAATTCATTACTTTAAAAAGGACATAGCCCTTTTATAGTCTTTTAATATTGGTATCAACTGTCAATCTATTTCTATATTTAAAGGACATTTATTAATAACCGTTTTCTACGTAAAAGTGTTTTCACAATCATTAGTTATGAGATGTTTAAACAAGATAGAAGCTAGTACGTGCTATAAAGGGAAGCTGAATGAAAACCACAAAAAAACCTTAATTATTAAGTAAACTACATCTTGCTAAAAATCAATGGTTGTTTGCAGAGAATTAATCAGTTTGCTGGAACCTGCTGAAGAGGTAAACAAACTAATATTCTTGAGAGTGTATACATGCTTTATACGATATTTGCTATAACAATCATTTTAATCTGTCAGCTCCAGGAAAAATATTGTTTTTCAAAATAATAAAATTCTCTCAATTTTTATCTGCATCTCAGATTTTGGATACTCACCAATGTCAGCATTTTCCCTAAATGTTAACTTTGGGGCACATTAGTTTAAAAAATCATATTCAGGAAATATCTACTTATTACTAGTTTTTTTAAGTTGCAATTAATTTTTTTATTGAATGAAAGAATAATTACACTTAATTTTTATAAATTCTTTTTCAGCATTTACGGAAAAATAACATCCTGTTTTGATTTGCTTTCATGGTAAATCTCATTAATAGCTTTCTTAACAATCTTAATAGAAACAACTGTATAAACCCATCCTGGGCATCTTAAGTTGATCTTTATTGTGCTGTTGATTTTATTTGTTAATTATTTATATAGGGTTTTTCCATCACTTTAAGATTGGTAGCTAGTTTGCTATTTTGGGGCACCCTTGTCAGGTTTCAGTATAAATATCTTGCTAACTTCATTTATATATACTATTTAATCCTGGAAAAACTTCATGTTTGGGTCATTTTTATTAAAAAGGGCTTCCTTTCTAACAAATAACATTTCTTTGATGGTTGAGAGTTTCAATATTTATATAATCATCAACACACAACAGTGCGCTGTTTCATTCCTGATAGTAAGCCTGGAATTATAATAAAACACCAGCAAGACTGACGTCATGGAATTCATAGAGTCTGTTTCTCTGTCTTACCCTCTCCATTTATAGAAAGCCCATCCCTCTCCTCTGATTCTGACGTAGTAATGTAAATGTGGGTGTGCAGGAGGTCAATGTTCCTCAGGGTCCTTGGGACTCACTTTCTTTGCATTGCCAAAATTACCTTGCAGCACTTCTCAGATTCCATAATCACCAGTAACTAGTCTTTTTCTAGTTACAGTCTGACAGAGACCATCCACGAACTGGTTGGTAAGTCACTGTCATCGCTTGCTCAACTTTAGTCAAGCAACAAGGTGTTTCTCATACTTCAAAGCTAACTTCCTTTAAAAATGGAGAGTTTTCTTTGTTCTATACTTTGGAACAGTTTAAATGGCATTGGGAAGATGAGTTCTTTAAATGTTTCAAGTTACCCGTGGTATATACTATACCTGGTGCATTTTTTGGTGATGGAAGCTACAAAGAGGGCTGGGCTAGGTGAAAGTTAGATTTTTTGACCACTTATTTCTCAAATATAAAAATTGGACTACTTTTCTCCCTGGGGATGTTTAAGAAATTGTTTTCCTTTGAATTAATTTGCATAATGTTGAGCAAAATTTTCAGTTAACATCTTTTACTTTCTCATTTAAATGCCATTATTTTCTTTATACCATAATTTTCAGGTTTATCTATTTTATCCTCTCCCTCCAAAAAAAATTTTACAAAAATTATTATGTTTCTAGTAAACAAACTTCTGCTGTTAGCATTAATTTCTTCCTTCACTGGTCTTCTAAATTCTTGTATTGAAGGTTTATTCCATTCACTTTTATTCTTTAATCGTTTCAAAGTAAGCATTTTGATTTTGGCATTGTTATCTGCAGTTTGGTAGTTTCTATATATGGTGTCTTCATCATAGTTATTTTCCAGATATTTTGTAATTTTAGGTTTGATTTTCTCCTTGGTCTGAGTTATATGTCCAGTTAGTTTCTGTTTAGTTGGTTTGGTTGTGTGCCTTCCGCTGTTTTCTGATCTTATTGCTTTGTGATGAATGTTGTCGACTCTATTTCTTTCAGAATTTGAGGTTTGTTTGTGGCTAGTCCATGGTGACTTTTGTGATTGATTTTTCCATGATTACTGGAAAATAAGGTATATCCTTCTGTGGGAGTGGGGAGTATGTGTGTGCTTGCAGAGGATCTATCTTATATTATTTCACAATTGATTGAGGAAAGTTCAGCTGAAGTCTTGTACTACATTTTTTTCCCCTAATACTTCCTAGCATTTGTTTTATGAATGTTGATGATAAATATATTTATTACTGTTAGATTCCCATTATGGATTCCTCCTTTTGTAATAAAATGTTCTCCTATGTCTCACTTGGTACTTTTTGCCCACAACTCACCTTGATTGATATTTGTGCCTTTTGTTTGTTTGTTTGCATTGTCCTAATATGTCTTTAGCATCCTGTTATTTTCAAATTATGAATCACTTTATTTCAGCATATTCTGAGCATACCAATTGTTAGACCTCCATTATCCGTTCTCCCTTTGTTTTCTCTTTTAATATAACTTTATTTCCATTTCTTTTTGCCATCTTGAATTCTATATCCCTTATCATCCTTTCAGCAATCTGTTCTTTGTACTGCTTTCAATTTGACCTTCAGTGTTTTGATATTTTTCCCACTTCCACTTCTTTCTCTGACCAATAATGTAAGTAGAAGTGGTATTGGAGTGTGTATTCGTTTCCTAGGGCTACTGTAACAAAGTATCCCAAGTTGGGTGGCTTTAAACAACAGAAATTTATTGTCTATTGTTCTGGAGGCTGGAAGTCCAAAATCAAAGTTTCAGCAGTGCCGTGCTCCCTCCAAAACCTGTAGAAGAATCCTTCCCTGATTCTTTCTAGTTTCTGGTGGTTTGCTGGCAATCTGTGGTGTTCCTTCACTTGTAGCTGTCAAGGAACTCCAATCCTCTGTCTTCACATGGCATTCTCCCTGTCTATGTCTTCATGTGGCCATCTTCTTATGAGGATACCAGTTATATTGTATTGGGAGCCCACCCTATGCCAGCACCTCATCTGAACTAATTACATCTGTAACCATACTATTTCCAAATAAGGTCACATTCTGAGGTGCTGGGGGTTAGGACTTCAACATTTCTTTTGTGGGGGACCTAATTCAATTAATAACAGGGTGCATCTGCCCTAAGTTCCTAATTCTGATGCATCGCTGGTTTAAAAAATAAATCTTGGAAATATGGTTGGTTATATAGCTGTTCCTTGGTAAAATTTTCACTGCTGTTTCCTTCCTATCTTTTTTTTTTTTTCTGATATTTTTGTATAAATTCTGATCTGGTTATAAAGTTCTGACATAGTTAACAATGTGATTTTTCTTAAAAATGCCAAATTATCTTGTTATACATCAAAATGCTTTTTCAGAAGCAAGCGATCATGGTTATTAAATAGGACAATGATTTTGAATTCAACGTATAATGGCTCATCTTTATTTCAGACTTATTTTTTAAAGAGTTAACATTAATTTCCTGTAAACTAATGCTGCTTTAGAAATAATGAACTACAACTTTTTAAAGTGACTTATAAAACTAATGTTAGAACAGAGTTAACAAACTATGGCATATTGGATATTTTATTTAAAACATGGGGCCTGGGAACAGAAAGAAAAATTACATTTAAGGACCTAGCAGGATTTGGCTACATTTCTTCTCGAATATAAGCAGACTGAGTGGGTGGAGAAGCTCGTAGGTAATTCCGTTTGACAGACCTATTTCATTTTCTCTTTCAAGTTCACCATTAACCTTGGTTTGAAAAGAACAAGAAGGCTTCAAAAATGTACTTACAAATATGTCATTTAGTAAAGGTTAAAAAACAGACTAACTCTTTCATAATATGCAGTTCCAAAAATATCACTACTTGAAGTAGCCATTTGGAAGATTGTCCAGCTCCTTAAGAAGAAAATAAATGTCGGCTTCCCTTCTTTACCTGTTGATTTAATATATTACATGGGGAATTAAAGGAGAGCAGAAAACTTTTAGTTGTCTCCTTTGAACTGTAAGTAAGGATTTTGGTGCTGACATTCCAATGATAGCACATGCCTGCGCATGACCATTGATTTGAGTAAAGTCTTAGTTATCACATCAGATTCTGTCTGGCACCCACAATTCAGGATAGTCTTAAATAACAGTGAGTTAAAGAGCTGGGTACAGGAGTGGATTTCATATACTCTTGATTCAGCTTAGGTTGGTTCATCCTAGAACTATCTTAAAATTTACAGGAAGTAAATTCTTCTTTGGGGTCCTTCACTGAGTCATGTAAAAGTCTGCTACAGAGTGAAGTGTTCATTTCATGTTTCCTTTATAGGTAAATTAAAGTGTATGGTGACAAAACATTGAAATATTATAATATATAAATTAAAATCATAGGAACATAATATTTTAAACTTAACATTGATTTACCAATCAGTCTTCATTTTATACTGAGATGGGTCTTTAAATTTTTGAATATAAGTTGATTTTTGGTTAACAGTGACCATTATTTTAGAATATAATATGCTTAGCTTTATATGTATTTAAGGAATGGCTCATTTATCTATCCTGTCATCAGTTCCTATTTTAATCATAATTCCTTTCTTTGCAGAGACAACTATTATACATATTACACATCAATTGCAACAGGCAATGAATTTATCATTAATCACCTTGTTAAATAGAATTGAATAGAAATATGCTCAAGTAGTACAACAAAAAATACCTAGAGTACATATTCAATTTTTAAAGGTGCTATGCTACAAAAATTAGATTCTACTCCCAGCTATTATAATCATTCTGAATCAAACCGGCTCGAAAGTACTACAGTACTTTACAGTACTAAATTTCCATAAGAGAAAAAAATTTGGAGAGTATCTCAGTTTGTAATGAATAAAAGAAAACCTCAGAATTTCATCTCTAAACCACAGACAGACAGTGAAGCAGTACGTTGAATTGAAATTGAAGCCAGTTTCAACCAATGTTATTATGACTTCACTTAAAGCAATTACTGTATTTCTTTAAAGTTCTGTAGGCTCTCAAATTACAGTTTAACAGTATGACTAAAGCTATACTAAAAACTCAAAAGCAAAGTTGTCTTAAAGGGAGGGAAATGGCAGGTATAAATCTAGCGTGGTTCACAAAGATCAACAAAATAATCATACTACTAAAAGATAGCATCACATGTTAACTTAGAGTGGACATAAAATTTGTAATACATAAACACTTCAACCTCTAGAGCAGGTTTGGCAGTGGGAAGAAGATTGATAGATAATTAGTTTGATTTGGGAAATGCTAATGGACAAGTAGAACAATGCCAGATGGTATTCAGGTGACTTCAGAGGCAATAGATTGATTTACTAATATGTATGTAGTTCTAGCACTATTTTATATGTAACTCTAACCTATATCATCTACATTCCTACCTCCTCATCCCACCATACACACAAAACTTGGAGAATCAGAAATAAAAAGAATAGTGGTTTTCTATATTCAAATTTCAAAACAAAATCCAGTTTTGGAAATGGGTAGTTCATATGATTTCACATGTGGATAAATCTTGTTCTTTAAATTGCACAATTGTTTATTCTTGAACACTGGCAAGAGTGAGCAGCAAAAATTCACCTCATGTGAATGTAGATGGACATTTTAAACTCTGAGCTGAATAAGTCCAGCTATTAATCTTAGGAAAGTTAACTGATTTAGCAAGTAAACTAATATATGTAAGATCCAAGAAGGACCAAATTATAAGTGATGTTATTAAATGTAGTAAACAGTAAAGATCATTCAAAGCAGCTTTTATTTTCTTAAGTATTATGTTTTAAATGGAAATGTTCCTCTTCATTTCAGTGGTAGTGTAGGGAACATACTGACCAATGTAAAATGAACTGTACCATAAAACTGTAACCATTATCTAAAAAGCTCAAGTCAGCCTTGACCAATATCCACAGTTCTAGCTCTTCCCTGAGGTAATTATAATCAGGAACTTGGTATTTAGCTGTACAAAGTCTTTAAATTCTTAATGCATATTTTTATATAACTGTTGCTATACTGCTGTACAGTGTCTCCTTGTATGGGTATTCAATCGTCCATTTCATTTTTCCACTACAGATAAACATTCAGATTAGTTTTTTTGCATGTCTATCCAATCAATGCTGCAGTGAACAAGCTCCTGCATATTCTCCTTTGTACACATAAGCAAATGTTCACCCAGAGTTGACAGTAAGGGCAAATACAAATTAAAAGTATTAAAAGGCTTGATTCTCCCTGTGGTAAATAAGGGAAGAGACTCTCCCTGCCTGTGCTCTCCCTTTTTTCTGAGAGTATTTACACTTGAAGACTTGTAAGTTCTTTCTCTGTCTCTTTGGAATGTATGTAAATCATTTTTAAAGCTAAATAAGTCTCTCATCAGCTTGCTCAAGGACCTAGGAGCCATCTCTTTGAAATGTGATCACCAAGGAAGATAGGGTCCCTGTCTCCCAGTTTCTGTGGGAGGGGGAAGCCTAACTTTGGTGGAAGCCTCATGCCAACTTGTAAAACTTCCTCCTGCCATAAAGACATAAGAAGTTTATTTTTCCTTTGGATAAACTCAGTTAGCTAATGCAAACGGTCACCCCAGTTACTAAGTGAATTGAAGATTCGTTATGTGAGAAAAATGGGGCTAAGCCCTCTTATCTGAGGACTAGTTATTGTGTACCCTGAGAACACGGATGGAACGGGTCGGATCTGCTGGGCTATATGAAAGGGTAAGATTTCTTCCTGTCTTTACAATCTCTTAGCATATTGCCTGTGACGAACACGTTCTGATTTCATGCTTATTCAATAATAACTGCTTTCATTCTGGTCTAACTTTGTGGGGAGGTTTTCTGGGTTGGGAGGAGGGTGTGTTCTTAATTCTGTTTCCCCATCAATAGCAGTTCCACTTCTAGGCAAGATGTGGACTAAAAGTGTAAAGTGAACAACAAACCGTTAGGGAAAACTCAGAGGTATCTATCAATGCAGATCTAGTTAACAGCAGATTATGAATATCTATTTTCCCATATGTTCATCCAAATCAGAGATATAATCAAACTCATACATTTTTGGTGAATTTTCCTGGATACTAAGACTTGACACATGAATTGACTCTTCTGTAAGTGCTGGTTTTACATTATTTGCTCATTTTTACTCATTGTCTTATAGAGTGCTTATTTTTATTATTTGACTTATTAATCCTCACCCAACTGAATGAATTACAAATATTTTCTTTGCTGTCATTTGTAATAATTTTACTTATATCATCTTGCTATACAAGATATACTGATATAACCAAATGTATCTATGTTTTCCTCTTTGGCTTTAAGCATTTGAGGATTTAAAGATTTTCTTAGCCCAACATCAAAGTTTTTTCATACATGCTAAAGGTTTTGTAGTTTTACTTCTTGTTTTCACCCTTATTAATTTACAGATTGTATCATTTTGGAGAACAGTGTAATAAAGATATGACACAGAGATTATGACTTCCTTTTTCCAAATGGCTACACTACTTGTAGGTTAGTCCAGCCTGTCAGAACCCTCAGGTCTCCATTTTCTGCAGTGGATGAAAGTGAGTTTATTCTGCTGGTCCACTGTTTAAGGAGTTCAGACTTTTGAACAACACTGATTTATAAATGGAAATGAAAATGCTATATTTTAAGCATGTTCATGGTTTATGTAAAAACACAGATTTCAAACTAAATAACACTTTAACTATTGCTACCCACTCCACAGGGTTTTCAAAATGGACATCACCAGATTTTTTTTTAAAGCAGATTTCTGAGCTCCATTCCCAGAAAACTATTTAATTCTGAAGTGAGGCTGAGGAGTTTTTATTCAGCAATTAAGTGAATAAGGAATATCAAAGTATTCTCTTCTTTCTTTTAATCATTTATGTAGCTTACCCTTGTAGGGGAGCAAAATTTGCCACCCCAAAATATATCTCTTTGGCATGAGGATGATGTTAGGCTGATTATTTTTAAGAAATCCGAGACTCAGGAAGTCTTTTTTACCTCCCCCTTAACTGACTAAAAGAATTTAGACAAAGGGCCTACTGCTTATTTCTGCACCCGAGATACCTACAAAGAACATGGGCCAGGTGTGGTGGGGCACTCAGCAGAGCCTGAAGACCAGATTCCTCCTTGTGTCCCACTGTCTCTGCATGGCAGAGCAAATACTTGTTTACCAAACATTTTCCATCTTCGAGTGAATTGCTTTCCTCCCCTTTGAAGTCACAAACCCCTACCCCCTTCTCTTTCTCTCAGATGGTAGATAAGCCTCAATTGCCCAACCTGTCCTTGGGTCTCATTTTTCTTTTGGGGCCCTGTATGTATGCAATTAAATTTGATTTTCTCCTGTTAATCTGTTTCATGTCAACTTAATTCTTAGACCAGCCAGAAGAACCTAGAAAGGGTAGAGGAGAACTTGTCCTTCCCCAACACCCTCACTTCAAGTTTTATGTTCAAGTTGCAAAAATAAATTATAGTGAGAATTTAGGAGTAAAGCAAAACAGTTACTCAGTTTTACTTCTAAAGTGTAGGAAATAATAAATAGAATACACTACCTCACACTGACAAACAGAACACTGAGTGTTTACAGAAAAAAATTATTTAAGGTGCTGTCAATCCTTAAAATTATTCTAAGAGAAGAAAACAAATATGGTAAAGATGGGCAAAGAAAGTGCAATACTACTGATTCTGAATCCACAGCTAAATCAATGTAAACATGATGAATTTCCTGGAAAAAATAAAACTCAGTATATGAAAAAGAACATTCAGTCTTTCAATGACTACCTAGAATAAGCTTTATATTTCTAACATTTTGGTTTGGGCACAGATATTTCATAATACTTACACTACTGGACTCTGGAATTTAAAAAAGGTTAAAAAGTTGAACTTTGTACCTAGACTAGAAAAAAATTTAAAGTATGACACGTTTCCTAGAACGCAAGATTTAATACATTATTTTTAAAAACTTAAGAGGGTTGTGTTAATTAAATTAGTATTACTTAAATCAGGGTCTGCTTTCTATTCCTTGGCCTCAGGAAAATCTGCTTCTACAGAGAATACGTGTCCAAAGAGGTTGAAGAGTTGATTTACTTAAATATATAACACACAAACATATTTGATTCCTAGCCAAGGCTCAGGTTTAATATGAGAAGGGCAAGCTACGTTTTATAGCCCGTGATAGTTACGACTTATTCTCAGAGTACACCTGTGAGAGTAAATGCAACTTGCTAGTCTTTTTTTTCCCCCTGCTCAATAAATGTACAGATATTTCCTATCAAAGTTCATACTTAATGTACACGACCTCATTTTGCATTGTCTTTGGTATGTCACAAATACTTTTAAATTTCCTTTGAAAGGGATAAGTTGGACCTTTCACATGATATCATTAACCCCCTTAAAAATAAAAGGCAAAAGTGAACAGACACAGACTTTTCTAAGGCAGAAAAGTATGCCCATATTACCTTTCTAGAACTACATGAATTCAAAACAAAAGTTGCAGTCAAAATATTTATTCTTTTCCTTAATTGGGTTAAATGACAATACAAATATTGTGAGCCTGCTTTGTTTCTCATGTACTATACTTTAAATGTTCAAAACTTTGTATAAAACCACACACGACCTAATTTCTTTCACAATGCCTACTATAGAAATCTCGATTTAATTGTATATGTTTTGAAATAAATTCACTCCTTAACGATTATTATTACAGATTTGAAAAGACTAGTTACAACTGCAACAGTAATATCTATCAGGCTCTTAGTTATAAACA
This sequence comes from Balaenoptera acutorostrata, assembly GCF_949987535.1. Classification (NCBI taxonomy): domain Eukaryota; kingdom Metazoa; phylum Chordata; class Mammalia; order Artiodactyla; family Balaenopteridae; genus Balaenoptera; species Balaenoptera acutorostrata. The sequence goes on from NC_080077.1 coordinate 19,367,243, forward strand.
AACACACAGGAAGAAGAAAGGAGAGAATGGACTAGGGAGAGAAAAGAAGAGATGTTCATTTATACTGTTTCCAACTGGTACCAACCAGATCAGAGTACCAGTGTGGTGTGAGTGCTTCCTGACTCATTAGGAAGGGGATTTTAATGTATTTAAGGGGAATAACCACATGTCACACTAGCCAGGACTGGTTAAATTACAATATTTAAGGATAACAATTTTACATGAAGTACCAAAGTTTTGACTAGAAAAATAAATTGCTAAACAGAAACTTCCAGCTTTCTGTGGCTAAAAGGGTCTAAAAGCCTCCCTCGAACTTGAGGATAGGATACGGGAGACAAAAATACAGACTCATGAAACTACAGTGAGACTGCAGGGAAAGTTTATTACCAGCCCAGTGTTCACACAGAAAGCCACAACTTCCAAGTCTTAACAAATCCTGAAGAACTGTCATTTTAAAAGATGTTAAAAAGGACATAAACGTTATCCTGAATATGATGGCAACAACAACAGAAGCCTAAGTGTTCACAGGTGAAGGGGCAGAGCCACCGGCAGGACTCCTTCACCCGCGTCCCCTTTCGTCGCAGGCTCCCAGGGCTGCCATCCTTGTTGTTTTAAGGCACAGCCCTGCAGATTCACAGAGCAGCATATCCACCATCCATGATCCACTCTCAGGAATCTGCTTCCAACCGAATCAGGCTGCGTCCGCAGGAGAGAAGCAGACGCTGAGTCAGCAACACTGGGATTTGTTCTCTTTTTTCACGGTCTCCTCATCCAGTTTAATTCTGCCGTCGTTTTCTTCATTAGGGAAGCTTTGGTGGTTGGCAAGAATGTTCTCCACTAGGAACCGGGATGCTTCATCTATGTTTATGTTATCCTGTAGTGCAGAAACAACCAGGATCAATTCTCAGGATCAATATTCTTAGAGGAAAGCATTAGAGTATTACCAGGAGCTAGGAAAGTTTGTCAGAGGGGGCATTATAAGTACGCCAGCTCCATCTCCTGCTCCAATACTAAAGTGTTTGCTAAGAGTTCAATGCTGCTGAGTAATGTGACTGAGACACTCTTCTTTTTACAAAGGATCACTCTTTCTGATGTTCTGTTTTTGAGTGTTTTAAACTTCTGCCACTGAAGTTCAGTGAACTGTCTCCATGGTAAATGAGTCTTCATCCTGCTGTAGGTGGCCAGCCACGTAAGTGAAAGCACAGAGATAAAAACAAAAACAAAAACAAAAATCTGCCCTTGAACATCTACTTCACGTATTCAGGATACATTGTGAAAAAAAAATGCTGAAGGGCTCAAACCACATTAAGATATGATAAATGCAACATGTCGCTTCCCCATCTCTGAGTACAAATTATGACCTTTAGTTGACATGTATAAACTGAGCTGAAACAATGTTGTGGGTGTGATGCCCGTTAAGGATGCTCTAAGGAATCACCAGCTATCACAACATTTGCGTGACTGATTCATAAGCTGTCATTAAATACATGATATGTAACATGTAGCAAAAACTGTGCTTCTTTTTAAAAGTATTTAACTTTTCATTTTAAAATAATTTCAGATTTACAGAAACATTGTAAAAGTAGTAAACGTTCCTATATATTCTTCACCCGTATTCCTCAGACATTAACATCTTAGGTAACCAGAGTATAACTATCAAAGTCAAGAAATTAGATGACAGTACTATGCCAGCATTACTCTATCAACCTTGTTCGAATTTCATCAGCTGTCTCACTGTCCTGTTTCTGACGCAGGTGAGCAGCTGTGTCTCGCGATCTGTCCCCTTAGTCTCCTTGAATCTGGAACAGGTCCTCAGTCTCCTTGCCTTTCATGACCTTGACACTCTTGGAGAGTACTGGCCAGAGACTATCCCTCAGTTTGGATCTGTCTGATGTTTCCGTATCATTAAGTTCAAGCCACGCATTGTTGGCAGGAATAAGACATACACGATGTACCCTTTTCAGTGTATGAGGAGGCACACTTGCTTGAAGTCATGTCTGCCAGGCTTCTCCACTGAAAAGTTACTCTTTTTCACTTTGTACTCAGTTAGGACAAATATGTAAACAGCCTGTTTTTCACCATACCTTTCCCTATTCATTTTGGCATCAGTTAATTTTTCCCTAGAACAATTATTACTGTTGTGTTTAATGGTGACTTTCTATTTCCATCATTCCTTCTCCATTTATGATTTGGAATTCTCCTGTTAGGAAGAGCTTTTCTCTCCTCTCCCATTTATTCACTTGTTTATTCATATCATGGATCATTATTTTATTCTATGTATTAAGGCCATTACAATAATTACTTATTTTGTCGCTCAAACTGTCTTAGGTTTTGGAGCTCCTATAAGCAGGCTCCTGTGTCTTTCTGACGCATCTCCGTCACTTTGTGAGCGTTTCCTTAGCTTCCGGCACCACAAAATATCTCAGGCACGTCGTTACTTTCCTTGTCCTACTAGTACTGAAATCAGTCGTTTCTCCAGGGAGACTCGGTTCTTTTTATTGGATAACAGTATTTAAAAACCAAATTCTAAGCACTTGCAAAGCTCATTGGTTCTGTGCTGTCACTGCTTCCAATCCTTTTCAGCAGACACACCTAGTAAATATGTATGTATCCATACACATATTGGTATCTGCTTCTATGTTTATCTGTTTACACATATATGTATGTGTACATGTATGTGCATGCGTGTGTATATGCACACACATATACACATTAATACAGAATTTATATATGTGTGTGTGTATATATATACATATATATTGACTTTTCCAATTCCAATCCAATACCACGAGGTTCATTCTAGCCTTCTCCCTTATTTGTTATACCTTTCTCAGACAGTGAGAGCTCTGCAAGACCTCTGCTATTTATTCAGGTATCTTTTCTAGTACCAACGCAAGCTTTTTTTTTTACCTCTACTCCCAAGATAAGCATTAACTTTAATTAAAGTATTGATCTTTAAATGCCCAAATGTCCCTCAGTCCCCACCATCCCCATTATACCAAGTAATTATAATGTTCTCTTACTGTATTTAATTGTAATTGATTAGGAACAGAAAGTCCCACATTGTAGTGTAATTAGTCACACATTCTCATATTGGAAATCCATTATTTTCCATAAAGGTGAAAAGATGAAGTTCATGAATTCAAACTTGCCTTTTGGCTGTGTTTGTATCAGAATTCAGATCACTGGAATTCTAGCAGAAATCAGATTTGAAGTTACCTGCTGGCCAGCTCAGAAGCATAGGTATTAGTGACACTTGGGCAGTACTTTAAGCCTTGACTAAAATTTTTAACAAAAATTTTATATTACTGTTACTCTCTTGAAATACTCCTGGTTTACCACTAAGGAAATTTTGCAGAAGGTGTTTCTAATATATTCGTAGGAAGGCACAGAACATATGAATGTTTTTCTTTTCACCTCTGCATGTAACCCTGTCCATAGATATCATGAAGCTGATGACTTATACAGTCTCAGGTGACAGGCCACATGATACTATTGTTTATGAATCTTCCTTCTAGACTCTGGGGAGAAATTTGGATTTATTACCTGAATGATTAATTCAAATAAAACCAGAAGAGGAAATTGTATCTGTAATATATTCATCTTCTCCACCAAATCTCATGCTCTAATAAACACTTACACATACTACTAATTTTTTTCTAACAAAGCTGGGAAGTAAAGCAAATCCCCACAGATGCAGAGAGCAGACAGAGGGCATGACTTCCAAAACAAGTGCCTCTATAAAAAGCCTTGCCTTCTGCAACCTCTTCCTTCCTGTTTGGCTAAGTGCTCATGCAGCAACTCTGGTCTTCATCTCTCTTCCACTACTACTTTTTATTTATGAAACTAAACTTTAAGATACTAGAATATATTTGTTTAAACAAATAGCCTTTAGCTTAGGAGTAAACACTTCTGTCTTCAGCAGACACTATTTTTTCCAATGACCCCCCCATCACAATATTTTCAGAGCACTTTTTGTGTAGTCTCCCATAGCTTTGCTTTCATTATTCTGATCATCAGTGGCAGCAAATAATCTTCCACTTTTAGGATGGGTTTCTGGTAAAGCTAAAAGTAACTTGGTAATAAGTAAGTAGGTCATTTGGAGAAACAATGCATTTTTTTTTGATATATACAAGAAATTCACAGAAGGCATACTAAAAGCTGGAACTGTGTTAAGATTATATCAAATTCATGGTTTTGAGTCTGCCATCACAGAATTTTGCTAATAATTCATCATCCTCTCATGTCTGATTGTTATTGGACCTTAAAGTGAAACTCCCAATGCACATAAACCGCCACCAGCACAATATTTTGTGCTTGGTATTGTCACCTTTGCTTTCATGTATATTTGGACGGTTAAGATTTTCAACAGCCAACGTGTTTTTGTTTTTCTTCAAAATACATTTTATCCAGCTTCCCATAATGGCTGAAAGAAAAAATTCTCACTCTACTATTCATGAAGAAGTATGTCACAAATGTTGATAATTTCCTCTTGTTCAAATTTTCCTACACATTTGATCTAAAACTCTTCAAACATCATCTGAATACATCTCCTCTCTGACCTTTTCGATGTCTGTTAGTCCTGCACATGACTTACATCTCACTAGGGACAACTACGTCCCTTAGTTTTATTAAGCCTTCTATAAAAATCAAAAATAGTTGTGCTTGACAATATACCTCATACCCCACAAATTCCAGGTACATGAAAAGTACTTCATTTGAGGACTCAAACTCATAGAAAATGTCATTTGTTCTTTGCTCTAATAATAGTCATTTTTATTTTAATGTAAAATCTGCCCTTCTATTCACCTCTCCACTAGCCAATTCTGAAAGCATTCCTGCTGCTGAGTGAAAGAAGCTATAACATATCCATGCTAAGCTTCACCTTTTACTAGGTTTCCAAAAACCACTCAGGTAAATCCATCTAAATACTTTAAAGTTACAGGTCAGATTTACGAATTAACAGCAGAGCAGATAACAAACGCATAGCAGACCTCACCTTTGCAGAGGTTTCAAACCATCCAGTGAAGCCATGTTCTTTGCAAAACTGGTCCATCTGGGGAGTATTCTGGCCACTGTCTTTTTTCTGGTCACATTTGTTAGCTAAGAGGACAGCAGGAATAGGGTTGCCGTTTGGAAGATGGACTTTACTATCCAGATCATTTTTCCATTTTAAAACGGCTTCAAACGTGGAACCTCTCGATATATCAAAGACAACGAAAGCACCAACAGCTTCTTTGTAATATACTCGGGTCATGTTGCCAAACCGTTCCTGTCCTAGAAATAAGTATAATAAGAGATTAAAAACTTATACTTCGGACAGAGGCGATATTTAGTTATAATCCTTTTGACCCTAAGAGTAATGCTATAAACACATATCTGTCATTCCATAGCACCGTAAACTGGTAGGATTGAGGACATACACACAGAACCACGAACCACAAAGCAGAAGCGGCTGATCATGTGGTCCGAGTACACAGTTACCCAGTTTTATGTTCTGTGCACGTACCCCACATTCTCCATAAACACCGAGATGACAGTTCGTAAAGCTACAGAGTCCATCATTTCCCCCTCCACTCTTCTTGGTCTAAGAGAAGAGAGGTACTAAAGGAAAAAAGAAAGTTGGGAGTGGAGGGAAGAGACAAGAATAGAAGAAAATAAGACTTGCAGGAAGGAGATAAGTGTGGTGGGTAAAATGCTAGTCAAAAAGATTAGGACTGAACATGAGATAAAGGAACTCATGTTCTTAACTCCTTTTTCCTTCACATCTCCAGCCAAACCCGCTTTCGATTCAAAATGCAAGACTGCTCTCCTGCAAGAAGGCAGACATGCAAACCCACTATTTTATGGTTTTCCCCGTTAATTTAGAATAGAGGGTGGGGTGCCAAACTAGTAAACGTACAGAAATCCAGAAGTTATAAAGAGCTATTAAGCTCTAGAGGCTTTTGTTTTTGTTTTGTTCATAGAATCATCTATAAATCCCTTCAAATATTTCTTTTTACCAACCACGCTAAAGCATATTCAAGTCTGTATTCATATTAACTTTCTTGTTAAAGCATAAGAAAACCAGAAATGTATGTGGCAAGGCATTTTTGAGGAGGACCTTGTGGCTTAGAATATCCATTTCCTTAGGTTTCAGAGCCAGGATTCGAAGCTCCCTGACAGTCTCATGCAGCAGAGGGTGTGCTTTCTAACATCACCATATGTGACAAATCAAAACAGTGCCAATTACACTGTTAAGCAAATGAAAAGTAAAGGCACAAACTGGGAGAAAAAAAAATACAGATCCTGTACCTGATTAAAAAAATTTGTTCTCAGAATATAAAGAGCTCTCAAAACTCCAAAGTAAGAAGATTAAAAAAATTTAATAAAGTAAGCAAAAGATTGGAACAGTTTACCAAAGAATTTATATGATGATAAATAAGCATAAGAAATGATGCTCAAAATTATTAACCATTGGAGAAATGCAAATTTAAACCACAGTGAGCTGATCCTTTATACCCACAACAATGGCTATAATTAAAAAGTCTGACTATACCAAGTGTTGGTGAAGATGTGGAACAACTGGAGCTCTCATATACTGCTGGTAAGAATAATACTTTAAAATAGTACAACCATGTTGGGAAACAATTTGATACTTTCTTAAAAATGTAAACATATACCTACCATACAACAAACCCATTCCATTCCTAGGTATTTGCAAACAAAATGAAAACACACATCTATAAAAAGGCATGTTCATGAATGCTCATAGCAGCTTTATTTTTAATAGTCCCAAACTGGAAGCAACTCAAATGTCTATTTACATACTAATGAATAGACTATGGTATATCCATACAATGGAATACAACTTAACAATAGAAAGGAAAGGAACTATGGATACAAGTAACAACATGGATGAATCTCAAAATAATTATGCTGAGTCAAAAAAGCCAGACCAAGGAGAGAACAGGTAATACTATGAGTCCCTTTATATCAAATTCTAAAAAATCAGAAACTATAGTGATACAGTAAGAGAAAGCAGATCAATGATTGCCTTGGGCAAGGCAGGAGGATGGATTACAAAAGAGCTGGAGCAAATGGCTTTCAGGTGATGAAAATATTTGCAATCTTGATTATAGTAATGTTTCACAAGGGTATACTTATGTCAAAACTTATAAAATTGTACAGTGTATTGTATGTTAACTACACAACAATAAAGTTATAAAAAATAATACCTACCTCATATGGTCACTGGAAGGGTTAAATGTAAAATGCCTGTCTGGGATTTTTTTAGGGCTGAGTTTGGCAAACTATAGCTCATGGCCAAATCCAGCTAAATAAAATTCTAGAGAATAGCCATCCTCATCCGTTCATGTATTATATGCCTGTTTTTACTCTATAATGGCAGAGTTGAGTAGTTGCAACAGAGAGTAAGTGGCTCACAAAACCTAGAATAATTGCTATCAGGAAGTTTACAGAAAGAAGTGAATGATTTCTGTTCTAGGGGGTTAGGAACAGTCTATACCTTGAACTGGAAGTGGTATATAAAAATTCATGAAGGTATACACTTAAGGTCTCTGCATGTAGGTTATACTTCAAGTTCAAAGAGTGTAAAAAGCCAGGTCACAGTAAACACTGAATAACTATTAGCTAAGCATTATCATTAAGTGCTCAATAAATGTATTGCACGATGAAAGCCTGAGTATCCTTTTGTAAATGGTGCCAATTACACATGGCAAAGCCTTAAACTATCAGCTAGTTACGTGTTGTACCTTGTAGTGGTGAAAACAGCTTGCAGAGGAAAATGAACTTGAGGAAAGCACAACTGTACTAGAGAATCAAATAGCAAGCACCCAACAGTCAAGTTACCCCAGGAAATAACTTTCTCTGCCTAAATCAGCTAATTGTCTTTAGAGATCTTTAGGGGTCATCAAAGTTCCACCCAGCTCTCACTTCTGATGTTTTAGGTTTCTGTATTATAAATTTAATCCTAAAATGATTTTCTAAAGATTCTGCAATCACCAAATCTAGACAGCAATGGGGATCAAATGTAAATGACCCAGCATCACAAGGCCAAGTCCATGCATTTAGCTTATTCTCCAAAAGAATAATAAAATATATTTCCTATTCTACTGAGTTCATAATCTCTTTTTTAAAATTCAAAAGTAATCCATTAATGCTTCAGAGATATTCTCGAACTGGTAAAAACAAGTAAAAAACAAAAGTTTCTAAAACATATGAAGTTTAATCAGGGAGTGGAGAAGATAAGACGAATTCATTTAAAATAATCATCTCAACATAAAATTAAAGGTTTTTCTCCAAAAACCTAACAAGGTGAAACCTAGATTTAACTACGCTGTTTTAAAGGTTTAAATGCACCGATTTGCTAAGCTCTTTCAGTTGTTAAACTGGGAAGTAAAGTAAACTTTGCTACTAGAGTATGAGTTGCATCCTGTATCTTTGGGTAATTTTAGCTATTCCTTTATTATTGTCTAAAACAAAGGATTCCAGTGGAAAACAAAACCAATGTTCATGGATATTCCATCCTCCTCCACTTCTAAACACAGGGAGGAGCACAGCGTTCTGCCCCCACTAAATCAGTCGTGTCCGTCGACGAGTCCTGGCCGATGAAATGTGAACGCAAGCGTTGCTTCCCAGCAGAATCACTTGTCCTGCAGCAGCAAGGCGGAACCCCAATTTGGAGATGATAGTATCAGATGGTAGGGCCTCTGTTAGCCTGGGTCTTCAAGTGGCTCCAATGAAAAATCATCCTCACATTCCTCACCATCCCTCCCACCTCTGTTCCCCACTGTGGACAAGTAAAAAGCACAAGAAATAATCATCTTAATGTTGTTGACCCCCCAACATAACCTAGTCTATCTTGGCTGGTACAGCTCCCAAATATCTTTTTATCTCTTCTATCTAGATCTGATCTCAACTAAAAAATATGTATTAGGTTCCTCCTATGTACCAGGCACTGTGCTAGACACTGATGAAAATAACGAAACAGTGAATATGATCTTAAGGATCTCACAGTCTATTTGAGGAAAGAGACAAAATGATACCATGATGTGTCAGGTATAATCAGGGATACAAAGAGCATATTATGGTATCAAACAAGGGGATGTTTGTTATTCATTGAGGTGAGCTAATCTTATGAGTCTTTTTGAAAGATACATTATCAAGAAATGCTTCAAATGCTAACTCATCATGAAAATATAGTATCTTCATAAACTTTATTTCCATGCTGTGACTTTCAGGTTGCACGCCCATGGGGGTGGCCAGCCAAGTCAAAGCCATGTTAACTGCTCGAGGCAGTTTTCCAGTAGCTCTGAGTCATCCCCAGGAGAAACACAAATTTTCCTACTTCCCCTTTCACAGCACATCAGAAGTCAGCCCTTCCTAGGTTCAAAGAAGGGCTAAGGATCAAACACATGGGAAAGACTTTCACATCCAAACCAGAATTGCATTAGAATTCCATAGACTCTTAGATTTTTTTTGTTTTTTAATTTTAGAAAAGAAAATAAAAAATACTCTGAGGGGGCAGCCAATCAACCATTTTAAGTTTAGCCTAAGAACTCTTTATTATTCTAGGATTCTACTTTCCGCAAATACATATATAAAAGCAGGAGATTTCTGCCATGCTGAATGCTCCTGGATTGTGTCCTGTGATGGAGTGGACTGGGTAGAAGGGAAAGTCTAGAGTTATTAAATGTAAAGACAGCTGCACGTGTTCTGTTTCATGCCGTGTGTGTATAGAGTTAAAGCGTGTAGCAGTATGGAAACTCAGCAGAACCTGGGAGACCTTCCTCTTACTAGGTCTGTAGAAGTAATTCAGACAGGGTGGGGAGAATGCTAAGCAACACCACCTTCTGTGACCAGAGCTGTAAGCTTCTCTTACAGGAAGGGGAGGGACCACTTTATGCTTTCCTGACAAAACACTGTAACGACAGTATTGTAACTGGAAGGTGACACTCCAGGTCATCTAGTCCAACCTCTCTTATTTTACAGATGAGAAAATAAAATCCCAGGGAGATGACATTACTCAAATTTCTTAGGTTGACTTGTCATCAAATGTACTGTCTGATCTGTTAACCAAGTATTTTCTGCAGTATATATTGCTCCATGTGGCCCTGTGTTTCCAAATAGATCCAAGGTACGATGAGCCTGGGAGTGACCTTCCTTCAGGACAGCACAGCCCTGCTACAAAAGTTACAGCCTTGCTCTATGTCCCCTCGTGCTTTACCACAGCAGCTAAGGAAGTGCCCCACTGCTGACTGCGTTAGTTATGCCGATTCTAGGGACAGGGTTTTTCATCCATATTGCTGTGGACACATTGCCTGAATATTCCAAATGGCTCTGAAATGCGTTATCCTTTAAAAAGATGTGTTACTTCCTTCTCTGGAAGAAGGAACCCTGATTATAGCTAGATATCTTGGCAATGAGAAAGGGAAAAAAAGAGCACAGTGTTAGTCATCTAGACTCGAAGACATTTAAAAATGCACGACTTTTACATACTGAAATGGATGACCTGTAAGGTACATATGCTGGCAAAAGGATTAAAATGCTTATCTAATATTTGGAGTATCCAACACTAATGGCTTTGAAAAGGAGTTGAGATAATTTAGTACATTTCCAGGAATACATATTCCAATCAAGGAAAAAAACCCCACAAAACAGTGTGCCTTATCTCTTTATAGTGCATGCAAATTTTCAAAAGGGAAGTATTTCCTCTCTGATTTGAAAAGGAAAGTACTGCATTTTGAACTGCTATCAGAAACACATGCCAGAGATGCTTTCTCTTATGATTTTAATCACTGGTTTTATTTTTTAAATGTTTGTCTCAGTATTTTATGTTCATGCCCCCATTTGATAAATATTCTAAATGTCTCTTAATGTTATTTGAAACTCAAAAGATAAATTACACAATGAAAAATAAATCTGAGCAACAGGACAATTAGTGCTTAGCTTTCCAAGTATAAATGCTTATCTTTTCCCACCAAGAATTATTGAGCTACATATTCTTGCTCAAGGTGACTGGGAGAAAATGTATAGTTTCTAGTCAGTGCATATAAAGTCCTTTAAAAACAAATCCTTAAAATTCAGTGTGCATTTCAGAGATGAAGCGCTTCTAACAAGCTTGTGTGGGTGGTGCGTAACAGATCAAGACCCAGTCAAAATTTAATTTAAGTCCAGTCATTGGTTCTAGAAGGATAATTATCTATCCACTAAAAATTTTTATAGGTTGATACAGGTAATGATGTGATGTCATAATGAGTCTTGGGTTTTATATGTAAGAGGTTACAATTTGTAGTCACATAGGTTTTTGTTATTTTTAGGGCATCTAGTTAATGACTCATTATACTACTACTTTATAAAGCCCTTATAAACGTGCCCCAGCATTACACTTAAATATTTAACATACTAAAACTATAGGTATTGTTAGAAGAAAAAAACACTTTCTTACATTAAAGAACTACCATAATACTGACCAATAAAACAATGTAACTAAAAACAGACCGTATTGCTAGTTGCCCATTTTCCCCCCACTGGCTTATGCAATCTTCCATAAAACAAGTGGCTGTATTCTCCACAGATCCAACAAGTCTAAAAGCTAATGCATCAAATTAGCACCATATGAGTTTGGATTTGATATGTACTGAATTTCATATTTTAATATTGTACCATGAAGAAGGTAAAAGGAGTCACATGATTTTACACAATACCATTCATTTGTCTGGTTTTCCTTTTTATCATGTGTAGATGAGAGGGAGATAATATAACATGACAATGAAAGCTTTGGAATGAAAAATATCTGGATCCATGCCCTAACTCTGCAAGTTACAGGTGTACAGAACTTAGGAAAATCCCTTAATCTTCCTGAGTCTCAGTTTACTCAACTGTAAACTGAGAATCATTCTCATTTCTCCAGATTATCATAAGTATAAATGAGAATAAAAGTAAATTGAATGACAGTGACTATTAAACAGCTTTTAATAAATGTTAACTGTTATTATGTAAGAGGGTCAAATACCAAAATTTCCTAACTCTGGGATTCTATGCTTACATTTGGAAATGTATTTCCACTTGGAAAAATAAGCTTTATAGGGGAAGAGGCAAAGCTGCCATTTAAATCATGTACAAAGCACCATTTTTGCTCATACCACCTTCTGTCAAGCAAAAGAGTAACAAAACTGAATAAAGAAAAAAATTTTAAATACCTAAACTAAAAGGAAAACAAACTCCTTTTGAGATGGTAGCAGTATCACTAAGTAGTCTTCAAAATTACCTATTCCCAAATACATGCCAGTTCAGAGTCTGGATTTTTCTTTTTGCTAATTTGAAATGAGCAGCCTTCTGTGGTATTTAGGTCACAGTGTAAGGTCTGTTTTTATTCAACTATTTACATCTTCTGTGGTGACTATAAAAATAACACCTGACTTTAATCAGTTTAAAGGAAGGAAAAAAATCAAAATATCTTTTCGGTTTGTGTCCAAAGTCATAATAGTTTGACTGGACCACAAAGTCAAAGAATATGGCCAGGGAATAGCTGAGTGGTGAAATGTCAGCTTTGGTCCAGGAAGAATGAACGGTTCTGCTCACCAGCCGTGGACTGCTCAACTACAGACTTAGTAGGTGAGAGACAACTTCTCTCTTGTTAAACCATGATGTTTGGGGATGTTTGACAGATGAAGCCAGTTCTGCTTATAGCTGATGCTAAGGAATCTGCCTTTTAAGCACCTCAGATGAGTCTGACGGAGGAGGTCCCATATAATCACACTAAAAACCCCAATATATTTAGCTTAACTTCAAAGCAATCAAAAATCACTACAGAAGATGCTTAAGGAAAATATCTGGGTAGAAGTGAGTGAAAAGAATGGGGAAGACAGAGAGCCTTAAACTAAAGCCCTGCTATCCATTTATTTTTATGCGGTTTGTCTCTCAAAGTAAGAGTGAAGAAATCACATGTTTCTAGCATCGATTGCAAAAAGTGCAAAAAGCTCTTTTGAAAATATAATTGAGTAGAATTCTAAAGCAACTTTTCTTGATCTTTTGTCTCACCCTTCAGAAATCTCCCCACATATGTCAGCACTTTTTTCACCATCCAAGAGAAGATCTCTACAACCATAATACAACTTAAACTTGTCAACTTAGCCCACTCTTTATTACTTAAGTGTTGATTAAATGTGAAATCCTCACTATTTTGAGGATATGCTATTCTTGGCCTCCAAATCAAAGGTCTTCAAAGTTTTCTTGTTTGGAAGAGTACTTTCTCTCAATCTATTTTAATAAGTGCTTAGAAATATGTATTAATCAGGTTTTTTATTTTCTATATTTTATGATGCTTTGACATCTTGGGGCCTTGTGGACCAGGGGGGGGATTGCCCCTTCTAGGGTTAGCTAGTTCTTAGAGAGAGCAAACAACTTGCTGAGAGCATGTCTTCGATATGCAAACCAACCAATCCTGAGTCCTTATCCTCTACCCGCTTTCTTCTTCCAGGCTCCTGCAGCCCAGGACATTATCCTCCTGCCCTGACTCGCCCCATGGCCAGGTACTAGACAACAAGGGACCATCCCTATAGCCCAGAGCAAACTGCAATCCCTCAAACTGTCCAATCCTAAGCTTGCTCAGCCTGCCTACACTGCCTTGTCCTTTCCTTCCTGCAAAAACCACGGTAAAGGCTCTAGCCCTCGCTTTGCTTTCTCCGAGCTCCTTCTGCCTCCTGAATGACCCTGGTGCTTCCCTACACGGTCCTGCATGGTATGGCATGGTCCCTCCTCTTGGGAACTATGAGTAACAAACTATTTCTTTCAATGGCAATTGTCTCCTGATGTGTTGGTCTCATCACACTTGAATAAAAACAAAATCTTGAGTACAATTTAAAAGGGAATAAGAATCATTAAAATTTATATATCAAAAGCTTAAGAAAGTTGGAAGGTCAGGATAACATATACATGATGGATCAAATTTCTCCTAAAATATATCTGAAAATAACATTGCAGCCCTGGAATAACGCATGGCATTCAGGCTCAATCCATGAGATCAGAGTAGACCAGACAAATATCTGTAATTGTTACCTTGCTTTTCCAGGGTGTGCTCTGCAACCATATACCAATAAAACAGCTTTGTTAACTTCAGAGAAGTCCAGTTTGGAAACAGTCTTTCAAAATGTACAAAAAAAGTGATGCAGCCAATCAAAAAGTGTCTGCTTTGGAAGCAGTATGCTTCATAATTAAGTATAAGAACTGGAAATTCTGGATTGATGACATAAAGAGATGGTAATTATTTAAATATGAGTCATATGCTCTAAAATAGGGATGACCAGAACAGTTGCAAATTTAGAGAAAAGTTAATGCTACTGTTTTGAATCCAGTGAACCAAAAATACACTGTGCTATTTGACAGAGACACGAGTCCTGTCTCTGTACGGTGCCGTGGATTACCTGTGTTTTCTTGGTCAATTTACCAAACCTCCCTGTATTTACACCATGGGGTCTCTGAAAGGCTATAATCCAGTTCAAACAATAGAATGATTAGGCAAATGGCTGGGAGCCAAGTCAAATTTCAGTACTTCTTATCAGCACTTGGCTGTCTCTACCTTAACCTGAGCACCTTTTAGCTTACTTGGACTAACTGAGGCAACTAAGAATGGTAACATATTCAAAAGGAGGAAAGGCAACAGGCATATCATTATCAGGGGAATTTTCATGTGCGATAACACAAATATGTTGCTATGCTGAAACTCCTGCTGCCTGGGCAATTGTGAAAGCACAGTCCACACTGGGGCACCCAAAGGTGTGTCAGGACTCACGAACTGAGGAAGATTTGAAGGTGTAAAATGAGACAGGCTTTGCTTGTAATTCAGCACAGAAATTGAGCCAGAATAAGGCTGAAGATGGCAAGATTGTACGGGTCAGATGTAATAAAGATTTTCTTTAATTCCTTTAAATGAGTTATTAAGCAATTGGCCCCCAATAAGCCCTAAGACAGTTACTGTAGTGCTAAGACAGAGACTACAAATAACAGAGACTAATTTCTCAAAGCACCGCTTCTTCATATTTAGAAAAAAAAACTTGAATATTAATACTCCCTGACTGACAGATACTCTGAAGGTCAAGAAAGCATCAGAGATAATATTCCAGACTCTTGCTCATAAAGAGTTGGAGGGTTATCAAAGAAGACAAGAAGAGATCACTAGATACAGTAATTGGCAATATGCAAGAGAGAACAAGAAAGACAGATCAACATTCTATTTTCAGATGTGAATCAAAAAACAAAAGTGAATCTAACTATGGTTTATATAATTTATAACGTCTTCCAAGTATGCATTTTATGCTTTGGTAAACAATATTTACATGAATTCAGAATACATTGTTCCTGATTTGTTCTTTGGCCCAAAGGTGTATTACTCAGATTTTTATAAAGAAATTTTGATCCTTAAAAGTGAAGGGTGGCAGAATAGCCCACCCCCCAAAATGCCACTTTGGCATAAGAATTATTTGAACTAAGGGCACTTGAAAAACAGCAAGTGCACGAAGGGTGCTCTAATCTCCCGTTCTTCTTCCTTAAATGGGGAGATAAAACTCCCATGTGAAAGATGTCCTCCCTGTACCGGAAGGAAGGACACATTCTTGTCACCAGAGATGGGGAGTCAAGCTGAGAGAATTCTATAGAAACAGATCTTGTTAAAATAACTTTTGTCTTCCTTTAGCCTCCCATAGAGTTTGGTTATTTTTCTACAATTGCCTCTCTTTGTTCAAACTAGTATAAAGCATTTATACTAGGTTGAACTTTTTGGGGTCTTCCTTTCCTTATTAAGGCTCCTGTGTCACATAAAGCTTATATTAAATAAATTTCTGCTATTAATCTGTCTTACATTAATTCTCAGGCCCAGCTGAAAGCTTTAGGAGGGCAGAGATAAAATTCTGCCTCCTCTACAAAAACAATGAATACACGAAGACTGAATTATATTATATTAGATCTAAATGGACAAACTTAAGAAAAAAGAGAGATTTAGCCTAGACCAGCCATTCAACCTACCTGGAAAATTCTACAGTTGCTAATAGGCTTATAATAAGTAGTGGGCCAAATACTAATACATCTATAATACACGTTAAAAGGAAGATCAGATGCTGCATCCTAATTCAGTATGCATTAGGTAAACTCTCTTTAAAATCTTATCAAAGACTTCACTATTTTAGTATATTTCAGTATGTATTGAGCAGCAGTCTTAAAGCAGATATTAAGTAAAAGACAGCAATTGCCTAACACAAAAATTATATTAAATTGCATCTATATTTTAAAGCTACATTCATTTGATGTAATAAGGATTTGTAAGGCCTGTAACCAAGAGTCACTATGGTTCTCAATTTGAAGTGTTCAGCTTAAACTGACTGGTCACATTTACAGAAAACATGTGGATAACTCCTGCCTGTCACACTTGCCAAAGCTTTCAAGTATAATTTCTTTAGCACCTTTCCCATCTCTAAAGCAACAACAAAAAAGCTACATAGTAATAACACCACACCTTAAGTTAGTCTTATCAAGTGGCCAGCTCCACCTACTATTTTACCATCAAGGACTATTTCCCTCCTTTGAGAATTAAATATGATTCAACTTTGTTACTACATAAGGCAAATATGTTTAGCCATGGGGAACTTTTTGGAGTGACCTTCAATTTGCCTTCATTACACCATTACTACTTAATTCAAATGGTATGAGCTAGGATTCACTAGTAGCTCAAATATTCAAACCAAACCTAGTTAATGATGTAGCTCCCTAAACCTTAAGTTAAAGCCACAATATTTTTGCTCTTAGTTTCCTTATATATTAACACTGAAAGCCTTATTTAAAAGATGAGCCTAATAATTTCCAATTATCTCATAAGTTTACCTCTAATCTTGATAATTGCTGGTGTGTACTTGCTGGATGGAGTCCCTTTTGGAGATCTTAAAGGTCTGCTTTCCTTCCTGGAAAAGCTCAAGCTTTGGATTTAGGCAAAAGTGCAAGGATATTCCATCTAGGCCACTATATACCAGAGTCTGGTAAAGACTATGTCCCCTTTCTGGCAAAATAGATCTCTTCAAGAAGGATGAAAAAAGAGGTGATACCCAGTAAGAAAACTCTTACTCATGCTTTTGCTTTCCCAAGTCTCCATATATAAGCTTTTTTCCTTGAAGCTTAAAAACACAACTGTGTCATAAAAATCTTTTATTTACCTGCAGAAGGACCCAATCATAATTTAATCGCTAAATACCACATTATTTTACATGAAGAATAAGGCAAAGTCAACAATCCTCCTAGGTAGGGATTTAAAATCATCTTCATGGAAATTCACGGCTACACTGAAGATTCCTGCAGAATGATTATCACATGGTAAGGCAACCTTTAGAATCCATGACTTTGTCGAGAAGCAATACTATTATTCATAAGTGCTCTATGAAAAAGCAGGAAGTGTTTCGAAAGAAGCCTCTGGCTTCAAAAGATGACTTTTCAAACGAACTTTTGGTTTTCTGTAACCAACAAAAAGAACAACAAAAAGCTGAGCCCAAGGCTGATTATCCCCCTTTCTCTGAGGTGACATACATCAATTTATTCTCATATCTGAAGTAGAGAAGCCTGTTCTGAAATAAATGAGCATGTAAGTTAGAATTCGTCAATACCTTCTCATATGTAATGAGCTGTTGATGACAAGAGCACTCCCCAGCAAACAGACCTGTGTCCCTGACTCTGCTACCAGGTGGGTGGTCACACCTACAGGCTTCTGTTATGCAACTGGAGGATGAAGGATGGTCTCTCCAACCCTGCACATGCTCCCATCCAAACGCTCTAATGCAGACTGACCTTAACATGGATGAGGACTGAACAGGGTAACTCTTGGTACCACTTCGATATTTAAATTTTCCCAAAGCTAACGTCTTTTTCCATGTGCACATCCCACCCACGACACCAGCCAGAGTTCAAGTTTTCATACATTAGAGCAAGGAGAATAGGTACCCCTCAACCAGGGATATTACGCTCCCAAATGACAACTGAAAGCAAATGCCAGGGAAATAATATATTGCTGTTGGGGAGGCAGGAGTGGGGCTAGGTGCCTGTTTCAAGAGAAACTTTCCCAAATCTTCGCCTGGGTGGCCTGCCCCGGGAATGAGACAGCACGGTCTATGAAGAATGGGGTTTCGCTCACAAGGAAGTGTCTCAGACCCAAGGTGGGCGATGAGAAACCTTCCGAGAAGGAACCTGCTTTCTAGTCTTGGTTGTGTCACTAACCAGGAGCGTCGCTTTGGGTAAGTCGTTCAACCACTCTTAACCTCAGTTCTCACCTGTGAAACGTTAAAGCGAATGAGAGGAGCCAGCCCCCTCCCTTCGCTCTTCCTTGTCAAAGATTCAGAGTTAAAACTTCGGGAAAAGCCGCCATGGCTTTCTCACCTCTGGTCAGGTGAGAGAGCACAGGGCCTCCTCTCCATCTCTTAAAAACAAGACAGCTCTCCACACACTGAGCTGAGGCATCTAACCAGGCTTATTCATTTATGCATTTATTTACCTTGTCCTGCTTTTAAATTCTCCGACTACTACTGCCTGTTCCACTGTCCTGATTCCCCTGGAGCCCACGCGACCACATCCCTTTCCATCTTTCTAAGTGGTTTAGTCCCTTTCTTCTAAACTGACACGGGCAGGCGAGTTCGGGCAGAGGACAGAGAAAGAAGAAAGGAGACCGAAAGCAGCCGAGCGGCCCCTGGCTCCCGACGGGGCGCCTCCTGCCCGCCGTGGGGTCCCCGCGCGTCCGCGGCTCGGGCCACCCGCTTACCCGCGATGTCCCACAGCTGCAGGCGCACCAGCGTCCTGCTGTCCCAGTTGAGGACCTTGAGAGCGAAGTCCACCCCGATGGTGGCCCGGTAATGCTGGGAGAAGAGCTGGTGGACGTAGCGCTTGATGATGCTGGTCTTGCCCACGCCAAGTTCGCCGATGACCAGCACCTTGAAGAGGTGCTCGCGGGTCTCGGGCACCGTGGCGGCGGCCGCCCCCCGGCCCGGGTCCTCGGCTCCGCCGCCCGCCATGAACGCCCCGGCCGCTCTCGGCAAGCTCGGGCTCCGCGCCGGGGTCCCCGCCCGGACGCGCCCTCCCCGCGGCGCCCTGGGAGCCCCCGCCGGCCGTCGGAACTTCCCCGAGGCCGGCCGCCCTCCCCGCCGCGCTGCCGCAGCGCCTGACCGGTCACAGGACCCGGAACCCGCCGCCACTCGCAGCCCGCGCGGGGCGGGGAAAGGGCCGGGGGCTGGCCTGGCTAGGGAGGCCGGGGTGAGGAGGCCGGGCTGAGGAGGCCTCTGCCCGCCGCCGTCTGCGCTCCCGGCGGGCCGGGCCAGAGCGCGGGTCACTTCCTCTCCCCGGGCGTCCCCTCCTCGGGGCGGCGCTGAGCTCGGCCGCCCCCTGGTGGCCGCGGGGGAGCCGAGAACCCGGGGCCGACGGCGAGCGTTCCCAGAGCCGCTGAGCCCAGGCGGTTCAAGGTCAGGCCTCCGAGGCCGGCGGTGAACGCCCCCGGGGCAGAGCACGGAGAGGCGCGAGGTGGTTGTCCAGGGGGCCGACCCCGGCCTGGAAGGCGCGGGCCTGGGAATCAGCCTCCTTCCCTGCCTCCGCCCTGAGGGAGTTTAACACCTGGAGATCATTGTCGTTGATCTCCAGCGGCCCACTTTAGAAGTAAAAAGAGTGGACGGATGACTCAGAACTCGACAAAGGACTGAAAACGCTTTTGTATAAACGAAGGAGTGAGTCTGAGGAAGAAGACACAAGGTCTCCAAAACGATCTTGTTTTACTTCCTCAACAAACCACAAAAGCCTTTTTAAGTGTTCCGGTGGTAGAGACTCTGAGACAGATCCTAGGAATGGACTGAAATACAGTATTGAGGACTTATATTTAAAAGAAGAAAGATAGGAAGCCTTACGTTGCCTGCTGTGTTTATAAAACTGAGGGCTGCCCTGCATAACGTTTAGAAACACCTGGAGCTGATAGCCTCTGGTAGCTTCCTTAAATAAAGCGGCTGCTCACCCTATCCTCACTCTGACAGTCATTGAAAAATGTTTTTCAGAAGTGGAGGCGTTTTAAAATTTAGAAGTCAAGGTGGGAGTAAAACCTTCAATAGAATAGCTACTGAAAAATCGTGGTTATGTCTCTAAGGACGTTTTATGGCCAAATAGCTTATGGCTTTTATGCTCACTCAGCTAGAGCCCGTCCAGTACGTCTCCAGCTTGGGGAAAGAGGAAATCTTCCAATTACTGCCATAAGTGAAGCATATGGTTGCATACATACGTATTACCAAAAATTTTTATGGCTTTTATTTTTTTTCTTTAACCCTCCTAGGTTTCCACTGGCATTAAAAATAGAATTGTGGTGCTAAAAATCACATGTGGTAAATGATTTAAAATTAGAAATTGTCCCAGCTAAAGGAAGGATAATGGCTTGGATCTGGTGGTTCTCAAACTTGAGTGTTAAGGGTTTGTTACAACAGATTGCACAAGTAGGCCCATATCCAGAGAGGTTCTGATTCAGTAGATCTGGGGTGGAGCCAGATAATTTGCATTTCAAACAAGTTCCTAGGTGATGCTAATGCTGCAGGCTTAGGTGCACAGTGGTTTGGACCAGTGCTTACTTCTCAAACTTAAAAGTTCATATGAATCATCTAGGATCTTGTAAAAGTGCAGATTAAGTGTATGAGGGGTGGAGCCTGAGATTTAGAATTTCAGATAAATTCCCAGGTGATGTGAATGCTGTGAGTGGACCACACTTTGATCAGTAAGGGTTTAGATTAGAATTCAGTAGTTCCCACATTTGCTTTGTATCTGACTCACTTGATGTTATGGACTGAATGTTTCTGTCTCCCAAATTTGAATGTTTAAATCCCAGCCCCCAATATGACGGGATTAAGAAGTGGGCCTTTCAGAGGTCATGAAGGTAGAGCTCTCATGAATGAGATTAGTGCCCTTGGAAAAGAGGACACAACAAGAAGACAGTGGCCTATGGACCAGGAAGTGGGTCTCACCAGACACTGAAGCTGTCTCCTTGATCTTGGACTTCTCCAATTTCAGAACTGTGAGAAATAAATTGTTGTTTAAGCCGCTCAGTTGATGGTACTTTGTTATATCAGCCAGAGCTAAGACACCTGGGGAGCTAGCTAGCTAACTTACCCAGACATTCTCTTTTAATCTTTTATCAAAAGGAGAGCCCAGAAAGCTGTATTAGACAACAACAACCAAAACCAAAAACAAACAAACAAACAAAAAACCTGGGTGAGCATGGCACACACACTTGACTTCAAGAACTACTGATTTAAATAACGCCAAGTGATGTAAGTAAGCAGAACAGCATCTGCTTGTGCAGCCCTAAATTGGAAAAAGTTGAGAGTTGGGTGGGTAGAATGAATAAGTCTTAGGATCCTGAGCTATTTTCGTGGGGAAACAAGTTTTTTTTCATACATAAAATGAAGAGAAAATAATACAAGTAATCTGAGACTTGTGACTGAATAAATAAAACTGTTTTAAACAAACATTTCCATTTACTGCCTGTAGGGATGGCCCATTTAGAAAGTCACCCTGTGATACCCTCTCATATTTATTCACATTCTGTGCATGCTATACTCTCCATCTGGAATATATTCCAACCCTTTACCCCACCCCAGGCTCTCCCAGCTAAACTCTTCCTCTTCATTCAAGTGCCAGATCAAGGGATTACCTGCTCTTTTCACTCTGAATTTCCCTGGCAGATTTACACATTCATTTATTTATTAAAAAGCTTCTGGTGGTGCCAGGAAATGTTCTAGATACTCCAAGTACAATGATAGGAGCAGAATAGAGAAGATTCTTCCTCGCAAGGGCCTTATACTATACTGGAAACAAGATAGGTAATTAAAGAGCAATTAAATAAATAAAATAATTTAGGATAGTTATAAATTTTATGAGAAAAATAGAAGAATGCCATTTAATGAGTAATCATTGAATGAAGAATAAAAGCTATACTAATCGGCAGGCCTACCCTAAAGGAAATACTGAAAGTAGGTGCCAAGTTGCATTTGTTTACCATGTGGATAACCAATGGTCCCAGGACTGTTTATTGAAAAGACCACCCTTTCTCATTCCTCTGCAGTGCCACCTTAGTCTTAATTTGAGTGCTTATATAAGATTGGGTTTGTTTCTACACTCTCTTCTCTTCCATTAGTCTATGTGTCTGTCTGTGCTTGCACCAATTCTTAACTGCCTTAATTACCGTAGCTTTATTATAAGCCTTCTTTTCTGGCAAATCAAACCTCTCATTCTGTAATTCTTTTTCAAGTTTGTTATAAGCATTCTTGTTTCTTTGCATTTCCATATACATCTTAGAATCAGCATCTCAATGTTCACAAACGCACCTGCTGGTACTTGTGTTGGGGTTGCATTGAGTCTGTAGATCAATTTGAGGAAAATTGAAAACATCGAGCCTTCAAAAATATTGACATGGTATATCTAACATTTATGTAAGTCTTAACACCTTTCCCTCATATGAAGAGGTCTTGAATTGTGTGTAGTTGGTTTAAAAATAAAAATAAAATTGATTTGTGTAGAATGAGTTTAGATTCAATGACCCTGATAATTCTAAAATTTTATAGAATTGCATTTTCTATGTGTAGAAACACATTGGTTTTTTCTTACTTTTCAATCCTTATACATCTTGTTTTTCATATTTTATTTCACTGGCTAGGACTGCCAATAAAATTTTGAATAAAATTGGAGAGAGTATGCAACCCAGCTTTTGAGAGGAAGTTTTCAAGATATCCCCATTAAGTTTTGTGTGTGTGTGTGTGTGTGTGTGTGTGTGTGTGTTTGCTGCATTGGGTCTTCGTTGCGGTGCGCGGGCTTCTCATTGCAGTGGCTTCTCTTGTGGAGCATGGGCTCTAGGTGCGTGGGCTTCAGGAGTTGCAGCACATGGGCTGAGCAGTTGTGGCACACACGCTTAGTTGCTCCGCAGCATGTGGGATCTTCCCAGACCAGGGATGGAACCCTTATCCCCTGCATTGGCAGGAGGATTCTTAACCACTGCGCCACCAGGGAAGTCCCCCCATTAAGTTTTTTAAATAAACTCTTCATTTCAGGATAGTATTAGATTTATAGAAAAGTTCAAAGATAGTACAGAGAGTTCCTATGTACCTCACCTGCTTTCCCCTGTTGCTAATATCTTACATTATATGGTACATTTGTCACAATTAATGAACTGATATTGATACAATTAACTAAAGTCTATATTTTATTCAGATACCCTTCGTTTTGACGTAATGCCCTTTTTCTGTTCCAGGATCTCATTCAGGACACCACATTACCTTCAGTGAACATGTCTCCTTAGGCTCCTTTTGGCTGTGACAGCTTCTTAGACTTTCCGTGTTTCTGATGGCCTTAACGATTTTGAGGAGTACTGGCTAGGTACAGCTGACCTTCGAACAACAGGGGTTTGAACTGTGCAGGTCCACTTATACGCAGATTTCTTTTCAGTGGTAAATACTGCAGCACTACATGATTTGCAGTTAATTGGAATGGTGGATACAGAAGGCCGACCATAAGTTATACTTGGACTTTCCACTGTGAGGAGGGTTGGCGGCCCAGCCCCACTGATGTTTAAGTGTCAGCTATATTTTGTAGAATGTGCCTTAACTGGGATTGTCTGATGTGTTCTTCATGACTAAATTTTGAGTTATGCGTTTTGGGGAGAGGAAGACCACAAAGGTCCAGTGCCACTCTCATAGGTGAAGGGTACATACTATCATGACTTACCACTCTTGATGTTAATCTTGATCACTTGGCTGAGGTAACGTTTTTCAGATTTCTTCCCTGCAAAGGCTTGCCCCCAACCCCTCACCTCCCTTTCCATATTGTTCTCTTTGGAATGAAATTGCTGTGAATAACCAACACTTAAGGAGTGGGGAGATGTACTCCACCTCCCTGAGGGAAGAATCACTACATAAATTATTTGGAATTCTTCTGCATGGTAGATTTGTCTTTTCTCCCATTTATTTACCTGTTCAGTTATTTATATCAGTTTATCAGGAATTGATATTAGGATAATTCTAGACTTATAGAATGGGATAGAAACTATCCCTCTGCTTCTATTTTCTGTAAGAGATTATGGAGACTTGGTATTATTTCTTCCTTAAATATTTAGTAGAATTTACCAGTGAAACTATGGATCTTGTGCTTTACCTTTTGGAAGTTTATTAACTATCGATTCATTTCCCTAATAGATACGTGGATAGTCAGGTTATCTAATTCACCTTATGTGAGTTTTGCTAGTTTGAATCTTTTAAGGAACATTTCACCTAAATTATCAAGTCTGTGGCCATAGAATTGTTCATAGTGTTCCTTTATTATTCTTTTTATGGGTTCTGTAGCAATGATTCCTCTTTCATTTATTGTGCCAGTCATTTGTTTATTTTTTCCTTGGTAGTGAGGATAGATGTATGGATTTTATTGACTTTTTTCCCCAAGGAACTAGCTTTTGGTTTTATTCATTTTTCTCTATTGACTTCCTATTTTTAATTTCATTGATTTCTGCTCTAGTTTTTATTATTTTTCTTCTAGCTTTAGGCTTAATTTACTGTATCTAGTTTGCTAAGGTAGATTAGGTTTTAGATCTTCCTTCTATTCAAACATATGAATTTAATCCTGTACATTTACCTCTAAGCACTGCTTTCACTGCATCCTACAGTTTGATAAATTGTGTTTTCTTTTATTTAGTTCAAAATATTTAAAAATGTATCTTGATATTTCTTCTTTGACCCACGTATTATTTAGAAGTATATTAATTTCCAAATATTTTGGGATTTCCCGACTATTTTTCTGTTACTGAGTTCTAGTTTAATCCTATTATAGTCTGAGAACATAACTGAATGATTTCTATCCAGTATGGCAGCCACTGGTCACATGCAAATTTCAATTTAAATTAATTAAAATTAAATAAAAAATTAAAAGTATTTCCTTAGTCTCACCAGCTATGTTTTAAGTGCTTAATAGCCACATGTGGCCTAGTGGCTACTGTATTGGTTAACACACATAAAGAACTTTTCTATCATTGCAGAAATTTCTTTATTTTCTCCCAGCTCTATTGAGATAAAATTGACATATAACATTGTGTAAGTTTAAGGTGTATACTGCGCTGATTTGATACCCTTATATACACTGCATAATGATTACCACCATTGTTTTAACTAACACCTCCATCACATCCCTTTATTACCATTTCTTTTTTGTAGTGAGAACATCTGATTTACTCTCTCAGCAACTTTCAAATATATAATACTGTATTGTTAATTATAGTCACCATGCTGTACATTAGATCCCCAGAACTTGTCCATCTCGACATCTCCCCATTTCCTCCACCCTCAGCCCCTGGTAACCATCATTATATTCTGTTTTTATGAGTTTGGCCTTTTTAGATTCCACATATAGGTAACACCATGCAGTCTTTCTCTGTCTCTGACTCATTTCACTTAGCATAATGCCCTCAATGTCCATCCATGTTGTCACAAATGATAGGATTTCCTTCTTTCTCATGGCTGAATAATGTTCTGTTGTATATATGTGCCACATCTTCTTTATCCATTCAGCCACTGATGGACACTTAGGTTGTTTTCACATTGTGGCTATTGTGAATAACACTGCACTAAATATGGGAATGCAGGTATCTCTGAGATATCCTGTTTTCATTTCCTTTGGAAATATACCCAGAAGTGGGATTGCTGGATCATATGGAAGTTCTATTTCAGACAGCACTGTTATAGAACATGACATAGGAAAATATCTTTATGATTTTAGAATAAGTTAGGATTTTTAAGCAGTCACAAAAACTGTCATGACAAAGGAAAATATGCTAAAACTACATAAAACTTAAAAAATTTTCCTTAAAAAAGCCAACAGGAGGGCTTCCCTAGTGGCACAGTGGTTAAGAATCTGCCTGCCAATGCAGGGGACAAGGGTTCGAGCCCTGGTCTGGGAAGATCCCACATGCTGTGGAACAACTAAGCCCGTGGGCCACAACTGCTAAGCCTGTGCTCTAGAGCCTGCGAGCCACAACTACTGAGCCTGAGTGCCACACTACCAAAGCCTGCACACCTAGAGCCTGTGCTCTGCAACAAGAGAAGCCACCCAATGAGAAGCCCATGCACCACAACAAAGAGTAGCCCCTGCTCGCTGCAACTAGAGAAAAGCCCGCATGCAGCAACAAAGATCCAACGCAGCCAAAAATAAAAATAAATAAATAAATTTATTTTTAAAAAAGCCAATAGGAGAGTACAAGGTAAGTTAACAGAATAGGGAAATATTTGTGCTATAAAATTTTTAAAAGCTCAATTTTGAAACATATAATTTATAAAACTTATTATGAAAACACATATGACAAAACAGAAGAAAGAGAGAAAAAGACTTGAAAAGATATTTCACAAGAGGATTCAAATAGCCAACAAACATATACAAATATGACCAGACTCATTAGTCACCAGGGAAATGATAATTTAAACCATAAATCAATGTGAAATCTTTTCACACTTTCTAGATTGACTAAAATTAAAAAGTGCTTACAATACCAATTGTTGGCAAAGATGTGGAGCAATTATGGCTCATATACACTATAAATATAAAGAGAGAGAGAGAGGGATTCTTTAATTTTAAGAAATTGCCTTACTTCGTGTTTATAGAGGTTGGCAAGTCCAAAATGTGTAAGGAAGGCTGGCGGGATGGAGACCTAGGGAAGAGTTGACGTTGCAGCTTAAGTCTGAAGGCAGTCTGCTGATGGAATTCCCTCTTCCTCAGGGGAGGTCAGTCTTTTTCTTAAAGCTTTTAACTGTTTAAATGAGGCCCAGCTACCTTATGGAGGGTAATACGCTTTACTCAAAGTCTACTGATTTAAATGCTTATCTCATCTAAAAAGTACTTTCAAAGCAGCATCCAGACATGTTTGACGAATATCTGGGTACTGTAGCCTAGGCAAGTTGACTCAAAATTAACCATCCCACCTAATAATCCAATATCTATGCTAAAAACAAAAACAGAAAACAAAACAAAACTCGACCTTTTATAAATGTTCACAAGAAGTCATGTACAATGCATCATTGACTGTAATATGGAAAAAATAGAAACAACAAAAGGAATAAATAAATAAGCTATGATTCATATATTTATATAGTGGGATAACTCACAAGAGATAAAATAAATGAAACATGAATACATGGAGAAATCTTCAAAAGTATATGTTGAGTGAAAAAAGTAGGTTTTAAAGTTATTTTGATGGTATGAAGCCTTATGGGGTGCAGAAGACAGTTTGCAGTTACTTTTTGGTTTCCCTTGTTTTGTGAGCTTCTTTCCTTTCCTCTCACCTCCCCTTTCCCTTGCCAGTGTCTCCTTTACTTTCCAAATAAACTACTCACACTTGAAACATTATCTTTAAGTTAGCTTTGAAGAAATTCAAACTAAGTCATGTGTTATGCATAATTCAAATATGAAGTAAAAAATATTATGTGTGCAAATATACTCAAGGAAACCCCAGTCCTTTCAAAAGGATCTTGTTTTCTTCCTGTGACTTATTATGTCTCATTTTATTTTTTTTCTTTATGTTCTATGTCCTTATTTTGATATCTCCTCCAAACTCTCAAAAAGACCTGTAAAATCTCTCATACAATAGTATCAGGTAAACTATTAGCTCCATGATTTTCCATGAAGATATTCATCCTGGAGCTTTTCTCTAATTTGGACTGAGAGTTTTTAGACTGGCTGCACAGCTGTTCTGGAACTTTCCTTTGCTGTTGTTCTGGATTTTTTCTTCATTTCTCCTATATGTTGGAGCTCTGACATCTTGGATCTCAAGTCTACCACATCTTAACTGGAGCATATTCTTTAATAACTTTCTGAGAAAAGGTGCTTTGAAAGTAAATATTTAAGTCCTTACATGCCTAAAAATGCTATTACTCTACCCTTACATTTGATTTAATGTTTGAATAGTTATATGATTCTATATTAGAATTTTTACCCTCTCAATTTTAATTTCAAAGGCATTTGTTTATTGAATTCTTAATTTTGGCATTGCTTTATCAAGTCCAATGCCATTCTGATCAACATTTTGTCATATGTAACCTATTTATTTTGTATGGCAGCTTTTATTCTCCTCTTTATTCTTGATATTCTGAAATTTCATAACATTTACCTCAGTGTAGATCTTTTTGTAATCATTGGACCCTTTCAATATGCAAATTTTTGTCACTCAGTTCTGGGAAATTTTCTTGTATTATTTCTTTTCTAAATTCTCCCTCTTAATGTTCTTTTTTCTCTCATTGTGAAACTTCTATTATCTGGTCATTTAAACTCCGGGATGGAATGTTTTTTGTTTCTTTTGATTTTTTATTTTTATTTTACATTAGTTATTACTACAATAATGCTGCATAACAAACTTCTCTAGAGCTCAGTGTTATGCAAAAACAAGTATTCATCTTCTTGCTCATTAGTCCGTAGTTGGCCGGGGCTCCATAAATTTTGACCAGAGTCAGCTGGACTTGGCAGATCAGGGTCATCTGCTCCATGTCCTTCTTATCTTCCTTAGACCAGTGACTTCTCAAATGGCAGATGTTCAATAAAGCAAATAGAAACTCATGTGCCTCTTAAGACTGTGGTTTGGAAACAACACACTCACTTCTGTACACACTCTTTTGGTCTTGTAGTCCTAGCCCAACATCAATGGAGTGGGAAAATATGCTCTACTCTATGGGGGAAAAGGAAGAAATATTTTCTGAAAACATAATCTAATTTATCACACTTACCCTATATTTCATTTTTGGGGAAGTTTCTTCTTTCTGAATGATTTTCTCTTGATTTCTCTATTTTTTGCAATCATATATTTTATTTCCAAGAACTCTTCTTTGTTTTTTGTTCCATTTTATAAAAGTATTTTTTTCTTTTTAAACAAACAGAAAAAATTCTCATAACTACCTGAAAAATTGATTGGCTTTTAAAAAAATTTTTATTGGAGTATAGTCATTTTACAGTATTGTGTTAGTTTCTACTGTACAGCAAAGTGAATCAGCAATATGTATACATATATCCGCTTTTTGACTGGCTTTTTTTCTTTCTCTTTCTCTCTCTCTCTTTTAAAAATTTTTGTTCTGCTTACTAAATTTCTCTTTGAGTTCTTTTTCCTCTTTATTATGTCTCTGTCTTACATATTGGAGGCAATATTTAAATGTCTAATAACACTTCATTGATTTAAGAGTGAGACACTGTCATTAAATGGAATTCTGTGAATGTGGGTAGGGATTATTGACTGGTGGGGTTCACTGTAGGATTATTGGATGGGAGGCCCAGCTATTTTATTGCCTCTTTCCATGTCAGTATCTGTAGAGCCTGTCTCTTTGTCTGCTCAAGCTTTCCAGAGATTAATTTTCCAGTCTCCTTTCTGGGAAATATAAGCCTGGTTGCTAGTTAGAGAGAATGGAAGTCTCCATGTTCAGCCTGGAGATATGCACCCACTCTCCCTCTTTTCAGGATGACATCCCTCATTTATTACATCATGCATGGTATCCTTTCCAGTATAATTTCTCCTGATTATAAGCCTTATGCATTCTATAGGCATGGGGATGGGTAATAACCTGCTGTACAGGATTGCAGAGATCATCCCATTAAAGATGCTATTAGAGAAGTAGCATCCTGTACTAAAGGACTGAACTTAAGTGACATTAAACTAACTTTAAACTGTTCAGAGTCTACCTTAGAGTTCTACCATTGTCCTCAAGGGAATCTTTTTCTCCAGTTCCTGAGTTTTTCCAGGTTTGCACTATGAATTATGTTGTTTCTTATAGGCTTTTCCCTTGCAAGTGCCTAGATTTCTGCATTCTCATCTGTGTTATGTCAGTTACCACTCTTTGTATGCTTTCCACCTCCAAAATATTTGTAGTCATTTCATTTCCTGTTGTCTCCTTTCTCCATCTATTTGATCTTTTGGGTTTTTAAACTTTTAAAATTCATCTGTTGTCATGTTACTGGAATTTTAGGAGCAAATAGAGAGAAACACATGTGTTTAAGTTGCCATGTTTAATCAGAACAGAATGATACTTCTAAAATTCAAATCAAGTCAGTCATATCTCAACCCTGTTTAAAAACCATCAATGGCTCCACATAAAACTCAATCTGAAGTCTAAACTTTGTAAGATGGCACTTCTTGCTTGTCAACAACCCTACTCCCACTCATACTATCACTATCACTCATTACTGAAATTCACTGTTTCCTACGATGCCATGCTTTCTTTTATCTTGGGGCATTTGCTCTGAATTTCCTCTTTCCCCTCTATTCCTTTTCTAGAACCTAAAAGTCTTCAGTTCTCAGCTTATCATCTGCTCTTTCCACTTCTTAGGATGGATGCTCATTTTTTCCTTGCTATAGCACCCTGTACTATGCTAGTCTGCATTATATGTACATTAAGAACTCTGTGTCCCACTCTGCATTATGAAGGCTAAGCAGGGTCTCGTTCTCCTTCACTATAAGAGCATCAACACTCAGTATCTATGTAGCAGGTACTCATTAAAAAATTGATGAGTGATATGGGTCAATGGAACAGAATAGAAGGCCCAGAAATAAACCCACACACCTGTGGTCAATTAATCTTCAATAAAGGAGGCAGGAATATACAATAGAGAAAAGACAGTCTCTTCTGCAAGTGTTGTTGGGAAAGCTGAACAGCCACATGTAAATCAATGAAGTTAAACACTCCCTCACATCATACACAAAAATAAACTCAAAACAGACTTAAAGATTTAAATATAAGACATAAGGTAAAACTCCTAGAAGAAAATGTAAGCAAACATTCTCTGACATAAATCATAGAAATGTTTTCTTTGGGTCCATCTCCCAAGGCAATAGAAATAAAGGCAAAAATAAACAAATAGGACCTAATCCAACTTACAAGATTTTGCACAGCAAAGGAAACCACAAGCAAAACGAAAAGACAACCTACGGAATAGGAGAAAATATTTGCAAATGATGTGACCCACAAGGGCTTAATTTCCAATATATACAAACAGCTCATACAACTCAATAATAACAACAACAAAAACAATGCAATCAAGAAATGGGCAGAAAACCTAAATGGACATTTCTCCAAAGAAGACATACAGATGGCCAATAGGCATGTGAAAAGATGTTCAATATTGATAATTCTGAGAGAAATGCAGATCAAAACTACAATGAGGTATCACCTCACACCAGTCAGAATGGCCATCATCAAAAAGTCTACAAATAATAAACACTGGAGAGGGTGTGGAGGAAAGGGAACACTCCTGCACTGTTGGTGGGAATGTAAATTGGTCCAACCACTATGGAAAACAGTTCCTTAAAAAACTAAACATAGAATTGCCATATGATTCAACAATCCCTCTCCTGGGCATATATCTGGAGGAAACTCTAATTTGAAAAGATACATGCACCCCAATGTTCATAGCAGCACAATTTACAATAGCCAAGACATGGAAGCAACCTAAGTGTCCATTGACAGATGAATGGATAAACAAGATGTGGTATATATATATAATGGAATACTACTCAGCCATAAAAAAGAATGAAATAATGCCATTTGCAGCAACATGAATGGACCTTGAGATTATCATACAAAGTAAAGTAAGTCAGAAAGAGAAAGACAAGCACCATATGATATCAGTTATATGTGGAATCTAAAATATGGTACAAATGAACTTATTTACAAAGCAGAAACAGACTCATAAACATAGAGAACAAAGTTATGGTTTCCAAAGGGGAAAGAGGGTAGAGGAGGGATAAATTAAGAGTTTGGAATAAACAGAATCAAACTACTATATATGAAATAGGTAAACAACAAGGTCCCACTGTACAGCACAGGGCACTATATTCAATATCCTGTGACAAACCATAATGGAAAAGAATATGAAAAGGAATATATTTATATAACTGAATATATTTGTTGTACACGAGAAACAGAACATTGTAAATCAACTATACTTCAATAAAAAAAATTTGATGAGTGACTATTGAGTGACCACTAGACCCTATTCCAAGACCTGAGTTCACATTCTAGCTTTATCCATCGACAAAATTTGTGATCTTTTAATAAATAAAGAGCATAGGATTTAGAGGAATTTCTGGCTCCACTATTTCTTATGTGATCTCAAAAGATCACAACCTCTCAGTCTCCATTTTCTCAGCTTTAAATGGAGTTAAAAATATACATCCTGCTTTCTGCACAAAGTGATATATAGATAATATTCATAAATATGCAGTGCATTTTATAAATGTACAAAATATGCTAAAAATAGATCTTACTTTAAGAAGCTATTGAATACCTAGTACTGTGTTCCTTGCTTGCCAAGTTCTTTGCTGTGCATGTGTAAGTGTGTTTTTTGTGTGCACTTCTGTTTAAATTAGCAACCTCTCATTTTTCTTAAATGTCTATAGTAATATAATATGATTAAGAACAAAAGCACAAAGTGCCCTTATTATTAATATAATTTTAAGTAATTATAAATGTGTTAAATACTTTAGGTATATCAGGCAATAAAATTTTGCAATATTTTTCCTTAGGTTATGTATTACTATGTAACAATTATAATTTTAATTCCATGTTCATTTCAAATAATTTTCAATGGCTAATGTAGAACAGCTTGGCAAAATATAAATGAAATTCTAGCCAGTTTGGACAATTCTCTTTATTGCCTTCTGTTTCTACATTGTGCAGGATAATCTAATATTCATGAGATCATAGAGCCAAATGCAATTATAATCTCTTCTCAGTTTGTAGGAGATGGTATTTTATATTCCAGACTCTTTGGGAGCCCTACAGTTGTTTGGGGGCAGGATGCACTTTTAACTATTTCTTCAGAAAGTTAGTTGACATGATCGGCCAGGAAATGCACAGTCATCAACTTTATGACTGATTCTTATATTGAATTGAATATCCTCTTGGAATCCACCAAAGGCCATTTTGAACCAATTTATCTGCTTTTTTTAATCTGCAATATGATTTTCATGTCCAAAGTAGTCATTCCAATGTTTATTCAATTGCCTGGAAATTTTAAAAGGAAATGGAAAAGATAGGAGAAAAAATATTTAACAAATGCCTCTTTTCTCTGAACAATTCATTTGAGAAGATGTGAATATACAAATCTTGCATTCTCATGTCTTCATGGGACTGTCTTCATGGTTTGATAGAGAATTTTATAACAAAGATATGGCTTGAAAGGCACATTTCAACACAGATTATGTCATGTTTGTAAACTATTTTATCTGTTTCGAATACATTTTGAAATATTCAGTTGGTAAACCATGGTGCCCCTTTGCAATTGCACTAGATAGCAATTGCTTGTCTAGTTAATGTACGTAGCACTTTGAGGAAACTGCAAATACTAGTTCAAAGTCACTGTAGATAATGTAAGTTCACTTTATTTGAACATTTGCTCTCTGGCAAATATTATTTTAAAACCTGTAACGCCTGTTTAGCTGGATAGCTCTGTAATATTGGTACTTTTACTGTCCACGTTTTACAGATGAGAGTATAGGCCCTAAACGACACAGGTAAGAGGTGGTAGGTCCCAGACATCTGATTCCAGAGTCCCTTCTCCTCACTATGCAGTACTGCAGACTCCTGCCCTCATCAGTTAGCAGCTTAAAGGGGCAAGTAAACAATCCTCTGTCATCCATAACAATTGGAACTGCTTGGCCGCAAGAGGGCAAGCTTTGCAAATTCAGTCCTGCTGAACAGTGACAGAAAAACGTCCTGGCGCTCATAACTAATTAACCTAAGAGTTTCCTTGTAGCAAAAGACCATGAAGTCTCAGCAGTGTGTTGTCCAGTGTCTGCATTTATGGCATTTTGAGTCAGTGAGGATATCAAGGGGATTTCAAGATTTGCTACACATTATTCAAATATGTGTTAGTGGTTGAAGGATTACATATCACAAAGTACCTTAGCCAAAATTTCTGGACTCTGACCTTTGAAAACAAAACCATGAGTCCAGAACTAGCGTAGCTGTCATAATTGGACAAAGGTACTCTGAAAAGCAAGATACTGGGTCAATGATTTTCTTTTCGTTTCTTCCAACAATTATGCATTAAAATATTTATTGAGGTCAAGTTCTCTTCCAGTAATTGTTCAAGTTGAGTATAAAGTGCTTGATGCAACCAATATTGTTCTCATTTTCATTAGTGTAGTGGCCAGGTGACTCTAAGTTAAACTTCTTTAACAAACAAGCCTCACATGGTGGTGGCTTAACATAGAAAAGGTTTATTTTTGCTCATATAAAATCTGATATGGATCTGGGTGAGTTTCTAGGCAGCTGTCTACCATGTGAGGCTCTGGAATCCAGGCTGCTTCCATCTTCACCAAATCAGAGCAGAAGAGAACAGGGCAGTCTTGCATCAGCTATTAAATGCTTCGGCTCTGAAGGGACACATGTAACTTCTATTCACAAGGCTTTGTTTAAAACTAGTCAGGAAGGCCTGTGTACATATAAGGGGGTTAGGAAAGTATAAGCCCATTGTGTGCCTAAAAAAGAGGAAATCAGAAGTTTCTCCCATGTGTAGATTACTGTTTCTAGAAGACTAAACAGAGAGTAAGCAAACACATTTATATTATAAAAGATAGGGAGTTATACCAATAGTTATAAATGCATTAATATGATGAGCCCTATTTATGTATACAAAAGCTAAAACTCAGACAATTGTCTAGCGACAGATATATTAAGAAAAGTGTTTTACCTATGATATGTTTTCAAGTTTGAACCAGGGTTTCTCACATTTGGCCCTATTGACAATTTGTACCTGATAATTCAGGTACACTGAGGGGAATCACAGAAGAATAAAACATCATGACTGTCTTCAAGGTATTCACAGTCTGATGGGGGGAACAGACATGTACTTATTAGCAGGAAAATGATAAACAGTTGCAAAATGGGGGGAGAAAAGGTTAATTCTTAATGTAGAGATCCAAAGGTCTCCAGGAAGCTGAGTTTGGAAGGATGAGTAGCATTCCAAAGACAGAGAGTTGGAGAAAGAGTGACTAGGGAGTTGTGATGACTGTGCAGAAATACTAGATATGAAAACGCTTGGTATGTTTAAGAGAATAACTAATTTGTGGTCAGTTTGTGTCTGTGTGTGTGTGTGTTGCAGGTTGCTGTAAATAATTATATACTTGTTTTTTTATTCTTTTACAATGGTGGGAACTATTTCTTATTCAATTATATATTTCACACAACCCCTCATGGTGTCTTGTGCACAGTAAAGTTCAATGAAATGAATTAAATTGAAGATGCTTTCTCATTAGATTTTAATTTCCCAAACATGTTAAGGTGCATTGCCTTTTTTGCATGATAAGTTTATTTTATAGAGCCATCCCAATTAATATGCTTAGGTATCTCTGCTGACAGTGTTTCAGAAATAATAATAGCATGAATTTTAAAATTTTTCTAGCAATTTACTTGGCTTTAAATAATTCATCCTTCATATTAACTTCTATAAAACTCTGTAACAGTTTAGACACCACCCCAGCTTTCGATTCTGGCTGATAATTATGAGGTTTCTTCCTGTCAAGGAGTAGTAACAAAGGAGAGCCTCCTCTGCCTCTTTGAGTGAAAGGACCTGGAGGTGGAGGTCAAGAGAAGAGGCCATTTCCCCAGCCAAGGGGGCAGCTTATCCAGAAATGCACAAGTGCTGAAACAGGAATGAGCAAAAGATTGGTGAGCAATATCCTCGTTAAATGAACTCAGCTGGATTACTCACTTTTGACCCACCCTACCTATGAATGAAGAGGAAGAGGGAGGAAAGAGAGA
Organism: Balaenoptera acutorostrata; assembly: GCF_949987535.1. Lineage (NCBI taxonomy): Eukaryota > Metazoa > Chordata > Mammalia > Artiodactyla > Balaenopteridae > Balaenoptera > Balaenoptera acutorostrata. The sequence goes on from NC_080077.1 coordinate 19,403,062, forward strand.
GAAGAAGGAGAAGAAGGACATGATAATGCTGTTTGTTTTATGTGTCACACAGGCAAGAACACACTTTATTTTTTTAACATCTTCATTGGAGTATAATTGCTTTACAATGGTGTGTTAGTTTCTGCTGTATAACAAAGTGAATCAGCCATACATATACATATATCCCCTATCCCTTCCCTCTTGCGGCTCCCTCCCACCCTCCCTATCCCACCCCTCTAGGTGGTCACAAAGCACTGAGCTGATCTCCCTGTGCTATGTGGGTGCTTCCCACTAGCTATCTATTTTACATTTGGTAGTGTATATATGTCCATGACACTCTCTTACTTTGTCCCAGCTTCCCCCTCCCCATGTCCTCAAGTCCATTCTCTAGGGGCAGGACAGGAATAAAGAACACACTTTTGAATTAGGGGTATTGCTGGAGGCAACAAATCCTCAAATGTATTTAAGTCATTTTTGTTGAGTAAGAACATAAGTAGGTAGAAAAAGATTATGAGATTCAAAAGATTATTACTTCAATGTTTAATTTGTATTACTCATGAAATATTACCTTAGCTGAACTTGAATTTTATCTAGCGTGTCCTTCGATCATCAGGTTTTTCCTCACTACTGGACCATTCCTTCCACCCCACACCCTCCTCCAGCTACCATCTTCTTTCTTTCCTTTTTTTCCCCCATTTATAGAAAAAAAAATTACAAAAGCTGTCTATCCTTAGTTCTTCCACTTGTACTTCTCTTATTCTCTGTTGCAAGGATAACAGTGATCTTCCCGTAATTAGTCTACTGGGAAGCTCTGGGTTCTCATCTCATTGGCCCTCTCTCTGCGTTTGCACAGCAAAGGAGCTTTCCTCACTGACGCACTCTCATCTCTTCCTACTGGGCCATCTCTCTCTGGTTCCCCTCCTCTCTCTTCAGTCATTCTCTCAAATTTTTATGATTCTCCGTCATCCTCAATAACCACGATATGGCGGTGTTCCTCTGGGATCCTGGTTCTCTTCTTTACCTACACGACCCCCTAGGTAACATCATCAAGTCTTATGGTTTTATACATTGTCTGTATTTTGTTGACTCTCAAATGTTCACGCCTGACATGTGCTCTGAACTCCACTCTTTTATATCCACCCACCTACCTGCCATGGCCTAAACCAAACTCTCAATTCCCACCACAATTTGTTCTTCCAAAATATCTGACTGTCTCAGCAAGTGTCATCCCCATTTTTCTGTTGTTCAGGCCCCAAATCCTGGAGCCATCCTCGACTCTGTTCCTCTCTCACTCCCCGCATATAATCCTCCAGTCATTACCTTCACTCAATATTTTAAAAATATTTACTAACATTTACCTGCCATGTATCTGTTACTGTTCTGGAAGCTGCAGATACAGAAGAGAATAAAGCAGACGAGAGCCCTCCCTTCAAGTTCTGGTGACTTTAATAAAGATCCACGATCCAGCCATCTTTCATCTCCTTCACATCACCACCACAACCACCCTAGACAAAGCCACCCAAATGTCCCTGAAATAGTGCAGCAGCCTCGTGCTTCCACTCTTGTCCCCCGTAGTCTTTACTTACCATATTAGCCAGGGTGATCATTTGGAAACATAAATCAGATCATGCCTTTTCTCTGCTCATGACTCTCCAGTGGCTCCTCATCTCACTTAGTGCAAAATCCAAAGTCCTTAACAAAACCCACAAGGCTCTCTATGACCTGGGTCCTGCTGTAGCTCCGACATCCCCTCCAGCACCCGCCCCTTCTCTGACGTTGCTCCAGTCAAGTCAGCCTCCTTGGTCTTTCTCTCAACCCTTTAAACAACCCATAGCACATGACCTTAGTTCTTGCTGCGCGGCATATTCCCACACTTCAGATGGTCCCTAAAGCATCACCTTACTGAGCAGGCCTTCCCTTATCTTTAATACAAAAGAGCATTCGTACCTTCATCACTCTGTATTCCCCCTCCCTGTTTTACGTCTGTCTGTATGTACGTCTTGGCAGCCTCTTCTATCTAGAATGTGAGCCTTTGAAAGCTAGGACTTTGTTTGGCTCACTGCTGTATCTGCATCTCCCAGAGCAGTGCCTGGAAAATAGTGTGCACTCAAGAAATATTTACTGAATTATCTTCAGTCCTGGAATCCTATAATTTGTTAATTTACAAGTGTGTTGACATAAAGTCCCTTTGGGGACTGCATTTGCGAGCCAGCGAATACCAGATAAGTGTGCCGTTGACAGCTCAGGAGCAGAGAGACTCAGATGCCCTGTGACCTCAGTAACATTCTGGTCTATCAAAATTAAGCGTAAACTTTCAAATCTAAAGATGAAGTATCCCATCTCTCTGTTGTGACTGGTTTCTCATATTAGCTAAACTATTAAACAAAGAGCCTGTTGTAAATATGAGTTACAAAGTCCCTGGGAAGTGGTACAGGTAATTAGCAGTCAGTGATTTATAACCCTTGAATTAAATTAATCACCTCGAAATTAGACATGTGGATACACTATGCAGGCACGTGAACTACATACAACGGGGATAAATGCATGCACTTTGATTCTTCGATAGTGAGCTATGTAGGACACCATTTCAGTCTATCATAAAGGCAAGAGCAGTTGAGAAATCTTGGATAAAAAGGCTCCATATGCAGATACTCTCAGAAAATAAATAAATAAATAAATAACTTGGGTGCCCTGAAAGGACTAATTTAAATAAAAAGAGTATTCATGCAATCAGACCAGTGGTCTCTTTTTTTTATGTTACCTTTTACTTTATTTTCACATGCTTAAGTATTTTCAAGTGAATTACAGACATCATGATGTTCCATCCCCAAATATTTCAGTATAAACCTTTAAGAAAAACAGAATATCTTTAAACGTAACCAAAAGTAGATTCTTTGCATCTAATACCCAGTTCATAATCAAATTTGCTCAATTGTCCTTCAAGAGTTTATACAATTGTTTTTTCACAGCCAAATCCATTCCGGGATCTGGTGTTTTGTCCCTTGATTTTTTTTTAAATGCAGGCCAGTCCTTTCTTTTCTTGACCCTGATGTATGGAAAAGCCAGGGCCATTTGTCCTGTCAATTGTTCCACCTTTAGACCACTGGTCTCTTATTTAGCCACAACTACCCGACTGACCACCACCTAAGCACCAGCCACATGGAATGTTTTACCTTTCTGTGTCTTCTTTGATAGCTCTGAACTTTTACATGTACTTTTATGCTTGGTCTGCCCTTGCCCCATAATCTGTCTACCCCAAATTCTGTCTGTAAGATCCAGTTCCAATACAGTCTTCTTGGTAAACTCTTTTCTGAATCCTATGATCGATTTAGTTGCTTTTTCTCCTCTGTCATCATATTCATTTGTACGTGTGTCTATTACAGAAACTCAGTGCATTAACTGGCTTGTGACTTTACCTCATCTCTGTTGGCTTCTTGAGGATAAGAAATATTTTCATTATTGTTGTGCCTCCAGCACCCAACCTAATGTCCTCTGATAGTGAAATATCTTCCCATAACTTTGTTGAAATTAAGAAAATAACCTTAAATATGATGTCATCTATAAAGTGTGTTGTAAACTTCTAAAGATCCTAGAATATCACATAATGCAAACCTGTTCATATGAAACATGATACATCAGAATAATCTCTTTTCCTATCTCAGAAACACAGACTAGGTAGTAGACCATAATTTTTTTATGTTGGTAAGCACCTGTTTACAATAATATAAAGCCTTTTCATCGCTTTTTCTGTTGAAGAGCATAAAACATCATATTGGGATCAATTCAGTCATCCTCATAAGATTCTCCATTAAATAGGAAGGAAGCGGTGATTCCCAGATTGATTTTCATCTTATGTTGGGTTTATAGATGATAGAACTATAGATTCCCAGATTGATTTTCGTCTTATGTTGGGTTTATAGATGATAGAACTAAAGCATCGGCTGGTAGAATGGCTTACTCAGTTATTCGGTATGCTATAATTACCTATCTATTTTACTTGCTTTTATTTCCCTTTTAGAACTTCATCCCTAGTTTTTGTACCTCTCTTGGTAATATCTGGATATTGAAGAAACTTTAAATTTCAAAACAGTGATCATTAATTGTTTCTCGAATGTCTTAGAAGTAATCTCTCCCTTCTCTTTTTTTCCAAATAGTGTGTTTCTTTTTCTTTTTTCCTTTTTTTTTTTTAACAATGACCAGATTTGGCTTTGTATTATTATTATTATTACTAGCTTTTCAACTCTTACATGTGTACCTGGCCTCATTTTTAGACGTTTATGACTCTCGTCCTAGCAGAGAGTGCTTTAAGGACAAAGACTGTCGTTCATTTTTTGTAAACCTCTAATCCTAGAAGGTGCTTCACTCTTGTAAGCTGCCTGTGTGAGACAGTCTTAGGTTCTTTAGGATCTCGGATCTCGATGAGACAGGAATGGCAGGACATTAAAAGAAAAACCAAAGGCCTATACATTCTCTTTATTCCTCACTAACTACGATGCTAAATACTCCACAGCAGGCCCTGGCAATGCTGTCAGCCCCCTGCCACGGGGGAGATTCTTCAAAGCTCACATGTGCTTTGACACCTCAGGGTGGGTGGAGCTGCCTTGGATAAAGCTGTTGCTATGTTCCCAGTCTGTAGCCAAACCCCACAGGGAAGCCCACTAGTACTTCCAGCAGGGAGAGGGTGTTCTCATCACTTCTATTTATAGCCCCCGCGGTAGGATCTGGGCTTCCATGGTAGCATGCAATTATAATTTCCGATTGCCTTATTTGAGCTACAAAGGGACAAACTTTTCCCTCATATCTGTAGAAGTATAAAACACCAGCAAGCATGATTTCTCAACAAAAAATCTTTCTACAGCTTTGCAGACACTCCTTTTTCTTCCCTCATTGCAGATAGGAAGGACACAAGGACAGGACCTGTTAACCTCCTGTGTTCCTGTGAGAAGGGAAATCATTTCATACCCAGGGGGCTCAGGTCACAAGTAGAGTATTTATCCCAGCATCTCCCTAAGAAGGCACTTGATATATATTGATAGAATTAAATTATTATTTCATGCCCTCTCTCCCTCTGCTTCTCTGCCTGACTGTAGAATTGATTTTACCACAGTACACAAGTCAGGTGCTTAAAGATGCTTGTTAAGTAAAATAAATTTGTTAGCCACTTCTAAAGAGCTGCTGAAATTAGAGACTGGAATTTCCATTTCTCTCCACCTGATTTTTTTTTTTTTTTTTTTTTTGGCCTGATCCATTTTGGCACAATGGTTCATAGATTCTGACTTCATTGTGATTTGCAAAAAATAACCTATTCTTTCCCCTGCAGATCCAATTCTCTAAGAAGCCAATGGCATGTCTCAGGGCTCCTACTCCCTGAGATCTCCCCTGGAGATCCACATTTTCTTGCCAGAATATCTGGATATATTTTGATAAACTCTTGACCTTTTAACTTTGTCCTTGTCTCCCACCACAGATCTAACTCTGCTTGGAGCCCGTCTCTAAATCTCAATGTGGTCTGGAGATTGGGTGAAACAAGACAACTTTTATCTCATGGGCTATAATCTAGGGAAAGCTGGTTTATTTTGGGGGGGAAAATTCTCACTGATTCACCATTAAACAGGATTTAATATCATTGCTTTGGACAAGTGTACTAGATAGGGTCAGAGTTAACCCCTTCCCTCTCTATTTATCAGAATTCCTGAGAAGGTCAATGTGGGTAGAAAATAGTCATTTCCCCAAACTTATCTTTTTACATAATGCTTCCTGAACCTATTTGTGACCCTAATTCTACTGTTGAAATGAGGCTGTAAGGGTGACTAGACTTGAATGAGGTTATCAAATTCTGTCAGTGATGTATTATTCTGTGATGTTCTTTGAAACCCTCACTTGATGTTTTGAGAAAAGAGCATCCCATCCATCCCTTACCAGTAGATCATTGATTTAAAAATCAATATTTAGTGTTTGGGGAAATCTGCATCTTTCCCTGTCTATAAATAGTAATAACAACAATGTTGGACAGGTTTTTCATGTAGTATCATTTGAAGTGGAGGGCAGAGAAAAGTTCCTACAATTTTATCAAATTTAAATCTTAATACAATTTAAAGATAAATAATAAATCCTTGCAGGATGTTCTGGGATGGCTGCCACAATCATTGGAGTAGATTTTTTGTTGGACGGTGTTAAGGATAGATCTCAATGGATTTATGGAGTGAGGGCTGGAGGTATTTTTCTGTTTTAAAATCCAAAGACAACTGCCCTCAAGGTAAATGTTATTCACTTTGATGAAAATGGCTGGTTTTTTTTCTGAACTATCAAAATTAAATTAGCTTTATGAGAATTAACTTTATGAGTTTAATTTGCAAAATCATCTGATGTACATTAACTCCAAAAATCATTTGACACAGTATCATCTGAATTAGTTCCCCTAGAAGATTTTACTAGTTGACACCAAAGCACCTCCAGCTTCAGGATCTTAATAAATCATGCCAACTGCCAAAATAATCCCATCTATTTTAATTGATTTGGGTTATGCCTGATTAGTGATGGTTAGCGTTCTTTATTTAGAGCTTAATTTAGAATTACCCACAATGAACATAAGGGAGATACGATAGTTTTTCAACTGTCCCAATGTGATGAAAAGCTGAGGGCTTTGTTTCATGGCTTTGTGCTCAGAAGAACCTAGGCTGGGGAATATTTAGACTGTTCCTGCTTTTCAGAAGGTGTGAAACGAAGTTCCAGGGCAAACTTTTTTCTTTGTTTGTTACGGTACTGACATCATCAAACTGTTCAAATGGGAACTAAACCTTTTTCAATTAACATGTTTTTCCTGTTTACAAGATCAGCTGTGGTTTAATCTATGTGGTCTTGTACAATTCCCCTGGATATTATTCTTCTATTTTAAGAATCATTTCACATGACTCTTTCTTAATTTTAAGCCATCCAAGGGCAACTCTCAGAGAATCTCTTCAATATCTTCAAATGTTTCTGAAGCTTGTTCATTTTGTCGGTGGGAATAGACAAAATGGGAGACAGTTGGACAGCAGAGTGTCTCTTACATCAGCTCTGAAGTCGTTTGTGTTCTCTAACCCTCACGGATTCTTCTTCAGATCTCAGCTGCAAACATTCTTCTCCCTCTCCCATAGCTCTGTGCAGAGTATTACTCATTATTTGTCTTAGGAGTCATGTTATTTTTAGTAGCTTAGTCAGGGGTTTAGGGATACAGTTTGAACAAATGCTACAATTCAAATAAAGAAAACCCCAAGTATTTCAGGCTCCCTGGCTTCTGACAGCAGAGAGGCAGGTAAGAAAGAAGGCAATTTAAATCTCACCATCATTTGTGACAAATGGCACAGGGGACTCCAGTACCTTCTATCTTACTGGCCTCTGAATGTCTCTCCTCATGAGTGTTCTGGCGTGGGCCCTCATCTTTTTTGTCTTACGGGAGAGTGACCACTCTTCACATGAGGTATCTCTAGAAGAGAAAAAGCTTCAGTACAGAGGGGTTTCTTCCACAACAGTCTCCCAGAAATGCTTGGAAGTGGCAATAGATTTGTCTTCTAAACAGCAGCTTGGCGGAAGGCGTATCATGGAACCAGCAGAATCTTCCTTTTCTTGCTTTTTCTTTTAAAATAGAAGCATTATTTCCTCTGGCAACGTATTTTAACCTACTCCAGGGATTCCCTTCAAATCTGCTATTTAGGAAAATGGACAGCAAGTGGAGAAGAGGTGATGTGAGGGTGATGGAGAGGGGAAGACCACTGCTTACTTCCTTAGGGAAGATAAACACGCGATCTGCAGTTAGAACACAGGGAATCCCAACATTCTGACACACAGTGGCTGTCGTGGTTTTTGTTGGGGAAAAAACTGTTATGAGCTGAATATTTGTGCCCCTCACCACAATTCATATGTTGAAATCCTTGCCCCCCAATGTGATGTATTGGAAGGAGAGGGCTTTGGGAAACGATTAGGTCATGAGGGCAGAACCTCCACGGATGGGATTAGTGCCCTCATAAAAGAGACCCCAGAGAGCTCTCTCATCCATGTCTACTGTGTGAGGACACATGGAAAAGATGGACATCTCAGAACCAGGAAGAAGGCTCTCAACAGACACTGAATCTGCCAAACCCTTCGTCTTGGACTTCCCAGCCTCCAGAACTAAACTGTGAGAAATCGATTTCTGTTGTTTATAAGCCACTCAGTCTATGGCACTTTGTTATAGCAGACTGGACAGACAAAAACAAAAACAATTTTATGTACTGCAGAATCTCAGTATTACTCTGAGCTATCATGTGGGTTGAAACCAACATGGTAGCTTATAAAACCTCCCTCTCCTTCTCTCTTTCTGTATAAATACACACACACACACACACACACACACATACACACACATATATATATACTTTCTAAAACAAGACTCAGAAGCTCTTGTTTTTAATGGAGAACCCCTGATTAAGGACAAGATGCAACCAACTTTCTTCAGCACTTTTCCCTGTTTTAATGTTTAAGACACACCTCCTTTAGGGAATGTTGCTGAGAGGAATCCCCTTTATTTCCCATCCATTTAATTATGTGCAAACTTTCCGCAGCAACTAATCTAGCCATGATTTGGAAGTGTGGCCACGTGCAAATTTTAATGTAGAATAAGATTCTTCCAACTCCTACTCCACTCATAGTGCTTAGACTATAGAGATGACAGGCTATTACACAACCTAAGTTGAATGTACATAGAGAAAGTAGAGTCAAAATGCCATCTTAGAAACTAGTACAGGGTCTAAATAAAAAGCAGGTTAAGTTGCACGTATTTGTGCACAAGTTGCAATAGTTCTGATTTTAAAAATACAGTTTAATAATTTAAAAAATCTTAGTTTTTCTCCTTGCTTAAAATGATCAAATGTAGCTTTCAGTTTAGTAGGCAACTGAAGGAAGATATGCATTTTGAAGAAACGTTGAAAATTACGCCCCTTTTAATAACATAATTAAGGTGTAATTAGTACTTAGGTATGGCCCTTACCATTTTCTAGTATGATTTTTCTTCTAGATTGAATTATTGGTTTCTCCTCCTTTATTTTGTTTTCTATAGATCTCTTTGCAATGGATGGAACAATCATTCCCTTTGCTAATTATTGCAATAAAAATGGAAAAATGTGTTTCATTGAAAAAATACTGGATTACTCTATCCTATAACATATTAAAAGTTGATGCCAATTATATCTAGACAATTTATGTAAGCATAGGAATTGACAAGTAATAAGATTGGAGAATTGTTGAGGGGTTTTACAAAATATAGCACAAAAACTAGAGTACTGTATTTCAAAATTTAAAAATCTCAAATTATGGGCATACTTGGCCATATGTACACACACATACATTTTCAAAAGATCTAGGCAATATATATTCTGTTAAGTCCCCTTTTCACTGAAAGGTTGGCATAGTATTCTTTTTTAGGGGATACAATGATCACTTTGACCATTATTTTTTTAATGTAAACCCAATAGTATTGTTTATGTCATGTAAAGCTATATCTAACATTAAATTCTCATATCATCAGTATTTGCCCTTGTAAATTAAATATGGATAAATTCTTAACAAACAAACATTCATCATGTGCTTTTTCTATGCCAGGTACACTGCTTCTCAAATGAAAAATGATTTAAGAAACTGAGATTGCCTAGTCTATAATAGACAAGATTGATGTAGACCTCTATAACACTGTTCACATATTTGAAAAACTGACTGTAGATAAGAGATTCACTTTACACAATGTAGCTCCAAAAGCAATAATATTCATTTTTATTCAGCAGACATTTATGAGACACTTCTATGTGCCAGTCACTGTCATAGATGCTGGAGATACCAAAGTGAATAAGACATTTTCTACACTCAAGAAGCAAACTTCTACTGAAACTCAAATAGGTGAAAGCTTCAAGGAAGACAGTTTCAGTTCAACACAAAGACTGATTCCCTAACAATTAGAACTATCCACAAATGTAACAAGGAGTCTTGTGAGCTCTCATCTCTAAGTTTAGCCGTAATTCTCCAGGATGGGTATAGTAGAAGCAGAGTCTAGGGCAATGGACTTAATAACTGTTTAATACTAGACACAAGTGAATGACCAAACATCATGAGGGTGCAGACATCAGGCCATGGCCAGTAGTGGAAAAGCAAGTGAGCCCTGTGAGCTAAGAGGAAACCCAGAAGTTGGGTCAGTAATAAAGGTAAAGATGAGTCAGGGGAAGAACCTCAGCAGTACAGGAAGTTCATGATGAAGTTTATTGACAGACACAGGTACCTTTGAAGCCTGTAAGAAATGCCTTATTAGTATGAAATAAAAAGACCTTCAAAGCCCCTAACAAAGGACCAAACAGATGTCAAAGTTAATGGGGTAGCCATATTTAGCAAATATAAGTACTTGTCACCCAGTTAACTTTGAATTTCAAATAAAAAACCAAATATTTTTTAGTATAAGCATGTCCCAAATATTGCATAGGACACATTTATACTAAAGTTTTTTATTGTTTACCTGAAATTCAATGTTAACTGGGTAAACTGTATTTTATCTGACAACCCTAACCAGATGAGCATCAGTCAGGATGGTGTAAAGGGGATCCATTCACAGGGTCAGGTTAGATTTATTCATTCAACAGGATTAATGGGGTACCTAATATTTGCCAGATACTATGTTAGCATTGGGAATACAAGAATGACCACGACAGACATAGCTTTGCTGCTCAATGATGTTACTGCCTAGTGGGAGAATAAGACCATTATATAAGTGCTATGATGGAGGAAGCACAGGGTATTATGTGAGCACACAATAGAAACATCCAACTCATTCCAGAGGGGCCAGAAAATCTTCCTTGAACGTATGACTAAACCCCAGACCTGAAGCATTTGTAGGAGTTAGTCAGAGGAAAGAGCAGTGTAAGTGTTACTGGTGGAGGAAACAGCAAATGTATGAGATTGAGCATGGATCATTCAAGAAAATGCAAATACGTCACTGAGACTGGAGTTTAAATTGCAATTTGGAGAGTTACATAAGATAAGTCTGGAGCAAGAACTAGATTATGAAGGACCTTGGAAGCAGAAAATTTGGATGCTATCCTATAGGAAATGGTAATCTCCAGAAGGCTCATCAGGCCAAGGATACATATGGAGGAGATCATGTGATCAAATTTGAATAAGAAATATAAGTAGGTCATTAGAATGGTGACATAGGCACCTCTGACTGCAGTTCCCTTTCACAGGAAGACCAACTAGCAACTATTCATAGAGCAAGACACCATGTAAAAATCCCAGAACATGGGAGTGTGGCTGAAGCAACCCCCTGGATCACAGAGACTTAGAAGGATTGCATTAGAAGGGTAAGAGGAATGGCTATGCTCTAACCAGATTGCCGCTCCCTCCAGGCCAGCAAGAGCTGTACCAAGAGGGCCCCCTTGGGCCTAAGTTTTCTCCAGTGGGAAAATGAGAGCCCAAGGTGTACATACAGATCCCCCAGTACTGAGGAACACTACATGGGCAGTCCACTGGAGTCTCGTCTCACAGGGATCACAGGAGGAATTGGTGGGACTTGACCACTGGTGATTAGATTCATCTGGAGAAGTGGGGGAGTGGGTTACAGCAACCAACACTCAGATCTTGGCAGACTACATTCCTCCTCTCAGCTATGCCCTAGTAGAGGTCCCAGCCAGTGGCTCTGCAGAACCAAGCTTGTGGCCCTGTCTGACCAAGGAGTCCAGTGGGTGGTTCTGCCTGATTCTGAGCTATACTGACTTGTAGAGCCTGTTCTTTGGCTCTGTGTTTTGCAGGGAAGCAAATTTGAAGTCTTGTCTACTGTTGAGCACAGCCACCAGTCCAGCTCAATGAGGTAGCCTAACCAGAGCACCCAGGGAGCTGCATAGCCCAAACACAAAAATGACAAACCTTTAGCTAGACTCACCAAGAAAAAAAAAGGGAAAGAACCTAAATAAATATAATTTTAAATGAAAGAAGAGACATTATAACTGATACCACAGAAATTTGAAGGATTAGAAGAGACTACTATGAAGAATTATACAGCAACAAATTGGACAACCTAGAAAAAAATGGGTAAATAACTAGAAACACATAGCCTACCAAGACAGAATCATGAAGAAGTAGAAAGTCTGAACAGACTAATAATGAATAAGAAGATTTAATGAGTAATTGAAAGTTCCCAACAAAGGAAAGCCCAGGACCAAATGGTTTCACTGATGAATTTTACCAAACATTTAAAGATTAATTAATGCCTTTCTTTCTCAAACTCTTCCAAAAAATTGAAGAAGAAGAAACACCCCCCAAATACATTTTACAAGGCCAGCATTATCCTGATACGAAAGCCACAAAAAAAAGCACTACAAGGAAAGAAAGCTATAGGCCAATATCCTTGAAGTATATAGATGCAAAAATTCTCAACAAAATACTAGTAAACCAAATTAAACAGCACATTTAAAGGATCTTACATCATGATCAAGTGGGATTTATCCCTGGGATTCAATGATGTTTCGACATAAGCAATAAATGTGATATATCACATTACTAGAATGAGAGATAAAAATCTTATTATCACCTCAATAGATGCAGAAATGGCATTTGACAAAATTCAACATCATTCATGATACATATTGTCAACAAATTGGATATAAGAAGGAATGTACTTCAACATAATTAAGGCCGTATATGACAACACACAGCTAACATCGTACTCGGTGGTGAAAGGCTGAAAGATTTTCTTTCAGATCAGAAACAAGACAAGGGGGCATACCCTCACCAGTCCTACTCAACATAGTAGTGGAAATTCTAGTCAGAGCAATTAGGCAAGAAAAAAATTAAAGGCATTCTGTCTCTATTTTCAGATGGCGTGATCTTATATATGGAAACCCCAAAAGACTCCAGCAAAATACTGTTGAATGTAATCAACTAGTTCAGTAAAGTTGCAGGATACAAAAATCAATATACAAAAATTAGTAGTGTTTCTATACACTAACAAAGAACTACCTGGAAAAGAAATAATGACCCCATTTATGATAGCATCAAAAACAATAAAATACTTAGCAATAAATTTAACCAAGGAGGTGAAAGAACTGTATGCTGAAAACTATAAGAAATTAATGAAAGAAATTAAAGAAGACACAAATAAGTGAAAAGAAATACTATGTTCATAGATCAGAAAAATTAATATTGTTAAAATGTCCATACTACCCAAAGACATCTACAGTTTCAATGTAATCCCTATCAAGATTCCAATGGCACTTTTACAGAACTAGAGCAAACATTTAGGAAGCCAAACAAACAGGATAAATGTATGGATTGTGTGTTAAGATACAATAAGGAATCAAAGGTAGTTCTAATTTTAATGGTTCTATTGTTTAGTTCTATTTTAAATTTTTCTGTCTGTGCCATTAGATAGTTGATAATGATGATTCCAGATGCTTTGAAAGGGAAGATTAGAGGAAAATGATCTCATTATGAATGAAAAGCAGACGGACTTTGAGGTTCTCTGACAAGAGAAGACGTCTCATATGCAGTTGTATTTACTGGCCTGGAGCTTCAGAGGAAGTTGTATCCTCAACATGTAGATTTGGTAAGTATCAATATACCCAGAGCAATTGAAATCAGAGGAAGAGAATTCTCAAAGAAGTTGGGAAATCAGACAGGCTTTAGCGAAAAGCCCTGTGGGACATCAACAATTACAATGGAGACTAAATTGAGAATCTGGAGAATCAACCAGTTGTGTGACATTCGACATAGCTTTTTATTTCTTTTTTTTCCTTCTTATTTATCTCACACCTTACTTTTATCATTTACAAATTGAGGAATAAATATAGGATTGTAACAGCACCTGACATAGGTAGACAGTTAATAAATTTAGCATTATAGTCTGTGCATAGCCATCGCCTTACCTTCTCCCCTGCTCTGTGTACAAAGTTCAATTTGTTTTACACCACAGTGGTTCTTAACATTTTTGTTTTGATTGAGCTTTGTGAAAAACTGATGCAAGCATGCTCTCTCTTTTTAGAAAAATGCATATGAAGAACGCAAAGCAAAAATTTGCATGCAACTTCAAGAGGCTCATGGATTCCCAAAGCCCATCCCTGACTCTATCTCTGCAGCATTACCTGAAGGAGGGAGACATTCAGATTGCATATGCGTTATTTTCCGCTTGGGTTCTGGGGCCCCAAGCCTAAATCCATTCCAGCTTTGCAGGTCACAGCACAGCCCCAGGAGTTCTTAGCTCTTACACTTAAGACACGTAGGTGCTCTTGTTCTCTGTGGACATATGCTGGATGGGAATGAGAATAGGCAAGGTGTGAAAAAGTTTTGTCATTTATTTTCCAATTGCCCCATTTGGTAACCAGGCAAAGGACATACTGTGTTTTGATATTCCAGCACCATCTATGATATGACTTCAGCTTCTTCGGTGTCCAATAGCAGTCCATTATTCATCCACATGTGAAAATCTACTGTCTTTTCTCTTCCCTGTTTTTCTTTCTCTCCCCAGCTTTCTTTTCTCTTTTTCCCTTTTATTCTAGAATTCTCTGGTTCTTTCTTTTAACTGAACACAATATGGAAGAAAAATGTAATTTGGGTTTACTGATATCTTTATTGAATATGTTTTATATTCCCTATTTGGAATTTTACATACTCACACCTTTATATGCTTCACTTTGACCCATCCAACACCCCTGCCAAAAGAGTGCTTCCAATTTATAGGCAGACTTGGATTAACTTTTTTCCATCATAGTTTCAGTCTTATTAATTTTAAAAAAAGTTCTTACTTCAGTTTTATACCTGGATTTCCCTCTAAATACTTTCAAAATCTTCTATTGAATTATTTCTTTAAAGAAATCAGGCACTTATTCTGCAAGCTATCTTGTGCTATATGCTTTTTTGGTTTTGTTTTCTAATTTTTTAAACTGTATTTTATTTTATTTTTCTGTTTTAGTCATTCCAAATTGAAAGGAGTTTGCTGGGGCTGATTCATTCTAATGGTAACCAGAATATATTTTTAAAGATAAATGTCCCTCAGTACTTCCTTCTTTCAAGCATCTATTTTAGAAGTCGGTGGCTGATGTCTCATAGTTCTTTCCAGATTGTATTTTTCATCTATCAGTAAAGCCAGTATCTTTATGACATATGGTAAGGAATGACCTTGAGTTTTTTCTAATAGATGAAGTGCAATCTCCATTTATAAAATTATATTAACACGTCTGCATATTTTTAAGTCTGTTGACTTTGCTTCTGTCATCAGAAGCCATGTTCAGGGGACAATAAAGACTGTCATTTTAAACTGTGTGTACACAAATCATTGGTAGCGTGCATCAAGCCATCTGCTCTGCCCCCCAATTTTTTTCTTTTTCTTTTTTTATGCGCAACTGTGAAAAGGCTTTAAAATGATAATGTTTCATGCTTCCCATTTTCTCTGCTACAATTTTCATTACCTTGTCTTATGAAAATGTTACTTCTGATGAATTAGGTGCAAAATTCCAGTGTTAGATTGATTCTTTCCCTTCCACATTTCGCCTGTCATTTAAACCAGTAGCTCTTCTTCAAATGTTATACAATCTCTGCTGGAACATAATTATAATTTCAATAAATCTGATTGCTATTTGAAATCTATATGTACTAATGCATGCAGAGCCTGATTATTTCAAGAAGATGGGCTATTCTATTGCTGCTTTATGTAGTGTGAAGAAATGACACGGTAGTAACTTTAACCATTTTGATTCTGAATGGAAGTGAATACCTAGTTTCATTATATGGACTTCCCTTGGTCCCCACATTCTTCTTTTTCTCCTCTCCTAATCCTGATTATTGAACAAAATTAAACAATTTATGCTGCAAAATTACTATCACTAACCTTTGTATAGTAAGTTCACATATGTTCTTAACGTAACATCAGGATTCTTTAATAGTAAAAAGCAAGATTTTTCTTCTCTCAAATTCTTGGGGAGTAGTTTTGTTTACAACGGATTCATCTTTTGAAATTCCTTTCTTTTGACATCCCAGAGGGAAAGAAGTGTATCAGATGTGACCTAACTTTCTGTAGTGCTCAGCCAACTCATCTGTATGCGTTCAAATCGGTTTCCAAAGAAGATGGAGGTAGGGCTGCCATCTCAGCATCAGGGCAAAGTCAAAAAAATCTATTCTTTTGTTACAAGCCTTTGAAGAAAATCCCACCTCTATCAGCCAGATATTAAAACAAAAGTAATAGTTCTATTTCAAATAATGAATATCAGAAAACTTAAGTTATAACAGAATCCATGTTTTCCATATGAAGCAGATGTATCAAGGCAGCAACCTTCAGAATTCATGGTCAAGAATTCTGAAGAAATTTCCAAAGATGCAGACTCCTCCCACACCTATAATAAAGATGTGTGGAGGACTTTGGGGATGTAACATCTGGGGTCCCCAGAGACTGAGGAGCCTGAACTCTGCTGGTGTCCTCAAATGCCCTAAATTCTCTCCTTCCCCTACTTCCTGCATCTGTCAAAATGACTCCCTTATGGTGGGTAGTGATATATTGACACGGTTGTACTAATATGTAACTAATCAAAAAAAAATTTTTTTTTATTAATTAATTAATTTATTTTTGGCTGTGTTGGGTCTTCGTTTCTGTGCCAGGGCTTTCTCTAGTTGCGGCGAGCGGGGGCCACTCTTCATCGCGGTGCGCGGGCCTCTCACTATCGTGGCCTCTCTTGTTGCGGAGCACAGGCTCCAGACGCGCAGGCTCAGTAATTGTGGCTCACGGGCCCAGTTGCTCTGCGGCATGTGGGATCTTCCCAGACCAGGGCTCGAACCCGTGTCTCCTGTATTGGCAGGCAGATTCTCAACCACTGCGCCACCAGGGAAGCCCACTAATCAAAAATTTAACCTTGTCTAGGACAGTTTGCATCATAGAAAACTTAACCTTGCCTAGGACCGTTGCATCATAGTTATAGGGGAGCTCCTATAACCTAAAGGAGTTTTCAGGGATAGCCCTGGAAAGAAGCACACCTGAAGGGATTTCCAATAAACAGAATGAAGGCCAAGGAGACTAATGTATCTAAATGGGGTATTTCTGCTAGTACTTTATTTTGACTCTGGATACTGTAGAAGGTCCTTGGCGTATAAATTAATGAGCCACTTGTAGACCTGTGGTTCCTGAAGACTGCAGCACTGAACTTCCTGTGGTTTTATTATGACAAAATTTTTTAGAGAAATTTCTACCAGTTTGGATCTTGTTTTGATGAAGTCATAGGGTGAGGAGGATTAGAAGAGGTCTGTCTTCTGACTACTCCGTGTATAAAGATGATGGACAAAAGGAAACTAACATGTTAGCCATTTTATATGTATTTGCTTTCATTCTTACAACAACCAAGTAAAGTAGGTCCTATGGTTACCTCATGTTATAGACAAATAAACTGAGCTAAGATAAATTCAACAATTTGTTCAAAATTCTTTAGGGACAAAGACCAAGTCTCTAAGTAGCCTGAGCTGATCTTGCCTGAAAGTGCCCAAAACAAGAGAATTGCATTTCATCTTATCATTGGCTACCAAAGGTAATAGTTGGATGTGACTTTTTTCACAAACTAGTCCATTCCTCTCACTTGACAGGTAAGGCCAGAGGCAGGAATCACACAGCAGAATGTCAGGCTCAAACTAGACCCCAGACTGCTTTAAATGTCAGATACCATGGCCAAGGGCTCATTTTTCTCCGTTTCTTTATAGGGGCCCAAGAATTCTGAAGCTCTGAATGATGAGAACTGAAATCTCAGAGACTCATTAAGAAATTTAAGATGATTTGAACTAATAGATTTTGGTCTGTATTCACCTCTATGGAGCCGGACTGCCTGGGTTCATGTCGTGGCTTCATCACTTATTGTTGTATGCCCTTGGGCAAGTTGCTTGATCTCCCTATGCCCTTTTCTTTGTCTGTGAAAAATGGGAATAATAATAACAGTAACCTGTTTCATAGGGTAATGTAGGCATTTAACAAATTAATAAAAATCTACCAAGAGCTGAAACATATGGTAGAATTAGCAGAAAAGGACACTAAAATAAATTACTACAAATATATTCTATGTATTAAAAAAATTAAGTAGAGACAGGATGACTAAAGGTAGCGTAATATCCTGGAACAGAAAAAGGACATTAGGTAAAAAATAAGGAAATCTGAATAAAGTATGGACTTTAGTTAATAATTATGTGTGAATATTGGTTCATTAATTGTAGCAAATGTTCCATACTAATGTAAGATGTTAAAAATAGAGAAAACTGGGTATGAGGTACATGAGAACTTTGTGTACAATCTTCCCAATTTTTCAGCCAGTCTAAAACTGTTCTAAAAATAAAGTCTATTTTTTTTAACATCTTTATTGGAGTATAATTGCTTTACAATGGTGTGTTAGTTTCTGCTTTATAACAAAGTGAATCAGCTATACATATACATATATCCCCACATCTCCTCCCTCTTGCGTCTACCTTCCACTCTCCTTATCCCAGTCCTCTAGGTGGTCACAAAGCACCAAGCTGATCTCCCTGTGCTATGCAGCTGCTTCTCACTAGCTACCTATTGTACATTTGGTAGTATATATAAGTGTCTCACTTTGTCCCAGCTTACCCTTCCCCCTCCCTGTGTCCTCAAGTCCATTCTCTACATCTCTGTCTTTATTCCTGTCCTTCCCCTAGGTTCTTCAGAACCTTTTTTTTTTTTTTAGATTCCATATATATGTGTTAGCATACGGTATTTGTTTTTCTCTTTCTGACTTACTTCACTCTGTATGACAGACTCTAGGTCCATCCACCTCACTACAAATAACTCAATTTCGTTTCTTTTTATGGCTGAGTAATATTCCATTATATATATGTGCCACATCTTCTTTATCCATTCATCTGTTGACGAACACTTAGGTTGCTTCCATGTCCTGGCTATTGTAAATAGAGCTGCAATGAACATTGTGGTATTTGACTCTTTTTGAATTATGGTTTTCTCAGGGTATATGCCCAGTAGTGGGATTGTTATGTTGTATGTTAGTTCCATTTTTAGTTTTTTAAGGAACCTCCATACTGTTCTCCATGGTGACTGTATCAATTTACATTTCCACCAGCAGGGCAAGAGGGTTCCCTTTTCTCCACATCCTCTCCAGCATTTATTGTTTGTAGATTTTTTGATGATAACCATTCTTACTGGTGTGAGGTGATACCTCATTGTAGTTTTGATTTGCATTTCTCTAATGATTAGTGATATTGAGCAGCCTTTCATGTGTGTGTTGGCAATCTGTATGTCTTCTTTGAAGAAATGTCTATTTATGTCTTCTGCCCATTTTTGGATTGGGTTGTTTGTTTTTTTCATATTGAGCTGCATGAACTGCTTGTAAATTTTGGAGATTAATCCTTTGTCAGTTGCTTCATTTGCAAATATTTTCTCCCATTCTGAGGGTTGTCTTTTCGTCTTGTTTATGCTTTCCTTTGCTGTGCAAAAGCTTTTAAGTTTCATTAGGTCCCATTTGTTTATTTTTGTTTTTATTTCCATTTCTCTAAGAGGTAGGTCAAAAATGATCTTGCTGCGATTTATGTCATAGACTATTCTGCCTATGTTTTCCTCTAAGAGTTTTATAGTGTCTGGCTTTACATTTAGGTCTTTAATCCATTCTGAGTTTATTTTTGTGTATGGTGTTAGGGAGTGTTCTAACTTCATTCTTTTACATGTAGCTGTCCAGTTTTCCCAGCACCACTTATTGAAGGGGCTGTCTTTTCTCCATTGTATAGTCTTGCCTCCTTTATCAAAGAAAAGGTGATATGTGCATGGGCTTATCTCTGGGCTTTCTCTCCTGTTCCATTGATCTATATTTCTGTTTTTGTGCCAGTACCATACTGCCTTGATTACTGTAGATTTGTAGTATAGTCTGAAGTCCAGGAGCCTGATTCCTCCAGCTCCATTTTTTTTTCTCAAGACTGCTTTGGCTATTTGGGGTCTTTTGTGTTTCCATACAAATTGTGAAATTTTTTGTTCTAGTTCTGTGAAAAATGCCATTGGTAGTTTGATAGGGATTGCATTGAATCTGTACATTGCTTTGGGTAGTAGAGTCATTGTCACAATATTGATTCTTCCAATCCAAGAACATGGTATATCTCTCCATCTGTTTGTATCATCTTTAATTTCTTTCATAGTGTCTTATAGTTTTCTGCATACAGGTCTTTTGTCTCCTTAGGTAGGTGTATTCCTAGGTATTTTATTCTTTTTGTTGCAATGGTAAATGGGTAATTAAATTTTAATTTCTCTTTCAGATTTTTCATCATTAGTGTATAAGAATGCAAGAGATTTCTGTGCATTAATTTTGTATCCTGCTACTTTACCAAATGCGCTGATTAGCTCTAGTAGCTTTCTGGTAGCATCTTAAAGATTCTCTATGTATATTATCATGTCATCTTCAAACAGTGACAGTTTTACTTCTTCTTTTCTGACTTGGATTCCTTTTATTTCCTTTTCTTCTCTGATTGCTGTGGCCAAATCTTCCAAAACTATGTTGAATAATAGTGGTGAGAGTAGGCAACCTTGTCTTATTCCTGATCTTAGTGGAAATGGTTTCAGTTATTCACCATTGAGAATGACGTTTGCTGTGGGTCTGTCATATATGGCCTTTATTATGTTGAGGTAGGTTCCCTCTATGCCCACTTTCTGGAGAGTTTTTATCATAAATATGTGTTGAATTTTGTCAAAAGCTTTCTCTGCATGTATTGAAACTATCATATGGTTTTTCTCCTTCAATTTGTTAATATGGTTTATCACAATGATTGATTTGTGTATATTGAAGAATGCTTGCATTCCTGGGATAAACCGCACTTGATCATGGTGTACAATCCTTTTAATGTGCTGCTGGATTCTGTTTGCTAGCATTTTGTTGAAGATTTTTGCGTCTATGTTCATCAGTGATATTGGCCTGTAGTTTTCTTTCTTTGTGACATCTGGTTTTGGTGTCAGGGTGATGGTAGCCTAATAGAATGAGTTTGGCAGTGTTCCTCCCTCTGCTATATTTTGGAAGAGTTTGAAAAGGATAAGTGTTAGCTCTTCTCTAAATGTTTGATAGAATTCGCCTGTGAAGGCATGTGGTCCTGGGCTTTTGTTTGCTGGAAGATTTTTAATCAGTGTCAATTTCAGTGCTTGTGATTGGTCTGTTCATATTTTCTATTTCTTTCTGGTTCAGTCTTGAAAGGTGCTTTTCTAAGAATTTGTCCATTTCTTCCAGGTTGTCCCATTTTATAGGCATATAGTTGCTTGCAGTAATCTCTCATGATCCTTTGTATTTCTGCAGTGTCAGTTGTTACTACTCCTTTTTCATTTCTAATTCTCTTGATTTGAGTCTTCTCCCTTTTTTTCTTGATGAGTCTGGCTAATGGTT
The DNA here is from genome assembly GCF_949987535.1 of Balaenoptera acutorostrata. Lineage (NCBI taxonomy): Eukaryota > Metazoa > Chordata > Mammalia > Artiodactyla > Balaenopteridae > Balaenoptera > Balaenoptera acutorostrata. Next base: position 19,424,433 of record NC_080077.1, read on the forward strand.
TATCAATTTTAATTATCTTCTCAAAGAACCAGCTTTTAGTTTTATTGATCTTTGCTATCATTTCTTTCATTTCTTTTTCATTTATTTCTGATCCGATCTTTATGATTTCTTTCCTTCTTCTAATTTTGGGGTTTTTTGTTCTTCTTTCTCTAATTGTTTTAGGTGTAAGGTTAGGTTGTTTATTTGAGATGTTTCTTGTTTCCTAAGGTAGGATTGTACTGCTATAAACTTCCCTCTTAGAACTGCTTTTGCTGCATCCCATAGGATTTGGGTCATCGTGTTTTCATTGTTGGTTGTTTCTAGGTATTTTTTGATTTCCTCTTTGATATCTTCAGTGATCTCTTGGTTATTAAGTAGTGTATTGTTTAGCCTTCATGTGTCTGTATTTTTTACAGATTTTTTCCTGTAATTCATATCTAGTCTCATAGCATTGCAGTTGGAAAAGATACTTGATACGATTTCAATTTTCTTAAGTTTACCAAGGCTTGATTTGTGACCCAAGATATGATCTATCCTGGAGAATGTTCCATGAGCATTTGAGAAGAACGTGTATTCTTTTGTTTTTGGTTGGAATGTCCTATAAATATCAATTAAGTCCATCTTATTTAATGTATCATTTAAAGCTTGTGTTTCCTTATTTATTTTCATTTTGGATGATCTGTCCATTGGTGAAAATGGGGTGTTAAAGTCCCCTACTGTGATTGTGTTACTGTTGATTTCCCCTTTTTTGGCTGTTAGTATTTGCCTTATGTATTGAGGTGTTCCTATGTTGGGTGAATAAATATTTACACTTGTTATATCTTCTTCTTGGATTGATCCCTTGATCATTATGTAGTGTCCTTCTTTGTCTCTTGTAATAGTCTTTATTTTAAAGTCCATTTTGTCTGCTATGAGTATTGCTACTCCAGCTTTCTTTGATTTCCATTTGCATGGAATATCTTTTTCCATCCCCTCACTTTCAGTCTGTATGTGTCTGTAAGGCTGAAGTGGGTCTCTTGTAGACAACATGTATAGTGGTCTTGTTTCGGTATCCATTCAGCCAGTCTATGTTTTTTGGTTGGAGCATTTAATCCATTTACATTTAAGGTAGTTATCGATATGTGTGTTCCTATTACCTTTGTCTTAATTGTTTTGGGTTTGTTACTGTAGCTGTTTTCCTTCTCTTGTATTTCCTGCCTAGAGAAGTTCCTTTAGCATTTGTTGTAAAGCTGGTTTGGTGGTGCTGAATTCTCTTAGCTTTTGCTTGTCTGTAAAGTTTTTAATTTCTCTGTTGAATGTGAATGAGATCCTTGCTGGGCAGAGTAATCTTGGTTGTAGGTTTTTCTTTTTCATCACTTTAAATATGTCCTGCCACTCCCTTCTGGCTTGCAGAGTTTCTGCTGAAAGATCAGATGTTAACCTTATGGGGATTCCCTTGTATGTTATTTGTTGTTTTTCTCGTGCTGCTTTTAATATTTTTTCTTTGTATTTAATTTTTGATAGTTTGATTAATATGTGTCTTGGCATGTTTCTCCTTGGGTTTATCCTGTATGGGACTCTCTGTGCTTCCTGGACTTAATTGACTATTTCTTTTCCCATATTAGGGAAGTTTTCAACTATAATCTCTTCAAATATTTTCTCAGTCCCTTTCTTTTACTCTTCTTCTTCTGGGACCCCTATAATTAGAATGTTGGTGCGTTTAATGTTGTCCCAGTGGTCTCTAAGACTGTCCTCAACTCTTTTTTATTCTTTTTTCTTTATTCTGCTCTGCAGTAGTTATTTCCACTATTTTATCTTCCAGATCACTTATCTGTTCTTCTGCCTCAGTTATTCTGCTATTTATTCCTTGTAGAGAATTTTTAATTTCATTTATTGTGTTGTTCATCATTGTTTGTTTGCTCTTTAGTTCTTCTAAGTCCTTGTTAAACATTTCTTGTATTTTCTCCATTCTATTTCCAAGATTTTGGATCATCTTTACTACCATTACTCTGAATTCTTTTTCAGCTAGACTGCCTATTCCTTCTTCATTTCTTTGGTCTGGTGGGTTTTTACCTTCCTCCTTCATCTGCTGTGTGTTTCTGTGTCTTCTCATTTTGCTTAACTTACTGTGTTTGGGGGTCTCTTTTTCACTGGCTGCAGGTTCATAGTTCCCGTTGTTTTTGGTGTCTGTCCCCAGTGGCTAAGGTTGATTCAGTGGGGTGTGTAGGCTTCCTGGTGGAGGGGACTAGTGCCTGTGTTCTGGTGGATGAGGCTGGATCTTGTCTTTCTGGTGGGCAAGACTGTGTCTGGTAGTATGTTTTAGGGTGTCTGTGACTTTATTATGATTTTAGGCAGCCTCTCTGTTAATGGGTGTGGTTGTGTTCCTGTCTTGCTAGTTGTTTGGCATAGGGTGTCCAGCACTGTAGCTTGCTGGTCGTTGAGTGGAACTGGGTCTTAGCATTGAGTTGGGGATCTCTGTTAGAGCTTTTGCCATTTGATATTATGTGGAGCTGGGAAGTCTCTGGTGTACTCATGTCTTGAACTTGGCTCTCCCATCTGAGAGGCACAGGCCTCACAGCCAGCTGGAGCACCAAGACCCTGTCAGCCACACAGCTCAGGAGAAAAGGGAGAAAGAAGAAAGAAAGAAAGAAAGAAAGAAAGAAAGAAAGAAAGAAAGAAAGAAAGAAAGGAAGAAAATAAATATATAAAATAAAAGTTATTAAAATAAAAAATAAAAAAATTATTAAAATAAAAAATTAAAAAGTAATAATAAGAGAAAGAAGGGAGAAACCGAACCAAGAAACAAATCCACCAATGATAACAAGCACTAAAAACTATACTTAAAAAAAACCAAAAACACAAAATGAACAGACATAACCCTAGGACAAATGGTAAAAGCAAAGCTATACAGACAAAATCACACAAAGAAGCGTACACATACACACTGACAAAAAGAGAAAAAGGAAAAAATATATATATATCTATATATTAAAAAAAAGGAGAAAGAGAGCAACCAAATCAATAAACAAATCTACCAATACCAAATGATAAACTAAGATAAACATAAAAGCAGAAACAAATTAGTTACAGAAATCCAACCCCAAGTCTACAGTTGCTCCCAAAGTCCACCGCCTCGATTTTGGGATGATTCGTTGTCTATTCAGATAATCCACAGATGCAGGGTACATCAAGTTGATTGTGGAGATTTAACCTGCTGCTCCTGAGGCTGCATGGAGTAATTTCCCTTTCTCTTCTTTGTTCGCACAGCTCCTGGGGTTCAGCTTCTGATTTGGCCCCGCCTCTGTGTGTAGGTCGCCTGAGGGAGTCTGTTCTTTGCTCAGACAGAACGGGGTTAAAGGAGCAGCTGATTCGGGGGCTCTGGCTCACTCAGGCTGCGGGGAGGGAGGGGTACAGAGGAGGCGGGGCACGCCTGCGGCGGCAGAGGTGTGCGTGACGTTGCACCAGCCTGAGGCGTGCAGTGCGTTCTCCCGGGGAAGTTGTCCCCGGATCACGGGAGCCTGGCAGTGGTGGGCTGCACCAGCTCCCGGGAGGGGCGGTGTGGAGAGTGACCTGTGCTGCACACAGGCTTCTTGGTGGCAGCAGCAGCAGGCTTAGTGGCTCATGCCCATCTCTGGGGTCCGTGCTGATAGCCGCGGCTCGCGCCTGTCTCTGGAGCTCCTTTAAGCGGCGCTCTGAATCCCCTCTCCTCGTGCGCCACGAAACAAAGAGGCAAGAAAAAGTCTCTTGCCTCTTCGGCAGCTGCAGACTTTTTCCCGGTCTCCCTCCCGGCTAGCTGCTGCGCACTAACCCCTTCAGGCTGTGTTCACGCCGCCAACCCCAGTCCTCTCCCTGCGATCCGACCGAAGCCCGAGCCTCAGCTCCCAGCCCCCGCCTGCCCCGGCGGGTGAGCAGACAAGCCTCTCGGGCTGGTGAGTGCTGCTCGGCACCGATCCTCCGTGCGGGAGTCTCTCCGCTTTGCCCTCCGCACCCCTGTGGCTGCGCTCTCCTCCATGGCTCCGAAGCTTCCCTCCCCCACCCACCCCCCTTTCTCTGCCAGTGAAGTGTCTTCCTAGTGTGTGGAAACCTTTCCTCCTTCACAGCTCCCTCCCAGAGCTGCAGGTCCCGTCCCTATTCTTTTGTCTCTGTTTTTTCTTTTTCCTTTTGCCCTACCCGGGTACGTGGGAAGTTTCTTGCCTTTTGGGAAATTTGAGGTCTTCTGCCAGTGTTCAGTAGATGTTCTATAGGAGTTGTTCCATGTGTAGATGTATTTTTGTTGTGGGAAGGAAGGTGATCTCCACGTCTTACTCCTCCGCCATCTTGAAGGTCTCCCCCAAGTCTATTTTTTTAAATGAGACTAACGAAAAATAATCCATCAAAAATTTAAATTTCCTACCCTCTTCCTTCCCCCAAATACCCACAAGGCACCAGGAAAAGGAGGTTCTATTTCCTCAAGGTGTTACAGGAGGGGCTGATCTTTACGCTGCTGTGTCTGCAGGTCTCTGGAGCCTCCTGTTAAGCTAGAGTAACTGAGTCTTCTATCATGCCCTCTTTCCGTGCTCCTCCTATAACTGAAGGTCTCTGAGTGAAGGGTATGTATGTGGCTGGCTTTTAAAGGAGCCCCTAAATATACCATGTCATCAGTTCTACTCTGCATGGTCACCCCAGAACATTGAAACTGTAAATAAGATATCCAGTCTTTTCCTCTTTTTTGGCTTTTTCTTTAGTCTATGTTGCTTTTTTTCTTTTTCTTTTTTAATTTACACGGAACCCATTTGTTCTAACATCAGCCCTGCTGAGAAGGAGTGTGGGGTGGTTGGGGAGAAACGGAAACCATGAGTTTCCACATCCTAGTCTCACTCCTTCCAAATTCCTCTCTTGCCCTACACAAATCCCCAGCTCCACTTTCTTCCTGGAGGAGTGTGAATTCCCATACATTTTTTTTTTCTACCTATGAATTATGGTAAAACTTTCTGTTGAGAATGAAACTATTTCCACCTGTTGTGTAAGGGAAACTATTAAAATTTGCAGAATCCTTTGACAAACTCTGGTTTTAAAGACTATTGTCAAATAAGGACTCAAACGTAGTAGGCTGAACAATAACCGCCTGGCTTTAGACTGGACCTTCACTGTTCTTCCCTGAAAATTTTAAGTTGCACAGTTTAGTCTTAATGTTTAAGACACTATAGAAAAGGGGGAAAAACGTACTACGTTACTGAAAGAAAAAATATATCAGGAAGAAATTCTAAAATGTTTTCTGTGTCACACTGATAAAAGGAAGTGCTGTTTTATTATTAAAAGTTATAGCTGAAACTTAACATTCCAGTACTTTGGAGGACTAAATAATGCATATGCTATTGGAAAGTTGTATAAGTGCTTGCAATTTTATTATATATACTTATGCTATAATGAATCACTTGATTTATTTAGATAAAGCCTTATTTTATATAAGGCTGTATTCAAGCTCTCTTATTAAAAAAGATGTGGACAAAGGAGTTCTCTAGATGGGCCTTAAATACTTTAATTTTATACTTGCAACACTCATTGCCTTAACAAAGTTGATAATGACAGAAATGATTTTTACCTGTTTGCAGAATCAACCTAAGCAGATGAACGCTACTACTGGCAAATTTGTACTTTTAAGATTAGTCTATTTGTCTTCTCATCACTTAAGAAATTGTATAGATTATACATTTAAGTGGTATACTGCTAGAGTACTTCTGAGATGATTGGTTTTGTGCTAGAAGGCTCTGTTTTTCATGATCTTCAGTCTGCATCTTTCTTCTGAGCTCCAGACCCTTTTTCGGGATGCCTGCATGGATATCTTTACTTGGCTGTCTCCTAAATGACACACACACACAAACACACTTTCTGTTCCCAGCAACCTCAAATTACTAGCTATGTCCAGAACATGTCATGGTCTTTGACAACAAGGGGACTTTCTTACCTCATTGTCTCTCTCTGAATTCCCTTGCTAGAATCCCACTTATCTATTAATGATTTACTTTAACAATTCCTTTAAGACTTACTTTTGTAAACTTTTCTTATCTCCCTATTCTCTCCTCCTCCAAAGAAATGTAATAACTTTTTTACATATTTCTCCCAAAGTGTGTGAGATCCTGGAAAGTAGAAGCCCTGATTTATTTGCCTACAAATAAATTGTTATACTAGATTGTCAAGCATGTGTGTGTGTGTGTGTGTGTGTGTGTGTGTGTGTCTTGCAGAGGTTGATGTGTTTGGAGTCACCTGTTGGCCAGGACTGGTCAAGATGAGTAGGAATAAGAAGACATAGACATTCATTTCTCTGTATGATAAAGTAACTAGTATTTGGGGATTGTGTTCTGGCTGTTAGAAGAGGTTTGGAAGATTATAGAGCGGTCTTGGGAGAAAGAAGGTGACCAACAACACAGCAGGAAATCAGGCCTAAGGAGAAGGACTAGAGACACCAAGTTACTCTTCTGAACGGTGATGTCTAAATTCTTATTTGCAAATAATTTTCTGTGCAATACTACTACCAAATCTTCAGTGAAATTTAAGTTGGCGGTGCCTTGGGAAATGAGGGGAAGGCTGGATGATTTGTTTGGAGTAAAGCTATGCAGACAGAGGACACAGCAAGAGAGTGAAGTGCCAAAGCAGGCTTACCAAAGACTCAGTCAGGACAGTAATAAAAGCTTGAGGTGTCCAAGAGAATGGAAAGATATTCTGAATATCAGGAAATTTTACAAAGCATGCTAGAGCTTTCAAGAAATTTGAGATGAAATATCAAATAATTTTATTGGCTATTAAAGGAAAAGCCCCCAGAATGTTAGAGGATTTGAGAAGATTCTACTCCTACAAAGTTTAAGAAAGTTTAGCATTGAAATTAGAAAATAATATATTAAATTCCATTTTTTATGGTGCCAAAATAACATGCTTTCCCAACAACAAGTTTCTCTTCACTTAAGAGATATGAGACCATTTCCATGTTTTTGAGATTGACATCTCTAAAATACCCACAATTCTAGAGAGGGATTCAAGCACCTACTCTAAGGTGTGTGGCTTTTCTGGTCCACATATTTGGGGCACCCAAATCTCATAAGTTTATTTAGCAATAAATATTGAGGGAATTGTTTACCCTGGGATTTATGATGACAAGGTGATCATTATTTGATAATGAATGTATCCGCCATATGACAAGAACTAAATAAATGTCACTAAATATTTATTTTAAATATATATTATATTAAAATATATATTAAAATTGGTGAAAACCAAAGTCAAAGAGAAAAATCTTAGAAGAAGGCAGAGGGCAGCAAAAGACACATTTACATTTAAGTAAAAACAATGCCTGACTTTTCCAGAAAAACTATGGAGACCATAAAACAATGAATCATAAATTTTAAATGCAGAAAGGAATTAGCTATTAACTTAGGGAGAACATCCTTCAAATTAAGGCATACCAAAGATACTTTTAAGCAAGAAAAATCTGGGAGAATAATTACCAATAATCACACACACACACACACAATTACAGGAAGTTCTTCATGTAGAAGAGAAATTATTACATTTGGAAGAACAGAAATACATGATTTACCCTTCTTGGGGTTCATAGAACTTCTCCAATCTGTGGATTGTTATTTTCTTACGTTTTGAAAACATTGTTAGCTATTATCTCATCAATTATTGTCTCTGCCTTTTTGCATTCTCCCCTCTTTCTGAGATTCCAGTTGTACATATATATTTGTAACTTTCTCCTTTGGATGGCTTAAGATATTTTCTATATTTTCATCTTTTTTTGCCATGCTTTAATCTGTATATTTTCTAGTGACTTGATTTTTAGTTCATAATTCTCAATTCTGCTACATCTAATTTACTATTAAACTCTTATCCTCTTAAGGAGTTTATTATGTCATTTGCTGTATCTTAAAATATTTTGTTTTCCTAGAGCATTTTCATACAGCTCAATTTTCTATTGAATTTTTTCCATCTTGACACCCTCCATCTTGTCATTGTCTTCTCATCTTGTATTGAATACGTTAACCAATTATTTTAATGTTTGTAAATGATAACATATATATGTCACTTATAGGTCTGTTTTTTATTGTCTGTCTTTTCCTCTTGGTTTTTGGTCAGTTACTCTTGGGGTATGCTTGACCATTTTTTGATTTAATTACAGATAATTTGTATAAAATATATAATATGTATATTGAAGCTCTTATTGACATTATCTTTTCTCATAGAGAATGTAATTTTGCTTTCAGGAAAGCTATTAGAGTAGGGAAAGGTCATATAGGATTCAAAGCTGGATTTCACCCTTTTGTGAGTGTGAGTCTCTTTCTAGTCGGAACTGATCCTTAGAGTATATATCTTTCAGGCTCCATACTGGAAACTAGGATATCCTTGCCTAGCCCTGAACTGTAATTTCTGTCTTTATGGTCCCACAAGATTGCCAGAATTTCTATTCATCTTGCTAATTTCTTACCCACCACACTCTGCTTGTCCTCTTAGCCTCTCTAGCTCAAAGTGCTTAAAAATGCCTTAAGGGGTTAAGTAGTTGTAACGTGGGGCTTGGGCTTCCCTGGTGGCGCAGTGGTTGAGAGTCTGCCTGCCAATGCAGGGGACCCGGGTTCGAGCCCTGGTCTGGGAGGATCCCGCATGCCGCGGAGCAACTAGGCCCATGAGCCACAACTACTGAGCCTGCGCGTCTGGAGCCTGTGCTCTGCAACGTGAGAGGCCGCGATGGTGGGAGGCCCGCGCACCACAGTGAGGAGTGGCCCCCGCTTGCCACAGCTGGAGAAGGCCCTCACACAGAAACGAAGACCCAACACAGTCATAAATAAATAAATTTAAAAAAAAAGAAAAAACAAACGTAATGTGGTGCTCGCTCGTTTGTTTTCCTTTATTCCAGGATCCTAACTGTTGAAGCCTTGGCTTCCTTGGTATCTCTTCAATGGTATCAAGCAGATTTTTTTTTCCCCAACTTTTCTGTTTCTTCACCAGCCATTTATGGTGGAGGTATTGCTCTGTAATGAGTTACTCCAACATTACAAGTTAAGCAACTCTGAAACAGTTTTCATTTTCAACTTTCAGTATCTTTATTTTCCTAGAACTGGACACAATTAACTCTTCGAAGCAGGCCACTCCTCAATATCTTAAACCTTATAATTCAGACTCTTGTTTTAACAAACTCTAACGTGTGATTTTTAAATGTAAGAATGCATTCAAGAACAGGGAAACCAAGTTTAAGGGATTATACCAACACATTTCCTCAATATTAATAGAACTACATGAAGTTAAATACCCTGTGTATAACATATGAGTTTTAATATTGCAGAACTTTGACTCTCTTATAAGAGAGTAACTCACATAACAAGTTACTCTTTACTTTTCTATCCCAAGCAATATGAGATATTACAAATGATAGATCACATCTGTAACATTTCACTGTGTATTTAAATCAATTTAAGAGACAATACTCTCTATTGTATATAGGTCAAAAAAACAAAAAGACAAAAAACAAAACAACACTTCCATCCCTGCCCTGAAAATAATCAGTTAACTCTGAAATAAATTAATCAAGTTTCAGCGAATGGAACAGCAGATATAGGTCACAGGCAACTTTTCCCCTTAAGCCTCTTTCCTAAGCAATTTTATGGAAAGTTTTGGTGTTGGCCAAAAGAAGACACCGGTTTATTATTCAACTTTGTTTTAATGGGTTTCAACATTCTCTGACAGATTTTGGTTAAGATATTTCCATTAAAAGTACTGATTTAAAAATCTAACAACTTAAAACTACCACATCAAAAAATGGTCGACAAAATGTTCCTTTCTTTCTGAAGGTTTTACAATGCATTTATATCATTAACCAGCCTTTTACTATTAAACTTAAATGGCCAAATGAGACAAACAGTTCTGAGCTATTCTTCCACAGCCAATTAAGACAGCTCAGTGTTCTATTCATTTAGTCATCTGATTTTTCTGAGCAGATTTGTTGACCTAGCCAGCTCCAGAAGCCTTCTTGCCCACTGTCATTATTACATCCACAGCAACTGTCTGCCTCATATCATGAGCAGCAAAATGACCCAGAGGAGGAAAGTCAGAGAGACTCTCAACACACATAATTCTGTTACAAACATCCTCAGTGATGGCAGCATCAATAGATTTCAAAAAGTTGGGCCATCTTCCAGCTTCTTACCAGAAAAGCAATCAATCTTCTTCTGCCTGGCAAACTTACAAGCAATATAAGCAGTGTGACAATCCAGCTCAATTATAAAGCCAGCAATGATTTGGCCTGGATGGTTCAGGATAATTACCTGAGCAATGAAGCCAGCTGCTTCCATAGTAAGTCATTTTTGCTGTCACTAGCCATGTTGTCACAATAAATATCTTTGATAGACATGTTCATGACATTGAAGACCATGTTGTTCCCAAGCAGAGCTACACTCAAAGTTTCAAAATGCATTTCAGCAAACCTTACTTCCGTTGTAATGTTGACTTGGGCAAAGGTGGTCACCACACCCAGTCTAGTCTCAGCTCAGCTCACAGGGATTGTACCAATAACACCAATTTTGTAGGCAACCTGGAGGGACAGACAAAAGGGCTTGGCAGTTGCATGAGTTGTTTGCAGGATGCAATACAGAACTTTAAGCAGTGTGGTTCCACTGGCATTGTCATCCTTATGGTAAATTACCATCTCTTGAACCAAGCTACTTTAGCACTTAGCTCCAGCACATTGCCACCATTCCAACCAGAAATTGGCACAAATGCTACTGTATTGAGGTTATAACCACTTTTCTTAATATAGATGCTGACTTCCCCATATCTCTTCTAGCTGTAGAGTAACTGGGTAGAATCTATTGTGTTAACATCAAAAATTAGTTGATTCAAACCTAGCATGTAAGCCAGTAGGGCATGATAATGGGTCCACACATTCTTATTGATACCTTCTTCAAATTTAGAAATATCAGCAGCAACACTGTCAGCCTGAGATGTGCCTGTGACCATGTTTTTGATAAAATCTCTGTGCACTAAGGCATCATGATAGTCATATAATACTTGTTGATCTCAAATTTCCACAAGGAGAGATCAATGGTGATACCATATTCCCATTCAGCGTTAAGTTTTTCCAAGACCCAAGTATACTCAAAGAAGGCTTTTCCCATCTCAGCAGGCTCATTCTAAAATTTTCTGATGGTTGTTTTGTTGATTCCACCACATTTGTAGATCAAATGGCCAGTGATAGCAATACTGATATGAGTCTTACCCCATTTTGGCTCTTACTTAGTATTGTTTTCATGACACGTGTGTTCTGGTGGCAAACCCATCACAAAAAGGAAGTAATTCATTTTTAGTTGAGTCATTATACAATATTTTGGTAGCCTACTCAACTTTATGTATCAGAATAAGGACATGGCCCTTTTCCATGAAATAATACTGCCTGTTCTCTGAACATACGGATTTCGTAAACTGCTTTCAGGAAAGCACAGTACAGTAAGTCTTACTATATTCTATTTCTTATATACATAAATTATAAAAATGGAAAGAACAAAATAAAAGAAGTTTTACAGTCTCTCTATTTTTTTTTACCATAATTGTGTTTTTGCCCACTTGCTACAAACAAACAAACAAAAAAAAGGAAGTGGTGTCTGAAAGTCATCACTGTTAGTCATTTTAGGTAATAAAGACAGAGGCAGTCTGCCCTCAAGTGCTGTATTAAAAGGGAGTTTCTAAAATAGAGTCAGAGGGGATGAGATTTCCAGTTCTTCTTCAAAGAGAGCTCATCAATAGAGCGCTGATGATTTCTCAATCAGTGTTGGTGAGAACTATTGATACTTATTTCCTAATATTGCCATGACTAGAATATAAAGGACTTTTGTTTAAAAACAACTTTCTGAGTATTGTTGGTTCTAAAATTGTCACTCATTGCTTACGAAAGTAAGTTCTTGTTAATGTGGGGCTCCACAAACAATTTTCCCTGAAACACACATATTCTAGATGAGTAAGCAAGTGCTTATTTTAATGGCAGGGAAAGTGTCCCTTGAAGTTTATATTTATTAAATCCAATTTCTATAAATACTATATTGTTAGTAAACTAATGTAAGTAAGGCAGTGAAAAAATCAAATACCTAAAAATGTTTAAAACTGCTGTGGAGCATATTACATAATCAATGAAAAAGGATTATACAGTGTGTGGTTCTTTAAACTGTTGGTTAAGAAATCCTAGAAGTCTGTAGAGTTGCTGCAAGAAGCCAAGATGTGGACTAATCTACATATGATAATTTATAAGCTGAATAAAAATAAACAACCCACTTTCATTTTAATTTTGTTCCAATTGTAACTTATATGCTACGCATTTATTCTCAATTATTTTCTCAGTCAACAAATACAATACTTACGACTATTTTTATGAGGTGATCTGTGACATTTTTATATCTTTGAAAAGTTTAGACAATCATCAATATATTAAAAATGTTATCTTACCTCCCTGAGTCTAGGTTTTTTTCTCTATGAAAGAAAATTTTACCATCTACCATGTAGACATGTAGTGGTTGTTGAGGGCATTCAATAAATGTTAATTTCCTCAGTTGTCCTTCCACACGTGTACCAGAAGCCTGGCTTTGCTCTATAAGGTGAATTGTCAAGTTAAAATCAAATTTATCAACTCACAATTCTGATTTCCTAAACAAATCAGCAGAAAGAGGACTAATTTTAAAAAAGTCGCACTGCTAGCAGAAATTACTGTTGAAAAGGAGCAAAAGAATGACAATTATAGTTCAGTAATATAATTGATAGTTATAATACTAAGCCAAAACAGGTCATTAAGACAAGTTAATTTATGTTTATTTCTACTAAACAATATCAGCCAAAAAAGTAAGAGCCTGAGTGAGATTCTAAGCTTCATGCACATTCTTTCCTTTAATTCTTACAACAAACTTTTATGTTGTAACTGAATACTAGTATTATTCCCATTTTACAGATGAGGAATTTTGTGAAATTTGCCCAAGGTTACAGAACAAGTATGTGGTGAGGCTGGCTTTAACTACACTTCCTTTCATTAAGGAAATCTTGTCCAAATCTACTATAAGACATTGTCCCTGAGTTGATTCAGATGCATTCTGGACAATAGCACAATCTGGGATCTGAACTGGGAGGAGGTAAGGAACTGACACCTCTCCTCCCTTTCCCCAAGAAAACATGCCTGTCTTTCCTTCCTTGTTCATAGAATTCGAGCTTTAAGACTTTCCTCTCCTCTCTTTCATGGTGAGCAGCTTCCTATAAATTTCTCCCAGCCCCATTGTTCTGTGAATGTTTCCATTTCTAAAGACATCAATTTAAGGGCATCTAGACAGCTCTGGCTTTTCTGATGTTTTCAAACAGCCTAGGTCTATCTTTCCTATGAAATATTTATTTTAAGATAGCAGAGAGAAACTTCCTAGATGTGTAGAGAGAAATAAGACTCCAAAGGCACATTTCCCATCATAATTCTCTAAAGTAAAAATTGATCTATGATAGAGCCCTGTAATTAAGTGGCAATTACATTGCTAATTCCTCTGAGGAATGCCAGTGGCATAGCCCAGGCTGTGAAAAACAAGTTAGCAGAGTTAAGACTCTTGTAGCCTAGACTCTTTCTCTTTTCTTCATTGACTACCAGCTTAGCTGGTTGTCATGGTTGAATAGGTGGACTCAAGTCTGAAAGAGTACTTGGCCTGCATTGTTCTTAATGAACTGTCTTAAGAGCACATTCCTCTCTTGGGAACATTACTGCTACTTGGAGCCAAATTCTGCTACTTTTGTGAGCATTGATTAAACACACTCACTCAGTTATCATGTGTACATGTAACCGAGCAGGATCCTATGAGGCCTTCCCAGAATAGACCTCCCCCCATGTCCTCCACCTGCCTTTTGTCTCTAGAAAAGCTGTAGTCAAAGAATAAATTTAATCAGAGAAGTGAGAACATGCAGAAAGAGAGGAAAACAGACAAGCAAGGCCAAGTCATAATACTTTAGTCATTAAACAAAGTCAAGGACTTTTAGTTCTTCCTCAAGGACTGTAGATAATATTCTGAGCCATGTCCTTTGAGCTGTTCTGCAGATCCTGAAACCCCCTCCAGGTGGAAGAAGTTAACTGCATGCTGCCCACAAGCATGTAGACCCCAGACCGGTTGGAACCAGAAGGTTGGTGAAGCTGACTCCCGATCACCTCACAACCAACCAATCAGAAGAATGTCCACGAGCTGATCACTCGCTGCTCCTTGAACACTATAAGACTCTTCACTTCCCCTTCCAGCCTGGGTCACACAGTTTTGAGGGCATTAGCCCACTGTGGCCCCCTTTGCCTGGCAAAGCAATAAAAGCTTCTCTTCTCTACTTCACCCAAAACTCTTATCTCCACATTTCTATTTAGCACCGGTGAACAGAGGCCGAGTTTCAGCAACATATACAACACTTTACTGATAAACCTATGATGGAGGATAAACATGTATTTGCACAGGCAGAGAATTTCAGGAAAAACTGGACTCCGAAACCATACCTACTAATGCAGAGAAGTCTTTGGGAGAATGGACCATCCAGAGGGTAATCTTTGTTGAATAATAGCTGCTTACCTCTGAATTTCACTCTGCACTGGTGTTGCTTGACATTAAAAATCCTATCAATATTGTGCAAGTAGTCAATATTTTTGTTATTGTTCGGGAAATGATATAGATATACCAACTCTTTTGGAGCAGCTGTTACTGGGGTATAAATGGTTCATTTCCACTTTTTCTATTGGGATATACTTAAGAAAAATTCTTCCTCTCACTATATTGGTCTCCCTCACCCCACCCCCCTTTTTTTCTTTCAAAGTAGGAGGGAGAGAGAGAGATTGATTCACAGATTTCATCTGTGACAGTGTCCTTTCTTTCATTTCTGTAAGTCAGTGTAGGAGAAGTGTGGTTCAGAGTCCTCTTACCAAATGCGCATCATACTTTAAAAGTATGGCCCATTTATTCAGAGCCCTGGGGGGGGTTCTGTTATAAACTTCAATGTGCAAATGCCAGAATGCAGGAAAGAGGAGGCTCGAGAAAAGACTAGAGGATGTTAAGTATAATGACAAGATACAAAGGCCTAGAAGTTAAGTAGAGCAGACAACTGCTGGCATCAGATGTGAAAGAAATGTGATGGATTCAGTGAGTCTGGCTATGTGTGAAGGAGAGAAATTGGGTTTTGAAGTCGTGGGCTAAACCCTTGACCTCACCTACGTCAGCCACTTAAGTAGCATGGCAGTAATCTGAGTGCTTGGCTGATCAGGCCCAGGGTAGACCATGTGACTGAAGACCCTACTCTCCATCCAAAGTGAGGGCACCCCCCGCCCCTCCTCCCCGGGAGGGAGTTCAGATTCATCATCTCAGCTGATGTGCTCATACTGGTAGAGATCACAGACAATAAACAGGTCATTTTGTTTTCTTATTATTTCTCTTCAGATGCAGCCACTGTACATCTTCATGGACAAAAAGAATCTGGAATTTATATGTAACGTTCACAACTCTGTCAGTTTTTAATTCAACAAATGATCTGAGAAATGGAAAGAATTCTTTACTTTCTTTATAGGATTATTCAGTTACAGAGGATACAAAGAAATCCAGCTGTGCAGAAAAGAATATAATCTATTCATATGACTCTGAGTACTTGGAAAAGAAAAATGCGCCGTGATAGCAAGAACATGTTTGCCATTTTTCTAGTCCTGTACATAGCATATGAGCGTACGTTATTCATAATTGTTTTCTAGGTATCAATACTTGTAGAGCCCATTGGATTTGTGGTCAGGCTTTAACAATCCTGCAGTCCTAGAAGGTTGCCTATTACTTCTTATAAATCAAGAGTATCAGTATGTTCATATTTCTTAGAGACAGGAAGTTTCATTTTAGATTCAGATGCGAAGTGCATAGACAATAATGTGCTCTCTGGGAGAATGCAAAAAAGTATTTAAGTGGCATACATTATAGAGTAAAAAAAAAAAAAATGCTGTGTTAATTTGCATCCCAGGAAGGTGAATAGGTAGTTAAGATTGCATCTCAGCTCCTTTTAAAACACATAATTCATTTAGTGTTTCTAACGCTCAAAAAAGTACTTTAACAGTGACATTGGAGAATGAAATTCTCTCTTTAAACTTGAAATCAAGGACATGGAAACATATATCAGTTTTTCTTAAAGTGTGACCTGAATAAAATCACTTGGGACTCTTGTTAAAAGTACAGACTCCTGAACCTTGCCCCGAAATAATCAATGGTAGAAACTCACTTGTAAAAGAAAAAAATGACAATACCTAACACCAGCTTCCTTAGATTGGTCTCATGTATTCCTGAAGGAGCTCCCATTGTCCAAATTTGGGAAACTTTGAGCATCAAAATAAATAACCATATTGATGGGTAATAAACTGTTGAATGAATAAAAATGAATGTATACATAAATAGGGATAAGAAAAACTATTCTTTACAAGGAATACCAAATAATAAATATAGAAAAAGGTGATATAACTTGAAAAACCACCACTTGTACCTATTATAGAAATAATTAATTCAATAAATGCTGAATCTATTGTGGCCTAAATGCTAAACTGGGCTGAAGAATGAGATATTTGCATGGCCCAAAGTATCTCCATACAAAATATTTATTAATGCCAGAGACACTAGATCATCAGGCAGGATAGCTGGGCAGTGTACAGAGTAGACATCAAGGCAATAGCTTGGACCCAGACCCTGGACCAGAGGCAAAGACAGGACCACTGCATTCTTCCCAGGAGTCCAGATCTTTGTTTTGATTGAGAGGCAGCCATAGAAACTCAGGAAGACATGGGACTTCAACAACTGTGTCAGGACCTCAGAGCTCAACATTGAAGACTGACTCAATTTCTCATCCCAGTAAACAGGGACCATGGGAGTTCCTGCTCATGCCCTTCCTCTTCTAGGACTGGCCCAGGAATCAGGAGGCCTGAGGCTGGGTCTAGATGCAAGGAGCTGTGGAAAACAGGGACCAGGGTAGCTGAGCCTGAATCACAAAATAGCTTACAGTTATCTTATTACAATATCTACTTCCCAAGTGAGGGCAGCTGGGATCCCCAACTTTCCTCAAATATACAGCTCTTTTTCCGCTTGGTCCTTCTGAAGCCCTCCTGCTCTTAGGACCCTCTGGAGACATGGCAATGAAAATGTAGAGCATTTTGGTTATTTAGGATTTTGCATCACAATCATCAACTCTCCTTAGAATGCGTCATTATTTTTTTTATCCCCAGAAAGAATAATTTGCGCAGTTAGACAGTATTAAGAACTCTGTATTCAAGGTTCTTATTTCTGCAAATATTCAATGTTTTCCCATTGAGATAAATGAACTAATCCTAACTGACGTCATCATTGGCCCCTATAACAGCCACTTCCCCACGCTGTTTCCCACACCATCCACATGACTCCCCTCTTTCTAGCTTCCAGATTCAAAATCAAAACAAAACGTCAAATCTACAATCTCCGGATGGGTGAACTCACTGGAGCTCAGTAGCATATATATTGTACTTGTTCCTCTTTAAAAGTTCTCCTAGGGAAGATGAAATAAAAGAAGTGCACAAGACAAAGGTATAAATCTAAATAAAAGGGCTAATCTTTGCAGATATCTGCAGCCAATATAAAATCTAGACAGACAAGTTTTGTTGAGAATAACAATGGTGTCTGCAAAGGCCTATTTGGATTTGAGGTGTAATGGCCCACAGTGTAATAACAATCTGGAGACCTTAAAAACACGAATTAATAATACCTAGAATGTCTTGCAAGAGAAAGAAAGCTAAAGGTATTGAAGAAAACAATGAGAAATCAAATGAATAGATCAAAATCTTATTCTAAATCAGTTTTCAGGTTTAAGCGTCTTGACAGGTATGGTTCACACAATACTCTGTTTCACGGCACTGATGTTATTTTGAAGGGTGAAGGGATGTCTTTAAGATATTCCATCTAATCCCTGTGTTCCCAACTGTTTTCTTTTTCATATAAATTTACAAGCTGTTTGCATCCTCTCTTTTGGAAAAGTCAGCACAGGTCTGTTGGCTACAAAATTGCCAAACACAATATCCTTAGAAAAATGTGCTATCGCAAAGCTCTTGGTTATGCAGTATAATCTTGCCTTGATTCACTTAGATGACTTTTCTCAGTGTTGAGAAGCAAAACCAAAAGGGAGCAGGCATATCCTTTAATTAAAAAATGGCTGTGAAGTGGAGGAGTCATTTAATCATGTGGAACTAAGTAGAGAAACTAGACTGTGTTTATCTCTAGCAGAATAACAAGCTGCAAATAAATGCACAACATTTCAGGGCATAGGTAAACCAAGGATCATTTCATGAAATTACATGTTAGGATCATATTTCACAAATAATATTTATATTGTCAGGTACCTTGTCCTTGTAATCACCATAAAATACACTTGAATTCTTTGCAATCTGTATGCTTCGGCAGATAAGCCCCAAATCTTCCCCAAACAGTTCCTTTTCTTAAAAACTGAAGTCATTTGGAACTCAGAAAAGTCAGAGATTTTTGATTTGTGAATTCCGGGTCTGCCCCTAGCTATGAGACCATAAACAAACCACAGGAGCCTTCTGAATCTTATTATTATGTTTTTCTGTAAATGGGATGTAAGGATTAAGTAATAAAAAGATAATTTTGTCCTTGCATGAGGACAGAGGTAGATTTCTTCTCTTGCCCCTCTTTCTGGCCAAGGTTAACTTCCACCTTGGTCTGCTACCCTAGATGCCAAGCCACCCTTCTGATGGCCCATGCTAGAATTTCGGGCGTAATGCCTAGAGGGAGGGTCGCTCCCATTGTTTGCAAGATTCTGTAAGATCACAGGGTGTTTGCGTGAGAACACACACTGAAAAGGGGCTGCCCTTCAGGGGAGAGCAAGGAGACCAGCTGATCTCAAAAGGCTTGGTAGCGGGACTTCCCTAGCGGTCCAGTGGCTGACTCCGCGCTTCCGCTGCAGGGGCACGGGTTCTGATCCTTGGTCGGAGAACTAAGATCCCACAAGCCACATGGCGCCGCCAGAAGAAAAAAAAGACTTGGTAGGGTTCTCTACACTAAGCAGGTTCCAGACACTAAGATTCTATAATAAAATAGAAGAGGATACAATTTCAAATAAAATGTACAATTTCAAATAAAATAGAAGAGGATAAGTGTCTGGTTGCCAATTTTTGTGATTAAAAAACATAATAAAAAACATAAACAAAAAACCCTACATCTTTATTGGTATTTCATAATACAAAACCATTTTGATACTAAAAACTTTTGGAAGACCTACATTTGAAGGAGAAAAACTTTCTTTTGAATGAAATAAATTTAATTACATAATAAAAGTATTGCACTGCCTGTATGTGATTTATTTTACTACAGACTAATGGAAACCCTGTGGGAAAAAAAAATGGGTCTGTAGGTAGACATTTAGAAATCATTATTCTAAGGAACCTACACCTCACAAAACAAAAGCTAGCTTACTGATGGAAATCCCTGTCAGTAGTTTTTAAGCTTAGTTATAAACGGATTTTTGAAAGTCTGTTTATTTATTCTGTATAAAACCTCTTTCTTTTGTTATTATCTAATCTTGGCACATGCCATCTGTGGCTAATAGTGGTAGACTTGGTCTTCTAAAACTCTAGAAATGCAGCTTAAGCTAGCTTCCACATTTGTGGCTGTGTCTAGAGATGCAAAAAACCAATGTTTAAACCAATATTGACTGAAACCAAGTGTGCTCTAAACTAATGTAACTTTCTTGGAGACAGAGAATCTCTTGCATAAGATGCAGTCAATTCTTACGAGGCTAGCCACAGCCTCATACAACACCTTAAATATTCTACTATACTTATTTGGGCAGCTGTTTCACTAAGCCCCAGTGAATAATACCGCAATCTGATAAATGTTCTTGATGTCATTTTGCTTGCTATAGTCTTCTTGTTGTAAGATTGCTATACAAAAGACACATATTGCAAGCCATGGTTCAAAGCACTGCTGCTCTTCTATGACTGTCTAAATGAAAAACAAAATGAGAGAGAGAAAGAATTGAGAGATAATAGCTTTATAAACCACTAAAGAATCCTTCTATAAAAAGATTTTCATTAGAAGGTAGCTGCTAGTAAAGATAAAGATGAATCTTAAATACTATAATTTAGAATATCAACAGAATGGGAGCTAATCTGGACTCTGCAAAAAAGTAAATGGGGATTCACAGACATTCCTGGAAGGCAATGCATATTAGGATTATAATATCTTATAAGCACCACAGCTTTTTAAGTTCTTTTTTCTATTGTAAGGATAAAATATAATATTATAAGGATATATAAAAGTGAAGAATGGGGCTAATGAAATTTGGGCATTGGGATAATATTCAAATAGTGCTTAATGAAGATAACTTTTACAATTTTTGTTTTTTATTTGTTCTATTTAGTGTATTTTATTTATTCGGTACACTGCTACTTCTCCTTTTCCTTCCAAGTCATATATCATTCTGCAAATACTCAATAATACATAAGTATTCATTAGTGAATACTCTGAAATTACTTACTTATGCTCATTACTACTGAAAGACAAATCCTAAATGCCTAATGAAGAACAAGTCTGCTTATTACCTACCAATTATATCCAGTTTCACCTGAATGATTGCAATTAAATATCACCAAATAGTATATGATACTACTCCTTTTTCCTCCAACTCTAACCTGTGCTAGTGGTTTATCTGCATCATGGCCTATCCAGTTGAAGGATTTATTACTGCACAAAACTACTTAGTAGTGATTGAATAGAATTTAAATCTTATTTAACCACAAATTAGAAAGAAAACACAGAATGTCAAATCTGCAGGGTTTTTTTCCCAAAATAAAATCTACTTTTTCCTAATAGATTTAAAAAGGCATTTACTAAACCATAGATCTCATAAAATTAATAGGTATTATCAGGAGACAGTTTGCATGTTGGGGAGCTAAGAATCCCATGGGAGAAACATGTTGACTCACTGGCACTGTACCATTTTTTAAAGCAGTATGGAATTAAACTTGAATTTTTATGAAGGAAACACTGCTAATGCAAAATGAATTCTGCTAAGCCAATTTCACTTCTCTGCACACTGCCCTCGTTAGATGAAAGAACTTAAGTTTAGCCGAGAGCTCGAGAATTGCACACTGGAACAATAACATGAGCTACAATAAAAGAATGTGGTGGAATCTGTTGTTTTGATAGTGGTTACATGCCAATAGTCATGTTGGCTTCTGTTTCTAAAGTTCCACAAGTGTGTCTTCAACCTCAGTGGTTATCCTGGGCTTCAGTTCCACATTCCAATTTCCTGTTTAGACACTGTCCTACCATTATCTTAAAATCAATATACCTAATGTTGAATTTATTATCTTCCATCCAAATCAGTGTATTCTCCTAATCTGCTTTCTAAGGGACCTGTGCTAGCCTTTCAATTAAGTATAAACATTGTACCCTGGCAATTAAGAACTTCAACATTAGCACCCCAAATTTTTTACCATACTCTGTTCTAGTCACTGCTGCTTTTTGTTTTGTTTTTTTTGTTCTTTGTTACTAACACCTTTAACGATCTGGAGACTTTTTCCCAGGAGGATACCCATGTATCTATAAACCCAGTATTTTTTACATCATTGTAAGGAGCTCAAGGATATCTAAAGAAGTTGCAAATAAACCTCCTGTGAGTCATGCTGCCCAAGTTAAACATCCCTTTGTTCTTCGTGTAAATCTAGACCATTTGATGTTTCCTTCATATTCATTGTATCTTCCTAATACTGAGCTCTGGTTATGTTGTCCCCCTCACCAGCAAACCCCCTCCTTCATACACACCTATTCTTCAAAGTCTGTCTCAAATATCACATCCATAAATAGGTACTTGGGGATTTTGACTATCCAGCATCCATCCTCCCTTATACTGGCAATAGTATCCTTATTTTGCTGAAATACTCACTCCTCCCTCATGGAGTTCATAGTCCTCCTCCAGGAGTGGCTCCTGACTGACTTAAACCAACTAACACATTCAATCCCTTCGGCCATAGAGATTGACTGATGAATAGGTATATGTCTGAGATGCTAGCAGATGCTTGATGGGGGTTTCTGGGAAAGTAGCTTCATTACTTTGGTAGAGATCTCTTTTTCTCTTGGAAATTAGAAAGAAAGCATATAATTCCTCCACATTCTGATGCTGCCATCTTATAACTACAAGGAATGCAGATTTAGGCTTAAACACACACACCAGAAGAAGTCAAGAGAAACCTGGGGAGAAACTAGGTCTTGAGTGACATTGTTGAGCCACTAGACCATGACTGACTAGAAGCCTACCCTTTTCCAGGATTTTACATCAATATTATTCAATAAATTTTCTGTATCATTTGAGCTAGTTTGAGTCAGGTTTTCTATTGCTTGCAAAATAAAGATTCCTAAAGTATACACTTCTCAAACATCTTGTTTTTCTTTTTTAGTACACTGTGACATTTTGTTGGTTTAATTTTTGTGTCATTTGTTCTTATCTATGTGTAATGGTATATGTGTCTTATTTCCCATCTGGCAAGAAGTTCAGGCCTGCAAAACTATACATCAAGCATGTCTTTAACATTCATTTCATCTTGTCTGGGACCTTGCATATCCATTCTTTCTTTCTTTTTTTTTTTTTTAATTTATTTATTTTATTGATTTTTACTTTTGGCTGTGTTGGGTCTTCATTGCTGTGCGTGGGCTTTCTCTAGTTGTGGTGAGCGGGGGCTGCTCTTCATTGCAGCGCCTGGGCTCCTCATTGCGATGACTTCTCTTGTTGCGGAGCACGGGCTCTAGGCGCGCAGGCTTCAATAGATGTGGCACACCGGCTCAGTAGTAGTGGCTCGCGGGCTCTAGAGCGCAGGCTCAGTAGTTGTGGCGCGTGGGCTTAGTTGCTCCATGGCATGTGGGATCTTCCTGGACCAGGGCTTGAAACCCTGTCCCCTGCATTGGCAGGAGGATTCTTAACCACTGCACCACCAGGGAAGCCCTCCATTATTTCTTTATATATTAAATGTTAACTTCACAATGTTTCAGACCCTGTGCTAAGCACAGAGAACAGGAGCACAAAGGGCAGAGGGTAATCTCTTGGTAGCAAACCAGCCAAAAACTTAGTGGCTTAAAACAGTGATCATATATTTTACTAACAAATGTGCAATTTGACCAGGATTTTCTAGGGGCAATATGTCTCTCTTCTACATAGTATCAGCAGAGCTGGAGGGGTCACTTCCAAGTTGATGCACTTACGTGGCTGGCATGTTGGTGCTGGCTGTCAGCTGAGAGCATAGCCAGCCTTGATTTCTCACCATGTAGTTTCCTTCGTGGTGCTACTTGGGCTTCCTCACATTATGGGGGCTTGGATCTAAAAGCAATTGTTATAAAAGATAGGAAGTGGAAGCTGCTAGTTTCTTAAGGCCTAGATCTGGAACCTGAAACAATGCTATTTCTTCTCTAACATATTGGTCCAAATAGTTGCAGATCTTGTCAAAATACAAAAAGAGGGAAAATAAATCCCATCTCCCAATAGAAATGTCAAAGTATTTGTGGCCATTTTTAATGGACAACAAGAATATATAGGATATGATCTTTTACCTTAAAGAAATCAGGCTCAGTGGGTATGAGACATAAGACATACAGACATGAGAATATAAATCTGAAGTAGTAAGGGCTCCAATATAGATAGTGTTATGAAATGATTGGTGTTCCTCCAAAATCCATATATTGAAGCCCTAACTTCTGATGTTTCTGTATTTGGATATAGTTTCTTCAGGGAGACAATTAAGGTTCAGTGAGGTCACAAGGGTAGAGACCTAATCCAATAGGGCTTGTGTTCTTATAAGAAGAGGAAGGAACACCAGAGATCTCTCTCTCTCCACATGAGTGCACAGAAAAGAGGCCTTGTGAGAATAGAGGAAGAAGGTGACCATCTACTAGCTAGGAAGAGAGGTCTCACTAGAAACCAACCCTGACAGGACCTTGATCTTTGTCTTCTATCCTCCAAGACTGTAAGAAAATAAATTTCTGTTGTTTAGGTCACTCAGTTTGTGGTATTTTGTTATAGCAGCCCTAGGGAACTAATAATGATAGATAGAAGATAGATATCAATAGATAGATAGACAGATAGATAGATAGATAGATAGACGATAGATAGATAGATAGACAGGCAGCATGTTCTACCCAGACTTTGCCTGGGAAGGTCAGAGGAAGGCTGTCAAGTTACACAACTCCAAGGGACGTTATTTATATAAAGCACTTGTGAATTATCTCCCTGGAGCTGTGCAATGTTGCAGCCCTGAGACAGAGGAGATGTTACTGAGAAGGAGAAGTGTGAATAAGACTGGAAGTTTAAATAAGTTGTTCATGGAAAGATAAGGAAAGAAAGGCATTCTAGGCAGAAGTCAGAACTTGTGAAAAGTCATAGGTACATGAAACAATGAGGCATTTTCAAGAAATCAGGCTGTTTTCTAAGGTGAGAGCAGAAGGCATGTGGGCACTTTTCTGCAGGCATCATCTGTGAACCAGACTCAATGACCTGTTGATTTTTTGTTATTGCTTTTTGCCTAGTTTTGCTCAGAACAAAACAACACAACATCAGGGTGACCCAGATTTTCCTCTTTACCTCGTTCTCTATGCGACCTGGTCTCCAAGTCTTATCATTTCTTACTTTCTAATATCCACCACTTTATCATGTTACTTTCAATTCCTACTAGCACGTTTTTACTCACAGTAGGGATTTTGCATAACTCGTAAGTAGATAGTTTTTACTCCTACTCTGTCCCCACTTCTGACCTAATTTAAAGAGTATAATTAGTTTGGCTGAGTATTTTTTAAAGTGTTCTCGCAATCAGTGTGATTATTGTTGACTTTTAAGTGGTCTGATAGGGGTGAAAATCAGTTTACCAAGTCTTGAATGTGAAGTGAGGTTTTAAGTAGAACATGATTTAAATGGCTGTTTTTTTAAAGAATGAAATACGGCAGAAGATTGTTGGGGCCCAGGGCAGGCTGCCACAAAGTATGCCTCAATGGCATATGGATTGTTTTGAATTTAAAGATACTTATAAATGGCCAATGTGAGAGGGACATTTTGACCTTCCTCTCTGTCTCTCTGAAAGCAGGAAATAAATCTCCTATATGAAAAGTACACTCCCCGTATCTAGAGATAGAAGGACATCCTTTTTGCCAGAAATAGGGAATTTGGGGTGAAGAAGATTTAGAATTAAAACTTATTACTTCTTTAATTTACTACCCCAAGCCCAAACTCTGTTCAGTTTTTTCACTAGTTAAGCACCCAAAGCCTAAATTTCTTTATCCTTCAATTTCTTACAAAGGTACTGTTTCTTTGTCTAAAAAGTATAAAAGCTGACTCCTTTGCCTGCTTTTTAGGTCCCATTTCTATGAGACCTCTGTGTGTATGAATTAAAATTTGTTTCTTTTTCTCCTGTTAATGTCTTGTGTTGATTTTATTTCCAGTCACAAGAACTCAAGAAAAGTAGGGGGGAATATTTCCCTCCTCAACAAGTTAATTTTGATTTAGCTGTATTTAATAGAATAGAAGACTTAAAAAGTGGTATGCTACAGGTACGCCCACCCATATGCTTTTCTGGTTTTTCTTTGGGAGACTACACCTTTTCATATATGTATATATTCTGAGCAATATGAAAACCCTGTTCCAGTTACTAAGCCATTTTCTCTCAGTGCCAAACCTCCCTCTGGGACAGAGCAGTGTATTAAATCAGGTCTTCTTGACTGATAGGACTGTAATCAACCCGAATCTAATTCATCTTTATCTTTCTGAAAGTTTGCATTAGCTGCAAACCACAAATTTGCTTTGCCAACTCAATCCTTGTCAGTTTCCAACAATAGAAGGTACTAGAATGAGCCTGGAAAGCTGCAGGAGAAAGAACAGACGCACCCCTCCCGCTTGCTTCCTACTTGTCTGCAGGTGCTTCCCCTGAGCGTCGCCCTCACCTTGATTCTTCGTTCTGGCACTAGCAGTGCCGTCCCAAAGGAGCAGCTGTAGCCAGTGTAGTTTTCCTCCGTTCTCCAGACCCGCCTTACCTGCCTACTCAAAGACACGAGCACGTCAGCTAGCCTTGCCTCCTCAGAGCCAGGCTCTCTCCTCTAAGTTGCTAAACTGTCATAATTCCAGCCTCTCTCTGTCCTTTGTGCCCTGAGCACTAGAGGTGGTCACTGCTTCCTTCGTTTGCAAGTTCAGATTTCAGAGTTCTCTTTTTACCCTTTCAGTTTCCTAGTTAATAACTTTTAACCTAGTTAATTATTTAACTTTTTACTGTTCAAATAACTGGTATAGGACTCAAGGTTCAACCAAAGAAGAAGAAATAGTAGGAGATGCTATATATATATAAAACAAGGAATTGGTTTACATGAATGTGGACGCTGTGCAAATTGGGCAAATCTGAAATCCACAGGGCATGTTGTCAGGAATGGCAGGCAGGAACACTTGTACATGGGCTGAAAGTGCTATCCACAGGCAGGACTTCTTCTTTGCCAAGGAAGCCTCAGCTCTGCTCTTAAAGCCTTTCAACATATTGAAACAGGTCTACCCAGATTTATTCTCTGTTATTCAAAGTCAACTGATTATAGACTTTAATCACATCTCCAAAATACATTCACAGCCACACCTAAGTTACTATTTGATTGAATAACTGGTGATTGTAGCCCAGCCAAGTTGACACAGCCAAAGACCTCACAGTTGATATGGTTTCTGTCTCCTCACCTGTCTCCAACTCACATAGACCCTCATCTACGTGTAGATAGCTGGATTTTCCTGGCTGAACTAGAAAGAACTGCTGGGAGAATTTATCTTTCTGTGTCTCCTAAGAGACTGCAAAACTAGATCACTTGTGGATCTAAAGTGCTGGCTCCAGCTCTTTATCTTGGAATATTATATACAGTGACCAATATTTAGGAAACCTGATTCTATTCCTGCTTTTGGCTTCTTGTATTTAATTATTGTCCATGAATTATGAAGAATACAACTTAACGTTCTATTGAACAACGACAATATTTTTGATAGAAGAGTGAATTAAATCAAGTCTTCTTTATTGACCTGAACCTAATTTACCTTTATCTTTCTAAATGTTGCATCAAATTGCTAAATATAAGAAATTCTATAAAATTTGATTTTTTTCCTCTTCACTTATTGTTTTGATCTCAGGCAAAATACTTGGTGACCTCTCTGATCTTAAGTTATCTTTTCTATTTATCCTGTGTTACTGTGAGGTTCAAATGGGATAATGTATATAAAGAGGCTTTTTGTATACTACCAGGCATTCTCTTCACTGCAGGAACATTGAGTAGGATTTCAAAAAGAGGAGCATATATTTCTGCTTTCTCTGCTCTAATATTTTAACTCATTTTTTATTTCCATCTTGAAAGGCTTTATTGCATCTCTGGATTTATTTGTTGGACTTACTATTCCAATAAAAATCATTTCAGAAATTGTTTCCTTTGGAAGGCAGCTATAAAGAGATTTATGGCTTTGATTTTTTAGATTCATTTTTCAGAATCATAGACAAGATGTGGAGAGATTGTTTAGCTTCTATTAAGTACCTAGTGTTCCTGAGTAGCTTTTGTAGAGCTGGTGAACCAAAATTAGACCCAAGAGACCAAAGGGAGATCTCACCTTTACTCCATCCCATCACTTACTAATGCTCTGAACATAAATGCACTTGGACTCTGGGCCCTGGTTTTATTCCATCTTATCCTCATGCTTACATTACTGTGGTCTCTGGGCTGTAGCCTTGAGAATAATTTCCTTCATGTTGATACTACAGTATCAAAGAATATGGAATATGAGTCTATTTAACATTTCTTTCTGGAAAACCTATTCCATTCTCTTCTAGGGTTTGTTTTTGAAATGCTCAACTTGGTAGGCCCAAAACACTGTGAGGAGGACGCACTTTTTTTTCCTGATACCACCTTCTACTCATGCATACACAGGAATGATGGGTTACTGGAATGAGAAACTAAGGAAGGGACAGTTTTTATATGCATGTATATTAGTTTGCTAGGGCTTCCATAAGAAAATAGCATAGACTGGATGGCTTAAACAACAGAAATTTATTTTCTCACCTTATTGGAAGCTAGAAGTCCAAGATCAGGGTGTTGGCAGGTTTGGTTTCTTCTGAGGTCTCTCTTCTTGGCTTGCAGACGGCTGCCTTTGTACTGTGTCCTCACGTGGTCTTTCTTCTGTGCACCAGCATTTCTGGTGTTTTTTTGTGTGTCCAAATTTCCTCTCTTATAAGGACACCAGTTGGATTCGATTAAGGCTCACCTTAAGGGCTTCATTTTAACTAAATTACCTCTTTAAAAGTTCTATCTCCAAGTAAAGTCACATTCTGAGATACTGGGGATTACGGCTTCTACATAGGAATTTTGCAAGGACTCAATTCAGCCTATATTTTCTACAACATGCAAATAGCTCAGTACTAGGTTTTGTAACAATGCATTTCATCATGTAATTTTAATGCAGTTTATTGCTATGGGCTCTATTATTTTCCCCACTGTAAATGTGAGAAAATTCATGCTGAGTAAAGTTAAGGATATTTGGTGGGGTCGCAGCTTTGTGGATGGGGAAATGGTCTCTGGTACCAAAATAAATATGAGAAAGTTACAGACTTGGAGAAGTTTCTGTCCATGGATTAGGGAATGTTATAAGAAGACAAGGAAACAAGTTGTACTTCAATTTCACATTGCCTTACTGAGACCTTCCTGTAATTTTGACTTAACTAGGATCCTACTCCAGAGAAGCTGATCATTGCAGAGAACCAGGAAAGATTCCTCTGATTCGGATTTACTTCCTATAGTAGTCCTTCAGAGGATGTCCCTTGGGTTCCTGGAATTCTGTTTCCAACATGTGCAGAGAGGGGAATTACCTGGGAATGTGCGTTCCCTCCCTCCAGGGTAACCTATTTGCCAGTGGCTGACTGGAACCCAATCCAGAAGCCCAGTCCCCTGCCCAAGGTAGGATGAACCACAGTGTAATTTACACTTCAGAGCCCCTCAGAAATCAGGTTGAGGCTGGGGCTTTGCCAGAAACTTCACCCTTTCTTGGCTTCTTCTCCTTTTCTGCTCTGGCGTCCCCTTCCCTTATTAGTTTCCCTTGGTGGCATGTCCTTACTAAATTAATTCCTTATAAATCTTTGTCTTCAGATCTGATTCTAGGTCACCTTCTGTGGCTAAATCACGTTCCAATTTGTTCCAGTTCTTTAGAGATAATGACAGATTAAATCAAATCCCAGTACTGTGTTGTAAAGGGTTTAGAATGGGAAACCTGGGTTTAATTTCTGGCTCTGCCATGTATCAGCTTAGTGATTGAATCATTCATCACTAATTCCAAAAGACAGAACCAGACAAACACACTTAAAAAAAAGAATGTGTTCATTTATTTTTTTATTATTATTTATTATTATTATTATTTTCTTCTTCTTATTTTTTATTGGGGTATAGTTGCTTTAAAATGTTGTGTTAGTTTCTGCTGTACAGTGAAGTGAATCAGCTATATGTATACATATATCCCCTCTTTTTTGGATTTCCTTCCCATTTAGGTCACTACAGAGCACTGAGTAGAGTTCCCTGTGCTATACAGCAGGTTCTCATTAGTTACCTATTTTATACATAGTAGTGTATGTATGTCAGTCCCAATCTCCTAATTCAACTCACCACCCCCACTTGGTGTCCATATGTTTGTTCTCTACGTCTGTGTCTCTATTTCTGCCTTGCAAACTGGTTCATCTGTACCATTTTTTCTAGATTCCACATATATGCGTTAATGTACAAGGTTTGTTTTTCTCTTTCTGACTTACTTCACTCTGTATGACAGTCTCTAGGTCCATCCATGTCTCTACAAATGACCCAATTTCATTCCTTTTTATGGCTGAGTAATATTCCATTGTATATATATACCACATCTTCTTTATCCATTCATCTGTTTATGGACATTTAGGTTGCTTCCATGATGTGGCTATTGTAAATAGAGCTGCAATGAACATTTTGGTACATGACTCTTTTTGAATTATGGTTTTGTCAGGGCATATGCCCAGTAGTGGGATTGCTGGATCATATGGTAATCTTATTTTTAGTTTTTTAAGGAACCTCCATACTGTTCTCCATAGTGGCCGTATCAGTTTACATTCCCACCAACAGTGCAAGAGGGTTCCCTTTTCTCCACATCCTCTCCAGCATTTATTGTTTGTAGACTTTTTGATGATGGCCATTCTGACCAGTGTGAGGTGATACCTCATTGTAGTTTTGATTTGCATTTCTCTAATGATTAGTGATGTTGAGCATCTTTTCATGTGTTTGTTGGCCATCTGTATGTTTTCTTTGGAGAAATGTCTGTTTAGGTGTTCCATCCATTTTTGGATTGGGTTGTTTGTTTTTTTGGTATTGAGCTTCATGAGCTGTTTGTATATTTTGGGGATTAATCCCTTATCCATTGCTTCATCTGCAAATATTTTCTCCCATTCTGAGGGTAGAATTTGTTCATTTATATAACCATAAATCCAGGAGGAGCTCAGACTTCAGGCATGATCCATCTCATTAGGAATTTGTCTTACTACTTTTGACTTTTCCCTGTATTGTGGCAAGAGGGTCACCATGAGCTCCAGGTTTACACGTTACCAGTTCAGCAACCTCCCCAGAATGAGGGCACCTCTTTTCCCAAAGCACCATCATGGGCCCTGGGATTTACTCAACTGGTCCAATTTAGGACAGGAGTCAACTCTTGAATCAATAAATCTTTCTAGCTTGCCTAGCCTTGGGCAGATTTCTGTCCCTGGAGGCAGGGGTCAGAGTCAGCCTCAACTCAATTACATTGACTGAGAGCAGGGATGACAGATGACATGTAGGTTCCCTAAAGGAAAACTGAGGTATGAGGAGAAATGCAAATGGATACTGAGCAGACAAAATTAACTAGTTCCTACAGTGAGCTTAAACAAGATAATTAACATTTATAAACCAGTCTCTCCTTACCATTAATTGGAGATAATTACAGTTTATCTATCACATTAAATGTTGTAATATAGGAAAAGTTCTCAGCACAGTGCCTGGTACAAAATAGTTGTTCAATAAATGGTAATTAGTAGTAGTACCATGAAGAAAGAGTTATGTTTGGACATCTTGAGGTGCCTCCTGTCTAAACAATTTCATTATTCTATTTTAGGTGTTTGAGTAATAAAATCAGATAGAGACAATAAACAAAAACAGAAATAATGCCCTAAGGACCTGTGCACTGGAGTGGCAAGGGCTTCCAGAAGCAAGTCAGGAAGTATTTAAATTATAAAAAAAGGGCAATACTAATGTTAAATTCTATTATGGATTCAGCTGTGATTATTATGTCACTATAAAGATCACAAAGAACATTTTATTCTTTGGGGGAGTGAGATTTATTGGGAAGAGAAAATGGTTACAGAGATATACAAATATTAAATTTTTATATTTTTCTACTTCACATAATTCTTGTTAAATTGCTGTGTAAATAGTAGAAAAATACGAGATATATAGAATTTTTTTTCTGATTTTTATGTGTGTAGGTATGGGATCACAAGGAACATTATATATGGCTCTTAATAGAAAAAGTAAAATTTCCTTTTCTTTGCTTTATAGTGAGGTCAATTTTATTACCCCATATAACAGTCTGCTAGGAAATAGTAAAACAAAATTTTTCATAATGTATTATTTCTGGTTGAATTCCTGGGTGTCATTTAATCATTTTCCTGATTGAATGTAAATATATTCAAACTATAAAGTACAAATTGCCCTTACAGTTAAATGTTTAGCCTTCTTTCTAGAAAATAATCTTAACAATTACAATGTTTCATATTTTATAATTTAGTATTTAAAAATATTTAAGCAATGATTATTGTTACCTTAGAAGAACATAGAAGGAAAGAGGAAGTTAAACTAGAATAATAGCTTTATCTTTCTTATTTTGGCTTCAACCTCTGAAAAATTTGCATTTCATTCTGAAAGTTATTTTGTATCTACAATTTTCTGAATAATACAAATTCTTTTAAATTAATCTTTAATTTAGAGTTATATCCTTTTCACCTCAGAAAAAAATGTATTTTCTCCTCTGAAAATATTTTTCCCATCTTCTTACTGGATAATGTTATTTCATTCATTTTGAGAAGAAAAAACATGTTTTATCAGATACCCAGGCATACCCATATACATGAGGCATTCGATGTTCTGTATGGGTGAGCAAAGACCAGGAAGGGATGAAAATGTGTCAGTTTTCCCATTAGTGATGGCCTTCTGGCTAAAAGCCCTCTTTTCTGCTGTCTCAGTAAGGCATGCACCATGAGAGAGCGGGAATAAGATGTTTCCATTGATTTTTTTTTTAACCCCGAAGTCAGTTTCTCTATTATGCATATGAACGGATAAAACAACATTCCTTAAAATTGTGAGATAAAATCATAGGCAGACATTAAGAAGCATGATATAGCTCTATATGTAATGTTACGCAAGTTCCCAAGATAGCTGTAAAAGCAGAGTACAAAACAGGGTAGATGGCATGGTCTCATACATAGAATATACAGTAATATATCAGTATAATTTATATGTAGAATAATTCTTAAAAGATAAACAGATCTGGATGAAATTGGTAACCTTCAGGGAGACCTGTAACTCTGGGCTCCGTGTTTATCATGAACCATTATCTTGTTGTTAAAAATGTAACATGGAAGTATAGAGAGTGGTATAATAATCGCCTATTACTCATCATTCATATTCAGTAGTTATCAGAATTTTCTGTACTTGCATCTATTATTTCTTTTTTCTATTTTATTTTTGAATTATTTTAAATGTATGTTCTAAATATTATGTCATTTCATCGGTATTTCAATGTACATCGCTAATACAGATATTTTTAACTTTCATATTCACAATACCATTATCTCTCCTTACACAATTAACAATAACTTTTTCTTAAGATTTATTTTTTTAGAGCAGTTTTAGGTTCACAGCAAAATTGAGATGAAAGTACAGAGATTTCCCACATACTCCCTGCCGCCACCCATGCACGGCCTCCCCCGTTACCAATATCCTCACCAGACTGGGGCATTTGTTACAATCTACATCAACATATAATGACCTAAAACTCGTAGTTTACCTTAGTGTTCACTCTTGATGTTATATTTACATTCTATGAGTTTGGACAAATGTATAATGACATGTATCCATCATTATATTATGATACAGAGCACTTTCACTATCCTGAAAAACCCTCCATGCTTCACCTATTCATCCTTCCTCTGTGACCCAGAAACCACTGATCACTTCATCTGCAAAGACAGTTTTGTGTCTTCCTTACCAATTTGTATACCTTTCATTTCCTGTTCTTGCCATCTTGTATTCGCAAGGATTTCCAGTACACTGTTGAAAAGGATTGGTGAGAAAGGATATCCTTGCCCTGTACCTGATTTTAGTGGCAAAACTTCAAGTTTCCCACTATTAAGTATATGAGCTGTAGGGTTTTTGTAGATTTTTTAAAAATCAAGTTAAGAAAGTTTCCCTCTATTCTGATTTCACTGAGAGTATTTTATCTATTCCTTCTTGTGTGAGTTTTGGTAGATTGTGCCTTTGAAGGAATTGGTCCATTTCGCCTAAATTATCAAGTTTGTGGGCATAGAGTTGTTCATAGAATTCTGTTATTAGTCTTTTTAATTTCCATGTGATCTGTAATGATGTCCCCTCTTTTATTTATGATATTTGTAATTTGTTTCCTCTCTCTTTTTTTGGTCTTAGTTGGCCTGAGTAGAGGCTTATCAATTTGATTGATCTTTTTAAAGAACAAGCTTTTTGTTTTGCTGATTTTCTCTGTTGATTTTCTGTTTTATTTCATTGATTTCTGCTCTAATTCTTATTATTTATTTTCTTCTGCTTACTTTGGGATTTATTTGCTCTTTGTATTTTTAGCTTCCTAAGGGGGATTTTGGATCTTTCTTCTTTTCTAACATATGGATTCAGTGCTATAAATTTCCCTCTAAGGACTGTTTTTCTTCATCCCACACACCTTGGTAATTTGTTGCTTTCATTTTCATATAGTTCAAAATATTTTTAATTTCTCTTGAGATTTCTCCTTTGACCTATGTGTTATTAAGAAATGTGTTGTTTAACTTCCATATGTTTTGGTATTTTTCCAGTTATTTTTCTGTTGATTTCTAGTTTAATTCCATTGTGGTCTGACAGCAGGAATTGTATGGTTTCTATTCTTTTAAAAAATTTAAGGTATGCTTTATGGTTCAGAATTTGGTCCACCTTGATGAATGTTCTATGTGAGCTGGCAAAGAATGCATATTCTGCTTTTGTTGGATGAAGTTGTCTATAGATGTCAATTATATCCAGTTGATTGATGGTGTTGTTGAATTCATTATGTTCTTAATGATTTTCTGCCTACTGGATCTGTCCATTTCTGGTAGATGGGTGTTGAAGTCTCCAACTATGATAAAGGATTCATCTGTTTCTCTTTAAAGTTTTATCAGTGTTTTTCTTCATGTAGTGTGATGATCTGTTGTTAGGTGCATCCACGTTAAAGATTGTTATGTCTTCTTGGATAACTGACCTTCTTACAATTATATAATGCCCTTTTTTAGCCCTGACAACTCTCCTTCCCTTGAGGTCTGCTCTGTCTGAAATTAATATAGCTACTCCTGATTTCCTTTGGTTACTGTTCAAGCATGGTATATTTTTCTCCATCCATCTACTTTTAATCTACATGTGTCTTTATATTTAAAGTAGGTTTCTTATAGATAACGTACAGTTGTGAAATGGAGCAGGATCCTATGGTCCTTGTCTTCCATGTCCTCTGCCTGCCTTTTGTCTGTGGACAAACTTTAGCCAAAGGATAAGTTTAATCAGAGAAGTGAGAAAATGCAGAAACAAAGGAAAACAGTCAAAGGAGACCAAATATTAATAGTTTAGTCATTAAACATAGTCAAGGACATTTAGTTCCTTCTCAAGGGCAATAGATAATTTTTTTTTAACATCTTTATTGGAGTATAAGTGCTTTACAATGGTGTGTTAGTTTCTGCTGTATAACAAAGTGAATCAGCTATACATATACATACATCCCCATACCTCCTCCCTCCCACTCTCCCTATCCCACCCCTCTAGGTGGACACAAAGCACCAAGCTGATCTCCCTGTGCTATGCAGCTGCTTCCCACTAGGTATCTATTTTACATTTGGTAGTGTATATATGTCCATGCCACTCTCTCACTTCGTCCCAGCTTACCCTTCCCCCTCCCCAAGTCCTCAAGTCTATTCTCTATGTCTGCGTCTTTATTCCTGTCCTACCCCTAGGTACTTCAGAACCTTTTTTTTTTTTTTAGATTCCATAGATATGTGTCAGCATATGGTATTTGTTTTTCTTTTTCTGACTTACTTCATTCTGTATGACAGTCTCTATGTCCATCCACCTCACTACAAATAACTCAATTTTGTTTCTTTTTATGGCTGAGTAATATTCCATTGTATACATGTGCCACATCTTCTTTATCCGTTCATCTGTTGATGGACACTTAGGTTGCTTCCATATCCTGGCTATTGTAAATAGAGCTGCAATGAACATTGTGGTACATGACTCTTTTTGAGTTATGGTTTTCTCAGGGTGTATGCCCAGTAGTGGGATTGCTGGCTCGTATGGTAGTTCTATTTTTAGTTTTTTAAGGAACCTCCATACTGTTCTCCATAGTGACTGTATCAATTTACATTCCCACCAGCAAGGCAAGAGGGTTCCCTTTTCTCCACACCCTCTTCAGCATTTATTGTTTGTAGACTTTCTGGTGATGGCCATTCTGACCAGTGTGAGGTGATACCTCATTGCAGTTTTGATTTACATTTCTCTAATGATTAGTGATGTTGAGCAGCCTTTCATGTGTTTGTCTGCAGTCTGTATATCTTCTTTGGAGAAATGTCTATTCAGGTCTTCTGCCCATTTTTGGATTGGGTTGTTTGTTTTTTTGATATTGAGCTGCATGAGCTGCTTGTATATTTTGGAGATTAAGCTATAGGTAATATTCTGAACCATATCCTGTGAGCTGTTTTGTAAATACTGAAACCCCCACCAGGTGGAAAAAGTTAACTACATGATGACCAGACTGTAGCCATCATATAAGCTGCCACAATTCCGAGAATTGGCCTTAAATAAATGGGAACAAACCAACCCTGGAACTGAAGATTAAATGTACTTAAAACAATCAAGATGACCAATTTCAAGATGACGTCAGAGCTGACTGTGCTGTTTCTGTATGTAACCCCCTCCCTCGGTCTGTAAAAGCTCTTGCCCCCTGATTGTTGGGGTGGTGGGAGGAGTAGTCCTTTGGATAGGAGTCCACCGTCCTTACTGGCTGCTGGCATCCAAAATAAAGCAAACTTTCCTTTCCACCAACTTTGCCTCTTTACTGGCTTTTGAGCGGTGCTCAGCCAGACCCCACTTTTGGTTACTGTTGGGTCTTGTTTCTTGATCCATGCTGACAATCTCTCTTTTAATTGGTGCATTTAGACAATTGACATTCAAAGTGGTTATTGATATAGTTGGATTAATATCTACCATATTTGTTACAGTTTTCTATTTGTTGCTCTTGTTCTTTGTTTTTATTTTTGTCCTCTACTCTTTTTCTGCCTTTTGTCTTTTGAGTATTTTATATGATTCCATTTTATCTCCTTTCTTAGAATATCAGATGCACTTCTTTTTTAAAACATTTTTTAGTGGTTGCCCAAGAGCTTGCAATATGCTTTTACAACTAATCCAAGTCCATTTCCAAATAAAACTATATCACTTCACAGGTAGTGTAACTTATAAAAACTAAATAATCCTAATTCTTCCCTCTTGTCCCTTGTATTGTGTCTGTCATTTATTTCATTTATATATAAGCATATTTATATGTATGTATATATATGATACATATATCATATATATAATATATATATGATAGAATACATTGCTGCTTTTATTATTTTGAACAGTCTGTTATCTGTTAGGTCAATTAAGAATAAGAAAAATAAAACTTTTTATTTTACCTTTACATAATCGTTGTTTGATGATCTTCCTTTCCTTATGTAGATCTAAGTTATGACCTATGTTATTTTCCTTTTTTCTAAAGAACTTCTTTTAACATTTCTCGCAAGGCAGGTTTACTAGCAACAAACTCCCAACACTTTAAATATTTCACTCTGTTATTATTTGCACAGTATCTGAAGAGAAGTTGTATTTAATTCTTATCTTTGTTTCTCTATAGGTAAGATATTTTTTCCCTCTGTCTTCTTTCAGGAGTGTTAAAGTTACCTTTGATTTTCTATAATTTATAATGATGTGCTTTGGTGCAGTGTGTAGTTTTTGTTTTGTTTTGGTTTGGTTTTTTAATTTTTTGGGGTTTTTTTTGGTATGTATCCTGCTTGGTGTTCTGCGACCTTCCTTGATCCCAGATTTGTGGTTTTGTGTCTGACATTAATTTGGGGAAATTGTCAGCCATTATTGTGTCAAATAGTTCTTCTGTTTGTTACTCTTTTTCTTCTCATTCTGGTATTCACATTATGCAACTCACATCTTTTGTAGTTGTCTCACAGTCCTTGGATATTCTGTTCTGTTTTGTTCTCTTTGCTTTTCAGTTTTTGGAGATATCCTCAAGCTCAGAGACGTTTTCTTCAGCTGTGTCCAGTCTACTATTAAGTCCATCAAAAGGATGCTTCATTTCTATTACAGTGTTTTGAATCTCTAGCATTTCCTTTTGGTTCTTAGGATTTCCATCTCTCTACTTATATTGCCCAATTGTTCTTACATGCTGTCTACTTTATCCATTAGAGTACTTAGTATATTAATCATAGTTATATTAAAACCCCACTCTGATAATTCCAATTTCTCTGTGATATTTGGTTCTGATACTTACTCTGTCTCTTCAAATTGTGTTCTTTTGCCTTTTTATATGCCTTGTAAATTTTTCTTGATAGCTGGACATGATATACGGGGTTTAAAAAAACTGCTGTAAATAGGACTTTAGCTATGCAACGGTGTGGTGTTGGGGGAGGGGAAGCATTCTATAGTTCTGTGATTTGGTCTCAGTCTTTTAGTGAGACTATGCCTCTGGACTGTGGTCTTCACTAATATTCTTCGTATTTTTCACCACCACCCTCCCCCACCCCACCTTAGGTAGAAGGGGATAGTTAGGCTGGGATGGTTAGGTATTTCACTTTCCCCATCAGTTAAGTTCTGAAAATACCCCAGCAGTTTAGGCTCTGTTTAACTAGTTTCTTCTGAGGTAAGTCTTCTTAAGAAGAACAGAATGCTCTGGCATATTTCAAAATTCTTTCTCCTCCCTCTAATGGAAGCATGAGCTCCTGGAATTAAATCTCATAAAATTGGCAGGGGATGGGGACAGACTCCACTATGATTGGGTCTCATTGGAGCTTTTAACTCTCAGACTTATCCACACAGATTCTCCAGCATTGATCAAATACATTCAAGTTTTTCTGCTCCAGCACTGGTTCCCAGAGTAGTTTCCACTCATGAGTCTCTGCTCTGGTAAATTGTTATTCTCTGTATTTGCCTGTCCAGTTTCCTCTCCTATCTTGAGGACTGTGGCTTGACCTGTGGCCTTATCTTTCATATGGATCTCAGAAGAGTTGTTGATTTTTCAGTCTGTCAACTTTTTACTTGTTTTACTTGTTGTTAGGGTGGATTGACAACTTCCAAGTTCCTTGTATGCAGAGCTGGACAGAAGTCAACAATAACTTTTGATATCATGCAATATCTAGGCCATTTTCAAATGTCTTCATTTATTTTTTAAAAATTCTTTTAAAAAGTTTACATATTTCTTTCAATTTAATGACTTAAGTAACATTAAATCCATTAAGACCTCTTAACCTAAAGCAATATCTTCTACGTTTTTGGTTTTCATGCCCTTAATTTGTTAAAGTAACTAAGTCAATTTCCTGTCTCACAGTGTGGGCTTATCTGTTTGCTTCTTCATAGTGTCACTTAATTTGTTCCTCTTTGTTCCTCTTTCCACCACACCCCCCCCCCAAAACTTCCTGAAAACTGGCTAAGATTCAATTAGATTCAGGTATGTTAGTTGATTATGCAAAATCTAAATGGTATTTTAAGAATGTTATTTCAACAAAATATATTTTTTGGATTAATTAAAGGCCCTGGCTCTGCTAGATGCAAACTCAAATGCTTAGCATTTGCAAAATGCTCCATGATACTTCCTACTGCAGGAAGTTGCTCATGAATAAACATAAAGCTTTGGAAATTTTGGGTACTAACAGCTGAAAAGCATTCATTCTCGATCATTGTCATAGGGGGACTTGAAGGCCTGAAAGTTCCTTGTCCAATAGATATCAAACTTGGGTAGTTGAAATATAGCAATAAACTCTGAGAAAATATCCAGAATAACAAGACTAAAACTTATTCACTTATTCATGGCTGTTCTTTCACTTTGCAAATCTTAATTCCTTCAATTCCCAAGAACTTGCTAAATAAATTAGGTTCTTTGGTAAGCACACTTACTTTTAAAAAAAAATCATTTATTTATTCACTTAGCTAATGTTTATTCGTTCATTAATAATGATTGAATGCCCACTTGATGCCAAGCACTATTCTAGGCATTGGGATAGAGACAACAAATCTGTACAATCATTTAAATGTATTTTCAAGTCAGTTGAAAGTATTCAGCATTTAATATGTGCGTATGTAATATACAAGGCACTGAACAAGGCTTTGCTCTGATATAAAGAAGTGAAAGACATATCACCTGCCCTCCTGATATCTTAGTCTATTGGTTGGGACAAACACATCCATATTGTTCTCGAACAAGCTGTGCAAGAATAGAGAAACAGATGAGATACTATTGATATAAAGGGTGACTGAGATAATTTCTAACTAAAGGCTCTGGGCCTTTCCTTTCATTAAAACTCTCATTTGGCTGCCTAAAATGCTTGAAGTAACTGCTATGTGTTTTGCGCATATGTCTTAAAAAGCTGGATTTGGGTTGTGTTCAAAATGGCATTCATCACAAAGAGCATTTTAAAAAAGTATTAAGAATAGTCTTTATTTAAAGCATGACAGACTGATGAGAAACTTCTAGTCTATCCCTCCATTTTTGATATTCAATTTTTATTTAAAGAGGAAAGGTAAAAATAAATAACTCCAATTCTACTCTCCAGGGCAACTGTCATTTTATGCAAATAGCATGTACATATATGGGTATATGACCATAAACTTTTAGTTTTACTGAAAATGAATACAGACATGTTTTACATTTAATTTTTTGACAAATAAAAATTATATATATTTAAGATGTCTGACTTCATGTTTTGATATACATATGCATTGTGAAGTGATCCCCATAATCAAGGTAATTAACATATATACCACCTCCCATAATTACCTTTGTTGTTGTTTTTGTTTTGTGTGGTGAGAATATTAAGATCTACCCTCTTAGTAAATTTTAAGTATACAGAAATTCTGGAACTAAAGAAATAATATAATGAATGAAATGAAAAATGCCATGAACATGGTTGTTTGAGTGGAAATGGTTTGTTGCTTTTTCAGAGGTGCTTTGTCATTTAATTCAAAGCTCTTAAGAGGTAAGTGGTGCAGTTCCCTACTTATTATTTGTTCGTTTTGTTTTTCTATTATTTGCAGGTCTCTTCCCTCCTCCCTCCATTCTATTCCTGAGCCCTGTTCAGTGAGAGGTGGCAGGCTGGTGAGCCTGTGGGAAACAGGTAAAGTCCAGGTCAAAGACGTGCTGCAAACTCATTATCCAGGCAAATATTGCAGTGGTTTCGCACAGAAGCCTGACCAGAGACTAGTAAATTTTTAAGTGAAGAAAGCAAAGAATACTGAAGAAAATTAGATTCAAAATCATAG
Organism: Balaenoptera acutorostrata; assembly: GCF_949987535.1. NCBI lineage: Eukaryota > Metazoa > Chordata > Mammalia > Artiodactyla > Balaenopteridae > Balaenoptera > Balaenoptera acutorostrata. The sequence continues at coordinate 19,465,301 of NC_080077.1, forward strand.
ATGTCCATTTTCTGTTTAATGTAGAACTTCTCTAAGCCACAGAACAGGTCTCGCTAGGCATCCTGAGATAATTAGGCAAAGACAGAGAGAGGCACAGCTCACAGGCTCCTACTTTATTCTCATTAGTTGGTACTACCTGGCACTGGGTTTGATGGGTCACATTCTGGACCTTCTGACTTGAAGTGTGGTTTGATAGAAATAGCCTGAAATACACCAAAGGTGAGTGTTTAAGACCGGGCTTAGCCACTTCCTAGCTCTGTGGACATGGGCAAGTAATTTAACTCCTCACTATATATGAGTGCAAAATGGGGTTTAGAATACTTTAAAGGGCTGTTGTAAGATTCACATGTGCTCGTGAAAGTAAAAGAAGTCTGAAAGCTATAAAAATTAGGAATCACAATCCATCTTCTTGGTAAAATGTTTTAGACAAACTTTTTTTCAAAGAAAGTTTTTATTTTTTATTTTTTTATGTGCAGAAATGTTCACCTACTAGGAATTAAAAGACCCTTCATTTTAGCAGATGTGAGTGTAAAGGACATAAAATGAAGGTGGTGTGGATCAGGCTGTATGCGGAATTAAGGTAATCACAGGTATGGGAGCTTATCTAGGAAGCAGCGAAGGGTTGAGTTTGGAATACCAGTTTAGCCTCTTTCTAATGAGAGAGTTATCAATGCTCAAGTCAGTGTTCAGAACCTGAACATAAGCAAGTTTGAGGGAAGAATAAGCATATAAATTTGGAAAGGAAAATAGAATCTGGCTGCAGTAAGAAGAGAGGGAGGGAGAAAGAGAGAGGGATAGAAGAAGAGACAGGGAGAGAAAAAGCGAGGCTGGCCTAGAATGAGAAGCTTGGAGGTTATTGGTAATCTGTAGACCTAAATCACAGTTTTTTCAACTTTAGCTGCACTCTGGAATTGCCTATGACACTCTAAAAATGCTGATGCCTGGGTCTCATCCCCACAATTCTGATTTTATTGTCTGGGATCAATTTTTTAAAAGCTCTTTTCCAGTGATTCTAATCTGAGCAAAGCTGAGAATCGCTGAACTGAAACAGTGCCTCTCTAACTTAAATGTGCGTATAATTCACCTTGCAAATGCAGATCTGGGGTGGAGCCTGAGATTCTGCATCTCTAAGAAGCTTCCAGCTCCTAACAGCGTCCTAACAAGCTTCCTCTAACTTCTGGGCTACTGTGTGAGTTAATCAAAATGTAATAAAATGATGGTAAAGAAAATGATGATGAAGACGATGATGATGATGATGATGATAATGAAGAAGGAGAAGGAGAAGGAGAAGGAGCAGAGGAAGAAGGTAGCTAACATTTAATGAATATCAAATATGTGCCAGGCACTGCACAGGGTGTTTCCAGGGTTAACTCGTTAAAATCCTCAGAACAATCCTGTAAGGGTTGGTATTATTATTAATATTGTTTTACAAACTGAGGCTTAAAAAGTCTTAGGTATCTTACCTAAGTTTAGAAACCTAGTAAATATATTTGAATTCTGGCAGTCTGACACTGAGCCTGTGCTCTTAACAACTCTGTTATCCTGATACTGGTATGATTCCATAGGCTTCATTTTAAATGATACGCATACCTCAAGAGAGAAAATCTGAAAGAAGGAGGCAAATCTGGAAGCATCCGTGATACTGGCCTAGATATAAATAAGGTTCAAACCTATACCTGGATTATGATTTTTGACTGTGGGAACAGCTGAGAGGTGTGGCATGAGAATTTTTGCAGAGAAAACATCCATTTTTTATTCTGGATAAGGCAAGTCACAGACTTTGCCAAGGTCTCAGCCTTGACTGCTCATTATATCACTTGGACAGATTTAAAAATCCTGATGTCTAGGCCACACCCCAAAGCAGATAAATCAGACTCTCTGGGAGTAAAACCCAGAGATTAGCATTTGTTAAAGCCTCCCAGGGATTCCAAATTGCAGCTAGCATTGCTAATCATTGGGTTTCGGTAGGAGAAGAGAGTGGGATCCTGGGAGGAAATTGATGCCACCGTTGATAAAATCCAAATGTCACATTTCCTGGGCAGCCTATTCTAGCAGTTGGAGGTATTTTTCTTTTTACTTTGAACTGCCCTGGCTTCTATCTCTACCTCTCTGAGAGCACTGACCACATTCTGCCTTTAAGATGGGTATTTGTGCCTTCGTTCAACGCTCTTTGGAGACTATAGCTTCTGAGGGCAGACAGTATAAAGCAGTATACACAAAAGGTTTCTCCCTAGATAGCGTCGCCAAAAGAGGTCATGTTAACAAGGGCTTCTGTGGTCGAACCAGTTGAGCTCACATTGTGTAAATATCACTCTCTTAGAGAGTTCCAATGAATGCTGGATTTAAAAGTGCTAAGATGTTCTATGGTAAAGAAGCACCTTTATTTAACTAGGGGTTTCCAAAATTATTTGAACATAAAATACTCTTGATATTCTGTTTTTATACACACATTTGAGGGTGAGGTAATCCTGGTATACAAAAGAGAATGGGCCTATGGGTAATATCTGGTTACAAATCCAAGAAAAAGTAATATAAAAACTCATGAGGCTGTTGTGAAGGATTAAGTCAAATGAGATAATAAATAATAAATAAAATAAGTAATAATATATTGAATGACATCATACATGTTATGTGTCAATTATAGTTCCCGATGCTGTGGGCTTCTTTCTTTTTCGTCTTTGTAGCCTCAGGAGAACCTAGAATAATTTTTATTATACACACACACACACACACACACACACCAAAACACCCATAAGCCATGATCCTAGCTATATTTCTTCTTTCAAAATAGTAGTAAAATTTCACAAATCATAGGTCAGAAACATTAAATGCCACCTAAGGTGATAATCTCCTCTGCATTTTTTCTATTACTAATGGTTATAGAATACAAAGAAACTAGTGATGACAATCTCCCTTTGAAATTCAACATTTGTTATTTATTGATTGATTATATGGCTTAATTATGGACTGACTGCAGTGCCTCTTGCCGCACAGCTCTCTTCCCTCCGGACGGCCAGGTGGGTGACAATGGGGCAGACCCAGGCAGAGGCGGCCGTGCCTGCTGAGTAGAGGGAAGACTCTGAACTGCACCAGCACTGGTCACTCCCACTCTTGTGTCCCTGGACATTTTGTATACGTGTCTGGTTTTTTAATTGCCTGTGAATTCTTAGCACAGAGCACAATGCCTGGCTTTCAGTTCTTTATAACCAGCTCCTTAATGAATCACATATTGGGATTCTTCACAGATAATACAGGAACCTTAGGGAGGCTGATGGAACACATTATCCACGTCTGCAGGGAAATATAAAGGGAATATAAATATACATATAAAGGGAGATATAAAGAATAATGCTGGTGATTTTGTTGTTGTTGGGGGCACATAGGGTTCGTCTTCCAAAATCGCCTCTCAGATTCCCACCCTCCTCATTTGGTATTCAGTTTAAATCCGGCTCTTTCATATTGGAGGATGCTGGTTCCAGTTGGAAGATGAAGAGTGTTGAAGATGAGAGAAGAAAGCTCTTCCTTTCCTTAAGAATTGTTGTTTAGTGTTTAGTGTAGCTTTTCTTCCTTCATGCAGAGGATTCTATGGGGGCCTCCTGAGCCACAAGGGGTGAACTATCGGTTTGTTATACAAAATGTGAGACAGGGTTATAGGCAGGAGCATGATTTTTTTAAGTAGACTTTTCTACAACTCTTGAGGATTGCTTTTTTTTTTTTTCTTTTTTTAATCCAGTGTCTATACTTGTACACTTAAGACAATGATTCTCAAGTCTGGATGCACAGTAGAAACACTGGGACATGAGGCCCAGGTATGTTTTATTTATTTTTAAGCTCTCTGGGTGCTTCTAAAGTGCAGCCCATGTTCAGGACCACTGCCTTAGAATAACATCTGTTATTGTTAACTGATTTACCTAAAACCTGGGGGCTTGAAATATCCCTACGATGCTGATTTTCTGTGTTTCCAGCAATGTGGGTTTACTTCCACTGGAAGAAGCACAGTTGAAAATCATTAGATTGTGAGGTTCCTATCCTGACCCCTGATTCTCAGCAACAAACCACTAAATGTGTAAAATACTGTGATACTCTTTTATACCATAAAGAACTCAAGAAAGAAAAGAACCTCAATCCTGCCTTTGGCCAGGTGACACAACAAAGTAGCTATTGACATTTTATTTAAAATCTTTGAAAGAAACTGCAGCAACTCTCTGAGCAGCTATATGGTCAAATTGGGCAGTGGTATACTCATAAATAACTTTTCTAACTTTGTTTTTAATATAAAGAACAATGGTATTTGATAAGGAATTAAATTCACTGATATTTTAGGCTGGATTTCCAGTGTCTTGAGGGATCCTATGATTTCCAAAATGTGAAAAAGATTTTCCTCTCCTTCCTTTCACTTTGGCAGTGGAGGTGAAGTTTTCAAAAAATATTCAGGAGTGGTTCCGGACCGTTTCTAGACAGTAGCTTAAAGAGAATCAGCTTGAAAAGAATGTTTTTGTTTTTGTTTTTTAAATTTTAAGTATATGAAGATGGTGTTTGTTAAGCTTTTGATAAACATTTTTGGACATAAAATTAAAACCCGTTCATGTTGGTTGTAAGGAAGAAAAGAGGTGAAATTCATACATTTCCAAAATTATTGTAGAACCCTAGTGATAGAATAAAATACTTTTCTAGGAGAGAGGACTTCATGTCATCTGCTTATTCCAACAGAAATGGTAAACAGGAGAGACGATAATCAGGGAAAATTAAATCTTTCATGAGTGCACATTTTCCCTTTAGCGTAGCCTTTATATTTAGGCAAATTTAGAATGGCGGAGCGTGAAAGGGAAGGTGGATAGTATTTACCGTCTCTGGGGTTTCAGAACTCAGATCAGGAGAATCAAACCTGGAGAGTCATTGCAACCAAGAAGCGATGAGGATCTAGAGTCTTTCTGTAGGTAGAACAGGCTGAAACAATACACCATTTGACTAGTATTTTGCTACCTATTAGAATCAGAAGGAATTCTCTGAAAATCTGTGCAGCAGAGACCCTGATCAGAAAAGTGAGTGTAAATAATGCCATAAATTACACCCTTTTTGTATCTTGGGAACAGTCAGGTCAACCCACAGGGGTCACTAGGTGCCTTGTGAATGCGGGTCAAAGGTCAGAGGCCCTTTATAGCTTCCATCTCTCTGAGTCTCAGATACTGTGCCTCTGAGGCTGTCTTTTGCTGGGGAGGCTGCAGCCACTGTCTCCGCTAAGTAGAAATAAAACATATCTAATCAAGGAATAAATGATACCTACTTCTACAGGAGAAATAGATTGTATGTTGTCAAGTCAGATATTACCAGCCTGAGTGAGCAGAAACTGCTCACTGATTAAAAGTCCTCTCTCCTAGAAAAGTATTTTATTCTATCACTAGGGTTCTACAATAATTTTGGAAATGTATGAATTTCACCTCTTTTCATCCCATAATGTTTTAACCAGTTATTTAACAAAAGGCAGTAAGAAGAGAAGTTAATTTTCATTTAGTTAAAAATTATAAAAAAGGAAGTTTAATGATGTTCTCAACCACTTAAAAATGCTACCCTTGCATCACCACTGCTTATGGTAAATTAAGTATCCCATTACAGAAGGATGAAGGTTATTTTAAGTCACATCTAGTTACTTGAGGTGGCAGAACCTTCCCTGAGGTCCTGGAGGCACTCTTCACCATCAGACTGGGTTTTGATAAATGGTAAGGATTGGTCACGGAAATCTGTGCTAAAAATTTCTGCCACGTGTTAGTCTATGTGGCAACGTGAAAGCCTATCATGCATTGTAGTGAAAACCTGAAAAAGGATAACAAATGAAAAGAATCTGCACTAGCAAGTACTCTGTGTGCAGCCAAGGTGGTGAAAGTGTGGAAAAGGCCAGGAGACTTAGGGGTTTGCACAGTTAGTGATCAATAAGGTAAACCCTGGATTCTGGCGAGCCTGTGAATTTAGTCATTATCGCTTATTCGCCTTGTGTCTCTAGGCAAGCTTCTTAGTATACCTAAGCCCCAGTTTGCTTACCTGTAGATTGAGGATAATGACTGTGGCAGAGACGATGAAACCTGTTCACCATTGGCCTCAGGCATTAGGATGAACGCATTTTCCAGCCTCCCTTGCAGTTAGATTTCAGGGGACGAACCTCCAGCTCCGGCATTTCCTTTACTGCAGTAACTTAGAGACCATGTTCCAGCTAGAGTTGCTACCAGGATGAAGGAGGGTGGCCCAACCTGCATGTGATTTTATGTGAACATGAAATAAGTGCTGTTTTATTAAGGCACTGAGATTTCAGTCCTCCCTCCCATCCTTCCCTTCTCCTTTCCTCTCTCTTTTCTCCCTCCCCTCCCCCTCACTTCCTCCTTTCCTCCCTCCCTCCCTCCCTTCCTTCTTTCCTGATACTGTAGCACAGTGTAGCGTACCCTGATTAATACAGACGTCACACCTACTTTTCAAAGCTGTATGGATTAAACAATGTCAAGGATACAATGCTGGGGACATAGGGACACATAATAAGTCTTTAATACATATATTATTATTTTATATAATTCAAACTCATCATTTTAGAGATTAAAAATGCTGAGGCTTAAAGGAGTTAAGTGATTTAACCACAAGGAAACAGCTAATTTTGGGTATATATAACTAAAGATTTCCAGTCTGGGGTTCTTTCAAATATATTGCAACCTTCCCCTAAACCAGATGTACCCTTTCAGTGAAAGAAACATTTAGATGCTTTAAATCTGTTGAGCTGAATTTATTTAAAGAAGGTAACTAATATGTTGAAGCTTCAGTGATATCTGAACAATGCTGATCTCAATCTTATAATTGTCAGGTGGCACCTATTTGAAATTTAGCTAATTATCTTCAAATCTACTAGAAATATTTCACATTTTTGAGGCGAGGGGTCATTCCCTCTCTAACTTTTTTTTTACTCTAAATTCTTTTAGTAAACATTCTGGAAATAATAATTACCTATCTGAAAAACAGAGTGGCCCTTTAAAAAATTCCCAGTACATTTACTTTAAATTAGAATGACATGTCATTTATTAAATTGCAGAACCATAGAATACCATAATTATTATACTTTTTTACTTTAAGTATTTTTCTAATACCTTTATAAATTACTATAATTAGGCAGCAATTTTGAGCTAGATCTTTTTTCTATTGGTAGATTTCCATTGTAAGTCAATGTGTGGTAATTCTACTGGTGGAGTTGAGCAAAATTCCCCAGCTCCAAGGAATCCTGAAGCCCTTTGGGAGATAATTCACACCCAGTTCCCAACTGGTGATTTTAGAGTGGGCAATATAAGTTTTCCATCATTTTGCTATTCAAACTAAGTGCGCTTACTTGTATCAAGAATTTTCAAAACAGTTTTCAGTGTAGTATTTTCAGCATAGTATTCAGCATAATTCTCAGCATAGTATGGTGGTTCAGAGTGTGAGCTTTGGAACCCAGGAAATGTACTGCCATCTCTATGGATATCCCACTAGCTTTGCGATTTTAGGCAAGTTACTTCACCTTTTTTGAGCAGTAGTTTTCTCATTTATAAAATGAGAATACACCCTACCTCAAAGGATGTTACAAAGTTAAATGTGATGTAAAATGCATATTGTTTGGGAGGGAATAAATAATAATTATAATCAAATAACTGATAATACATTATTGGAAACCAGCCTAAAGGAATATTATATATAGAAAAAGTCTTTGGTGTGAAATAATTCCTCATATTATTTGCAGGGCTCAAAAAGTTATAAACAATCTAAGTATCTAATAGGAGAATGGTTAAATAAATTGAAAGGTGTGCATATAATAAAGTTTATGGAGTATCTTTGTCAATGTCAGTAAGAAATGTTTTATGAGTTGCTTGTGAATACTAAGTAGGTCACTTTAATGATTTACCTCAACTTCCTGCCTGCTACATGGCAAATACCATGGCATTTCTAAATTCTGTTGAGTCGTTGAAGGGAGAGCATTGACTTTGATATAATTTGTATACTGCCTGCACCTCTGCTTTCCTCTGTTTCAGCTGCTGCTTTGTGATCTGTTTTGGCTGCTAGCTGCAGTTACTTTACTTGCCCCTATTGCTGTTCCCTGCATCTCTCCACAGCCATTTATCCACATCTTTTCTTGGGTCGTACTGCCCACATAGTGGCCCTGCCCGAGCTTTGACCTCTAACATCTTTTGAGGCTCTCTTCCTTGCTGTTGCTAAAAGCTCAGTACCACCTGCTTCTGATTTGTTATTGATGTCCCCTGTACCATTTCACTAAACTGCCACAGGCTGGCCAGCCCTCTGCTCGGTTGTCCCAAAACTGGGGCTCTGACCCTCATGCTCTCCATCACTTATCTTTCCTGTTGGCTTACAAGGAGATCCCTGCCCCTTCTTGTGGCTTATTCTAACTCTTATATGTAGGAGTTGGGGGAGGGGGCTGGAAGACTCGTTAGCCCCTAGAGATCCATTCTTACCATTGAGCCACAGAGCCCTTTCCATTGCCAAGTGCACTAGGTTCTGATGTGCATAATCACTGCCCCTGTCTGCTCCAGCCCTGTTGCTGATTCTTGCCCAGATTCCATTTTCCTTACTCATAACTTTGTTTCCTCTTTCAGGTCATCTATTGCGCTTCTCCATAACCTGCCCTATCGGCTATGCTGCTATATATTGGAATTTGCTGTATATGTGAACCTCAGATGGGAACCCAAAAGTTTCCTGGATTCAGGTCCATGGGGATTGGGAACTTTGCCCAACTCCATGAGCAGGTGATTCCTTAGCTCGGATCAAGTGGAAATCCTTGCTTAAGTCATATTGCTAAATAAAAAAAGCAGAGAAACAAATATAAATGAAAGATGATCCTAACTCTGTTAAAAACAAATTTACTTGCATGAAAATCACTAGAAGGTAAAATCAAAATATCTGTAATGTTAATATTTGGATGATGTGACTATAGCTTATTTTCTTTCTTTAATTCTCTGTTTCTACCATGCAATTTATTTTTTAATAGAAAAATGACACAATTTAAGAAATCATTGCAAAGAAATAACCCAGAGGCTAGGAACAAATTTATTTAAAGGACAGTTGCACTTAAACTTTCTTTTGTGATTTTCCTTTGCTATAAAAAAAAAACAGTAGTCTGGCTGATTCTAGAAGCATTTGTTCTCACTTCAAGTCCTTCAGTACACCTTTGCCTTGCCTTCTGCAGTTCTTGTTCTCATATTCTTATCTGTACCAGTATCTGTATTTGTGGGCATGTATGTTATCTGCTTGCTTCCTATCTATCTATCTGCCTATCTATCTATCTATCTACCTGTCTATCTATCTATCCATCATCATCTCCATATCATATCTATAGCAGGTATTGTTGGTGCCCTGCCCAATCTTGACCCTCACTTTCCCCACATAGGCCAACTCTTAGGTTTCCAACTGCCAGCATCTGCGATTCTTTGCCTGAAGGCTATCTCTGGAGATAGGAGCCTGCATGTGAGACACACTGGAAATAATTGGAATCGACATGCACCTCCCTCCCCAGCAGTCCTTAACCATGACAGGAATTGGTGATTCAATGCTCCCAACTCCCTTGCTCTTTGGGGAATGGAGACAGTTATGAGTCATGTTCTCTACTGTCTCCCAGAGACTCCAGCAGGACTGAGTCCAGCAATACAACCATATTGGCTGCCTCATTTCCCCACTCTCATACTAGTTCTTTCAGGGATCACTTCCCCAGTACACATTCGCATTCAAATCCTCCCATCAGGGTCTGTTCCAGGGAAAATGCAACCTAAAAAAAATCTTCATTCATATCTATTTCCTGCAGTTCACATGAAAATGGCTTAAACATTACAGCTGTCTCAGAACTAAGTGTGAGCTCAAAATGTGGCAAGACTGCTAACAAAATGAACATTTTACTAGGCAGCAATACTAGAATAATGGTTCAAAAGAGTCAATGTATCTGTCCTGTTCTGGATGCAACATTTAAAAAAAAATATTCCAAAATTGGAATATGACCGTAACCTGATTAGCAGTTTAGGAACCTAATAACAAAGATAACAGTTAAAGAAAGTAAAGCAGTTTGGCTTGGAGAATAAACCACTAACTAACGGCATAATCACTGTATTCAAGTGGCTGAAGGGAAGTCTTGTGCACAGTAGACTAAATGTGTTTAGTCTTTTTCCAGAAGGCAGAACTCTGATTGGACAAAAGTTAGAGAAAAGCAAATTTTGACCCTGGAAAATGAAGAATTTTCTAACAATTAGAGCGTTTCCTTATCTAATACAAGATCCTAGTCCCTGGAAATACTTAGGCAGAGGGCAAAAGTCGTCTAAATCCCTTCCATCCCTTAAAATAAACCAGGCCACACAAGCCTCTGTGATTCTCACCAAAAGCTCATTTCGGTCAATAGCATTTTGTCTCTGCAACTCCATCAGACTGCCGGCCTGTTGCGTACCTTGCTGGTCCTACCTCTTAGTTTTTCTGGTTCCCCAGAGACCTTCACTCTGGATTTGCACCGCAGTTCTGTTTTCCGGCCAGCTTTGGGTGTTAACAACATAGTTTTGGACTTGCTTTTCCAGGGTCCAGGGCCACCTGCGCTCTCTCTTTGCACAGCGGCTGGCAGTAGGCCTTGTTACCCCAGCCCCTGCCGCTGTCCTACCCCAGATAGCAATGGCTTCTCACCTGGTCCCTGCCTGACATGGGAAGAAGAACAGGGCACAAGGGAATAGAATCCTCACTGAGGTGAGAGTTTAAGTGACTTCTAAATTTACTTCCAGCTCTATACTTCTATGATTATTTTTCTTCTCAGTTTTTGTTATCCTCATTCTTAAGCTTTTTTTCCTTGTCTATTAATCTATACGCATTGTTTCTCCAGCTACCCTGGGAAAATCAAGCCAGTTTCCAGTTTAATAGCATCAGTACTTCAACTCCCTACCTATGCTCTCCTTTTCTCCCATGTTCTCCCAAGCCTTGGTGACCGGGTTAGCCTTTTACTTTGTCTAAAGGGATGTACTTCTGTAAGGAAGGAACCCCCAGCCCATGCTTTCCCCATGGATGACTTACTTCCCCTCACTTTAACTGGTGCCTTCTTCAGCAGACTGTGTCTTACCTGCAATTCTCCTGCAGAGGACGCTGTTTCCCACACTGAGCACTGCCTTGCCAGACCTCTGGCTGGGCTCAGCGGATACTGAGTATTGCCACCCTCTTCTGCAGGCAACGCAGACCTGCTGCCCAGTGGGACAGCTCTCTCTGATGCCAAAAGGAGAGCTTGTTTTTCATGATGAAAACATGTGTTGTTCCTGTTGGCAGATTTAGGACCGGTAGGTAGAAATACAGAGCTCTGGACCCCATAAGGATCTTGGAACAAATCTTCAGAGAACTGGGCTGGGAAAACTATATGGTGTTACAATACTAATTTACTTTCTCAACAACATTTACTGAGTGTCTACTTTGCCTTGAAGCCTTAGAAGTCAGGTATTAGAAAGCAAAAAGGAACTAAAAATCTATTCAGGGAAAGAGACATGTAAGTTATAATGTAATCTGGGATGTGTATAAAATACTATGGGAATACAAAATGGGGAGCAGTCACAACAGACACAAACTCCTACATACTACCCTGGGTTCTGGAGAAGAACATGAGTTCATGGGCTCTGTGCTGGCTTAGGATGGGGGTCAATTCCCTGTTGAGCCACTTGCTAGCTAAGAGACTTTGGGCAAGTTATTTCAGTTCTCTAAGATATTCCTTGTGGCAGTAGTACTGGGAAGATTAAAGGAGAAGGAATGCAAAAGACCTGCAAATTTTCTGGCACAGAGTAGGTTAAAAAAAATGTTGTTTCCATTCTCTTTGATTGCTTCTCAGGATAGAAATATTGGGGCAGTTCCTCATACAATGTTTGTGGTATCTGGATCCCAATTTCAACTTCTCCAAATGTCTCTATTGTGATGCAGCTTCCGGACTTTCCAAGTGGAGGCCCTTATGACCCACCATGGTATATGGGTGTTTCTTTGGACTGCGCACCCAAAATATTTTCATTTTTTTGCTTTTTTCTTTTTTTCCCCTATTCTTTGTTTCTCATTTTCTCTCCCATGGGTTCTCCTCATGAGACCAAGCTCCCATTTCATAACTTTTCATTCTATTTTCTGGGCACAAAGAAGAAACCCCTGATGTCTCAGCTCCTGATTCTGGTAATTTCTTCAACATCAGTCTTCCTGGATAGAGGCTCCTCTTTCCATCTAAATGCACCACAGTCTCATGGATGTGGCCCTGGTACCACCAAGTTTTCTCTTTGAATGACACTTGGTAGATGCCTTACTTTGTAGGCATCTTATCTAGAGATGTGAATAAAAGAGGCTCCCTTGTTTTGGGGACCAGTGATGTCTCCATTGAAATATAGAGGAATGGAACTTGGGATGAGCGGGAGGATATCACCAAGGTAAGAAACCAGGCGCCCCTAGAGTGTGAGCCAAGGGGAGAAAAACTGTGCGGGGCACAAAGGAAACAAAGATGGAGCTTTCAGATGCCTCTGTCTCTAAATCTCTGCTGGAGATGCAGGAGTTTGTCAAGCCTCACGTATTCTATCAAAAAAGGTAGATGACAATGTCTGCCACAACACTGAAAATTTAAATTCTGGATTTCATTTTAAACGTTAGAGTTAGAGATACAGCCTTCCTCATAATCAAATTATACTCTACTTTGTCACCTACCTGGTCGGTAGATTTTGTGTGGTGATCTCCAGCTTTCACCTAGAAGACATGTGCTGAGCAAACAAAACCATTGAAATTATTTTTTATACCAGTCAGTCTGTTTCTATTATTGTCACTCTTACAAAGTAGAGAGAGGGAACATACACATTTAATAAATAGAAAATATTTATTATACAGCAGTATCAAGATTATTTGACAACAGACAGTTAACAAGCCAAAGGAAAACACTTTTACAAGAGCTATACAATTTGTATAAGCACATACATTAAGGTGGAAAGTTTCTGTCCTTTTCTTACAGAGTATGTATGTGTACATTTCCAATTTTGAACAATTATAATTTAAGAGCTAGTACTCTATTGTATTCAGGAAAACTTTTAATTATGATAATAGTAGGCATTCAGAGTAATAATGTGACTGTTGTTGAATGTGTTCACCCAATGTCTCAGACTAAAACCTCAGGACAAACTGACATAGTATTTGAATAGTAGAAGCAGTTTTCCTGATCCAGTCTTACTTTAAAAGTATTTGAATGCACAAGTCCTGATCTTAAGAACATATGTCAGTGGCATTAAGATAAGAAACCTGTTTCACTAATAATAGATAGTATATTTTCCCTTGCTAGTTTGTCAATTAGTGGACCATATATTAAGCATTGGAACCACCCATTTACCTCATTCTGCTTCATGACAGTGAAAATATGGAACTGAAATCCATGTTTCAGTCATGAGGTCTTTCTACCAAAGGTGTAATAAAGTAATTTTTTAAAAGGAAAGACAGTCTATTCTTGATATAAAACTGACTAAACTTGGCAGTAGAATATGGAAAGACATAAGAAATATGAGCCTCAAACATTGGAGTGGATGTTAAATTCTGAACAAATGATGCAGTGAGTATTTAAAGAGTCTAAGATACATTTTGGCTGAGAAATCAGCAGCTTCAACATGAAAGAAGCATACTAAACACGACTGAACATAAGGCATAAACAAAGATACTTAAGGGGATAAGATTCATTCCCAAGTAATACAAGAAATCAAAACAGCAAGAAAAATCTCTTTTACTGGGGAGAAAAAAGGGGAGCAAAAACGAAACAACTGGATTACATGTATGTGGATAGTATACACCGCAAATAACAAAAATAAAAAGACAAGTTATGAGTGAAAATATAGGAATAAAAGAATGTGGAAATAAAAATTAAAAGAGCTCAAAAAGTGATGAATAAATAATTTGGGAAATCATGACCAGACTTAGAAGTTAGTACATGCTTTAAGCACATAAAGCTCAAGAAACTGTGAAAAATTAAGAAAACAAATAAACAAACCCTAAAGAAACCTGAAATAATGTAAATACTGCCATTTCAAACTTATGTTTTAATAATGATGTGTGCAAGTTTATAAAATGTACCTTTTTATTGTTACCCACAGTTTTTGCGAGCTTTTAGTATAACAAATTTTCAAACCACTTCATTAATAATATATTTCCACATCATAAAATATCTGAAAAATAAGTTCCCTCTTAGAAGAAGAGGGGCCATCTGAGCAGCATATGAAAACCATTGGACCAGAGCAGTCAAACCTTCAAAGAGCTCCTGTAAATACTGATGGCAATGGTATATAAAACGTTATTTGGAACATAAATATATCTACACTATATCGGAAGACAATCTTCTCGTTGCAGTTAGATTGACATTACTTTGCACAAATTTCATTATCACAGGTATATAAGGACACAGAAACACATTCACTTGCTAGTTACAGGGACTTCAGTGACAATTAGAAAGAATTATTTGTCATTTAAACCAATAATAGTTGCTATGAGTACACCATTAAGTTCAAAGATGGATTTGCTTCCGTAGCACATAGGAGAAACAATGGCACCAAATACACACACTGCATCTTAGAAGTTCAACTGGTAAGTATTATTTGCTACAGTAAATGGAAGGTAACAATTTTGCCACATGGTTTGTTCTCTTTCACATAAGGGCAAAGGAGAGCCCCCTTGGCACACAAGTAAATCCACAAAAAGTCTTCTGCCACTCTCAAAACAGTCTCTTGTCTGGACTTCTTCTGAAATCACCAATAAGCGAGCATCAGATATGGGAAGCTGATTTTTGCTGACTGATTTTGTTCAAAGCCCCAAGCTTATGCACTGTCTTGTTTCTCATTCCGCCCTCCCTTAGCACTCCTGATGAAACGCTTTTCGGTGATAATTTTGCTCTTACTCCTGTTTTCTAAATAGAGGGAGATGACCAAGCAGTACGGCATCCACACACCTTTCTCCAAGTGTGACAGCAAGGCTGGCACTGGATGGGGTGCGGTCGGCGAACAGAGGCCCCTTTTTGGGCCAGCTCCCGAGTGTCCCGAAGACCAGGGGTCTGCGGGCCCAGCAGGGAGAAGGGCTTGAGGGAAATGAGCTGCTGTCCATCACTGTTCTCTGGGTGGTTCCACGCCTGCCCCTCCTCCGCCCACCTGCTCTGCCTGACTCCACCTTGCTCGCTGGGAATACCATGATGACGAACTAATGATTCAGCTGGGCGGTCCTCCCGGGCTGTCCCCTTCCACACGGGCCAAGGGTGTGGGCATGTGTATCTATGCGCAATGGTCCGAAGAGATGATGTTGGTTGACTTTGTTCATTTTTGCGATTACAGTTACATACTATATGGGATTGTGCTTTGTCAGAATTCCCTTTCTTCCCAGAGAAGGCTTTTGAATAATTCAAGAATCAGAATCTTCGCCTGGATCACTTTTTTGCTTGCGGGGTCCAGCGCCTCTCGCGCTGGCCTTACTAAGACGGCAGCCGCGGTCTCTTCCTTGCTCCTGACTTCACTTCCAGCCCCCGCTTCTCCCCCAGCTTCCTGCAAGTCTCCGGAGGTGCTGGCGCGCCGTGACCGCGCCTGCTTTTCCCTGCGGACACCTCCTCCCTACAGGGTGGAAGAGCTTTGCGTGTAATCCCTCAGGATGACAGAGGCGTAGGTCACGCTGGGAGGGCTGCAGGGCACCGACTCGGACACGGGGGAGCTGGGCGCCGAGCTGCCCGAGGCCACCGAGTCGCGGAAGGGGGACGGAGGCGTCAGGGCGGGCGAAGCCTCTGGGGTTGGTTTGCTGGCCGCCTGCAGCTCCTCCTCCTCCCCCTCCTCCAGCTCGTCCTCCTCCGTGTTCCCTTCCCGCTCGTACAGGTACTCCTGCAGGAGCCTGAACCTCTCGCTGTCGTCCTCGTCGTCGTCGTCGGCCGACGGGGAGACGGGCTCCTCCCCGAAGGTGCTCAGCTGCAGCGGCAGCAGCTGCAGGGGCTGCGGCGGCGCCGGGGGCGGGAACAGGGGCCGCAGCCCGTTCCCCGGAGCCCCGGGCACCGCGAGCACCGAGTTGAAATCCGGGAGCCCGGCGCTGAAATTGCTGACCACTCCCTGCAGCTGGTCCATGAGGGATTTCGGCGCGGGCGGCGGCGGCGGCTGCTGGAGGGGAGGGGGCAAGCCCCTGGGGACGGCCGCGTCGGCCAGGAAGAGGGGGGTCTCCTCGGCGGTCAGGCGGGGCGGCAGAGGCGGGGTGCTCACCGCGGCCGGCACGCGTCGGTGCACCACCATAGAAGGACTGCTGGGCGGGCTGAAGCCGATCGGCCTGGCATCCTCCTCCTCCACGTTGTAAAGGGTCTTGGTGCTGGTATCGGAAAAGGTCAGGCTCTTGCCGGAGCCTTGGTAACTTTTAGTGAGGGGTTTGATGACGGCTGTTTGGTTGCAGGCCGTCTCATTGGTCTTCACGTGCACAGAGAGGCGGTGCCACATGTGCTGTCCCTTGGGCACCTGTCTTCCACCTGGTTCAGACCATGACACAGACTTGCCGTTAAAACTATGAATAAAATAGAGATAGGTTTACTTGCAGATGTATCATGCGCAGAGGATGACATACATATAAAACATTGGTTAGCCCAGCTCAAAGCAATTTGACTCCCCCCTCGACGGCATGTATGCCTGTCCTCCACACCCCTACTGTCTCCTTATTATACGTCCAACACCAAAATCTGCAGCGACCACAGGTTGCCTCTGAAGCAACCTGGGGTTCCATCCACCTCAACACAAGGTAGGACATTTTGACCCTGAGAAAAGTTGCAGGGGAGAAGAGCCAGCTTGTTGTAGAAGCAGCTATTTTCATTTAGGTCTATGATTTCACAGCTATTACACACACACCCACACACATACACACACACTCTAAGGCAATGATAAAGTTGTTGCTCAGTGCAAGCCTTTGAAAGATTCCAAAATTGATGGAGGAAACAAATTAAAAATAAAATCTTAGTTACACATGGACAACAGAGCATAATGACCATAGCTATTGCCTCCCTTTCTTCTTAGTCCCTGGAACAAACTAAAACACACGTATAAAGCTACTCTCATTGTCCTGTGAAGTTATGAAATACATCCTCTCAGTTGCCCATTCTGATATGCAGGTATTTCCTGTGTTAACAGGGGTGGCATGATTATGCACATGGCATCTGTACAGAAGAGGGAAAAAAGGAGATGACAGAAAAACCCAGACCTATGCTTCACTTAAGAGTTTCCTAACTTTTGGCTTTCTTTTCATTTCAAAGTATTATTCCTGACACATGCAGTGGATCACAATTCACATAGCAGCTAGTTTGGGATTTTCACACTGGCAGCATTTAATGAGGTATGTTTGAAAGAGACAGAACTGGAAGGCCCAGAAAAATACAAATACCCGTATACTGCTTTAGTCTTCTCGCATAGTTTGATGTAAATTGACAAAATTAAGATTCAGACAAAGCAGAAGTTACTGAGACCAGACTTCTCCGGGGCCTTTTCCTCATTGAGCATTGGTGAAGAAAAGCCTTAGGGCAGCAGCAATCCTCCACACTTACCAACTTTCATTTTCATGGGATCCTCATAAAACCAACCAAATAGAATATATCTCTGAAGAAAAAACAAATGAGACGTACTGGGTGCATATACTACAAATTCTATTCTGTCTGTTCTAATAATTCTGGTCTTACTTTCGGACTCAGTTTATTTTCTGTATAATTTTTAGCAGATGGTGGTACCTTAACATAGCATACTATTAATAACAATAGTGTTAATACTTAAATCGGGAAATCATTTTTTTCTTCTTTTATTTTTTTTCGGGAGTTTGCTTTTTCTTTGTGTCCATGAAAACAACAGAGAAAGTAGCACAATAATGACACATTTTTGACATTAAAAGGAAGAGGGAAAATGAGTATTTTTTTCTTAGGTGGATATGTGAAATAGACTATTTCATAGCGGATTCTTTTGTTTGGAAAAATGTAGGAAATGATCAATAGTTAACATAATGGTTTATTTAATCATTTTGAAAATACAAGAATGACTACTTCAAAAATTATATGTGAGTTCCACATTTATGATGAAGGTAGTGTTTTGACATTTCAAATTTTACAATCCTGAAAGTGAAGTGAGTCAAATAAATACAGATTTGTGTTGAAAGTCTGATATCAATTATAGAAAATTCTGGATATAAAAGTTTTAAAATAGATATAACAGGTAAAATTTTCTCATTATTTGGGAAGAAGGCAGTTCCTCCATATATCTGATAACCTATGCTGTATTTAATTGTCTAAGAAAAATCTCATCTCTAAAATACTATATCAAAATACTATATCACTCAAATGTATGCTTAATATATTCTCTTAATATATATCTTAATATATTAATAATAATATAATAATATATTTAATTATTTTATTTATATTTATATTATTAATATTTAATATATTTAATTACTAATAATAATATAATATATTAAAATATATTAATATATCTTAATATATTCTCTAAGAATGTATATCTGCTTATAAATGTGAAATTACTGACTTATCGACTTCTAGACTCTCTTGTTAGAATAGCTGACTCTCTCCTGAGGTGAGCAAACTGAAGAATGAGCCGGTGGTGTCTGGCAAGAGCAGTCAACCAGCCAAAGGCAAGACCAGAACCCAGAGCTCCTCTTCTGAGTTTCAAATTCCAGGCAAGCTCACCTCCCACTTTCACCTTTCTCAGTTTCCTCCATCTCCCACTCTACTCACACATTTTCTCTCCTTATGCATTTAATATGCCTCTTCCAGAAAGTATAAGACTGCCCAGTTGCCTCTTGCCTTGCATAAATATGCTTTAGTGTAATTTCCAACTGCAATGCTTTGCATCCCTTTCAATTGCAATGGAAACACCTTTTCCTTCTCCAGATGCTTGCCTCTCCATGCTCATTAAGAAAATCACTAAACTAAAAGGCTGCTTGTGTCATTTAGGTGTGTGTGTATGTGTGTGTGTGTTTTAAAAACCAATTCCCTTGACAGCTAGTCTGACCTAATTCAACACTAGGCTTAGATATCCAAACAAAACATTGCCGTCTCCAAATATGCCAGCAAAAAAGGTAACCTTGTATTGCTGGGACTTAGTTCACTCTCTGGCTCCCTCACATGGGTAGTTTTCCGCCTTGTCCAGGGGTCCTCTATGAGCCTCTTTTTAAATCACGTAAAAGGCATTATTAATCATCTTGCAGACAGATATGATCACAATTTAGTTCTATTTAATCCAATAGCAATTTTATTCTTGGGATGGAAGATTTTCACCCTGGCTGTCAAAATTAGCAGCTTTCCTTCCCCTCAGAGTCTTGCTCTAGATTTTCTGTAAAGTGCTGTTTAATTAGGAAACAGTTATAATGCCCTAGGGAATTTTATCAGATTAAGAAAATTAGATTAACCTTTTTTTTTCAAGGACAAAATAAATTGCTTCCTAAAAACCAGAGTGGAGGAAAGGCACCATCTCATAGAAACTGCATCACAGGGTATAAACTTTGGTCTTTCTAGATTAGTTATTTTTAACCTATGGTTCACAGACAGCTTGAATGGTCCATGAATCTACATGTACATCAAAGCATTGTTTTTAGGCTGAATCAGTATTATGTTTTTGTAGATTATGGGCTGCTATTTTTAAATGCAAAATGCTGTTATGATAAATGGTACTTCTAGATACAAGTGTAACTAAGTTCTGAGCAGTCTTTTTTCATGTTTTGTGTTGAAGTGGCCACTAATAAAGGTACAATTACTATCACAGATTCAGGTGAAGGTTTAATAACCATTTTCACGTGAAAAGTGATTATCCTATTTGAAAAGGTTGGGAACCCATTGCTGTGATATTAAGAAGAGAAAAATTTATAAAATATGGGGCAGCAAAAAGGAATAAATGCATTATAAAGATGCAATATTATTATGAAATAAGACTTTTATTTAAACCCGGATAACTTTAATACATTGTGTTTCAGCCATCAGCTTCTTCATTCTATTGTTTAATTTTACTTGGTTCCCTAATCTTAGGAAAAGCAACCTGGTTTAGAAACACCACAAAATTGTCACAAAGCACCCGACCTTTCTTGCTCTGACTTCAAAAGACAGACATCAGACTGAACAATCTTATATTTGAAGATCAAATGCAGTAGTGTTTGGAGTAAATACCTCGAGTGGCTAAATATATTTACTGATATTGAAGTGATTGGAGGAAATCGCCGTGAGGCCTAGGAGGAACTAGAGACATGGAGGATGATATACGCTGAGTCCTGTAGAGCTTAGTAGGAGAAGGGCGGCGGCTCCAGCTCCAGCAGGCTTGGGATCTTGCTTTGGTTTTTCTTTCGTTAGATAAGCATCACAATCCCCCCAAACAGAAAACCCAATATTTACAGCACTTTAGAGAATAGTTGGAAGTGGGTGGTGTAAACAGATTAGTGTATCTTTTTTTTTTTTTTCAGATTAGTTTACCTTTGGCATTCAGAGTGATCCTGTCTGTTTTATCTGTTTCGGTAAGTACTAGTTCCATCTGCAGAATACACTGCTCTCTGCTCCAGAGATGTCTAAAATGGGAATAACGGTGGGTGGATGTTTGAGATCAGGAGGGACGCATCCTGCACAAGCTGCCTGAGGGGGAAGCTTGCACAACACCTGTCTCCATCATGTCCAATGCAAGTCTTTGCCACTAGGCTTAATAGCTGCACAACAGACGTGAGGATGGCATCCGGAGAGCCCAGACAAGGCAGGACCTTCCCAAGAGGAGGGAAGTCTCGCGCCTTGGAATCTGAGGAGGGTAGCATTTGTTTTCTTTGAAAATGAAAATGGAAACAGGAAATGCCATTGGGTCACAGCGTGGAGAGAATGGCTCACCAAGTAAACAAGCTACAGCCACAGGCTTGCAGACAGTTCTGCTGTGGCCCTGCAGCTACGACTGGGACATTTGGCCCTTCAAGGAGGAGGTGGTGTTGCCCTGAGACGCTTCAGATGGGATGCCAGAGCCGCCGTGTCCAGGTATCTCACCTCCACCTGCTTCAGCAAGCTGCTACCAGAATGCAGTTTCAACAGTGATTCTTGTAGCGCATCAGGCATAGGACTATTTGAAACCATTTGAGTCAGACTCCTGTTTTCCCAGGCAAGCCCAAGTTAGTCTTCAACACAAAGAACTCCCACTGACTCCAGTTTCCCTTCTTGAAAGCTTTCCAGAAAAAATATGCGTATTTAGTATATATTCTGTATATATATATATATATATATATATATATATATATATATACAGAAGATATATATTCAGTATGTATGTATCTATATATCTTTGGAAGCTTATCTGAACATATTTAAAATTTCTCACCTTATTGAATCACCACTTCTTGTAAGGTAGAGAATCTCTGAAGGCGTTGGTGAAGACAAACGCTTTTCGATATCATGAGAACATGGTAGTTTCTGATGATTTTAAATCTTAAATGGCACTGTGAATTTTATCCCTCTCCTCTTTCATTCTAACCTCATCATAAGCTAATCAGGAAACCATTTGGCTTGCTGAAATATACAATATCACAAAGTCTAAATAGACAGTCCTCCTTTTAGAATCTTTAGATCAATCACCTTGAATATCCTAAAGTTATATGATTCAGGATAAAAGACAACATAAAGAAAATCAGTTTGCCTTTATTAAGCCTTGTGCTTTCTCCAATGAATTAATAAAGAAAAAGACACCCACAACTGAAATTACCTCATCAATAAAGTACATAAGAGCCCATAAACTGTGTCTGGGTGTAGGGTCTACTGTCTTGAGAAAATTGACAAATCTATTTCAAACTAAAGAGTAGAATTCTGACGGTCACTAAACTTTTTCTAAGCACATTTTAAATGGCCTTCGGCTCAACCTAATAATGATTGCTGGCTGAGGAAGGAAATTCTGGTGCCAAAGTTTATTTATGACATCACGTTGGTACAGCAGCACTGTTTTAGCAGAGGTATACCAGGTGTAATTCTATTCCTCCAGGAGGTATAGATGAACCTAATTATGTTCCTTTTGAAGAAAGTTCAGGTCGAGCATTATCATTTTTTTCTATGCTCCATGCTTCCAGACCTATAATTTTAATAGCAAGTCTTTCTATGCTCTTCAACAATACTTGGAGTCCTCACATTTCCCCTGGAAATATAGGGCAGTTGCATTGCCCTGCAGGGATTACTCCTCAGAGGCAGGAGAGATCTAGGCAGACCATAATGATCCAGTAGGCAGCTTTATTTCTATCTCTAGTCCCTTTGCCTTGCTTGTTCACAAAAGCTGTGGAAACTGAAGGTCACAAAAAGAACATATCTTTTTTTTTTTTTTTGCAGGAACAACCAAAGCTAAAAATAGTCAGTCTTAGTCTATGGTGCTCAGCTTGGGAGCTACCAATCTCCTCCTGATCCTTTACTATCTCCAGAAAGCTTGAGTAGATCTTATTTCAAAAGTTCTTTACAACCAACCTGTTAGCTTTGCTGACCGTTGCATTATTTTTTGTCACCTACCAATGATGGACCCACTTCCAGCCTTTGTTTTTGCTTTTAGGCACTCACCTTTAAGTCATGAAATGTTAAGTGACTCTCTTCTCTCTCTGGCCCTGCTGTCATGACACGACAAGCACATCTACTAGTCCCATCAATCCCTTTTGACAGGCAGCCAGCAGCTGTCATAATCAGGATGCCCTTCCTGTGTTCTTGGTCAGACTCAACCCTTGGTGCAAGAAACACTCAATGCTTTTTGACTTGGGAGAATTACAGAGAATGCATCCAAGCAGATGAGAGCGGCTCTGATCTAGATGTGCAGAGTCCTCCCAACCACCACTTATTTTTCCCTCCAAGAGTCAGTACGATTTGATTGAGACCACACACTTTCTATTGGGGCCTTTCCAGGGAATGTCAGAACACGACTTCCCAATGCACTCCACTGAGTGAAGAGAAGAGACGCTAGGGCGCCATTCACCAGGCTCCACAGCCAGGTTCAGCAGCAAACATTTGAACAAATTGGGCTCTTCTCATCTGAAGAGCTATTCCAGCCACGGCCACCTGGTCAGTGAGCTCCCTCCTGCTGCAGGAATGTGTACCTTTGACTCTCCCAGGAGTTTGAAGGGCTGTAAAGGAACAGCTAAAAATGACCACAGACTCCGTGCACAATGAATTGAACATGGTCTATGTTCTTTTGTTGACTTAAAGAGACACTGTCAAGACCTAAAGGTCAAAAATTGGACCAAACATGCACCGGTTTTATCAGATGGAGAAAATCTGATAAAAGCACTAAAGTTCTGGGAAAGTAGCTACTTTCCTTTTTTGTTTGTTTGTTTTTGGTTTTTGGTTTTGGTTTTTTTTTTTTTTGCAAAACTCACTTTTTGTGGGACTCACAGAACTTTTGTTTTGTGCTCCCCAGGGCATAGGAGGCACCCAGCAAAGGCTGGTGTCCACCGCGTCAAACTGACATTATGGAATCCTTCCATAAGTTCAAATTATGGCTTTTACTTTAATGCAGACAGGATCATATCAAACATTTGTGTAGCAGCAAAAAAAAGGCAAAGAAAGAAAACAAAAGAAAGAGCTCTGTTTGCCAAGGAGAAGCTGACAAATTTGTGAAGGGGGAACATTCACTTTCAAGTTTGTGAGTGGGAGTCACAAACAAAAGCGAATCTCTAGAATGGGAAAAAAATGTTGCCTCTTGCATCAAAACATAAAAAAGCAAAAAGACTAACAGCTTGACAGTGTCCTTTTAAGAACGATGGACGATCAAATTAAGGCAGTCGTGCAAACCATGGCACGTAAATGGTTCCTCATTCTTGATGGCATGCACCACATCTGTTTCCATGTTAGAAAGTAGGAAAACCCAGGAGAGAGAAAGCAAGGGGCAAACCACTATTTTTTCCATGCAGCTTCTCTTACACATTCACTGCAGTGTGTGGGTTTTCAAAGCTGCACATGTGCCGACGGACACTGTCTGGTGGGCGAGAATTCTGGCTGCCTCTTCCTGAAGATGGAAAAGAAAAAGATACCCAGTGAGTGAGCGGTTATACACGTATATAGAGATGGCGATCACACCACTTGGGCGGTGCCAGGGCTGGGGGAGGGCCTAGCTGGGCCCCTGAGCCTTTCTCCACGTCACCTGCACCTTCACATCCTGGATCTTCCTTGTGTTGCCCAGCTGTTTCTTACTGCCAGGCCCAATTCTGAAAGTCACATCAGTGGAGTGCATTCTTTCTTTTACCTTGTGGGACCATCTCTTTCCAAGTGGCAGATGCTTTCTCTGCTGTGTGTATGTGTCTATCCCAAATTGCCTCTTTCCCCTCCACTCTTGACACTCTCCTTTATTCTTGGAGGCAGCGGACTCCACCTGAATCTTCCCATCCACCATCCCTCTTAAAGGATGCTTATGGGTTTATGTCTTACACTGTGACTTGTAGTGATAATTTTACTCTATATTATGTTATCGTAAAAGCAGTGCTGTCACTTAGCATAAAGTCACATGTTTCTCTTGGCCCTCATAAGATGGAATGTATCTTGTGGTGGAAAGAAGGGAAGTGGCGAGAGATTGGGTAAGTCTCCCACCAGGGAAGAAGGTCATCTCATTCCCTGGTTGGATGTCTCCTTGTACAGCACAGAGTGTGTGTGTGGTAAGGGGAGAAGAGCCCTGACTTGACATGACCAGGATGATGGGGCGGCCATGTGCAGGTGGCCTTTCCAGCATCTGTTGGAGTGAGGATACGTGGGTTTTGCACAAGTTCAGGACACATGAGTTTCCCACTTTATTAGGTGGTGGGATAAAGCCATCTTAGTGTCGCTCCACATAAGAGGGCAGCCAATCATAAAAGAGAATTTGAGGAACAAGATGCTAAAGGTGAACCATCAGCAGGTGCTGTGAGTGGTGTGGATAAGGTGACAGTCATGAAGCCCCGATAGGGATTTCTAGAAACTCACAAACGTTCTGTCAATCATCCTTGGGCCACCGACCCCAAGATCCTGGTGACAATTATCCAGTGTTAATCAGAAGAGGACCGCAACAGCTCCAGGCAAGTCAAAGACCTTTGTCAACTCTCCTATCTCTTCTTCCCATCAAAGCAAGCAGAAAAAGGGAAATTCAGAAGAGGAAAGAGGCAGAGATATTTCAGGAGCAGACCATGTCCCTTCCCAGTCCAAGTCTTTCAGGCTGAAGCCTGACATTGTTCTGGGAAGGACAGATGTGAGTTTGAGGTTTGAAACAAGAATACAATGGAATATCTTTTTAATACCTGAAAGCAAGGAATCTAGTATGAATGCAGAAGGTGAGAAAAAAGATTTTTCATAGCACAGTTATGAAGGTGAAGGAGAAAAATTAAAATTGATCAATATGTATATTTCCATCAAGTTTGGACCATTCAATAAACCATTTGAAAGTACATGATCTACCCAGAACAATCTGAAATCCTCATCCAGAGATAAGAACTTGAAACACCTTGGTATAATTTTATTACCACTACAATAATCAATTTACTTAAGAAAATTAGACAAAGAGAT
Organism: Balaenoptera acutorostrata; assembly: GCF_949987535.1. Classification (NCBI taxonomy): domain Eukaryota; kingdom Metazoa; phylum Chordata; class Mammalia; order Artiodactyla; family Balaenopteridae; genus Balaenoptera; species Balaenoptera acutorostrata. The sequence continues at coordinate 19,490,832 of NC_080077.1, forward strand.
GATGTTTGTTACTGAATGAGGCAAAGTAATATGACATTTAATATGCCCATCTGAAATTACAAAGATCATGAAAACAATGAAAACATTAGTAGTAGATGCCCAGGAATAAAAATATGATGTTTGAATGTATAATGAAGTTACTGGTAGAAAAGGGCATTTCACCTGTAAACTAATGTTAAAGCAACTTCATTTCTCATGAAAGAAGGCAGAAAATACACTCAAAGCATTTGGCTTTGCCTTGCGAAACTGCCTGCATCCCCTTGAATCCTCCGATTAATTCTCCTTTAGATAATGTCTGTATGTGGCCTGGTCCAGGGGTGCTGGGAAGCCAGGACCCTGGCAGGGCTGGCTTCCTGTCCCCGTGACCAATACAGACACACGGTGGGTCCCTCATCAGAAGGGCCCTGTATTCAGGGTTCAGTGCTCTGTGGTCATCCTTTTGATATTCGTAATCATTTTATCACTTAATTTGTGTTTTGTAAGTGATGTTCCATGTGGAAACGGAGCACGCACTGCGCGTTTAGAGCCTCACCTCAAGCATGATCCTGCCTCTCCGGACAGGTTTTCAGTTTCTTGTTCCTTGCACCCCCCCCTCAACCCCCCTTGGGGACCAGAGCCCATCCAGCCTCCCACTACCCACCCCTGCCCAATGATCACTGCCACCCTCCTCCCCTGCCAGGGGACTGTGGGAAGGGGTGTGGGAAGATCAGATCAGGATCAGGTGCACATGCCCAATAACGTCTCAAGGCAGCCGACGGCCGTGGCCAACTCCTCCTTGAGCTGGCAGGTCCGCGGCGCATCTGGTGAGGAACATGGCGGGGGCGAGCCTCTCGCCCGTCCTCCGTGCATGTACCTTGCCAGCCCCTGTACCGTTGTTGCGACACCCTTGAGGGCTGCCGGTCTACCATGGGCTGGGGCAGGAGGCACCTGGAAAGGGGAGACGCCTGGTTCAGTTTCTCCGTGGCATCTACCCAGTGACTGGCTGGAGGGGAACCTGGCGGCCTGAGCGTGTGTGCGGAGTCACTGGGTGGCAAGCTGCTGCGCCTGGCAGGGTCTGTGCTTGCTCGTCAAATACCCCCCGCGAGGGAGTACAGCGTCACATGGCAAATAAGAAACCAAAATGACAGGTCTACAGAGAGACAAAAGAAAGGAAAAGGCTTTATATTTTAGTACCTTTAACATTTTTCCCTCTATGTTTTCAGCCAGGGGCTACGGGTTTTCATTTTGCACTGGGCCATGCAATTGATACAGCTGGTCCTGTCTGCTGGGATGTACGGCTGAGGGATGATAAAAACCATGGGGAAACGTCTTGACAGCTTAGAGACTTGACTGCTGACGTTAGCATAGGTGCACACAGTGTGGCATGAGGGACAACTCAGCACTTGTGTCTCCTGGGGACTGGGGCAGCAAGCTCTGTGGCCTCTGTAGCTGACTTGGAAATACTCTTGCAGTTATGGACAGTTCTGTGGTTGCTTTGGGGGTTTCAACCATATTGACAGCCAAATTTCACATAGTAACTCCAAGCAATCCCAAAGCCACCTTTAACTATTGATAGAAATAGTTGCAAAAATTACAGCATCTCCTTCATGGTTCCATTTCTTTAGTCTCTGATTTTGTGTTGAAGTGAGATGCGAATGACCTTTGCATACAGATGTTACTTTTATGAAAGAAGCGGATTATTAAAGGTTACAGGTCAAGACCTGAAAAATCTGATTCCAGAGTGGCCATTTTATCAACTGCATAAAATCTGAGAGAAGGAGCTGGACTTTGGGGTATTTTTAATAACTGTAGAACCACTTATTCAATCAACCCCACAGTCCGCAAGCCAGAGTAAAAGCTTGGAGGGAAAATGCAGCATATGTGGGCTTGTCAAATATAAGTCCCAAATCTGTGCTGAATCTTTTGGCAGAAACTGTGGATTTAATGAAACCCCAGAAGTTTAGTTAGAAAGATTCATCTTCAATTTCTTCTGAAAATGCAAAGCTTTTTTTTTTCTTTTCTTTCTTCTCTTTCCCCCTTCCTTCCCTTCCTTCCTTCCTTCCTTTCTCCTCCCTCCCTTCTTTCCTCCCTCCCTCCCTCCCCCCCCCCCGTTTCTTTCTTTCAAGTCCCTTCTTGGTGTATGCATACCTTCTCCCATCTATTCCCATTGTCCAAATAACCTTTCTTTGTATAAGAGACTATCTGTCTTTGAGTGTACTTGGCACCATATGACTTTGCTTTTGTGTGTTATTTGCTTTACAGCTCGTCACCCCTACGTTGGTTTCTATGCTAAGAATGGTTCTTTATGTGAACCTGAGAAGTTGTTACAGACAAGTTTTACTCCTTAGAGTGTAGCAATAAGCTCACGGGACAAGGATTCAGGAGACCAGCTACTCTCCAACTGAGTATTTGCCTCTTTCAGACTCAGTTTTTCATCCATAAAGAAGGATTGTTGAAATAGTACATGTAAAAATGCTTCCAAATAGCAAAATGCTATCCCGGCTTAAGACAACTCTATTAGAGGAGCAAAGGCACAGACAAAAGACTGATATTTTAAATCTCAGTGTGTATTTAGGTTAGACTAATTCATAGTCTCTCCAACTTCATTTTACTCATGGATTTTAACCACTTCCTTATTCAAGAATTTCAATAACTTCTAGGAGAAAACTATTTTCTACTAGAAACTAAGAAAATAGTTTTCTAAGAAAACTAAGAAATTAGAAAATAGTTTTCTCTCTTGCAATTTTTTTTTTTTTTTTTGCCAGCAACATTAGAGACATTGAGTGGATATGTCAGGAGCGGGTAAAAGCTAGGTACAGTCAGGTTAGCTGTCTGTATCTGAAGTTGCATGTCTATGACAGGTTTGGAGGTGAGACTTTTAGCAGAGATAAAATGGTCTATACAATTCCAGATGGTCACCATGGAAACACTGTGGCAGCTGTCCAAAGTAACCATAAAGACTGACGGCAACCACTCAAGACCATTTTAGCAGAAGATATCTATCTTTTCTGTTGTTATAAATAAATAGGATAATTTGTGCCTCTGATTGCTTTCCAAAGCCAAATGCATTCTTTCTATTATCTGAATTTAAATATTAATTTCTCAACATTCATTCATCAGAGTGGAAAATGGAGCTCTGACTGTATATATAGGCCCGCTGTAAATGGTAATTGTTCCACTCTTCCTTTTAATACATGCACATCTAACATAGTACTGTAAGGCTCTTTATATAAACACAATGCAGTGTGAAATACTTCTCTATTTTAAAATCCTCAATTGTAAAGATTTCTAAGAGAGATGCTATAGAGAACAATTTAATAAAATTCAATTCAATTACCATCACAGATTTGTCAAATATTAACATTTTGTCTTATTAAATTTCCTTTCCTTCAGAAAACATTAGGGATATGTTTGAAGCCCTCTGTATATTATTCTTAATACTAATCCTCTCCTTTTCAAGAGAAAATTTGGTATATATCATCACTTGGCATATGCTAATACTTTTACATGTGTAGTCATATGTGTTAATAAATAATATGTGGTAGTGTTTAGCATGTTATTAGATTTCAGATCCATAGCGTCACACTATATTTCCATTCAGCAATTTGCCCTTTTGCATAGTATTATGTTAATAGATATAGCTCTAGTTCATTCACTTAAACTAAATTGAATAAATACCACACTATCAAGAATATAATCAGTTCTCCTACTGATGGCCATTTAGGTTGTTTCCTACGTACTGCTATTTTAAGCAATACTGCAGTAAACATTCTTGGTTATGTCTCTTTGCACACATATGAGAGAGCTTTTCTATGGTGTGGACGAAGAAGCAGAATTGATGGATTGTGGTGAATGCACATTTGTCTTTCTTATGTATTGCTAAATTGCTCTACAAAATGCTTGCAGAATTTACACTGGTATGTGAGAATTCCTACTATTCTTTCCAAATCAGTTCATTTTTCAGACATCTTTAAAACTGACTGTTATGAAAATTATTTTAAATATATAAACATGGAAACAATGCTAAAATGAACCCCCATATCCCTATTATCCAGCTTCAATAATAATCAATATATTTGTGAATCTTATTTCATCTATACCTGCCATTTATTTATTTTAAAGCAAATCTAAAACATTATGTCATTCCATCCATAAAGAATTTCGTATATATTTCTACAATATAGGTACACATTTTTATAATAAAAGGAAAAAATATTGTCACACTTAAAATATATTAATAGTGATTCCTTAATATTTGATATTAAATAGATATTTGAATTTCCCTGATTGTCTCATGTATATTTATTTTACTCTTGATTTTCACATCATCCCAATAAGAGCTGCACATTGTATTTTGTTGATGAGTCTTAAGTCTTTTTTAATCTGTAGATGTCCCCTCCTCCTTTTTGCTTGCTATTTATTTGTTGAAGAAACATCCAGATTATAGATTTTACAGATTGAGTCCCTGTAGTGTCATTTAACATGTTTCTCTGTTACTTATGTTTCCTATGATTTGATAGTTAGATCTGAAGTCTTGATCAGCTTCATGATTAATTGTATGGGGAGAATAGTTTGTTGGAGACAGAGTTTTCTTTCTGTTATACCACACAAAGAAGCACATAAATTGTGTTTTCTGTTAGTCATATTAAGATTGATCAGTGGGTTCAGATGTTGTCAGCCTGATGTACACATTATAAAACTCCCCATCAATCTTTCATCTAATGGTTTTAGCAGTAATTGATGACATTATATAGATGAATTATTTTATTACAAAACTAATAAATGATGTTATTATCATTCTATCATCCCTTCTGTATTTGTTGACTAGATTTCTTTTTAAAAGAAGAACTTATTCTTATCAGCTATTTAATTCCTCTGAGATAAAGTTCAAACAGAAAACACAAGCCAAATGGATGAGTCTTTTCTTTGTCAATGCTCAGAATGATGATTCAGTTTTCTAACATCTAGCAACAGTGATCAGTGTATCACCTGTGGGTCTGTTTCTATTGTCTGTTTCCCTTGTTTTTGTTTTTGTTTTGTTGTTATATGGTTCTAACTCTTCCATGCCTAAACACATTTTATATCAGATAAGTCATTATAAATATATAAAATAAGATTCTGTAGAGGTTCTAGAGGTTCTAGGTTATCTCTACCAGAGTTACTTCACCACTTTTTCTGCTAAGTAGAATGGGAAAGATCAACTCAATCCAGTCAGAAACTGAGCTGAGCAAAGTTGTTTTGCAGTTTGTATAGGAGTCAGTCTACTCTAGGGTACATCGCTTCAAGACTTTTAACAGAGCATCTGGCTGTGCACTAGTACAGCTCACTTGGTGGGTCTTTATCTCCTCAGCATTGAGAGACTGTGGGATATTCTGGCTGGCTTTTCGAAGATTTTTAGTTTAGATTTTTGGTCCCCCACCCCACACAACTTCAGAATTAGGCACGTGTCTTAACAGGGAACCTGTTATCAGGTGTTTGAGAACTTTGAGTCTCCAATCTTGTCAGTGCAGCTTCAGGTGATTGCTAAAAGTGTTTTCTAGTCTGTCTCCTCAGCATTGAAAGGCTCCATGAAAATAGACTCTCCATGTCAGAGGTGTTTGGCTTATCTTTTAACCTTTCTGATCCAGCCAACTGCAAACATCAGCAGATGTTTTGAGGGAGAAGCTGGACATGTATTGAAGCCTCTCATGCCTTTTATTTTATCACTTCAGCCTCCAGTGACTACAAGATCTCTTCTGTCTTCTCTCCTCCCTCCACTGACACTCTGCTTGGGCCAAGTCTGGATACTCGTCCTTTTGCCAGAGCCTGGAATTCGCAGATGCCTCCAGGGAAAAGCATCTGCAGATCATCTGCTCACTTCTCAGTTCTCCTGTTTCTGATATTTTAGTTCTCACTAATCCCTGTCACTTCAACAGCTCCCTGATGCTGAAAAAAAAGATAGCTTTTGTCTTTCATACCTGTTTTCTAAACCTATTCTTATTCTTCACGACATTTTGCACATATTTCCTTCAGGAATTCTAAAATGTTTATCAAGTTCTTGACCACACTGCAATGTATATTACATCTTTGCATCTCTCCTGTGATCTTTTTCACTTCTTATTATATAAGTTAATTCTTATCTTCAACAGTAGGCAAGTCATAGTTTCTGGAGGGCAGGATCCATGGCTGATTTACCATTGTGTGCTAGTTTATCCCCCTTTTACCTACCCCAATTCTTGGAAATAAAAGGAAACCATGTAATTTCTCATGCAAACTGATTACTTTTAAGAGTGAAGGAAGTGCTCTTAAAAATTATGTCATGACAAAAGGCATAAACTGGGACTTTCCTGGGCATACAAAGAGACATATGGTCATCTATTTACAGTAAATGTTGAACAAGTGATTGAATAAACAAAACAGAATGAAGAAATATTCCTAATATGAAAATAATACAGAAATAGTACTGAGCTTCTTTATCACTTTGGTAATTGCAGGAATATCAAAAGCACTTATTATTTTTGTTACTAATTCCTAAATTAATTCTCATACTCAATATTGACTGTCATAAATTCTCCAGCAAAATTTACATTAAAAATATAAAATAGTAAAAATAATGTGTATATGTATTTGTGTGTGCAAAAACTAGACCATACATAAATATGTTAATGGTGGGTTTTCTCTGTGTATTGGTAGAATTGTAGATAATTTTTATTAGCTGTTTTGTGTTTTCCTATATTTTCCAAATTCCCCACAATTAATATTTATCATTTTTTAAAATATGAAAAATAAGCAGTAACTGTTATTACAAAAAGAAATTTATAATATATAATTCAGAAGTAAAATTCCCTCTTCTTTTAGCTTTACCCCAATAAACTAAGGTATTATATGAGAGTTGTGAATATATTATTTTTTTGCTGAAAAAATATTAAAGTAAAAATTCTAAATATATATTAAAATATATGAGGAGCTACTAAGGAGAAATATCAAATATAAATTACAGAATTTGGGAAGTTGTACTAATATTTTGTATGTACTGAAGTCTTAATTCAAAATTTTGTAGTAAATTTAGTCTTTATACTATAAATAAACATTTTACTGTATGTATATTTTCAATGTTTATTCTCACATGTAGGCATCTTTATTCATGAGAAAATAAAAGTGCAAAATGAGAAAAAAAAATACAACTTGTTACATAAAAGGAAAAAAAAAATACCCTGCTATGTTTCCAGATAAACTTTAGGTGACAAACTGCCAAAGTAAGTCTTTTTATTATTTTGCTCTGATTTATCACAGAGGGGGAGAGAAAGAGATGATGAAAACAACTTGCCAAAAACTAAAGTCTTCACCTCAGGATGTTTTGAAAAAAGAAATTATTACTTTGGTAAGAAGCTTAAAATTCGTGATAACAAAAAAAGACTTAGATCACTTGAGAACTTTGTGAGGCTTTTAATATTCTTGGCTAAAGCACTAATATTAGATATATGTTTTCACTAAAATTTATTTTATGCCATCACTTCTGTTTAAGCAGAGGCATTAATATCCCCATGTCACTACCCAGCAAACCTGAAAAGAAACTGATAGGCAATTATCATAGAATTTCTTTCACAGTATTAGAAGTACAGTCACCATAGCCCTAAAAGAAATCTTGGTCGTATCATAACCTATTGAGAAAGAGGAAGGGGAGATGTTAAAACTGGGATAAGAGGACTTCTGTGTCCAGCTAAGATGTAATTCTTTGGGGTAAACCAGCTCTCCCACTGAGAACAACTAGAAAAAAACAGACAAAATATTTTTAAAAACCATTTAAAGACATTGGGATTCTGTCATGGCAGCCAGAATCCAAGGGACCAATAAGTCAGAAAGAAGAGAACTTCAGAGAGGTAAGTAGATAACCTTCAAGCTATTTTTCTCATTGGGACATTTGATGATTCTTGATACAGAAGAGCAGATTGAGAGTCCAGGCAGAGGGTCTTAAGTAAGAGGTAAAGAAGCAAGAAAAACAAATATTTACAGGGCTACAGACACAAACATTTGAGTTCAAGTCTTCCAAGGTAGCCAGGACTTGAGGAGCCAAGACCCTGAAGAGAAGGAGGTCAAGAAAAGTGAGACCAACACTTGGTGGGTTTCCTTTAGAAATTTTTGCAAATTTTAGGCTGCACAAAGCACAGGATACAAAGCTAAGCAGAAAGCTGCTGAAAATCAGTACAGTTTTAGGTAGTCTCATAGCACTGAGGAATCAAAATAGGAGTTAAAAGACATTTAAAGAATGAAGAAATGAAGTAAACGGTGAGGACTCAGGTTCTTAAAATCCCTGATCTCAAGATCATCATCATCAGGAAAATGCAAATTAAAACTATAATTAAATACTACTACACACCCATTAGAATGGCTATCATGTAAAAGACCATCAACACAAAATAGATCTCATGCATTCTTGGTAGGAGTGTAAAATGACAAAATCACTGTGGAAATCTCTTTGGCAGTTTCTAATAAGTTAAACATACACCTGCCTTATCATCCAGTAATTCCACTGCTAGGCATATACCCACAAGAAATGAAAATTTATGTCCATAAAGACGTACGTGTATGTTGATTGTAGCTTTATTTGTAATATCGAGAGCTGGAAATTGCCCAAATGTCCATCAATGAAATAGATTAAATAAATTTTAGTATATTCATACAAGGTAACACTGCTCAGCAATTAAAGAGAATAAACTATTGGTACATGCGGGAGCATGGATGAGTCTCATGCTGTGTGAAAGGATGGCTTATAATGTATATACAGTGAAACTATTTTAAAATGGGGAGATCAGGAGAGCATATGCAAACAATTTGTTTTAACTCTTCCCAGTGATTAATTGGTAGCAGTAGTATTAATTGTTAGACATTTCTATGGCTACTGTGGAATAACACAAACATATACTTATATTCTGATTCTATCACCTGTTTCCTTGGGAACTAGGATTCTTATTGTGGCATAAATGTAATATATATGTAGTACCTGATAATACATGAGCTGTCCATGAATTTCTGGATCAGAAAAGCTGAGAACAGATAGAGTAGGGAGTCTATGGAACACTTATTTTAAGCTACTTCTTAAGACCTACCAACTATACTATTCACTGGTAGAGTATGGTAAATAGAATGTGAGTATTGTCATCTCCACTGTTAGAGATAAAGCAACTGAAGTCTGTAGAAAGGTAAATGTGAGAAACAGTGTGTGATCGTATGGACAACACAGAGTGCACATTCCTAAGGAAGCGTCTTCCCAGGGACCGATGAGGATCTGGTTCTCAGACTTGCAGTCATTTTTCCCATCACTCACCACCCAGGTAAATATCATAGCACAACTTATTTTGTCTTCCCAATAAGGATAATATATCATCCAGGGTGAGACTTATATTAAACAAGCTCATATAGTGAGGTTGTTATATAACAGAATATCAATTTCATTTGCAGTAGGAAATAATGTACAGGATTTAGAATACCAAAATGTATATAAATAGGGGAAGCCAATAATGAATAATTACTTGCTCACAGGGAATCAGAAGAAGGGGTGGAGGGTGGAAAATGTCAGTACTTAAACATTTGATGGCATTAAGCCAATATAGCTTACTTCATCCTTTTAGTCTTAGGGATCACCTTGTCATTTGTACCTAAATTTTCAGAGCCCGTGACTCACCATCCCCTTCACTCATCTCAGCGTCAGAGAGGTCTACGGCCATTTCCAATGTTTGTTTGTTTGCTTTTCTCTGCTTTTGTGTCTGATCAGTCTCCTCTTATAAATCAACCACATTTTAGATGTGATAGTCCATTTGATCTGGTAATAGTTCATATATTATAGGCCTTGGAGCTAAACTACCCTGAGGTGACTGCACATCTCTATTTACTCTGAATTTTGTGAGCAATCTTACTTTTACTTTTCTTTTTACCTTTTAAGCGTTTCTTTCTGTTCACTGTCTTCTTCCCCAGTTGTCAGAGCCCTAGGTCAGGCCACTCTAGTCTCCCACCTGGACCCTGCTACAGCCTCCTCCCAGAGCGCCCCACCTCCCTTCTTGCTCTCCTGTGTCCTCCACACTGAGGGTGGAGTATTAGCTCTAAAACACGTTTCTCACTAATCACAGTGTGCCCCTGCTTTGTGACTGTGGTGACTTCCATTGTTCAGAGGATGAGATCCACGCTCTTGAGGTCTGTAAGGAGGCCCTGCATGATCTGGTCTTAGCCCGCCCTTCCTGTCTACTTATCACACTTTCCTTTATTCTCACTTCCAGGCATCTTGGAATTGCTTCCTGTCCTTCAGCCATCAGTGGGTTTTTTTGCTCAGAGCCTTTACACTGTGATTGTTTGACTGGTCTACCCCTTTAGCTCCCTTCCTTTCCTAGCTAACCCCTTTTCCCCTTCAGAAGTCAGTCTAAATAATACTTAGTCCTGGGAACATTTCCAGCCTCCACACACTGGGACTGGTTAGGTCCTCTTCATAACACTCCTGTAACACCTTGTACTTATCCTTACAAACATTCACTACACTTGTAATTACATGTTCAATGTTTGGTCTACTGGCTAGAATCCAATTTTCCACGAAGGCAGGGGCTGGATCTGTTTTGCTCACCACTGTATTCCCTGCCCGTGTCTCAATGGCCAGCACATGTAGGTGCTTGAATCAATTAGCCATCAGTGCTTCTCTTCCCAATGTAAAAAGGGGTGCATCAGGTCTTGAGCTCATTCTAACCATGAGAGCAAAAGAGACTTTATACTAGGATCAGCCGTAGAATAACTTTTGACTTTAAACAGTTGGAACTAAACAAAGCCTTACTAAAATTGCTTGCAATTCTATCTCTTACAATCAGACACTGACGGAATCAGTGGCTAAAGTCACAGAGCTGCCTGGTGACGGATCTACAGCCATCCTTCCTACTCCCTCACCCCTCCCCCAGCTGCCCCATTATCGTAACTTCTTTTATTCTACTTTGCTCATGTAAGTCTTCATTCCTTTTTCTTTGTTAACACTTTTCCTACTCCCCTATCCCACATCCACCTAAGCCAAATAACATAAGCAGTGCAAAGTTTAATCAAGTGAAAAATGACATTAATTCCCACAGTGCTTGAGAGCATTTACTAGAAACAAGCTAACAGTATGTATTTTTATAACTGAAAAATCAGGGAAAGGAAAGTATTTTCTATCTTTATTGATTTCTCCTAAGCAGTTATTTTTCAATATCTTTAGCAGCATCACCAGGGACTTTGCCTAATTTCGTTAGGAGCAAACTCGTCATTCATCTGGAAGATAATCTGCATAGAGGGTATTGTTAAGTTGCCTTCAGTTAGAGGAGATTTCCCTTACCCCTTCGAAATAAAATAAAATTATAGACACATTTTTGGGTTAACTGGATTAAATATTTGTGATTTTCCTCTTCTATTCTATTGACCAATGTTAACAATAAGTAATGTTTTATTGTTGGCCTATAATTTATGATGTATTTTAATTCATTCAGAAGACAATGTCCTAATGATCCATATTTCTTCAAAAACAAAACAAAACACCTTTTCCCCTCCTCTTTGTTCACCTTGAGGCGACTTAGAAGTATTTTACAGCCAGGATTCTCTATAAAGTAGCAAAGACAAGGCCCAGTTTTTAAATTTGTTTGACTCTACACCTCACACCTTCATAACAAAAGCTGTGTCAGCGTGATGCATGTTCTCACCCCTCCATTGGTATATCTGCTGGAGTTTGTAGCAGTCACTCACATTTTGCATAGATAGGTGATCACTTGGCTGGCTGGTTACCACCGGTAGGTTTTGAAGTTTCTTTTCATCAACGTTTCTAAATATAAAATGCTGGTGCTTAGAAGTTACTTATTAAGATGCCAAAGAAGAAAGGATGGGTGGTAGTTGGAATTACTCTGGTGGAGACACTTACAGGGCTTCTGCTCACATCACAGTCATACCCCTTCTCTGCGAACTGCCTCCCTGATCTTACCCATGGAGGACGGGAGTGATGGGCCCCTGCAAGGTAATTTTATACTCTATGACTTCACATCATCTTTGTCCGTCATCTCCTTGACCCGGGATAGACACCTGAGTCAGGCTGAGGTAATCAGTGTCTGTCTGTGCTATGTAGAACCACGTGGGTTGAGGGAATTGAAGCTGTCTCTTTGGTAACTGGACCGATAGCATGTAAACTCAGGAGCACTGGCATGGTTGTCCTTGGACTGACCATGAGGGCCCAAGAAATGAAGAAAGCAGATGTATGAGGAGAAGAAGGAGGCGTGCAGGGAGCCAGGAGATGACATAGATGCCTGGAACCATTTTCCTCAGAAGCCTGGTCCCCCTTGTGGCCCAGAAACATTCCAAATCTTGTTACTATAAGATATCTGAAATTATTCCTTATATTTTTTCTATTAAATATCCCACCGCCTTTTGCTTAGGCTAGCTTCATCTGGCTTTTATAACTTGCAGCGAAAGAGTTCTAATTAATGAGCCTATAGGCACCGTTCTCATGATATGAAGCTTCCAAATCCACTGGTACTTTCTTCTGTTTCTTCATTGTGCAGGCTGCTAATATTTTTGCTCTTGAACCCGCTTTACGAACGTGTTGCTCACATGGCCTGCTTCCCTTTTGAGTAGGTAGCACTTTACACTGGACTCTAAGGCTAACAGATGGCATGCAAACGATCTCATCTTTCTTTAGTTGTGGCCAAGCACGGACAGGCTGCCAAGTCATGTCAGACAGGGTGTGCTTCTTCTCACACCTCTCACACAGTAACGCCGCGCGCCTGGGCTTTCCGCAGACACACAGCTCCACCATTCTACATAGCGTGGATATCACAAGTTGAGAGTAATGATGCGTATACCCAGTTTTTACAACTGTCATTACATGAAGGTGTAATGCAGAGTTTTATGCTAGTATATGAACGTTCATACCGCCTCCCTTATTTTCATAATTTTAATGTCACTAGCTAACAGCTAGTGAAATTTTACTATACGCTAGGCACTGCGCTATACTCTATAAATTTTCCCATTTACTTACACAAAGGGAAAATAAATACGCTTAGGCTAGCTTAGGTTGGCTTCTAGAACTTGAAGCCAGAGAGTTTTAATTAACGAATGTATAAGCTTTGTTCTTATGATCTAAGGACATCCATGTTCATGTTTAGCCTGCAGGCCTCCAGTGTCTCCTCTGATAGTTTCTTTCATCTAACAGGTGATTGTTACATACAGTAGGACCAGGATAAAAAGAGTATCTGTTACGTAGAGTGGGACCTTGCAAAAATAAGAAACCCACACTCAATAAACTTCTGACTCTAAATTTACCCACCCACCTGAATCACCACATTATACCATTTTCTATTATTTAACTCACTGGATTTTATTGTAATGATGTGTTATACCAATAAACTATGACCTTCTTAAGGGCAGACTCCATGTCTTATTCATTTTATTGAATACATGAATGAATGACTACATTATTGAGGTAACAGACATAAAGGTGATGAAAATTATATTTTAGTTAAAGTGATAAAAACAAATGATTTTATCCAGAAAACAATGATTTTAGTCCCATTTCTTCCTCTTATAAAAATGGCCTTGAACTTTCCAAGCCTTAGTTTCTTTATTTACACAATGGTGTTATGTGTACCTACTTTGGGTCATTATGGATATTCATCTGGAATATTTTTGAATTCAATTCAGAAGCTACACATTATAAATATAGGAGAATAAAACACTAAGTGTGAGAATATGTATGTCATGCAAGTTCATTTGAATTTGAAAGAAATATAAAAGGTGGCCTATATTCAAAAGGAATATATTCTCTTTGAAGCTGTAGCAAAATCTGTGCCCCATGGTCTCAGAGTATAACTTGAAAACATAAAATATGAGTATTAAAAGTAGCTATCTCTGTGTTATTTGTAGAATGAGTATATTATTCACAAGAAGGAAAAAACAAGGAAATAATGGTGACTGTAAATTTGTGTCCCCACCCCCCCTATCCTCATGTCATTCATCTCTCCCCTTGTACTTAAGTCCAGGTCTTCTGAAGGTGGTCTCTCACCACGGCAACTCCTCAACACACAACTTATTTACTTATCTGTTTTCATTCTAAATTATGGCTAATGTGCTTTTAGGTCATAGTGTTACATATTTCAGAGAGTAAAGGCATTTCATCTTGTTTTTTCAGGGGGCATAAGGTTTTACCCCAAACAAAATACCCTCACACTGGCAGGCTCAGGCATTATGACTGGCTGTCAGGAAGAGAGTCAAGGATTTGGATTTCTAGCCCCTTCCAATCACAGCTGAATGAAGGTAACTGTTTCATTCTCAACTGAGTCTGGCTCTGAACACACAACACCCTTCTTCTACAAACAACCTGTACTTAGGAGCTGTGACTCCTCCAACTCCACCCATAATGCCAGGACAGCATACCTTACTTTCCAGCTTTCCCTCATTTGTCCCATTTCAAATCTTACAATCAATGCTTGTAAGCCCAGAGATCTGATAAAATCAGTAGTAAGAGGTGTATTTTAGGATTTTACTTAAAATTCATCTAAGTTTCCAGCTTAATTTTTCCATCTTTTTTTTTTTAAATGACAAGCAACACACATGTAGTGAAGTGAGAACCAGCATCAACCACAACCAACATATTCTTCAAAATTGGTGCTTCATTATGACACTTGTCAATTGATGTCCAATGGCTCTATTGCAATGGCACAGGTCTGGGTCAGACTGCCCAGCATAACCTGTATGACCTCTAGTTTATATTTTCAATTTCTCTTTCTCTGTCAGCTCCTTTCTCAGATACTACAAACAAGCTTAAATTTCTCCTCTATTATACCACTTCTCCCTCTTTCCTTGGCTTCCTTAGATACTGTCTAAAATTCTTAATTCTTTTAATGACAAACTCCTCAACTTACAGCTATAAAAATTCTACTCACATCACACCATTGAAACGAGTCAAGGATAACCATAGAGTCTCCATCCTTGGGGATCCCAAGGATCCCAAGTTCTATCTTCTTGGAACAGTCTGTTATAGACTGAATGGTTGTGTCCTCTCAAATTCATATGTTGACATCTTAACTCCCCAACGTGATGGTATTAGGAGGTGGGGCCTTTGGGAGGTATTTAGGGTTAGATGAAGTCATGAGAACGGGATCCTCATTATTACTCTTATAAGAAGAGACACCAGACAGCTCACTCTCCCTCCTCTCCCCTTCTCTCTCTCTTTCTGCCCCCACGCTTGCACAGAAAATTGGTTATGTAAGCACACATCTAGAAGGCAGCTGTCTGCAACCCAATGGGAGAGGTCTTACCAGGACTCAACCATGCTGGCACCCTGATCTTGGACTTCCAGCCTCCAGAACTGTGAGAAGATAAATGTCTGTCTTTTAAGCCCCCAGTCTGTGGGATTTTACTATGGCAACAGAGCTGACTGAACGAGTCTCCTTGGTTTCCTTGATACTGTGATCCCTCTGTTTCTCCCCTTTTTTATTCTGTTGTTTATTGCTTTCAGGTTTTCCTTATTTATCTTATCTCTTAAATGTAAATGTTCCCTAATGTTCTTCCTCCTACTTTCTTATTTTCTCATGTCTTGATCACTCTTTTGGCCACTGTAAACATTCTGACAAGCCTCAAATCTAGAGCTCTGGCTCAGACCTTTCTCTTAAGCTTCTGACTTAAATTTTTCAATACTTTATGGATGCCTCTATTTGAATGCCTTTACTGGATTTTCAGTTGATAAGTCTGAAACCCAACTTATCAACATTTCCCCAGTCCTATTCTGACAGGAGAATACAGGAGTATTCCCTATCAGTTTTTATGGTAGTTGTATTTTTCCAGTTACCCAGGCTCAAATCAAGAGAGCTGCATTCTATTGTTCATTTCTTTCTTCCTCCCCCCCCAAAATCAATATTCCAGTTCTAATGAATCAAGCTCAGAAAACGTTTTCCTATGCATGCCTGGGATTTGACTTTTATTTCGCTGCTAAAGTTTAAGCCTTTTATTTTCAACCTGTCATTTGGATTTTTGTAGCACTCTATTAACTAGTCTTTCTATAGTCAATCTCTTCCCATAAAGCTTACACATGAACATAAAACTTCACAAAAGTCATTAATACATCTTGCGGTTTATATAAAAAGTATCCAAATTTCTTCTTAGAACATTGATCATTATCTATAATTTGTCCTCTTTCTGCATTTAAAATTTACCCACCACTACACCTCTCCATGTACTTCACTCATAAGAGATTCCATGTTTCAGCCCAAAAGTGCATTAACAATTCTAAATCTTCATTTATGTTATTTTCTACATGTGAAATGGTCTCACCATAGCACAGCTTCTCCTGCTGAAAAACATAAGGTTAAGTTTAAATGCCACTTTTATAACTTTATTAATAAGTCTTTCCCCATCCTTCCACAGATACCACTCCATTTAGATGGACTGAATGAATCTCTTTCTTCCCTGGACACATAAAATGCTATATTGCTCCTCTATTATGGCAGTTAACCCAGTATATTTAGTTCTATTTTTGAGTGTCTCCCTTACTATTTTGCAAGATTGGTGCATTCTGTAACTACCTCTTATATCTTTTTTATCCTAAATATTATCTAGCACCATATCAAGTACGTACATGCTTTTACGAAGCATATGTTACTGTTGAAACAATCATTGATTAAAGAAGTGAATGAATAAACAGTAGATCCACCATAAGTATTACTCTCAGGTGTGAAATTCTATGACAAGTACTTCAATAAAATCTTCTGATATTTACTATAAAATCAAGTGAAGAATTATAATAACTTTTAAAGCCTTTTATTGTATGATTAAAGGAAAAATAATTTCAAAATGACAGATTTTCTCATTTACAAGCTAGAAGAGTGAATGAATTCTTTGTATGAAAGAGAACATGTTATCTCTATTTGATTGTGATGTCTGTTGGCTCACTGTCATGTTTCCTTTCCTAATCAAAGGAGGAAAGACAAATGAAGAGGCTTACCCAGGGCATAAGCACTAGTGTTGTAGGCTTATTTACCTTTTCTGTACACACACACACACACAAAGTTTCTAGCAGACCCAGAGGAAAATGTCCTCAAAGCATCATTTCATTTAGTATTTCACTTAGCTTTTGCCTTCATTAAAAACATATATACGGAAGCAAGAAGACCTACAATCCTGCAGCCTGTGGAACAAAAACCACATTCACAGAAAAATAGACAAGATGAAAAGGCAGAGTGCTATGTACCAAATGAAGGAAGAAGATAAAACCCCAGAAAAACAATTAAATGAAGTAGAGATAGACAACCTTCCAGAAAAAGCATTCAGAATAATGATAGTGAAGATGATCCAGGACCTCGGAAAAAGAATGGAGGCAAACATTGAGAAGATGAAAGAAATGTTTAACAAAGATCTAGAAGAATTAGAGAACAAACACCTAGAAGAATTAAATAACAAACAAACAGAGATGAACAATACAATAATTGAAATGAAAAATACACTAGAAGGACTCAATAGCAGAATAACTGAGGCAGAAGAATGGATAGGGGACCTGGAAGACAGAATGGTGGAATTCACTGCCACAGAACAGAATAAAGAAAAAAGAATGAAAAGAAATGAAGACAGCCTAAGAGACCTCTGGGACAACATTAAACACAACATTCGCATTATAGGGGTCCCAGAAGGAAAAGAGAGAGAGAAAGGACCTGAGAAAATATTTGAAGAGATTATAGTCGAAAACTTCCTTAACATGGGAAAGGAAATAGCCACCCAAGTCCAGGAAGCGCAGAGAGTCCCAGGCAGGATAAACCCAAGGAGAAACACACCAAGACACATATTAATCAAACAAAAATTAAATACAAAGAAAAATTACTGAAGGCAACAAGGGAAAAACAACAAATAACATACAAGGGAACTCCCATAAGGTTAACAGCTGATTTCTCAGCAGAAACTCTACAAGGCAGAAGGGAGTGGCATGATATATTTAAAGTGATGAAAGGGAAGAACATACAACCAAGATTACTCTACCTGACAAGGATCTCATTCAGATTCGATGGAGAACTCAAAAGCTTTATAGACAAGCAATGGTAGGAGAATTCAGCACCACCAAATCAACTCTACAACAAATGATAAAGGAACTTCTCTAAGTGGGAAATACAAGAGAAGAAAAGGACCTACAAAAACAAACCCATAACAATTAAGAAAATGGTAACAGGAACATACATATCAATAATTACATTAAACGTGAATGGATTAATGCTCTAACCAAAACACACAGGCTCACTGAATGGATACAAAAACAAGACCCATATATATGCAGTCTACAAGACACCCACTTCAGACCTAGGGACACATAAAGACTGAAAGGGAGGGGATGGAAAAAGATATTCCATGCAAATGGAAATCAAAAGAAAGCTGGAGTAGCAATACTCATATCAGATAAAATAGACTTTAAAATAAAGAATGTTACAAGAGACAAGGAGGGACAATACATAATGATCAAGGGATCAATCCAAGAAGAAGATATAACAATTATAAATATATATGCACTGAACATAGGAGCACCTCAATGCATAAAGCAACTGCTAACAGCTATAAAAGGGGAAATCGACAGTAACATAATAATAGTGGGGGAATTTAACACGTCACTTACACCAATGGACAGATCATCCAAACAGAAAATTAATAAGGAAATACAACCTTAAAATGACACAATAGACCAGATAGATTTATAGGACATTCCATCCAAAAACAGCAGATTACACTTTCTTCTCAAGTGCACATGGAACATTCTCCAAGATAGATTACATCTTGGGTCACATATCAAGCCTCAGTAAATTTAAGAAAATTGAAATCATATCAAGCATCTTTTCTGACCACAATGCCATGAGATTAGATATCAATTACAGGGAAATAACGTAAAAAACACAAACACATGGAGGCTAAACAATACATTACTAAATAACCAAGAGATCACTGAAGGAATCAAAGAGGAAATTAAAAAATACCTAGAGACAAATGACAATAAAAACGCGACAATCCAAAACCTACGGGATGCAGCAAAAGCAGTTCTAAGTGGGAAGATTATAGCAATACAGGCCTACCTCAAGAAACAAGAAAAATCTCAAACAATCTACCTTACACTTAAAGGAACTAGAGAACGAAGAACAGACAAAACCCAAAGTTAGTAGAAGGAAAGAAATCATAGAGATCAGAGCAGAAATAAATGAAATAGAAACAAAGAAAACAATAGCAAAGTTCAATAAAACTAAAAGCTGGTTCCTTGAGAAGATAAATAAAATTGACAAGCCATTAGCCAGACTCACCAAGAAAAAGAGGGAGAGGACTCAAATCAATAAAATTAGAAATGAAAAAGGAGAAGTTACAACAGACACCACAGAAATAAAAAGCATCCTAAAAGACTACTACAAGCAACTCTGTGCCAATAAAATGGACAACCTGGAAGAAATGGACAATTCTTAGAAAGGTATAACCTTCCAAGACAAACCAGGAAGAAATAGAAAATATGAACAGACCAATCACAAGTAAAGAAATTGAAACTATGATTAAAAATTTTCCAAGAAACAAAAGCCCAGGACCAGATGGCTTCACAGGTGAATTCTATCCCACATTTAGAGAAGAGCTAACACCCATCCTTCTCAAACTCTTCCAAAAAATTGCAGAGGAAATAACACTCCCACACTCATTCTATGAGGCCACCATCACCCTGATACCAAAACCAAACAAAGATATTACAAAAAAAGAAAATTACAGACCAATATCACTGATGAATATAGATGCAAAAATCCTCAACAAAATACTAGCAAACAGAATCCAACAACACATTAAAAGGATCATACAACATGATCAAGTGGGATTTATCCCAGGGATGCAAGGATTCTTCAATTTATGCAAATCAATAACTGCAATACACCATATTAACAAATTGAAGAATAAAAACCATATGATCATCTCAATAGATGCAGAAAAAGCTTTTGTCGAAATTCAACACCGATTTATGATAAAAAGTCTCCAGAAAGTGGGCATAGAGGGAACCTACCTCAACATAATAAAGGCCATATACAACAAACCGACAGCAATCATCATTCTCAATGGTGAAAAACTGAAATCATTTCCTCTAAGATCAGGAACAAGACAAAAATGTCCACTCTCACCACTATTATTCAACATAGTTTTGGAAGTCCTAGTGATGGCAATCAGAGAAGAAAAATAAATAAAAGGAATACAAATTGGAAAAGAAGAAGTAAAACTGTCACTGTTTGCAGATGACATGATACTATACATAGAGAATCCTAAAGACGTCACCAGAAAACTACTAGAGCTAATCAATGAATTTGGTAAAGTTGCAGGATACAAAATTAATGCACAGAAATCTCTTGCATTCCTATACACTAATGATGAAAAATCTGAAAGAGAAATTAAGGAAACACTCCCATTTACCGTTGAAACAAAAAGAATAAAATACCTAGGAATAGGGGCTTCCCTGGTGGCGCAGTGGTTGAGAGTCTGCCTGCTAATGCAGGGGACACGGGTTCAACCCTGGTCTGGGAAGATCTCACATGCCGCGGAGCAACTGGGCCCGTGAGCCACAGTTGCTGAGCCTGCACGTCTGGAGCCTGTGCTCCGCAACAGGAGAGGCCACGATAGTGAGAGGCCTGTGCACCGTGATGAAGAGTGGCCCCCGCTTGCCACAACTAGAGAAAGCCCTCACACAGAAACGAAGACCCAGCACAGCCAAAAATAAATAAATAAATAAAGCAATTTCTAGGAAGAGGTATTATTAAAAACAAACAAACAAACAAACAAACCTAGGAATAAACCTACCTAGGGAGACAAAAGACCTGTATGTAGAAAACTATAAGACACTGATGAAAGAAATTAAAGATGATACCAACAGATGGAGAGATATACCATGTTCTTGGATTGGAAGAATCAGTATTGTGAAAATGACTCTACTACCCAAAGCAATTTACAGATTCAATGCAATCCCTATCAAATTACCAAAGGCTTTTGTTACAGAACTAGAACAAAAAATCTTAAAATTTGTATGGAAGCACAAAAGACCCCGAATAGCCAAAGCAGTCTTGAGGGAAAAAAACGGAGCTGGAGGAATCAGACTCCCTGTCTTCTGACTATACTACAAAGCTACAGTAATCAAGACAATATGATACTGGCACAAAAACAGAAATACAGATCAATGGAACAGTATAGAAAGCCCAGAGATAAACCCACACACCTATGGTCAACTAATCTATGACAAAGGAGGCAAGGATCTACAATGGAGAAAAGACAGTCTCTTCAATAAGTGGTTCTGGGAAAACTGGACAGCTACATGTAAAAGAATGAAATTAGAACACTCCCTAACACCAAAGCCAAAAATAAACTCAAACCTAAATGTAAGACTGGACACTATAAAACTCTTAGAGGAAAACAAAGGAAGAACACTCCTTGACATTAATCACAGCAAGTTCTTTTTTGACCCACCTCCTAGAGAAATGGAAATAAAAACAAAAATAAACAAATGGGACCTAATAAAACAAAAGCTTTTGCACAGCAAAGGAAGCCATAAATAAGACAAAAAGACAACCCTCAGAATGGGAGAAAATATTTGCAAAGGAAGCAATTGACAAAGGATTAACCTCCAAAATTTACAAGCAGTTCATACAGCTCAATATCAAAAAAACAAACAACCCAATCCAAAAATGGGCAGAAGACCTAAATAGACATTTCTCCAAAGAAGAAATACAGATTGCCAACAAACACATGAAAGGATGCTCAACATCACTAATCATTAGAGAATTGCAAATCAAAACTACAATGAGGTATCACTTCACACCGGTTAGAATGGCCATCATCAAAAATCTACAAACAATAAATGCTGGAGAAGGTGTGGAGAAAAGAGAACCCTCTTGCCCTGTTGGTGGGAATGTAAATTGATACAGCCACTATGGAGAACAATATGGAGGTTCCTCAAAAAACTAAAAGTAGAACTGCCATATGACCCAGCAATCCCACTACTGGGCATATACCCTGAGAAAACCTTAATTCAAAAAGAGTCATGTACCACAATGTTCACTGCAGCTCTCTTTACAATAGCCAGGACATGGAACCAACCTAAATGTCCATCAACAGATGAATGGACAAAGAGGATGTGGCACATATATACATGGAATATTACTCAGCCATAAAAAGAAACGAAATTGTGTTATTTGTAGAGAGGTGGATGGACCTAGAGTCTGTCATACAGAGTGAAGTAAGTCAGAAAGAGAAAAACAAATACCGGCTAACACATATACATCGAATCTAAAAAAAAAGAAAAAAGGTTCTGAAGAACCTAGGGGCAGGACAGGAATAAAGACACAGACGTAGAGAATGGACTTGAGGACACAGGGAGAGGGAAGGGTAAGCTGGGATGAAGTGAGAAAGTGGCATTGACATATATACACTATCAAATGTAAAATAGATAGCTAGTGGGAAGCAGCCACATAGCACAGGGAGATCAGCTTGGTGCTTTGTGACCACCTAGAGGGGTGGGATAGGGAGGGTGGGAGGGAGACGCAAGAGGGAGGAGATATGGGGATATATGTATATGTATAGCTGATTCACTTTGATATAAAGCAGAAACTAACACATCATTGTAAAGCAATTATACTCCAATAAAGATGTTAAGGGGCTTCCCTGGTGGCGCAGTGGTTGAGAGTCTGCCTGCCAATGCAGGCGACACGGGTTCGAGCCCTGGTCTGGGAGGATCCCACATGCTGCAGAGCAACTGGGCCCGTGAGTCACAACTACTGAGCCTGCACGTCTGGAGCCTGTGCTCCACAACAAGAGAGGCCGCGATAGTGAGAGGCCCGCGCACTGCGATGAAGAGTGGCGCCTGCTTGTCGCAGCTAGGGAAAGCCCTCGCACAGAAACGAAGACCCAACACAGCCAAAAAAAAAAAAAAAAAAGATGTTAAAAGAAAAAAAAACATATATACAAATGCTTAAGAAACAGTCGCAAGAACATACTCATACACTATTTACTTAGAAACCTATATTTTAAAATTACTTCCTTGCATCAATTTAATGCCTTTTTTTGGTGATTGTGATTGTTTTTAGTTTTGCCTGCAATTATGCACCCAAAAAGTCATAGGCGTGTACTGTCACATTTCAGCTCCATGCGCCCTCACATTGATTGGCACTCGTTGAGTTATTTATCAAAAAAATGACTAGAAGTGTTAGTTTGACTTTTAGCCATTGATATAACTGTTTTTTTTTAAAGAAAGCATGTCATTTACATAATGTCTTAATTTTTTAGTTGCATAATGTTAACTCATTTTGCCTTAAAGGTAAGTGATAAGTAACTTGGATCAAAATAACTTGCTTACTTATGAATGTCTATGGATTTCTATGTTTCTTCTACTGCCAAGGAAGAGAATTTTTCCCACTATCTTTATATTAATTTAGGTCTGAATAGTTTCCCATGCAAATACATTAACAGCTAAAGATATTAGCAATGTCAAAGGTATTGTAATTTTGTAATTCAGTTGATCTTCCAGGGCAGGATTATGCCTAATAGGATTTCTAACTATAAGTAATTCAAGTAATCCAAACACCCAATTTATTGATTAAAATCCTCCTAAATTATATTTCAGAAAATATAAATGCAAGCGCCCAAACCTTTGGTTGTGTCAGATATCTGGCTGTGAACAAAATAACAAATTGAAGTAAACTTTGCAAAAGCAGACACACAACATCATCCTTCTCCTATATCTCAGAAACAGCCTGGTATGAGACTATAGTTGGACTTGCAACTCCTCAGAATAATATCAAAGAGATCAGTTGGAAGCTCTTCATTACAGCATCTGTTCTGTGTTTATAGCTACATATGCAGACTGCCGAACACCCACAGTGCACCATAAATGTAGAGATTACACATCCAGAATGGTAATAAACTCATTGGGTGATATGTTCCCCAGAGTTTTCAGCCCCTTGCTTCAGTTGGCAAAACTCTGCTGGATTTTTGTTGCTGTAGAAAATATTAGATTGTTTGTGGTTTTTGTAACTTTGGAGACAGATCAGGAAATCATAAAACAGCAATTAAATGGTAAAGACAGAGGCGCTGGGATTATTTTTATATTTCAAAAGCACAATCTCATAGAGAGTTACAAGAGAAGCAATGGCAGAGTAAGGGAGAAAAACGAGTAAATAAATGGTTGTTTTCCATAGAACTTTAGCCTCAAATACCCTCTGTGGATCAGCTCAGCTGTATGGTACACTTTGGAGAAGCTACCAATTGTACAAAGAAAGCTGCATGTTAGAATTACTAATTAGAAGTATTATTCCTTACTGTAATAATCTGATAGTGCTTGATAAACTACAGCTAATAGTTGAGCAATGCATTAACTGGTGAAAGCAGCGCTTCCTAGACAACCAATCCAGTTTAGACCAAGATGCTTTTTCTCTCAAAAGCGTGATTCTAAATGAAATTAATTTCTAAATTCATAATAATGAAGGGAATATTCTCAACTTCTAAGGAAAGTTCCAGGTGTGAGAAGGTAGTCAGAATAAACACAGTGCCTGGCTACTATAGAAGTGGTAAGCTAACTTCATTTTATCCCAGCAGCCAAGCAATGTGTACTAATGATTAGTCACCTCTCTCTTGGACAGGTGCCCATATCTGTCTGTACATAGAATCCCGGAGAGAGCTTTCAAAAACGCATAATCCTGAGTACCAAAAGATATCTTGATCACGTAGATTCTCTCTTTCCATTAAATGGTTATAATAACAGCTTTCAGAAATGACTCATGACCAAAAATCATATGAAAGTTTCTGAAGAACCATAATAAAGGCAGTTAGAAAACATGGCTCTGGGTAATGATGGATGTTGGAATGGAACCCTCATAAAGCCATATGGGAAGTGATAAAGGAAATCTTAATCTCTACAAACATTCCAGTTTAAAGAGTGTTTTCTCCCTTCTTTTCATTTTGTTTCCTCTCATTCCTTCCCTCTTAATGGTAATTGTCATGATGCCATTGTGAGCATACATCTGGACTCTGTGGCTATGGTCTAATTGTTTTCCTCATTTCATGGCACTGTTGTTTTGCTTCCATGCTCACTAGAACTGAGAGGATGTCGGCAGGAATGAAAAATCAGGGCAAGGGAAAAAAACCGGCTAAGCAACTTTTATAATCAGCATCTCATGAAGAACTTGAAATCGATACTGCAAGAAGTAGGTGTAAATTATTGGCTTCATCCTTAACACTGAAAAAATTTAAGGATGTCTTTATTTGAAATAATAACCAAACTTGATGGACTTCAAAAATATATTTTCCTGTAGGCTCCCTCATCTGATACTCAAGCCTTATATGATTTTTGTAAAAGATGCCCATGGTGCTGCTTGACCAGTAAAGATAAAAACCCCAGAAGTTTAAGGCATGTAGATTTTTTGACATATGTGAAAATGAGAAATTTCATGCCAGTTTAGACTTAGGCAAAGAATGGCTAACTAAGTGGAATTTACTTAAGAGTCACACAAATTCACAGTGGCTTGGTGTCCTCACCTACAAAATTGGGGAAAACAACACCCATTCCCCTCCCCTTACCTTGCTGACATGTTCAGGTGCACAGAATAGTTCTAAAACAATGTATATGTTATAATTATTACTATTAAAATTCTTCACTTTCAAAGGGTTGTTTCAAAAAGTGAAAGTAATACTGCTAATGGGGAAAATCGTTTAATTTTTGGATAATTCAACTACCACTAGAACTTCAAGCATCCATGTTATTTTAAAAGTTGTAAATGTGACATGAAATCTGTTTTCATGGGTCTCAGAAAGAGATGACACATGCAAATTTTAGCATATGCTTCTTTGCAAAATAGAGTCAGGAAAAAGATAGGAATCTGTGTATTACATAAACTACTCAGAAGAATTACCAAAATAGAAATAATCTGGACTTTGATGTTCATGCCGACTCTCA
The DNA here is from genome assembly GCF_949987535.1 of Balaenoptera acutorostrata. Taxonomy (NCBI): domain Eukaryota; kingdom Metazoa; phylum Chordata; class Mammalia; order Artiodactyla; family Balaenopteridae; genus Balaenoptera; species Balaenoptera acutorostrata. Next base: position 19,516,759 of record NC_080077.1, read on the forward strand.
AGTTTGGGGCTCTTCACCTTTATCTGGTTCCTTATTTCATTTGGTACTTTATGGCTAGGAAACCATTCTGGTTATAACCTTGTAGTAGAGATAGGTCAATTCATGTGTAGCATTATGGAAGTTTACAGGACACATTAAAGTTCAATAAATAAGAGGGGCACGGTAAGACAGTTGCTTAAGGGAACTTATTTCAGGACATACTTGGTGCTCAGCTGCACTCAAATTTTGAAATAGTCAAACTTCCCCAGGTGCCTAATTTCCTTCCTCTCCATCCCAGATGAGTAACGGTGTGGCTCCAAAGTAAGAAAAATAAACCAGAAACTATCTCAACCATGATCTAAACTAGAAATTAGAGCTAGAGGTTGCATCTCTGACCAGACCCCAGAGATGTACTGATGTTCCACAGAAGGAGGGCCCATGCAAAAGGAAAACGTTAGGGACACAACAGAATCTGCAGATTGCAGGTAAGACTAAATATATGCTCAGCTGGTTGTTGCTTCACGTTCCTTGCTCTTTCAAAGAAATGAAAACAACGAAGACCTTTAGTACTACATTCTTACTGCAACAGAATGTGAGATTGGAAAAAAAGAAAAGATTAAGAAAGGATGGGAAAAACAGTGGGGAAATGGAAGAACATGATTTAGTCAAATAGAAGAAAATAGAAGAGAGAGAGGGGTGGGGGGAGGCAAACCCGGGTCAGATAACTCACTTGGCATTCCCTGCCCCTGGTTTCTTTCTTCGGAAGATGTTGAGGAAAGTGTTGGAGCGGCAGGGCAGCTTGCCATCGCCCACGTGCATGCGGACTACATCCGAGGTGGTGAAGGCACTGCGTACATTCCTCTCGGGCTTGGCAATGATGATGTACATCTTGGGAGTGAACATGCACCCCAGGGCCACCGTTACACTGAGGCTCACTGCAAAGCAGGTAGTAATGATCTTGTAGTTGCTCCCAAAGTAAATGGGCACAAAAGCCAGCCAAATGATGCAGGTGGTGTACATGGTGAAGGCGATATATTTGGCCTCATTGAAGTTGGCGGGCACATTGCGGGTCTTGAAGGCATAGTAAGTACAGCTCATGATGAGGAGTCCATTGTAGCCCAAAGGGGCCACCACGCCCAAGTTGCTGGTATTGCAGATAAGGTAGACTTCTTTGATGCTTGGGTAGGACAGAATGGGCATGGGGGGCTCCATGATGATCAGGGTTACCACCAAAGTTAGCTGCACACTAATTAGAATTGAGGCAATGATCACCTGGGCCCAGGCACTCATAAACCTGGGCTTGCGGGTGCAGATCTTCTTCTTGCTGCCAGCCAGGATGCGTGCAATGCGATTGGTTTTGGTCACTAAAGCAGAGTAGCACATGGCAGAGGAGAGGCCGACCAGGAGGCGCTGGAGGTAGCAGGATGTGGTAGTAGGTTTGGCAATGAGAGTGAAAGGGCACACGTAACCGAGGAAGATTCCAGCTAGAATAATGTAGCAGAGCTCCCGACTGGAGGATTTGACCACTGGTGTATCCCGGTACAGCACAAAGATAAGGGTAACAAACAAGGTAACAAGGATGCCCAGGCAGGAAAAGGCAATGGCTATGATGGATTCTATGTTGCTCCACTCCAGATAGCGGACAGGAATGGGTTCACAGCCTGTGATGAGAAAAACAGTTTTAAAATGAATCTAAGATTTTGCTGATCAATAATAGTGCTTACTAGTTACCAGGGGCGTAGCTATATTCGCATCTTCCATGATTTATGCTATTTTAATTTTTTTTTAAATGCCTCTCTATCACACAAATAGACATACACCATTGTCTTCTCTGGACAATCATGTTCCCAAACCTAATCTCATCACAAGCCTAATGTGACATACTTAAGCCTATAAATATAATCTTTGCTTCCAGTGTTATAAACAGATGCTGCTCCGTGGATGGAACTTGGTTCTACACTTTCAGAAAATGAAAGAAAAAGAAGGAAACCAAACTGTGTTTCCATTGAAGGTTAAATGGTCACAGTGTAATAGAATAAGTTAGTAAGAAATAAACTAACAAAATTTTTATTTTTATGCAGCTATTGTCCAGAGACAAGTCCAGCTCATAGACAAGCATTTTCTTTCTTTTCTAGTCTTTCTTTTTTTTTTTTTTTTGGCCAGCCAGCAAACTTTTTAAACATAAATTTCATTTGAATTCTTTAGAAGAGTCTGCATTCTCCTATTTACCACATATTATATTACTCACTCTAAGTCTCACCTCTTTAGTTATGAACGTGGCATCTGAGGGCCTTTGGGTTATCAACCTCTAATAGACATACTAAAGAAGAATGAAATCTCCCCTCACCCATCTCTTGAAAGGAGAGACAGCGCTGTGTTCCTAAATGCCTGGCTTATCTTTTCCTTCCAGAATAAAGTCTCTTTTGTATTTCACAGAGAGAAAAACATTTGTCAAGTCCTGGCAACAACCCCTTCACAGAATTTTGTGATTGGTCTGGGCCATATTTCCCAAATTGTGAGAATAAAAATATGTATTTCCGTAAATTTAGGAAGAGACTCATTGTTCTGTAGCTATGAGAGTGAGGAACCACCAGAACCTGTTTTAAACCTGTTCAGTCATTCAACCAGCTGGGATCAGACTCACATTTAATACATGAGTGCAAACCACTCAGAAGCACACGCTCCTGACTGATCATAGTGGCCTCTCTCTTTTGTGTGTCAGGGGTTTGTCTGTGTCAGAGTCTCAGCCTCTTCCTGGAAGAACTTCTGCTTCCAAAAAAAGTCACATTTTAATTCTAAATCTTCCTGTTTCCTTGATAAAGTTTAGAAAGATGATTAGATAGATACATAGTTAGAATAACAATGACCATTATGGGGAACTTTTGATGTAACACAATCAATAAATTAAAATATTTAAGAACAGCTATAGACACATTTGGAGATAAAATACTTAATACTCGATATTCAGCTCCTTTAATTGGCATACTGAGGCTGCTAAATAAAATCCAAATTCCAATGGAGTCTTTGTCAAGGCCTTTGTAACCTTCTGAAAGCTACCCTCTTTGCATTCCTCTTTTTCTATGCAACCTGGTTTTGTAAATGAGCTATTCTGTCTTCGGAGTTTTTATTAGAAAAGAATACTGCATTTTAAATTTCTAGAACACAAGTCAGATCTATTGAATTTGAATTAAAACCCTGGTCTAGAGCCAAATTGAGAGCTATAATTAATGATTTTCGTAAACTTCAGGGACACAGGCAAAATATTTTCTGCAGAATTCAGGATTTGTATTAGATACTTATTGTACTGCACTACAGATATGTACCAACTAAATCAATTAATTGTTAGCCTCATGTAGGAAAATATTTAAAAAGCAGCACATTACAAAAGGGAAGATTTAAATAACCCAGTGGTGTAACATTTAAAAAATAAAAATAGAAAATGCATTACATAAAGCAACTTCAGACTTTTTTTTTCAATAAAGATTCAAAATAAGGATGGAAGATAGAGTTTAGGAAACCTTCAAACAATTCTGGGTTAGACTCAATAACTGACATAACAAGGACTATAGCCTCTCTACAAATGGGCTCAGACCTGAATTAGGGCCATCAAACCAAAAAAACATGTTAAAATTAAAAGTTACCAAGTTAGAAAATATCTAATATGTGACTAGACATTTCCAGATAGAGTTATATAGTAAATAAACAAGAAATCAATATAATCATGGATCTTTAGGTAAGACATCTAAAAGGGCCTCTATTCTCTGTGATTTGGGAACCTATAGATAAGAAAACCTATAGATATCACAAATAAAAGCATAATTTAAAGAACCATTACCCCATATTAGTAAAACTCAGGATAACTACCTAAAATCTGTCTGATGACTTAACTCCAGGGGAGACATTGGCACCCAAGAACTCCCTGTCTGTTCTCTGAACTCCCAGGGGAAGCAATATCTCTTTCTTATTGATATAGATGCCTTTATGTCTCCTAATCATCTCACTATTAATAGAACATCAAATACCTTGGTTTAATAAAACCACTCAACTAGTGAAAATCTTTGATAATCCTATGCTCCAACATATAACTGGGACTTTGAGACTATTATTATAAGAATATATTATTCTTGGTGACACAAAACCCACAATTTTAACATACAGGATTTACTGCCAGACAAGATGTGTTATAATTCTTACACATGATCAAATTATATCTGATTTAGTCATGAAAATACCTATACTATGTATAATTTAAGACATTATCCAAGTAACAGCTTTTGTTTCAGAATTCTTATGGATGAAAGACTCCACAGAAATAGGAAGATGGATTGAAACAGAGCACATAAGTATACAAATTATCATAGATACCCAGATCATCACAAATCTTTCTTTTTTGTATAAATATGAAAATGCTACGCCATGATCTATATGTATTAACAGCATAGCAATGTCAAACAACCATTGTTCATTGTGGTAGGCAGCTTCCAAAATGGTTCCGAATAATCCCCACATCCTGGGATTCATGTCCTTGTATAATACTCTCCCCCTGAGTATGAACTAGGCCTATAACTTGTTTCTTTTTTATAGAATATAGCAAAGTTGATGGGATGCCCCTCCTGTGATTGGGTTACATAAGATAATTTCCATCTTAGTAGCAGACTCAGACTCTCTTGCTGGCTTTGATGAAGCAACCTCCTATGTTGCTAAGGTCCACATGGCAAGGGACTGAGAACAGTTTCCATGCAATAACCAGCTAAAAAAATAAAAGAAAGCTGAAGCCCTCAATTCAACAATCTTTTGAGGATTATATCCTACCAATAACTGAGTTTGGAAGTGCACCCTTCCACAACCAAGGCTTCAGACTAGACCCCATCCCTAGCTGACAGTTTGATTTTAGCTTTGTGAAAGATCATGAAGCAGAGAATTCAGCTATACTGTGCATTTCTGACCCACAGAAAATGTGAGATAATAAATGTGTGTCACTGTAAGCTACTAAGTTTGGGGGTAATTTGTTACACAGCAATATATAACAAATTTACCCATTAAAAGCAAATTTACCCAACCTCTTATTTCTATAGCCAATGCTTAGTCTCCTTGCCTAAGGATAATTAATTTCTTGACGTGTTGATGTTATATAAAATAATTGCTGCCATAAAGGTTGAGACCTGCAGTTAGAAAAAAAGGTACTATAAAAGCTAATACCGTTCTAGTACTATGAAAGATAATAGAAATATTTGAGACAATCATGCTAAACAGACTGCTCTAAGAGTCCTTACAGAGTCTCATATAGAACAACAAATAACTTATTAATAATAACAAATCCATGGAGAAGTTCAAGAATTCAATTGTAGGTACACAAACTCTAGCCAGAAAAGAGATTCTTAAAAGAAATATCAGAATGATTGTGTTGTAAGATCCATAAGGATAATTCTGGCAAAACCAGATGGCTATCTCGTAGGACCAGATGAAATATCCAATATACACTAGATAAAATTCTGATGGAAAAAATGAAAGAACTCATTTCAGTAGAAACAAATTGGCCACAAAATTAAACACTAGTGGGAAAACATTCCCAGGATAGCAGATGTGGCCAGTTCATGCTTCATTTGTAATTAAATTAATCTGGAAAAACTGTAAAGGTCGGGGGCACTGACTGATACAATTGCAAAAGAATCCTTTGAGTAACTCCAAATGCATTGCATACAGTTGTCTCCTGTGGTTTATAAATATATACTAGCTTAAATAGTGTATTTATCTTCTGGATGGGTTGAAGCATTCCCCTATTGAAAAGCCACAATACTTATAATGGCAAAAATGTGATCAGACGTGTAGTCTTAGTAAGCATGTTCCAACTTGCCAATCTAGTGATATGGGAACTTTTCATCGGAACATTTATTCATGAATTTAAATTATATAAGGCTGTCTTCATTCCCAAACCTCTGGACACGTAAAAGGGAACCTTAATACTGCTGAAGGTAACAACCCTTAGTGATTTTAAACTGAGGTTTGCAGAGAGCCTCCAGAAGCTGAAGGCTCATGAAAGTTTACTGTTAACCCAAGAACCTTGAAGCAAGCTGATGACTACACAGTGGTCTTCTGCGCAAGATTATCTTAAGATTCTTATATATATCATACTCTCCTTTATATGTTCTTGCTTATTCATACTTTTCTACTTTATTGATTAAAAGCTATACAAACCTGAGTTTGTCTTTAATGTTCTCCTCACTAGTAATAAGGACTTGCCTAAACCTGGGTTTTGTTAGAGACAATCATTACTCTAACTCAGTAATTCAATTATATCAAGCTATTGTTAAGTATGTTATAACAATAAGCTTTGTATATGCAAATATTTCACAAGTTCAATATTTGAAAGAATTCAGAAGACTCACAGAACATGCTTATGTAATGTTTTCATTTAAAGGCAAAAGGGAAAGTACAGTAAGAGAAAGTGCAGTTTAGCAGCCAGGGATCAAGAGGTATCGAGATGCAAGCTCTCTAGGACCCTTATTCCTACAAGGGTATACTTCATCTGTGGATTGAGCTACCAAAATCTGCACAGTGAACATTGGTTTTGAGACAGCTCAAGATAGAAGTTCTCAGTGAAGTCTTTTATGACCCTCAAGTCATAGAGCCAAGACAACCTGTCTAATAAAATATGCCAGGGGAAATCCATCAGTAAATGAACTGACTTTGGTTGTCATCAGTGGAGTTTCAAACTTTAAACTGTATATCATAAATCCCAGTGCCCTTAATGTAGCCAGAAACCAAAGACTGATACTCAGCCATCTCAACAGATAATCATAGAGTCTTCCAAGTCTAGTTGTAAATTAAGCCTATCCTATGTAGTATACTATAGACAAATGAAGAAAAACATCCTTATGATAGAAGTATAAATATTCTTGTGTTGTAACAGTAGCAGTTTGTCATAACAACACCCCAAAGCAATATACCTACAACCACCACTAGGATTACTTTATCTCGTGTGAAGATCCTAGATTATTTTCCCCATGTGGAAACCAAAGTTTTCAAGGCCAATCCAGGACCATCAAAAACAGAATCACCTGGGGATTGGGACTGATCATTTACATTTTGAATAAACTTTTTAAAAGTTGTTTTTTATTCTTTCCTTTCCTTTCTTTTTTATTTTTTAAGATACCCTAAATTTGAGAAGTGCTAGCTTTGATATCTTGAGGGCATTAGACAAAATATCCATATTGTTCATATATGTGATGTAATGTACTTATTTGTCCTGTTTTGAGGTTTAAAGAGAAGAGTGGCCCAACCGCCAAGTGTGTTTGGGTATTCCAAGACTAGAAGGGATGGCAGTTAAGTTCAATCAGTGATAAAGAGTAAGTGTCCTGAGCCTACCTGACTCCCAGCACCCAAAAGGAGAAGACTGTAACGGGAGTCGTGCATACTATATCTAAAGTGCAGAGAACTTAAGGACCTGGCAGTGTCTATGGTTAGAGTTACCCTAGACAATCCAGAACCATTGGACAAGTCAGTTTCCTTCAAGCAGACTACAAACTACTGAGCAAAATACAAGAGAAGTGGTAATAACTCTGATCTCAGGGCAACAGGTTACTCCTAATTTTTGAAACAAACATTGGCTCACTAGCAAGATCCAAATGCATTGGAGGAGGTTAAAATTTAATATCTGACTTCTTTCCAATTAGGTAAAGACAAATTTAATATGAATCAAGAAATAAAGATAGGCCACAATTATTCTACCTAAAGTGTGTTGGGGCATTTAATAACATTTACAGTAGTACTTCATGATTGCATAAGGGTTCATTGAAATGCTTTCTTTAACATTATTACATTAATATAAATTATTATTTAATGTTTAACTCAATGTCCCTTCCTCTGTGAAGGTTTTTCTCTTTCCAGGGAAAAATGATTGCTTTTTTCTCTGTACTTACATGAAATTTTGTACATACTCCTGTTGCAAGGCTTATAATTACCTGTTTACATGTCTGGTTTCATATGAAGCTTCTCTTCCAGGATATAAACCTTGTTTCATTCACCCATATGTCCCAGTTTCTCAAAAAAAAAAAAAAAAAAAAAAAACCTGGCATGAAGTAGGTGGTAGTGTATAATATAAAAGTGAATAAATGAGTAGATAATATGAGAGGTGGCAGTAACTGTTGGATGGGGAAAAATAGTTAAAAAGTTAATTTCTATAACTTAGTATTTTCTATTTTTTATTGATGAGATTTAGTGCAGTCTGAGTTTCTGAGGAATTATTTTATGCTATTTGACTTTTTAAAAGGAATAAGTAGCATTGGATTTCATATAATTGGCCCATAGATTGTTAGACTACTGTCAAGTTGTATATCATGGCAGAAGAGATCCCTGTTTATGCATCATATAAAGTAAAATGTGAAATTTAAATGCTGAATTAAAATGTGCATATTCCCAAGAAGAAAATAGGAAAAATTTATTAAAACAGCATCAGAAGTCACTTCCTCTAAGAAATATACAATATTTTTCTTCATAGCCAAAAAATAACATATTCTAATGAAAACAAAAACTCACTAACATGTTTTTATTCCTTAATATTAGAGTCTTTGAAGCATATATGAAAAGTAGCTATCACATAAAATGATTTTAAGCATATTTTAAGCAAACTTCACCTTCAGTAAAAAACACTATTTTCCAAAGAGAATGATTTCTCATTTTAACTAAAATTCAGTCAAAAAAATCCACCCATGAAAATAAAATACCTACTTCAAGGCAATGCATCTACTCCTCTGAATATTTTTACTGGTTTTTTGGTATTCTCTCTCTGTGAGTTTTCTCTTTTCACAACTGCTGCTGCCATGGCAACAATCAAAAACACACTGCCATGTACTGCGCCCTTGCTCTGAGCCTGACATGGCACCAAGTAAGGGGCCAATTAGATCTCATTTTCCATTCATGTGCAAGACTGGAAGGGATGCAGAAACAGTAGGTGTCATTAAAACTACGTATAGCTGAATAATATTCCATTGTATATATGTACCACATCTTCTTTATCCATTCCCGTATGCTAACACATATATATGGAATCTTCAAAAAAAAAAAAGGTTATGAAGAACCTAGGGGCAGGACAGGAATAAAGACGAGCAGACGTAGAGAATGGACTTGAGGACACGGGGAGGGGGAAGGGTAAGCTGAGACGAAGAAAGTGTCACGGACATACATACACTACCAAACGTAAAATAGCTGGTGAGAAGCAGCTGCATAGCACAGGGAGATCAGCTTGGTGTTTTGTGACCACCTAGAGGGGTGGGATAGGGAGGGTGGGAGGGAGATGCACGAGGGAGGGGATATGGGGATATATGTATACGTATAGCTGATTCACTTTGTTATACAGTAGCAACAAACACAACAGTGTAAAGCAATTATACTCCAATAAAGATGTTAAAAAAAAAAGTATAAATGAGTACGAGATGCATATTCTGAAAGACCTTAAGTATAAGAGTTACAACATAATTTGGATACATGATCCGAAAGTAGCCACTTGCCTGTTGTTATCAGATAAAGGCAGTCTGAGCTGTTGCTTTGCTCAACTCATTTGAATGTTAAAGTGATTTTTACACATATGATGGATGATAGTAGATTAAATTCTCTAGAAAGATAACTGCATTAAAATTCACCTATTTATAATCAAGGAGGATATTTTTTAATATTTTACTAAGTCAAAGAGGCTTAATCAATGATGGTGATCATTTGGCAGTGGGCAGACAATATATCCTCAGTGGAAGATCTCTAGGGAATAAAACATGACTTTGAGTTCCATTATTATAACATATTAGATCTTTAAAAATTTTTTTGTATTTTAATGTTTTAAAGTTGGATAGAAGTTCTTTATCATGTATGAGATAAGCCCCCATTTAAAGGGAAGATGAAGCAGTAGGAAAAGTTGGGGGAAGCCCCAAAAGTGTAGACAAGAGGAAAACTCTTGTACCTCAAAGCCAGGACTTCTGACATTTAAGATTAACCTTAGAAAGGTGATGGTTTTGTCTTTGAGCCTCTTCCTGATCAGTTGTGGTCTCAGTCAGATAGCTGAGGGCTGACTCTGAAGTCAAGCCCAGTTCTCAAGCACAATGGTGATCTAAGGGGACGGCTTTCTCAAGATGAAAAGGACCGGCAGGAAGCACACACTACAAAGGAGGGTAAAGTTGTGAAGAGAGACACAGTACAAGTGGGAAAGGAGGCCTGTGTCCAGAATGAGGTTGGAAAAGCTTTTCCAAGTCAGTCCATTGCACGCAACCATGAGATAAATGCATAGTGAAAGGGCATTCGACCCAGGGACAAAAACCCCTAGATTCTAGTGGTGGCTTCTCCTGTTGATGATCTGTATTGATGTAGATGAACTTGGGTGAGTTCCTTCTTCTTTGTAATTCTCTCAATAGAACAAATATTTATCAGGCAGCAATTATGTTCAAGGCACCAGGCTATGAGCCAGAGAGTAATGTTTCTCAAGGGATGGAACAGGGACTAAGTGCTTCAGAATCTGCAGGGTCTTGTCTCAGAAATAGTGAATGGGAATCTCTGTAGATGGGTAATTCCCAGGTAATTTTTAGGCACATTGAAGTTGAAAACCAGTTTTCAGCTAGAGAATAAAGAAACAGGTGAGGTATAGTTTGTACCTTCAAAAATATGCTGATCTAATTTCTTTTCATTTAAAAATGGCCTTTGTACCAGGTAACTTCTAAAAGCTTTCTGATACTCAGTCTATTTTCTAACAGGGTTAACATTTTACAAGGTCTCTCACTCACAAAGTATAATTTTAATTATGTGACCTGATTCTACTCAGCCAGCCATTTTTGATGCCCGTTGAATAAGCCACACAATTTCTTAGTTTCATATTCTTATTTGGGAACAAGTCAAAAAGTAAACAGCAATCATGAATGTTACCCTAATGATTTTCAGCAGCACACAGGGAAGCATAGGATCAGCAGTCAATGAGCTACGACCTGCTTCTAACTAGTTGCATGACCTTGGGCACAAGTACACCTCTCTAGCCCTCAGCTTTGTCGTTCTAAAATGAGGGATTGCATTACTCAGATGACAAGGCCTCTATGAACTCAAAGACAAAGTTTCTATGGCTTTATCACTTTTCAAATTTGTGAAAAGTAACTGTGAAACACCTCTCATCTGTGAACTCATACCAGGGTCTTTGGAAATCAAAACTCATATACCTGAACATTGCTCTTGGGAAGCTTATAAACTCATGTAATCCATCCACAGGAGTCCCATTGATTTTATGAGTAAATCATCTCTTGCATTCATTTATTCCTCTCCATTGCTGTAGCAGCTGCCCTAGTTCACACCCTTTGAAATTATTCACTTGGACCAACATAATAGCTTCCTAACTTCTCTCTATTTTTAGTCTAGGCTCACTACTCTCCTCCATACTACCGCCAGGGTCATCTTTCTGAGACACAGATATCATGATGTTATTCACCGCTTTAAATTCTTCAGTGGTTCTTCTGTGCTTAAAGCCAAAACCCAAACATTTATAAAAAGGTCCTACAGAAGCTCCTTACCATTTGCTGCCAGTGTACTCATCCAGTCTCATTTCTGACCACGTATCTACTAGGCCTTGCATTTACCAAACAACCCCATATACTTGTTCCATGGTTTTCTCCAAATGTATTACATGCTTTCATGTTTCCCATGTTCTACTTTCTGTCTGGAATTTCTTTCGTCTCCTTGTCTGCCTAACAAACTTTACAGTAGTTTATAAATATCTCTATTGTAGTAATAACTATTTTATTTTATACTTCTACATGTTTCTTCCCTGATATATTTTAAGTAAATAAATCTGGGGCTGTGTTTCACTTATTTTTGAACCTTTACGTCCTGCAATAGTGCCTCATATACAGATGTTCAAGAAATATTTGCAAATATAAATTCAGGTGACTAGAAATATCTTCAGATAAAATTTTTAAAAAGAAAAACAGGAACAACTGGTATACAAGAATAACCTTTGAATACACTTTTACATTTAAATGAACTTTTAATATAGATTATGGAAAACGTATAAGAGGTTTATGTGTACACTTTGACATGAGCAGTAACAATGTAAATAAACATTGAAAAAGACATGAGCTAATCACTATCATTTGAAACAATAGGCACATCGGAAAGGTCAACAGTCAGGGGCAGGGCTTACAAGTGAGGCAGTGCCTACCTGTTAGATCTGCATTGGGCCACCAGCCCAAGTCACAAGCTTTGCAGGTGAATTCGTCTTGCACATATTCATTCTCTTTGCAGGCAGTGCAAATCCAGCAGCAACTGACTTCTCCTTTCCGTATGACCTATAACATAGCAATATTTCATATGCCTTACAGATCGTTTCTCCAGAAAGACTTTTTTTTTTTTCAGATGAGGACTTGCTTTCAAACTATGATTTTTTTAGAAAAGTAACTTTTCAAAAAATTGTATATGTCGAGGAACTTTAAATACATGGATTGGGATATACCTTATTGTACCAGAGTTCAGATGTGAATTTCAGTTCATTCCGTGTTGGATTTGGAAGCTTTTCAATAATAATTTCTTTTATAAAAGGAATTAAACAGCTGAATCATATCATTATGTATATTAATATGTATTAATAATTCATAGAAAAGTAAAAATACATTTTTCTTTTTATATTGTTACAAGTTCCCTGATTTTTACTTTCATAATATCTAATATGCTGTTAATCCCATCCATTAAAAAATTATTTCTAATATACTTTGGTTTTCATTGTATAAATTCTATTTTATGTTCTTATATTTCCATGTGTCTTCTCGTGATATGCATGTTTTCTTTTAAATCCTTTCGTATGTATTTACAGTAGGTATTTTAATTTGACTTCTAATTCCATCATCAATATAATATCTGGGACTGTTTCTATTGCTTGCTTTTCCTTCAGGTAATGTGTCACATTTTCTCATTTTGTCACATGTCTAAAAATTTTTAACCAGATGCTGGACATAAGGTGTAGAGTGCTAGATTTTTTTCTTGAAGTAGTATTGGCCTTTGTTCCAGCAGGCAGCTAAGTCACCTGTCGCTCAGTTTGAGTCTTGTTTTTCATTTTTTAGGGCAAGTCTAGAATAGTCTCTACTCTAGGAATAGTTTAGCCTCATTATAAACTATGACCCTGCTGGGATCTCTACTTAACTCTTTGTGTACTCAGCAAAGCGTCTCCACTAGGGCTTGTAGAAACTGGGACAATTCTTGGCCTTGTGTGACCTCTGGGAATCCAGCTCCCCACTAATTGTTCTTTACCTGGACATTCTGAATTCTACCCTGCTCATACAGATTCAGTCAAATACTCATGAAAACTCATATGCCAACTTCTGGGACTCTTTTTCTGCATAGATCCATCCTCTTCCTTCCTCTGCACTACAAATTCTGGCTGCCTTGGCCTTCTTAAACTCTGATTTCTGTCTTCTTAAATTATCAAGATAGCCAAGCTCTGTTTGTGTTCTTTCTCACTAAACAACAACTAGGAAATTGCCTCCAGACAGAAAGCCAGAGTGATTTTAGGGTTCACCTTGTTTGTTTCCTTTCAATTCCTTGAATTCAAGGTCATGCACTGTTTTCCAATGTCTGAACATAGTTATTTCATATATTGTGTCAAGTTTTCTGGTTGTTTACAGCAGAAGACAAAGTCTGTACTCTGTTACTCCCTCATGGCTAGAAACAGAGGTCCCTCCCCAACACATTAGACATAATCAAATGTTCTCATATGTAAAGTCAGAAATTAAACTGTAAATATTGCCATACCTTAAAATCATACAAACTCTATCCTTTGTGAAAATAAAATTATCTTCTTGCAAATCAGGTCGAAATTTATACCACTATTTTAGAATTACATGAAAAATATCAAATGACATTATATTTTCAGAAACTGTAAAAGGTTTCCTTTTTCTTCTTTTACTTTCAAATAACTTTAGAAAGTAGACTCAGATTAAGTCTTTTTCAAAATTTCACACCTATCCTCAGAATAAGCATGAGAAATCTATATTCCAAATTATAAATTTTTCTAAGTGCCATGAGAAAAATTGAATAAATGAGTACTGCTTTTTACTTTAATGAGTATAAGAAGTACAAAATTGTGTATATCTCTTCAGTCCGCTTTATCTTTTGCCTAACTATAAAATGAATACTATGAATGAGACAATTTCAAAAGATAATAATGTTACACAATTTATTTATGCAGAATGACTGGTGAAAGGTAGATCCTATGAGTAACTGGCACATGGAAAGTATTTAAGATTAGGCTTTGAATGACTGAATAAATGAATGAATAAGTGATTGGCTTATACCTCTAATAAATAATGAAAAAGGAACTGCTCAAATGGAGTTTTTTTTTATTACTTCTTATTCAGCCACCAAGTATGTGCACTTTTGCCATACAATGTCTAAAATATGGGATTTGTCTTTTCTATCTCTCAGCTACCCCTCTAGACTCAGAAAGATGAATTCTGGTCCCTGTCTCCTAATCATATAATGTGCCTCTAATTACTTCTCACTCCAGAGTTACATGCACACAGTTGCCAAGATCATCTCGATGGCCTGTGGGCTCCTCAAGAGAAGGGAATCATGCCATACTTTCATTGTTTTCAGATCATAGTCATCAATAAATGTACCAAGAACACACAGTAGCTGGCCAATGAACGAGTGTTGCGTTGAATCTTTTTTAAAAATGTAATTCGGTCACTCAAGGAATGTCAGTGTCTCCCTTTTCTAATACCTTTGAAATATAAGCTGTTTGGTCAGTCATTCACTTAGTCCCTGGTCCTTGTTTCTGCACCTAAGTTTGACTGTTAATAATCTCTTACATAAGTCCGCCAAACAAGGAAGAGCAGCCTCTGTGCCATCCCCTGCTTACATCCTCATTAATGTTTGTTTTGGAGGGAGGTTTCAAGTAGGGCAGATACATCATCTAATTTGCTTTCCATCTGACTTGCTTTCTACAAGGATTATTATGGCTGCTGTTTAGAGAATAGACTTTAAGAAGGACAAAAGAGAGAGAGTGTGTGTGTTGTTTAATCCATGGCTTTAACATGCAACAATAAAGAAATAAATATATTTTAATAAAAGAAAAGATATTCCTTTCCATTTAGAATATCATCTTTCCTCCATCAGCCCATCTATGTCACTATTTTCGAGTCCTGACACATGCTCCAGGAAGTATTTCTGGTGCAGTGAGCCTTTTGAAACATTACCTTATTTGGAATTCTCTATAATTAAAATATACTTGGTATTTTATTACCACAAGTTAGTTAGCTTTTGTCCTCTAATTGTTTCACATGTATATGGTAGATATGTTTCATTCAGATACTTTTAAAAAAATTCTTAAATTATTGTCTCTATGTTTTAATCTCCCCCATATCACACAGGTATTGATATTTTAAATTATTTTTATATTTTTATGCTAACTGATATTTCTTTTGCATGTAGTATACACTCAATAACTGAATGTATTATCTCATTTTTATTACCGTAAAACACTTTTTATGACAGCTCTGAGTCATGATAAGAGATTTGATATTTCTCTGAAATTGCCCTTGAAAGACCAAGACTTCCCAAGACACAGGAACTGTTTTGATTCCTTTTACATCCTGTGTACGTGGTGCTCTGTTTATTGTTAGTAAGACGAGATGACCTGCTGCTTCACACAAGGTTATGATTCAATTCCATATACACTGTAGGAGTCTTAAAGTATTTATGCCATAGGAAATCAAGCATTAACTTTATGACTGCGTTTCTGAAGTAACTTGAAATGGATTTTTTAAATTTAGGCTTTATTTAGAAAAAGGACAAAAGAACGAAAACAGCATCAAAAGAATATAATGAAGGAAAAGTAATGATAAATCAAAGGAAACAGAGAAATTTGCTTCAGAAGGGAAATGCCTGGAAGACTAAACAGAATAAAGACACTGGTCCTACCTAATTAGGACTGTAGGAAAATCAGCTGAGGGAGAGAAGGGCTAGTCCTACCCTCCTGTGTCCCCATGACACCCAGTAGGAGAGCTTGGGAAACAATGGGCTGTAATTGCTGATACAATTTTTTCCAGCTACACTATGAGTTCCTCAAAGGAAGGGGCCATGTTTAAGTTTCTTTTGCATTCACAGTGCTAGCATAGTTATTGGTACATATTAATTTTTCAATAATTACTCAATAATGTATGTGAAAGAAAAGAGGGAAATAATATGGAATATTACATAAACAAAAGAAATGAAAATGAAGAATTCAAAGAGAATAAAAAATAGGAGGAAATTGAAGAGAGCCTTGAAAGAATTACAGAAAAATATCAGTTTAGGAAAATCCCTACATAGTAATTTATTACAGGGGAAATGTAACAAAAATCATATAGGAATAGAAAATGATCACAAAAATGGACATACATTGAATGAGACCATGTGCAAGGCCCTCTGTACAGAATTACACTAAACCTCACAACCACTCCATGGAGTGAAGTTAATTATTTACATTTTGCAGATGAAGAAACAGCTGCAGAAGGGACCAGTAACTTGTGCAAACCTCAGGCACATTATCACCAGGTAGTTTCAAGAACTAAGCTCTTCCTTGTGTAAAAACAGCTGTCAGAATGATGACATGTTATGCTGAGAACCAAAATTATATCTCAGAAGTTGGCAGATATATATTTACTTAACCAACATTTATTTAGTGGCCCAGTGTGCCAGACACGGTGCTATGCATGGGGACAAATAAATGAAAGGACCTGATGATCACTGAGGTTAAGAAGCTCAAAATCTGACATAATATAATACGTATACTGCTAGAAGGAGGAATGAAATGCTTATGCAGGGCATATGCCTTCAATCATTCATCCATTCATTCATTCACATTATGCATTCACAATCAGTGAATAAAACAGATCATATCCCCATCCTTGAGGAGCGCCATCCTAGAAAAGGGCTTTGAGAAAACTACAGCAAGAAAGAGGAATAGGGTTCAGGGCAGGGACCAAGGTGAGGCAAGCCTAGTGCCTAGGGACCAGAATTAAAGAGGACCTTAAAACCCTCAGCGTTGTGCACATGCCCACCCTGCACTTGCAGGATCTTGATGGGGGGGCCCCTTTAGGGTCTGTGCCCTAAGTTCTTCACTTGCCTCATCTTAGTCCCAGTCTTGACAGGGAGGCACCTGGAATTGGGGATTGCAATTTTGCATATGGTGGTCAGGTAAGGCTTCACAAAGATATGCCATTTGACTAAAGACTTGAGAGAGGGAAAGGGAGTAAGTCCTGAATATATCTGGTGGAAGAGAGTTCTAGGCAGTGGCATCAGCTAAAGAAAAGACCCAGAAGTAAGAGTCCAATGGGTACTCATGCTATTGCCTTCCTTCTCTACTTTTCTGTATGTGTGTTATACTTCAATAAATATTTACTTAAAAAGGAAAATGAGCCCTGCTTTGGTCACTGCCACCTGCAAGACACAACAGCTCTGCTGTGTTCCTTCTCTGCCCGGTGTCTTGTGATTCAGCAGCAGGCCCTATCGGCACCTGTCCCCAAAAGTGGCAGACAAGCTAGATCTGAGGCTAAGGTGATCACCAAAAAATTCAGTAACCAGGAGACCAGCTTAAACACTGGTCAAAGCATGAGAGGTGAGGGTGTAGGTATTACTCAGAGTGGCTGTGAATAAATTAATGATGATTCCATAGAATTTCTCATTACGACCAGTGCTTGCAAAGTTTTCTCTCATCCAGAGACACTATAATAATTTCATGCTTTCACATACATAATAAAATACAAAAAGGAACCCAGTATTTTGTCTTCAACTTTTTTCAAAATTTTAGCCAGTATGTTTTTAGTAGCTGGGGCAGATCACATCATCATTATGTAATCATAAGCGTCTCAGATAAGGAATTTTGATATTCCTGTGGACAATTTTTGTTGAGAACCTGCCATCCTACAGTGGAATTTAGAAAATATTACATAATGAAGGAACTATGTCATTGTTTCATTGGTTGCCAAAATGGTTGCATTAACTATGAACAAGTTAAATGGGTAGTTTGTTTTGATTCACAAAAAGGAGAAGTTGAGGTGAACAGGACAGCTGTGGTTGATGTTATTGCTAACTTTCTTAGCTGGTCTTATGGCCATGTGAGAGTTGCCCTTATTCTTAGAAGACAAAAGCTGTGGTATGAAGTTTCATGATATCTGCACCTCACGTTCAGATGGTTCAGGGAAAAAATAGTTAACCCAATTCTGAAATATATAGTTTGTAAAAATATGTGTATCTGGGCTTTTCTCCACATATATAGGGTGTATTTTACTATATGACAATATGGCATGTGTAATGAAGAACCATTTATGATATGGTCTCCATAATTCTATCTTGATCGGCCAGGTAAGAAGGGGGGAAGTAGAGATTTCTACTTTCCATGCCTAAACTCCCAGACTCAAACCATCATCTTGGAGTAAAGAATCCAAAAACGAACTAAATGGAAGAAAAAAATAAAAGAGAAGAGAGGGGAAAAGAAAGAATAGGAGGAGAATGAAAGCAATCCCCAGGACCCTTTCCCTGGGATTCTCTGCCACTTTCCCCATCTCTGTCAGACTCTCCCAACCACCTTCACTAATATTTATTGCCTGCTTAGTTCTAGATTCTGTTCCCTCAGCAATTTTAAAGTGGATCTCTATTTATAATTTTGTTGTAAACTATTGAGAAAATCAGCTTTATCAATTGAAACTTGCATTTGTAGGAAATATGCCAGTTCATATAATGAAAGATGGTTGAACAACATGTGGCTGTGGGTCGATAAAAGCTTTGGATTGGCTCCAAGCTCAGCTCAGCATTTGCTAGCTGAGAAAGCTTGGGGCAATTGACTCAAGCCCTCTGGGCCTCTGACTTCTCATCATAAAATGGGGTGATAATATCTGCTTTAAAAGGGTTGTTTTAAGGAATAATTGAAACGATGTCATCCATTCTTGTACTTGCACAAGAATATGCTTGATAAATGTTAGTTCCCGATCTCTATTGCCTCCCTTCTCCTTTCTTTCACTTTCTCCCCCTTGCCTTCCCACCCCTTCTTACCTCTTTCCTGCCTTCCCCACACCAAGGAAAATAGCAGCAGGCTTGGTGTGGGAGACCAATACACGTGCCAGGCCCTTGCTGTTTGCTTGCAGATCCATTGTCCATATTTTAAGTGCTGCCTCAAATTCTTTTTGCCTGACCTGTCTCTTAGGCCCTTGGCCCCTGGCTCTTGAGGGTTCTGGATGCTTCTGCAACTCCTACCTCAGAGCCTACCACTACTGTGTCATCTTCTGGCATCTCCGGGTGACTCTCTCTCCCCCCGAGGAGGCACTGGGTTCCAGAACTGCCTCCTTGGCAATTCAGCACAGCAGGAGCCCAGACCAGACTGTGTAAGACCCACAGAGACTTCTCCCCCTGCTGCTTCCAAATTCAAAGAAGGTCCACATAGCAGGACATGGACACTGGCTGCCCCAGCAGCTGTCTAAAGGGGTCAGATGACGTCACTTCCTGTGAGCAAACGCTGACCACAGGAAGCAGAAAATAGAATGGCAGGAGTGCATACATTTTTCTCCCTTCCTTGCTCCCACAGACAGTCCGAGCAGCCTGTCCAGAGACCTCCGTGAGGCTGAGCTGTGCTCAGTGAGGCAGCGCCCTGCTCAGTGATGCTTCACCTTAGTGGTAGAGGTGTTCCGCCATGCTTGCATGCCTCCCTTCCCTTTTCCTCTCACTCTTGCTTCCCTGGGATTGTATCTCCCAGTAATGCATTAGCACTTAACCTTGCTTAGCTTTCAGGGTTCAAGGGAACCTGAGCTAAGTATCTGCGCACTACATTGCTCAGGCTCTCTTTCCGGCGTCTTCTCCATACGGTTGGCAGGATGGAAGGACCTAATGGGAGACTGAAGAGCTGGAGAGAGAAGCCTCGTACCAAGGTATCCTCCCCTCCCACCTCAGGAGGTGTCTCTGGTAGTATCTGTGACCTTCCCTGTGTCCCTCTAGCCCAGAGGTGGGAATGATTCCTACTGTTGATCATCTCTGAGTTGCCTCATTGCCCCCTTTTACTTTTATAACCAGTTTTTTACCTTAAATTTCCTCTGTTGAACCACTTGGCATGGGTTCTTTCTTTCCTGACTGAAACCTGACTAATATAAGACACAACAATAAAAGTTTGATTTTATTTACTACTGTTTGTGGTATGACTGAAATCAATTTCTCCTCCATAAAATATTATACTTATAAGATATTATATTTATATTTCTAAAATCAATAACATAAGAAAACTGGACTTTTAACTACTTCAAAGGAAATTACCATAAGAAAGTTTTATGGGTTATCACAAAAGAAGTCAAATGGTTATTTCGACATTTTAAGTGGCATTTGATATTTAAAATGAATAATCCTTTCCTAAAGGTTATGTTTCTCAGTTAATACAAGTGCAGGTCCTACAATCACCTTTTAAGTTGCTTCCCTCCAGTCTCTGTAGTGGCTACTGAGAGACCTGGCTCTGCATCCTGAACCTGGTAGGTGGCAAATTGACGATGTAAGAATATAAATGCTATTATTTGGTAAATGGGATTCAGATTTCATTTGTTTCCATACCTCCCATGGTACTTATGGGAAACAAACAAACATCCCCCCTCACCTCCACTCCAGGTGCTATTGAGAACGGGCATACTTTTATCCTGCAGGGTACACAATATTATGAAAATTGGACCCCAAGAGATTTGCATTTATAGCAAGTGCTCTGTAATGGCTCAGCAAAGATTTCTGGGATCTCCTTCGATAACACTGCATGGGTGTAATGCAAATGTGATGCCAGAAATACTTCAGCATCTAGCTTAGAGATGCACGCAGACAGCCTTTCCTCTGAACTTGGGGGTGGGGGGGAAGTCTATCTTCTGGAGTATACACATGGGACTACACATGGCATGTGAGCTCCCATTCATGGCCTGCCAGCAGTCAGAGTAACAGCAGGGAATTCTGAAAGGGAGCTGGAGTGCAGAGTATCTTTAGAATGATTTGTTTTCTCTTGCCAGGGTTGTATTTGTTTGTTTGTTTGTTTGTTTTTCTTATACTCTGAATAACCAAACTGTGTAGTTTCATAAACTTTTTCACAGCAGTTGTCTGCACTAAATATTCAATGCTGCCACCCATGCTGGGGAGGAGGTCTGAGATGAACATGTGACACCCTTTGTGTCACAGAAGAGCATAAAGCCCAGGGCTTCTGGGCTGTCCCAATCATATGACTTCAGGTCTCCCTGGTTTTCCCTACCATCCAGAGAAGATAACCAACCCAGAATCCAGTGGTCTGGCAACCTGTGGTAAGAGTCAAGGAGAAGTTTTAGGCCTCTCAGTTTCAGAGGATATATTCCTAATACCACCAGACAGCCCCATGTGAAAAATTCCATCTGGATAAGAATCAGAAGTGGATTCTTGGGGAGAAGCAGCACTGACGTACGGCCCGTACACAGTGGTTTGGCTGGAGTCATTCTCACACTACTGAAATGCTTCTGTACTGGGCGGAAACTAATGGTGTCTCTCCAAGCCCCCTGACTGCCCCATCCTACCCTAGCCATGTAAGATTCCTCACCTAAATCTTCCCATGATCCAACAACTCAAGGATTAACCGCGGGCATGACAGGAGGCCTCCAGCACCCTGTCGTAGCACTAAGATGGAGTTCATTCTGATTGGTGGGTTACCATGACAATTATTAAATATGTTTAATATCGCATCTGCAGAGGAGGCAGTGACATTTGCAAGTAGGGAGAGTCGCCTCAGGAGTGGTTTCCATGCTCAAAGTGGCTGATTCGACTCAGAGTTTGAGTCCACACGGACAGCTCTTCTCAGCTGCTGAGAGGCGTTGCAGGTTCCAGATCCTCCACGTTCTTTGATCAGCAGTGATAAAGCTTTTCCAGCTGCTGTACCAGCACTACTAGACTCTTGCCCTAAAGGCCCCTAAGTATACTTCTCAGGGCCTTTCCCTTGCACGGCTGGTTCTACGGCTCCTGCGAACGGCAGAGCGGCGTGGCCATGTGGCAAGACAGCAGGGGCCTCACACAGTACACATTCCAGCCCCAGCTGTGCTTTGTGACGTTCACTTGACAGCCTGTCTGCTCCCAGAGATGAATCACAGAAAATTAGAGATGGGAAAGACCTATTAGGTCATTTAATCCACACTCTTGCCAGTTCACAATCACCCCCCTATGCTCCGTTTCCTAGTGCATCAGCCAGTCTGGTTTTTAAATAGCATGGGATTCAGTCAGTGCTCTTTCCATGTCTTCTTCACCAAGAATTCTCTCTACTCCATTCAGCCAAATGCCCAGTATATGATGTTTATTTACTCTAGTTTTAAGTATACCATAATATCATGATCACTCACTTGCCCCAACCTGGAAAAAAAAAACAAACTTCTGGGAATAATTCGAAGTGAAGACTCTCTTGGCTGGAAAATACCAGTTTCAGGAAAATTCAAAGAACTTGGTAGAGAAAAGAGAAGTGGTAAGCAATGTTTTTGTGTTACGTCATTTCAGCTTCTTTTACTTTAGTTATACATTTACTTGGCATCGTTCAGCTTCTGCTTTCTTTAACAATAGCTAGAACAATGAGTAAGCAGTATCATTGGCTTTGGTTTCCGCGTTTACTTCTGTCTTAATTTTTAATTTGATTATTCATCCCCTTGCTTTCTATATTGTATTTAAGACTGCAGCTCATCATTACGATTCAAATAAAGACTATTCTAAATATCCCAGTGGTTTGCCTATTCCATTTCCCAATCTTTCTTTGTCTCCCTCATTTTTGCTAAACACAAGAACAGAAACAGTACGCCTGGCGCACCCTTTCTGGACAGTCTGGTCAAAGAAAAATGTCTGTGTTTTTCTTTGCTTATGCCCAGGCAGGAGGTCTCCTCATGGACACCATCCAAGAATGCATTTGTGGCTGGCTTACCTTAATTTGACCCTTTAAGCAAGGCTCACTGCACACAGACCGTACCATTCCACTCTTGTTCATTTGGATTTTGTAATCATCAATGTTCAGCACCCCTTCATGCCAAGTTCCAACATGTACATAGTCATAGCGATCAGCTTCAGTGTACTGCAGATTCATGATATCATACCTACAAAGAAAACAACATGTGTGTCTTGGAGAATATGGACATGATGTAGAAACCAAAGGAATTTGGTAAATAGGTAATAATAGAGAGAAGAAAGAGAAAAGTTAGAATCATCCCATGTCCTAATGCCAGCTACGGTCAATATTTTAGTTTATTTAGTTTAGTTATGTATCCTCTGATTTTCCAAAATGTGTATTCCATCCTTCAGTCTCTGTTTGTGTATCATCCATATTCATTAAAGAATATATTATTCTTGTACTTTTCTCTCTGCTTATTCTCAAAAAAATTCTATATGTGCTGAGTCGATCACCATATCCTTCAAATCATTATTCACTAGATTATTCTTTGATCAAGTAACAATTCTTCAGAACACTAATTTTTAGCTTAAGTACTTTTATTCCAAATTCCTTTTTCACATTCAGTTGCCATTTTAATTACACTGGATTAAAAGAGGTGAGTTTTACCAAGTCTGGAACTTATTTTAGGTGCTAATAGAGCACAAAATCTGAGAAATGCACCTTTAATTAGCAAGGATGTTTGGGATTTAACATCTTGAGCATTGACATTTAAACTGGTCTCTTCCTTGATCAGGACAAACATTTCTGAATCCAAGTAATTGGTGTCAGTTATTTCAGTTATTTCAAATGCTGCAATGCTGCACAATGGTAAAATCTACATTTAGAAATCTTCACTGTAGCCAGAGTGTGTTCTGGGGACCAGATACATCATTTCCCAGTGTGGGCAGTGGACAGCATCTTCCAATTTGGTGGAAAAAACACAGCATTTGACATTAGAATGTATAAGCTGGAATCTCTTTCCTAATATTTTAATAGTAGATTATACTACTTAGGAATGTCACTAAACTCTGTAAGGCTCATGGGGTTCTTGTGGGAATTTACTAACATAAGGCTGTTCGCAATTGGGAGAAATACATATGTAAGGCAATATCACTATATCATTCACATTAATAGCACTATTAATGTGCTAAAATACTCTGGTTATTTCCATACTATAAGAAAATGAGAACATCTTTGTGTTGTCATAGTTATTTCTCTCTCGGTTATTGACAATTCTCTGGTATTCTTCAATCTTCTTTCCATGTTGCTATTTACTCCAAGGAAACTATAACTCAAGTAGCAGTTGCCCAGAAATGGATGCCTGACTCTCCCTCAGTGGCTCTGCAAAGTGGGGTTCTTTCCTGCAGTACCTGTGCATTCTTCACTCTCCTGCACTAGAATATGAGGCAATATCTCTTACTCTTTGTGTGTGACCCAAAGAAATAGATGGCAATTAACTAACACATATTCCTCTTCCTCAGCTCTCTTCCTCCTCTCCATAATATCCCTACCTAACCCATCCTGGAATTCTTTCCCTCTAACCCTGATACACACTCAGAATCCTCCTCAGCCCAGCACTGCAGCTACTACCAGTCAACCTTAGCTGGCATCTGAAACCTATTGGCTATATCTGGCCTAGTTCTTTATCTAGACAACTAAAATCTTTTAATAGCTCTGCTGCCTGTTCTTAATGTGCAAATGCATCCTGTCACCCACAGGATGGCTAGTGGCTTCTCCACAATCAGATCCTGGCAATTTCTATAAATAGCAGCTCCCTAAAGGGAAAGGGGACTCTCGGGGCATAAAGGAAGTCTTTCCCCTACTTTTCCAGGTGAACAAAACTTACGTGGAGTGAGAAGAGAGAATGGTGCAACTGGAGCGTGTTATTCACCTCTCTGCTTTCTGATTTTTGGTTAATAGAGGGTTCTCATTCCTCTGGTTGCTGAGACAAACCAGAATGTTCTCAGAGTAGCTCTCTGAGTGATATCCATGTGGGTATTAACTGTGGGCTGACGGCTCGCATTCATCTTGCTGATCAAGGACACTAATCTACACCTCCAATATTTTTCCATTTTAAACTCCTTATGGTTACAGAGCCTGCTGTGAGTGTTTGGTATGAGTAATTCCCTTTTTCATTTCCTTTAATCTTTATGTTTTACTCCATATTACATTGTTAAATCTCCTTACATACTTTCAATGCAGGCTTAGGTGTAACGCTAGCTTTAGAATATCTTTTTCCTATAAATCAGTTTCCTAAGACTTTTATTTCAACTTCCTCATTTCAATAGGAGAAATCAGTTCACGCTTAATTAGCATTTAGGAACTGAAAAATTCACAATATTTTGGTATAAAAACATACTTTTAAAAAGTCCCAAAAGCTGGAGAAAAAAAAATGCTTGATAATACCAAGGGAAAAATACTGACTTACTGAAAAGAGGCCTTCCCCAGTGCTGTGTATGTTAATGAACACTGCTCTTTTCTCTTGACCCCAGAGTCCCTTCTCCCACATTGGCGGTTATTTGGAATATCCTCATGCTGTAAATTACAACTTTACAGCATCCTTTCAATGCATTCAATCTATGTTGCATGATGATTAACTAAAATAATTACAAGAGGGACCAAAAGCATGAATGATGGTGTGACAGGAGATAGAAACAGAGGGAAGTGGTTGAAATAGAAATTGAATACAGATGAAGCTGACCAATTTCAAGCCTGTGGAAATGATCCTTGAAAAGGGACCCAGGGGAAAACTCTTGATTTAAATATGCAATTAAAGATGAAGGAGAAACAGGCTAAAATTGTGGGCCTATATTTTGGATAGTTTACAAATAGAGAGAGGAGGAGGAAACTCATGTCTACGCTGTGTGGGAAATGCATCTGGCCCTGTCCTAGGCACATTGTGTATGTTATAGAATCATGAAGGAAGGTTTCCATTCCAAATCCAATCCTTGATAGAACCTGGTTTCCAGTAGAACCCAGGATTACAACCACGGGTTTAAAGGGGGGCGGGGGGGGCAGTCAGTGCTCTGAATCACTTTTTCCTCTGGCACCATTTCTTAAGGTGCTCAGCTCCTGGAAGCTTTCCACACGCCCAGGCCCTGCATCATTCCATCCTTCCCACTCTCATTTTCATCTAAAGCTGCTCCCACCTCACTGGCAGCTTGGAAGCAATCTGATAAATTCATCGCTTTAATTGCTGAGTGTTACTTATATCATTTATCCTTCCTGGAGCTGTTGGATTTTGACAGGGAGAATCCACTTAGGCCCCGCAAGGCACTCTCTAAATGTAGAACTTTAAGTTTACATGAAAGGAAGAGATATGTGGAGAATTATTTAGGGTCAAATAGTCTCTTACAGTACATTTGAAATGACATTAAGAAGGTTGCCAGCAACTTTGCCTAATTTTAGGATTAGCTAAAAGGCAGCACGATGTGGCAAAAAGATTACAAGTGTCAGATTCGGACTGCACTGCCTCTACCAGCTACTCTCTGCCTGACTTTAGGTGAGTTTCTTAGTTTCTCTGACACTCAGTTTTATCATCTGTAAAAGAAGATAATGATATGCCTACAGCGATGAGGATTAAATGATTTGATGATCTGTTTTATCACAACATATGCTTTTCTAAAATCTCTCATTTTGCAAAATTATGTACTGAAAGATAACAGGGCTTAGGAGGAAAAAAAAAAAAGATTGTGGGCACACTGTGCAGTAGCCAGACTGAGGGCCTTTTTTCTTTCCTGTTGCAGGTTTTAATTTTTATCCCACTATTCTGATCATCCCTTGCCCAAGAAAATTCCTATGAAAGAACACAACTACGGTTTACACTGATATCATTCTCTGCATACCAATTACATATGAGCTAACTGGTACTATAAAAGCAAGTGTTGCAGAAGAGACTGTATATAAAATGACTTGGGAAAAATATATATAGTTAGTTAGATTTAATTTTCCTTTGCTTCTTGATTAATTCTTTGGAAGCCATAGAGACTCAATAACAGACAGAAAATTCTTTCCTTTCTTGTTCCAAGAAACACGTTAGCAGGAACATAAGTTAACCTGAAAAAAAGGGATACATATATAAGACCTGGTTCTCGTCATATATTAAGCTCTTTAAGCAGGAATGATATTAAAATATTCCACAACCAGTATAGTATTGGGACTAATCAGTTAGAAGGAGGCTGACCTGATGTTGGCAGTGCCAGGGAGGGTCCTGCTGGTCAGATGTAATCTCCTTAGTATCTTGGGCTTGCAGGGAGGTCCCAGGCATTCTAAGGGAAGACCAGGGATGATAGCTGTATGTGTGTGGGGGGAGGTAGGGGGGTGGCACTGGTAGGATGCAGGATTGTGGGTATTTACCAATAAGAAGTTCTTCAATGTTTTATAATGTAATTTCCATCTAACATTAGCCCTTTCTTTTTAGCTATCTCGTTGCGTCTGTCCTCATGGCACCCAGAAACCATGAAACCAAAGGGAGCCAGAGTATCCGTCTGTCTGGCTCGAAGAGGATCACAGGGTTATTTAGATCCATTATGGAAAAGACTGCTTTACCTTCCAGGAGCATCCCCTTTCTCATCAAACCACACCTCCTCTCCAGACACACCGATGAACGTGGACTTGATGAGGAAGTCCAGGAGTTTGCTGCCATCGATGGGCTTCATGGCATCACAGAGGCCCACATGGCCAGGGCAGAGGGCGTGGTGCATGTTCTGTAGCCCATGTGCCATGGCATAGATGGCGTTGATGACAAACCCCATCTTACTGTCCTGGACATAGTTTTCTTCTAAGCTTTCATTGCCTGTAACATAAAAACAGATCACTACCAAGGTTGCAGTAATGAAGTCTAAACCTGCATGTTTAATTCTCAAATGCTTTTCAGGCCTCTCAGAAGAAGGGAAAGCCAAACCTACCTGTTCAAGCTTTGTATTTGTGACTACCTCTGGTGTATTCTATCTGCAAATAGTTTATTCAATTTTATTTTCTGAATTCAATAACAGCTTTATAACATATAAAACAAATGCCACAGAGGTGAAAATAAAGAACTTTCACATATTGCAAGGAAATCCTTAAGGAGCAATGAAAATAGCTCTTATTTCCTCTGGGTTCACAGAGACTTATATTAAAAGTATCCCTATATCACAGTCCTGGAAAAGCATTTTTTATACCCTTTGTGACAACCCACAATCCATTGTAAATCAGTTTGTGCATTATCTAAACCCCAATGTTTTCTCTTGATGATTCCACTAATTTTATCATCTCTAGGACCAAAAAAACCTAGAGTAAAAAGAAGAACTAGGTAGTATGAATTTCTTCTTCCATACGGTCGGTGGTACAGAAATATTTTAATAAGATTTGCTAATTATTAGAAACTCAGGTAAAATGTTTCTTGATGGAAGAGTCATACTACACATTTAATCTAAACCTTTAGTTTCACCTGTGAATTTCAAATACTCTGCAATCAATTCCACCTATGCCACAGGTGACAGCCTAAATAGGTCACTGAACCCTAAGGTGTCTGGGCTGGAGAATAACAGAGTATCTTAGGAACTTAGAGAGCTTGAAGTACTTAGAAGAAATGGTAAAGAGTTTTGACTTTGATGTTGAGCTTGAGATGAAATAAGACATTTCCAAAGAGTTCTATTTAAGGCTAATCTATTTAGGTATAGTTGAAAATGTAAAAAAGGTACATGTGCATCTACCCTAAGAATGAGATACAAAATACCCAGGCCAAGTTGAAGGGGGGACAAATTCAATTTTAACTCATCTTCCAGTGTTGCTTAATAAGAACTTGTTAAAAGTGTGATTTGCTAAAGTAATATTTTCCTAATTGAAAGAACACTTCCCAAGAGGAAATAGGAGTAAGAGAGGCAGAAGGGGCATTTTAAAATCAAACTGCACAGAATAAGTCTAGAAGGTTACATAAAGCAGAAAGCAAACACCCTCCTTGAAAAAACTGCAAAGTCATTGAAATAAAGTAATTTATGTCTGCCACCCAGAACCCCTGGGTCTTAAATGTTAGTTTGTTTTCTCTCTTTTTTATATTGGGATATAAAAGAGATAAATTAATGCCATTGGTCTGATAAGTTTTAAATGAGCCTTTAAATACAGCCCGAAACTTCCAAGTGCTGGAGCTAAATGTTAAAGCTCTTAGAATTAGAGAAATTACCAGGAGTTAAAGAAGAAAAAAAATAGACAAATATTGGATGGCAAAATAACCTTCAATGCAGCAGTTACTGAAAGGGTTCTAGCAGCTACTTAAAGGGTTCTACTAAAACCATCTACTTGAAGTGGCAGCTATTAAAGTCAACCCTAGGAGCAAACTGTCAAAAAATACGCATTCTTTTCTCTGTTAGGGACAAACCTTATGACCACTGAGTCTGTTGTTTTGTTTTTGTTTTGATAACTGCTACTAAAGATGTATTATATATTTTAAAAATTATTTTGGTGTCCCCAGTACAAATTTCTTAAGCTGTCTTGTCTAGTGGATGCCTTACTTATCAGCATTCGGACTGTAACGGGTCTTGGATTTCTTTGAGATCAATGTTTTCCTTTCGATCCTTATTTAGGGCTATCATATAACTTATTGTCCAAACTGGGTTACTTTTGTGAGTGAAGTGAGTAATAATTATTCCAGAAACACCGGTGTAAATAAGGCAAACTGGTCAAATGGTGATGTGTTTCTTGAGCCATGCTGACTTCCAACTGTATCTATTTACTGATGTTATGAGTAAGATATGTGTGTATATATGTATATATATATGAAAAATATATAAAATAACACATGTAAATATATATACATTCATGTATACATATGTATATTTATTGATACATATACACAATCAACAATTAGTGGAATAT
Source organism: Balaenoptera acutorostrata (assembly GCF_949987535.1). Taxonomy (NCBI): domain Eukaryota; kingdom Metazoa; phylum Chordata; class Mammalia; order Artiodactyla; family Balaenopteridae; genus Balaenoptera; species Balaenoptera acutorostrata. The sequence goes on from NC_080077.1 coordinate 19,546,523, forward strand.
TCTTCTTAATTTAAACTAATTTTACATTTGTCTTATTTTAATGGGAAATATACACATTAATAGTAATACTGGCTACTATTTTTTGTGTTTACTATATACAATACTCAAATAATGATATCATGATAATCCTGCCAAAGAGACATGAATCCCACCGTTTATAAGTGAGGAAAGAGCAATGGTATCAAAATGCCCCCTTGATATTCGTTCTTTCTGTAAGTTGGCAGAAACATGGGTGTCGATATAGAAGTCTACAGAGGAGACACTTTTCTGGCGACCGAGGACAGGGCATCCTTCTGTGCACCAGTATCATTTTCAAGCTTTTTGAGGGCTTCTCCCTGGGATTGTTCCAAATGTGCACAGCTGTCTCTCTGACTAGAAGTACTAGCACTAAATCTATGAACTGCAAATTAAGACAAAGAAGCCCATCCTGTCAGTATTCATCATACAGAAAACCAGGAGGCTAGGCACATGTTTTCAGGGAATATTTGTAACTCAAACCCTTTTCCAAAGAAACACAAACACCTGGTGTGTTTGTGTAAATCTAAAGCGACACATGCACTTTCCTACCCCGCCAGTCCCCTGGGTCTGCACATGAAGGGGATGGCTACCTCCCATCAGTAAGAAGTCTCTCTTCAGCTACTACCCCAGTTCACGATGAACTAGCATTTGGGAAGGCGTGACAGAGTTAGAAAATCACCTGGCCTTTACAGGACCATTTTCTTTGCCATAGCAACAGCCCCAGATGATGCTGCAAGAATTTATCATCAAACAAACAGAATATGATACAGGTTTTCCTTCTGCCCAAAGATCCTGTATTTTCATGACCAGCGAATAGAGAATCCAAACTAATAATATTGTCACTTGGTGGGAAGGTGAAAACACTCTGATTCCCTGGGGTTTAGTGTCTTTTTAATAACACTAGTCTCAGAGTTATTAGTAAGAAGGGGATTTTATGATTCATTTTCTGTGATGCATTAACCATTACAGGCCACTAGGGTATCATTAAACTAGTACATTTTCTAATATACTAAATGGAATCAAATGATTGTAGTTGACTGTGTTTATTTACCTTCAAAAGAATACCTGCCTAACTACTTCACAGCAGATTGTGAAAATAGCTACCTTGATTCTAAATAGTAATCTTGTTCTTATTGCAAAACACAAGGGCTATAAATTGCTGCCTGAGTATGGCAGCACACAGAGCCTCCATGAGGGTAGAAACAGACTGTGTACCTTCTGAAAACAGGAAATCCACGGTGGTGGGGAGAAGGGCTGGCAATTCCATCTGCTGCCATTTAGGATGGCTATTCAGCAGAGTGGTAACAGAGTGGTAACGGAGTGGTAACAGAAAGAAAGAGCTCGGGACTAGGCACTTAAACACCTGGGACCTAGTGAAATGGAGCAGGACCCTGTGGGGCTCTCCTGGCTATGAATCCCTTCCATGTCCCCAGTTTCTTGTTTGAAAGAAATAGGCTTCATTCAGCCTCCTTGACCCTTCCTGAGTTCCAAAGTGCAGACTCAAACAGTTGCTTATCAGGGAAGGGAGGAAATGCAAAAAGAAAGGAGGAGCAGTCAAGAAACATTAGTGCAAATAAATAAGATCGTCTATACCAATTTTTTCAGATTCCACGTATATGCATTAATATACGATATTTGTTTTTCTCTTTCTGATTTACTTCACTCTGTATGACAGTCTCTAGGTCCATCCATGTCTCTACAAAATTTACAAAGCAGAAATAGAGACACAGACGTAGAGATCAAACATATGGATGCCAAGGGGCAAGGGGGGGCGTGGGATGAATTGGGAGATTGGGATTGACATATATACACTATTGATACTATGTATAAAATAGATAACTAATGAGAACCTACTGTATAACACAGGGAACTCTACTCAGTGTTCTGTGGTGACCTAAATGAGAAGGAAATCCAAAAAAGAGGGGATATATGTATACATATAGCTGATTCACTTTGCTGTACAGTATAAGCTAACACAATATTGTAAAGCAACTATACTCCAATAAAATTTTTTTTTAATTAAAAAAAAAAGAAACAATAGTGCAGCCACGGGGCAGGGTCCTGGTTCCTCCTTAAGGAATATACATAACAATATCCTCCAGTTCTTCTGCAGGCAGACCCTCACCCAGGTAGAGGATGGTAACTTTAGGCTGAGAACAAGATTCCTGGAACACTGCCCTGTAACCTCACCACCAACCAATCAGAAGAAAGTCACACACCTTGTAGCCCTCACCCCAAATTTTGCCTATAAAAAATTCTCCCCACCAAACCATTGGGGAGTTCTGGTTTTTCCTGAGCATGAGCCACCCATTCTCCTTGCTTGGCCCTGCAATAAACCTTTCTCAGCTCCAAACTGACGTGTCAGTTTGTTTGGCCTCACTGTGCATTGGGTACATGAACTTGCAGTCAGTAACACTAGAGGCAGTTCTGCTATAATATATCAACAATACATATCCAACTAGCCATGTAACTTGGACAAGTGTTTAGACCTCCTTGAGTCTCAGTTTCCTAATCTAAAAAATACCACAAGTAGATCAGATTATCTTTCTGAAGATGCCTTTCCCCTCTAAAGTTCCTATGCTTTGCTTCTCCAATTCCACATTTATTGGTACTTAGCAAAGTCCTTTACATATACTATCTTTTTTAATTCTTACAAAACTGTATGAGTTTTGTTCTATTATCACCATTTTACAAATGAGAAGATTAAAGCACAGATAAGTGAAATCAAGATTGGGGAGAAATGTTTACCTTTCCCTTTCCCTTCTATTAATGCTTCTTTGTGAAGAGATTCTTACTTAGTACCACCTCAGGCCTCTTGTCTTACTCAATGGGAAGAGGGGAGTGATTCATCTTTTTGCAGGATTGAGAAAAAGAAACTGGGCTTGCTTAGTTCAGCCCCTTTCTCTCTCATCTGGAGGCCTGCACTTGACAATTCTCAAAGGTTCTGGTTGATTCTCCAGCCTTTGGAAAATGTGGGCTGTAGTTGACAGTTGTGCCAGTAGGCTAGACAGGTTAATCTAGTATTGAAAAGTCTATTGTGGTCACATATCTGATCCATGTCCCTAATCCAGTTTGTTGTGTTTTTGTTGTTGTTGTTGTTTGTTTGTCAGTTAGTTTTTTTGTTAACTTCTAAAAACTTCTTCACTGAGGTATAACTCATATGGTGCAGAAATCTTTACTGTACATTATAATATTAATAAATGTTTATTAATTTATTAATAAATGTTTACATATGTACATACCCATGTAACTGCTCCCCATATCATGATATAGAGCATTTCCAGAGGCTTCCATTTATTTAGAGCTTCCTTAATTTATCCCAGCAATGTTTTGTAATTTTTCAGTATGCAGATACTAGGTATTTGATTTTTACGGTACTACTACAATTGGTGTACTTGAAAATTTTTTAAATTATTTGTTGCTAGTATAGAGAAATGCTATTGATATCTGTGTTTCAGCCTCGTATCCTGCAAGCTTGCCAAATTTACTTATTAATTCTAACTTCTTATAAATTCTTTTGAGCTTTCTATGTATGCAGTCACATTATTAATAAAACATATCTTATATTATATCTCCATCTGTTTCACTCCTGGGTCTACTCCTTAGTTGGGTTCAAATTTGGGAAGGAAATACATTGGCTGTGCCACTGAAATCTCAGGGGTTCTGAATTCAAGGTCACACAGCTACCAAGGACAGAGGCAGTGGCCTCCAGAGCTGGACCTGGTCCCTGCCACGTGGCACTATGCATACAATAGCAGCCCTGCCAACTGCTGGAGCAGTTCTATAACAGACAACGAGACATCAGTTAGGAAAAACAATTAGTTTGATGTTTATTAGTTCTGAATTTTTAGTAATATCGTCCCAGTTTGAATGTCCAAAGTGGAAAAACATAGTAAATAAATTGAAAGAATGTTGAACTCCAATAGAGTACTTTGTTGATGCCTATTCTTTCTATTTAATTAGTACAACCTTACCACTATGCATGTAGGTCTAGTTATGTTGCCTTTTTAAATCTAGACCCTCAGCATGAAATTCAAAATAAAAAGAAACAAAACAAGCATTCTTTTATCTCATCATAACAAGGAAATGTTTTGGGAAACATTAGTAAACATAACTGTCCCTGGAGAAAACATTCTTCTGGTTTCTTGGCTTTTGTAGCTCTCCATTGCTTCTTTTTATCTGAGAGCATTATATATTCAATACATAATTTGATACAATCTCCATTCAGATCAAAATAGAAAGAACTGTAATTGTTTTATATTGTTAACATATCAAGCAAAGAAAATGAAATTCATGTTCCTTTAAATGACCTGAGTATCAGATTAATTGAGAGAAAATTAATCAGGTCATTTTTAAAATAATGACCTCAAAGGACTAAAGTGCCGTCAAGTTTTCTTGAAGGCCTGGCTATTAAATTTTCCTTATGCTTTTCCAGGAAGAATTTGTGGTAAGATTCACAACAGTCCAGCCTTGTTCATGCTCAAGTTTAAAATCTTTGAATTCTTTTTTTCCTCTGGCTCTATACTTTCCTCTTTCCCTAAAAATTTTCTCAGCTCACATCACAGAAAAATATGACCCCTCCATTATTTTCTATTCTGTTTATTAAAATGTAAATTAACTCCTATGTAGGATGGAAAAGAAGAAAGTAAGGGTCATTTACTTGAGCGTGTGTTATTAGCTGAATTTCTATTGCTTAAACCCACCTGGTTTTAACATATGTGAACAATACAGACATTTTTCTAAATACATCATCACAATCTATTGTTAAAGAGAGAAATCCCCCAGTTATATGACACACACACAGCCGGCTCCCTGAAAATTGCTGATAATGTATGGTAAGCCTTCAATTCCCTGAAAATACAATTGCATTTTAGCTAATTCACATTTCAAAAAATTATAGTGTTATGTGAAAAACAAATGAGGACAATCCCCGGAGAGTTTAAGTGATGCTGAGGATTAGTCAGTAACATTCAGTTGAACTGTGGGGCTCTTTGTTTCTCTACAGAGAGAAAATAAGGGCAGCTTCTCATGTGCCTTTGCCTTTATTGATCTGGCACAAAACAGTGTCATAGAGTTATAAACCACTCCCCACAGGTCTGCAATAAGCATCTGGCAGGTAATCATAGAGAAGGAGTATGTTACAGAGAGCTGGCTGCTTTAGCCAACGTGGGAAGTTAGGGTGTTGTTAAAATTCACCAGGAACCAACTCCTGTCTCAACAACCTGCTGGGTCAGAATCCTTGCCAAGTCTATTCATCTTGGTCTCTTCTAAATGTTAAGAAGGCATATCTATGCTCATAGCTCCACTTCTACTTATTTATGGGTGATAGGAAACATGCTTTCTTTTACAAATTTAAGGTAGTTCCATGATTTAATGCTATTATGGTCCATTTCAAGTTCCCTTTTGTAGTATCTCTAGTTTCATGCTTCAGTGTTTAGATTGAGCTAATAAATCAGAGTGGATTTTGCAGAAATATAAGAACTATATGTGAAAACTCTACTTATCTCTGACCTATTAGAGTCTAACAGCATCTTCTGATAACCAATATAGGGTCTTGTTTATTACAAAACAAAACCTTAAAAGTTATATGGCGTTAGTATTGCAAATCCACTTTTATGATTGACTTCTGATTTATACAGTACAGTATTTATAACTTGACAAAATGCTGTACCATTTAAAAAGTCTACTTTGGGATATATTAAGGATATCCCATCCTTCAGCCTTTTTCCTGGAATTCATATGCCAAGTGATAAAATGGAAACTTGGAATAGAAGCTTTCCATGTTCTGCACAGGATTAAATACAGGTTTAAATACAGGCCATAAGGTTTATTACCATGCCCGCATCACCTAAGAATGAGATACACCGTGGATTTTCATGTAAAGTTCATTTCTGCAGGGCACTCTTAGTTGATATTTTACACTGATATTTTATGTAGACTTAACAGCTCATGTAGACCAAAACGCTATCTGTCCCAATGTTGGTTGGGATTTCTTGAATGACATATTGCCTTTTATGTGGTGTCTCCCAACAGCATCTCTTGAAAGAATCAAATTTGGAACTCCTAAGAGCCTAATAGGAACTCATGGCTAGTGAGACTTCAATCAATATCTGTCACAGAAATTAAAAGAGTAGCTCCTAAGATTAACATTGTCAAGCACATACAGGCAAAAAGCTCTGAACAGGGTCTATTGCTAAAACACTTACAGGGTTCAGACTTTATGCAAATCTGCTTGGATATGTCAGTCACTCTGCTCAGGTTGTGAAGGGCATATTTACAGAAACAAGAATGCCACAAATAGATTCATTAAGAAGGACTCCTTGAGAGGTCACAGGGCTGATCCAACTCTATTAAAATTATATTCAGGAGTGGAATATTAGCTCTATATTCTAACTGGTAAAGTTGTTTATCATAGGGTATGGGTAAACAATGCTGAAATAGCTGTACACATATACCAAGGTTGAAAAAATAAATGAATAGGGAATTCCCTGGTGGTCCAGTGGTTAGGAGTCTGAGTTTCCACTGCTGGGGGCCCGCATTTGATCCCTGGTGGGGGAACTAAGATCCCACAAGCTGCGTGGCCAAATAAACAAAAAGCAAAACAGAAAAAATTAATAAATGGATGACAGATGATAGAATCCAAGTTTATCACAGTTGGAGTGGGGAAGGTTACTGATAAGCAAAGGGGAAAAGCTAGAATAAACCATGTGGTACTGGAATCGAGGTAAAGGCATAAGTATGAATTTAAATTTAGCTTAATATATTACTGATGAATTAATATAGAAATAATCATACATATGTTTATATATGGATTGGTATATATTTATATACTTCCCAACTCTGCCCACTGAAGCAAAAACACCCCAATCATAACAAGCATGCCCAGTGCCCAGATCTTGGATTCTAACACCATTCTCTAATAAAGAGGATCAGAATGCCTTTGGAGAAATAACCAGTTGTAGGGCTGGGGCAGGAAGTATACAAGATGAGCCTGAAACATCTTGTAGTGCCAGAAAATAAGGAAGTTGCTTAAAAAATAAAACAATAGAGATATGTCAAAAGAACACTAGAATCAAATAAAAGACCTCCCAATGGCCCAAGCTGAGACAATTTGAGCAAGAAAATCAATAATATAGTATTGGATTATAAGCCAAAGTATAAAATATAAATACTCTTGAGTCCAACTGATATAAATAAAGAATTAAATAAAAAAATTAATGGGGAAGAGACAAATCTCTTGTACAGAAGAATTCCAAATAATGTATGTAGCTAATCTGCCCTCAAGAAGGTGGAGCATAATTCCACACCCTTTAAGTGTGGGATGCACTTAGTGATTTGCTTTCAAAGAGTACAGTACAAAAAAACAGATAGAAACAGAAACCTAATAAATGCTTCATTAGCCAGGTGATCAATGTTAACATTATCAGTGATAAATTGATAGGGTGTACTCTCGTACATTGTGTTGAGAAATATTACTCAGCCATAAACACCCCATTCACCTCTGGGGTCTTCCTCCCAAAACTCATAATCTCAGTCTGACTATGAGGAATACATTTGCCAAACTCAAATTTAGTGACACTCTACAAAATACCTGACCAGTACTCCTAAAAACTGTCAAGGTCATCAAAAACAAGGGAAATTTGAGAATTATCACAGCTGAGAGGAGCCAAAGAGACATGAAAAATAAATATAATGTGATACCCTGGATGAGATCCTGGAACAGAAAAAGGAAAACTGATGAAATAAGAAAAAAAAAATATGGAGTTTAGTTAATAGTAATGCACCTATGTTGATTCATTAATTGTGGCAAATGTAGCACAGCAATATGAGGTGATAACAACAGGGGAAACTGAGTGCAGGGTATTTGAGAACTCCCTGATATACCTTTGCAACTTTTATTGAAAACTCTTCTAAAATACAAACTTTATTTTTAAAAAATACACAAACATTAGCATCCAACCTGGACTAGTGTTAGGTAACAAGAGGTAACATGATTGAATTCTTGCTATGTGACAGGAACTTAATCAGGTGCTTTACATATAATATCTATTCACCTCATGATGACTTATTAAATGGGTGATATTACTATGCCCAGCTTACTAATGGAAAATCCAAGGATTGTCCAAGATCACCCAGCTGGACAGTGGTGGTGACTAGCCTGACACCCAGCTGACTCTAGAGCTCTCACTCTGAAGTACTATGTTGCCCTGTCTCTTGCTCAGTTGTAACCTAAGAGTGACATTCCACTCAGCAGGCTCATGGACAGATTGCATTTGATGCTATATTAATAAATGTTCATGTGTGCAGAATGAAACTTGCCCCTGATTGTAGATTATATATAATCTATAAAGAGAACATCCACACATTTCATCACATGGTGAGGTTGTCATGATTTATTTCACATGGATGATATTGATATAGAGGCAGAATTTTTTTTGCATGACTTTTTCCTATAGATGCTCCATTCAACACTCCATAGAGAAGGCTAAATCCGACAGATAAAGATCATTTGGGAGGAAACCCATCACTAAGAATCAATATTCTAGATTCTATGACCCTCAGCCACAAGAAATGATTAACTGATTCCCCAGGCTTTTATCTGAGGTTCCAGACTGCTGCAGGGTCAATTCTTCTGGGCATAAATGTCATCCATGCATTTAAAAAGTTGAAAGTAAACCTTCTTCTAAGGGGAAATACCCACAGAAAGTTAACTGAAGAATCTAATTAAACAAGTGGCCCTTGAGGCAGGCATACAGTCTTGGTTGGTAATATCAGTTTGGAAGCCACAACATAAGAACAGACTTTGAGGAAGCTCCAAAGTATCACAAGGAACTCTCTCAAGCAACACCCATGCTCAGTGCCTGTAGTTAACCTAGTCTGCTAACTTAGACTGCTGGGGTCAAGTCTTTGCAAACTGACTTTGCTCAAGCTTATCAAAACACATTCATCAAAAATGCACTTGAGGATTTCCTTGGTGGTGCAGTGGATAAGAATCCGCCTGCCAATGCAGGGGACACAGGTTTGATCCCTGGTCCGGGAAGATCCCACAAGCTCCAGAGCAACTAAGCCCGTGCGCCACAACTACCGAGCCTGCGCTCTAGAGCCCACGAGCCACAACTACTGAGCCCGTATGCCACAACTACTGAAGCCCTCACGTGCCTAGAGCTCATATTCCACAACAGGAGAAGTCACCACAGTAAGAAGCCCGCACACCACAAAGAAGAGTAACCCCTGCTCGCTGCAACTAGAGAAAGCCTGTGCATAGCAACGAAGACCCAACGCAGTCAAAAATAAAAATTAAATTTAAAAAAAAATGTGCACTTGAGAACATGTGGAATTTAGCATCTCTGAGACAATATTTCTGTTGACTATGCAACTCTTTTAGTGCTTTCTAGGATGCCGGGTGTTATACCCTACTGGGATGATGCCTCAATCATGGGATTCAGTCCTACTGAAATAATTGAACAACATATCAGGATTTTTCCCTGGTGGTTTCAACTTATTCTTAGATGAGGATATGAGATAAACACAGATGGGGTCAAGATGATTCTTCATCTACACTTGTGCACAAGTGTACACAAGTGCACTTGTTCATTTTTGTACTCAGATTGAACTTTTTCTAGTGTAATAAAGACAATTAACTTCAATTAGGACGTGGAATTTAGATAAAATAGGTGTGCCTCCCCACCTTTCAATGTATCTACTTGATTCTCAAACACCCATAAAAGAGTAGCCAACTCTAGAAAGAAGGAAGAGTGCAGAGAACTTGGCACCCACTAACCACTAAGGTTCAAAACTCAGATAGCAGAATTGATGGACGGGGTTAGTGACCACCAAGGCTAGATTGAAGGAACGAACAATAGGTAACTGTAACTCATTGTAAAGGTAGAAGAAATCTAGGCTGATTTATACCAAAGCCTGTGTTATTTGAGGGCAAGTCTGGTTCTGGGTGTAAAATTCAGTGATAGCAGAACTCTATTACCGTGTGTTTATGCAAACGTGTGTGTGTGTATGTTTGCACATGCTTTGGATTAAACAGCTGTATGTGTGCATTCAAAGCACGGTACTATTTTAAGGCCTGATATCTTGCAGCATTCTTCAAATGAACTTAACATAGAAAGAGGAAGCTTCCTACTTAACACAGGGCATGCTGAGCTGTCACAGCATTCTGAGTGAGCTTAGAGATGTGGCACTGGTACCCCGGCGCTGATTTCTTACACAGCTAGGAAGAAAAAGGCGGCAGCAGAGGTGAATTCTACCCTTAACTAGAGATAAGAAGGCCAAAACAGAGATTACTTTGCTGAGAAATGAGCACTGGAACCAGGGCATGTATATTCACCCTGTAGGTGATCAGAAATATATGGGAAGAGAAAACCAAGGAGGAGATTGATCAGGATGACACTGCCACATTGATCAAATATGACAACTTCTTTTAGTGATGAGGTCAACAGGAAAACCATTAAAAGCATCTTCTCTATGAACACTTGGCATTGACTTTTCAGTCATGCCCCCTGAAAGCTCACAGAACTATAAAGTAAAGGCAGCAATGATTTCTCTGCCTCAACAGCTGTTGAATCAGAATCCCAACAACTACTCACATAGACTGGAACAGCATAAAAATTCATTGGTGGATTTTTTTCAAGTTACATTGGTCCAGGGGGAAAAGCATTATTTTGTGTACCAAGGGATATTCTTGTTTATTGGTGAGTTTCTATTTGTCTGGCTTCCTGAATGTGAAGGATATACAAGCTTTAGAAGTCCAGATCATCTTGTGATGCAAAGAGCAAGGATGGCTGAGAGCCATTTTGCTGCAAGAAATCCACCATAAAACATCCCCGATTCCTATTGAAAATTGCAAAGCCACCATCATCTTGTCAGAATAGGCTCCACCTGCAATGAAATCACACCTTGCTCATTTTCATGCAATAACAAGAGTTAGACAATTGTCATCTACATGATCTCAATTGTTCTCATGGTGAATGACTGACAGCTCAGGAATAGGATCATGATCTAACTGAGGCTTAATTATTATTGATGGAGACTAGGATACATTTAAGAACACTCAAAAGGAAACCTGATATGATGACTACAAGCTATTACTTGAAATTACTGAATACAAACTAATATAAATGAAGTGTCTATTTAACATATTAGTCAAATTAGGAGCTCTTAACCTCTGTAGGAATAAAATAACAAGCTGTGTATAAATGGAACACAAAATGAAGGGGGGAAGTTCAGGCAATTATTTCAGTCTGAAGCAGTAAATGAGAAAGTTCTTCAAATCTCTTAAAAGGTAGAACCAAATTCATGTTCCGTATTTAAGCTTGTGGATTGAGTGCTGTTGGAAGAGAGCTGTTCAAGGCACATACCCATTTGGTTCTCTTATGGGATGAAGAGGAATGAAGATGTCAGTACCTGGAATAATAGGGATGTTTAATACCTTTTAGAATAAAATTAAAATGAGAATGCCAGCTCATTCCTTTAGGTTATTTAACAGAATAAGAATTTAATATTGCAGTGATTGCATTCTCATTTTGAAAATCGCTCACTCAGCCATCTATGGCGCACGTTCCACCTGTCAACCTCTATGTGTATATTTTAAAAACTCAAAATGTGTGGGTCTAACTCCAAGACAGAAATTGAGGAAAGAAATCAATCACTGTGGAATTATAGGGAAGCTTCATGCAGGAGGTGGACATAAGGCTGCTGTTAAATAACGGTAAGACACAGAGTAAAGAAAAGAGAAGGAAGAAGGGGCTTCCTATGTAGCAGAAACATTGATAGGGTGCAGACACCGAGTGTGGATGAGCCAGTAAATATCCACACCTTTACTAACTTAGTTAATAAAGACGATAATAATAACAGTTATTATTCATTGAACTTTAAATAGCCAGTAGAGAGTTTTAGACTTGAAGCCATAAGCCAAAGGAAGTTCCTACAGTCTTTCAGCATTGAAGGCTCAGGCTTCTTCCTGGTACTATCACTCCTTTTTAGGACTCATCTCCTAGATGGTTGTCCAGACATCAGTGACTATTTTAAACATGCATGAATTCATGAGTTTTACTCTAAGCCATAGACACCCATGAGGTTCGGAGGAAGACAGGCAAACTAAGCAGGCAAAGAAAGCAAAGTTAATGCTTTCCTATTAGTTGGGGCTTGGGCCCCAAATAAAATTCAGAATTTAAACAGGCGGGGACAGGCCACATAGAAGTCTTGTTATTCCTAAGCTTGTCAGACGCAAGTACTTTCAACCCTGCTCCATCTCTTTCATGTCCACTCAACCCCGAACTTTTCTGTTCTCCAAACCTCCAAACTTTGAGCTTGGGTTATATCACCATTGAAAAAATCAACTTATAGCATACCTGACAGAGGTCAGTAAAATGAGGCTGTTACCTTCCATGATAAAAACATGCCAGCAATTGGTTAAATAAACTGTCGTACATCTAGACAATGGAATATTAGTCCATGCTAAAGAGAGAGAACTATCACAGCATTAAAAGACATGAAGAAAACTTAAATGCTCATTATTAAGTAAAGGAAGCCAATCTGAAAAGACTACATACTACATGATTCCAACATGTGACATTCTGGAAAAGGCAAAACTATGGAGACAGTAAAAATATCAGTGGTTGCCACAGTCTGGGGATGGGGGGCGGTGAGATGAATAGGAATAGATAGGTCATTATATATTTGCCCAAACCCACAGAATGTACACCACCAAGAGTGAGTCCTAATGTAAACTAGGGACTTTGGGTGATTATGATGTGTCACAGGTTCATAAATTATAACAAATGTACTACCCTAGTGGGGGATGTTGATCATGGGGGAGGCCGTGCATGTGTGGGGCAGGGAGTATGTGGGAAATCTCTGAACCTTCCTCTCAATTTTGCTGTGAACCTAAAACTACTCTAAAAAAATAAAGTGTTTAAAAATATATATACTAGCATTTAACTAATATTTGATCTGTTAAGGGTTAGAAATAAGGGAAGTTTTTACTTTTCTTGTTTGTACACAAATGTTTGTATGATTGCATATCTGATCATTTTCTTGGTAAGAATTCTTTGCAGTAAAATTGCTCACTCAAGATGTTTCCTTTGACTCTTGATGCATATTGACAATTTTTCCTCCAAAAAAACTGTACCATTTATTCTATCATCAGCTGCATATTTGAGTGTTCATTTTAACACATCCTGAACAACACTGCCTACTACCATTTTGTAAAATATTTGACAGTTTGATAGATGCAAAATTATTCCTTTTGTTTTCTTTGGTTGCTAAGGGGGAGTAAAACTTTTTCATTATTTTGAATTGTGTATTCCTACTTCCTCATTATTTTAAGTTTAAATAATGATATTTATTGTAATATTTTCAAGTAGTTATAATTTTTTCACTTTTGTGAATTTTGTTGCAAGTAAGTACAAACTATAAGTCTGATTTACCAAGCACATCACTGTGCTGTGTCTTTAGAACAAGAATTTCCTGGCAGGAGAGTTGCTAGAAGTAGTGTTTCTGATTTCTGCCATAGCACACAGACACCTCAGATTGCACAGTTCTATGAAAAGGCCAAGTCGTGTGCAGGAAGCAATCTCAGGGTCTAGGAAACTGGCTTAACGTCTCTGCCCCTCTTTCCACATTTAGTTTAGTTCCTTTGTTTATTTTGTCCTGTAAACAATTTAGCAATATCTCTACCAAGTAATTTTGTTAAAACATTCAGTTTCATTATCAGTTTACCATATATTGGAGTGTGTAATAACATCTGATGGCCACTTATAATTTTACAACCTTAGAGGAAATTTAGTAGAAAGCAACAGGCATAGAGAAGTAAAAACAGCCCTAGCATCCCTAATATCATATGGATATCTCCAGACAGAACCTGGGAAATGAGAGCCTGGGAGCGGCTGAAACTGGGAAGTGGGCTGCCAGATCCTGCCTGCAGAAAACTAGTCTGGAGGCATAACCCTGTACCCAAGGAGTATTGCCTGGGCTACCAGATTACAAGTCTCTGGAAGGCATCTTTCTCAGAGAACACAATAATAATTGTGCCCCTGGAGTTGTGCAATGTGGAATTCCCTCCTAAAACCAGGGACAGAGTCAGGCAAATAAGTTTAGCAGGAAAGGGAGAACTCATGTTGGGACTTCAGAAATAGGAAGCAATGGAAGAGCCATGCAGATACCTGCAACCTGACAGTGGCCAGAGTCAGCACTCTTTCAATGGGCAGGTTGTAAGGCAGGATTTCTCTGTCTAGGAAAGGGATTATTAAGAACAATCATATAAGGAACTCTGGGACTACAGAATGTACCAGGGAGGGGACTCAGACACAGAAATATATAGAGTTAGGTATTAGATTGGGTGGTTCAAGGTGGGGAAATGATAAAGCCAGGAGCTCAAGACTAGGAGGAGTAAAGGTGATTCTTATTGAGCTGAGGGTTGTAGCAGATATTATTAGTGCTCTGCCCAGATCACCTTTACCAGCTAGAATACACATACCCCAGATGCTGCAATGTGACGGATAACAACCCATAGCTGCCTTCTGTGAAGAATTGCTCTCAGACAACTTGGAGATGCCTCATCAGGAAGACCACACCTCCCCACCGTCCCGACTCCATATAAGAACTTGGCCAATGACTGACTGACTCTGAAGTTCAAAAAACTGGCCTCCTTGCTAACTCTGTGGTCAATCTGTATTCCAGAGCATCCTTGTGGGATCAGACTGGCTCAGACTCCAGCTGAGACATTGCTAGCTTATTCCCCAGCCCTATCCCGAATCCCTCCCTCTCCTCTTGAGAGCATGCCTCAATATATTATTAGCAAAAGAATCTTTGCCTCTGGCTCCGCTTCTCAGATACCCAACCTAACAGGACAAATGGCCTGTAATGTACTAGACCATAGTTAATATGTTCAAGACTCTAAAACTCTTCCTGGCTTTTCTACTCCACATCAGGATTGATTGTGAGGCACTTCTCTCAATTATTATCAGCATTGGATTTTTTTAAGGTATCTGCTAAAATGAAGGTTCCTGGTCTCCATCCTAGATCTATTAAAAAAAAGAATCACCGTTACTGAGGCCAGAGTACCCTGGGAGATTCTCATGCACTTTAAAGATTAAGAATGATGTCCTAGGAGTTGGAGTAGGAAGTTATTGATGGAAATCAAGTGGGTAGGCAAATGAAGGGGAGAGGGTCACAGGAGCTGGGAATAAGGCTGAAACAGAAGTAGAGATTTAATGCATAGCTAATGCAATGTAATGCAAATAAGAGGCATGTTACTAGTGAAAGCAGCTTTCCCAAATAGGGATTCAGAGCTGGAAAATATGTACTAGAGAATTAGTGTCCTTTGTTAGTTGGTGTCACTTCATTGACCCCTAGGCTTCCTACTTATAAAGTGGGAATAATGAAGCCTCCACTTAACAACCCATATGCATATTATGGAGATAGACTGAAACAATGTGCTAGGTGCTTTAAATCAGTTGGAAGAAAAGGCATTACATAAATACAAGTTCTAACAAGCATTAATACCTTCTTGGCTGAGCTTCAAAACCACAGCCAAGTTTTAAAGCCTTACAATATTCATGAAGCTGTAATGAAGTTCGAGAGGTTTCAGATTTAATCTGCAAGATGTCAGTCAATGAAAGGGATTTCTTATTCAATATCTAAATTATTCCTAACTGAAGGCAGATAGCACCTACAAGAATTCTGCAACTGGAGACTTATATTTGCTTTAAGAGCGAGACTGCATAATAGATAATTTTTCTCATTAAATTTTGGCTGAATTCCAAAGGGAAGAAGATTTTCAAATGAAGAGAAATTCTTTACACAGGAATTTACTCAAGGATGAGGTCTAGTCATATATCACCAGGACCATGGAACGGTCTTGTCCTGAGAGAAAATTAGGTTGTCAAGACAAAGGCCTCAAGCTCACGGTGATTTATTAGTGGACAACAAGACATCATGGCACACTAATAGCATGTGAAGATGCAGATAATGATACATCAGGTGCTTTCCAGCCCATATAACCACTCTGTTACAGCACACCTGCTTTCCCTGGGACTTTTCCACACCTGGCCAGACATAAGTTGATGGGAAGTGTGTAGGAAGAGAGAACAGCAGATTTGCATTCTGGTCTTAGCCTGTTCATATTAACCAGGGCGACTGTAAGTCATTAACAAATTTTAGCCTTAGCTTCTCCATATGTTTTCAGGAGAATAACAGGGTCAAATTTGTAGATATTGCATGAGAAAATTTACACGGTATTTGTGTTGTGTGGCTATGCACAAGACAGTAAATCTTTCTGGGTCAAGGTTCCTCATCTTGTAAAATAAGAAAGGATGATCTAGGTAAATGCCAACATTTGCAATATGAATTCGAAGTATGTGCAGATCTCCACACTAAAGGTAATCCACTGGCTGACGATGAAGCTACCCAATTACCCATGATTGTCACTGGCATTCTGGGGACTAGTAAGGAAGACTGAAGAGCCTAATTCTTTCTGGTCACTGTCTTTCACTTTCTCATTTCCTAAACTTTACATTGGGGCAAATAATTAGGGTCAGATGTATCTATGTTTCACTTCTCTGCCACTGTTGACTTCCTGGTAGAAGTTCTAATTAGCAGTGAAATGGCTGAAGGACGAGTAAGGCAAAGAGAGGAAGAAGAGAAAATCAGACTGAAAAGCGAGGATTTTATAATAATAATGTGTGATTTGATATTTTCCCATTGTATTTTTCTAGGCTTGAATGAAATAAACATGGGGGGGTGGAAGAGAGAGAGAGAAAGAATATCAGAGATTTTTGCTTGACCTAGGCAAAAAAATATGGTGAGTAATAAACCATGGATGTAAGAATCAGCAGCTCAGGATTTAGGATTTTGTCTCTAGCGTCTTTGAGCAGCTGTAGCCATTGCAGCCATTATTTGCACCCATGTGAGGAGAACATTAACTCCTTCCTGGGAGCAACACATCCTGAGTGACAGGAATGGTCTCTCATCAGACGACCAGAGACTTTCCTAACAGCTGAATCCTACCAAATGATGCCAGATGATTCAGCATCTATGCCTGCCCACATCACCACCAGGAAATGTAATAAAATCTATATGCAGTTTCTTTCCTGATCATTGTCCTAAAGAACCAAAACAGAGATGGAGCAAAAGACTTGTTATGGGAGACAATCCAAAAAAACAACCAGTAAGCACATATCTGAGGTAAATCAGTGTTGTTCAACTGCCAGCAACTACTCCTCAGAGAGGTTATATTTCCAAGATCATTTAACTAAAATTTTAAAACTGTCTTTCATGAAGACAATATGTTCTGAAAATGGATAAAGAGTGATAGCTTTTAATTTCTTGTGGTAGGCAGAAGGGCCCCCTACAGATGTCCAGATCTCTGGAACCTGTGAGTGTTATGTTACATGGCAAAGCTATTCTGTAATTAAGGTTGAGGGGCTTAAAAATAAGGGGATTATTCTGGACTATCCAGGTAGATCCAATCTAACCCACATGAGCCTTAAAAATAGAGAACTTTGGCTCGCTGGAGTCAGAGAAGTGTGGCAGAAGACGAATTGGAGAGATTTGAAGTGTGAGAGGGATTTGATCGATCCTTGCTGAAGCAGTCATATGGAAAGCAGGAAAAAGTATGTGCGAAACCTATAGGAACAACTGCTAGCTGACAGGAAGCAAAGATACAAGGACAAGCTGCAAAGGACAGATTTCCGCCAACAAGCTAAATGAGCTTAGGAAGGATTCTTCCCCAGAGTCTTGTGAGACACTCCACACGGCTCAGTTGGACCAGTTATACCAAGACTTGTGACCTACACAACTGTGAGATAATAACTGGATGTTATTTTAAGCTGCTAACTGTGATCATTTGTTAAGGCCGCAGTAGAAAACGAATACAACTCTCACTGGCTGATACACATGGTGTATTAGCCACCAGCCAACTACAGAAAGTAGGTAATAAGAGACCCACAAGGAGAAGACAACTAGCTTTTATATTTCATGAAATCTACCACCTCAATAAATACTGTAGTGTTCAAAGAGTACTTCTCTCTGAATATTTAAGAAATAAAGAAATGCTCATTTCCCTGAAATGATAACCAGACAGTGTGCTATCTCCATTCTGGTTCTATGATTTTTTCCAACTTCCAAGCTATTGAACAGTCTGAAAGCCTATTTTTCTATCAACCAGCTGATTTTAAGGCCGTCCTTCAAAGACAGTTGTCAGCCAGACCGTTATTTTTTTACTGTCACTTAGAGAAGCTTAAAGTCATCTTCAAAAATAAACATGTATGAGGTTAGAAAGCTTTCTTTCAAAAGAAAATGGAACAAAACTGACATCTATTTGTACACTGCTTATTAAGACTTTATTCTGGAGTTGAAGAAACTAAGGTTGCTCCTGACCCCATAACTAGTAAGCAACATGCTAGAGATAGAAATTCATTTGTTGGTCACCTAAGCATGGGGTCTTAAAAGGACTTTTCCAGGTAAGAATTAATTATATCCCTTGCTTATGACAGTCTTCTGAATTTATTAACAGGATTTGAAAATATATAGACACACACACACAACAGTGAACTAGACTCTGTTCTTTGGTTTGTACAATACCTTTTCCCATTGTTTCCTATTTATTATCCATTTTTCCCTAGCTAGAAAAAAATTAAGTATAAAAACACAATATCATCTTATTCTACAGAGTTTGATTCTTCCTCTCCTAGAACCTTCTCTCTGGGCTGGGGCAAACCCTTATGCCCTGGCTGGGGTGGGATATGGTTCTAAGAGGGTTCTAAGTTAGGATGAACACATTCCACGGAACATTCCAGGACAGCTCATGGAACGTTCCTGGCAGTTCCCTGAAACCCATTCCTATTGGTGTCTAAATTCTGCCACAGTGGTGCCCTCATCAGTTCCTCTTCTGAGAGCCGTCCTCCTGAGAGGCGTGGCTGCAGGGCCCTCTGGCCTCTCTCTTGCTGCACGAATCTAAACTTCACAGTTAGCACATTTTTTATAGCTTGGACTTTCCTGTCCTGTCAGTTTCTAGATCTCATATCAGTTTCCGTATCTCATAATTTAGCACTTCATTATTTCAGCCTATCGTGCTATTATATATGCTTAGGTCATGTTAGTTAATTGAATCATGTGAATGTCCCATCACCTCAATCAGACTATAAATTTCTGTGAGCGCAGCTATCATGTTACTAAGCTTGTGCACCACATAGCATATCATTACACACTCACACAGCATTTGGGACATAATAGTAGAGAATAAACATCCGGTAGATTTACTTATATTTAACTTAGACTTAATCAAATAGTTGATTGATCCTGCCCTTGTTACAGAATATATGTATTATCCCCTTTTTGTTCCTATCTAAACAACAAGGAATTTTAAATAAAGCAGCATTGTAAAGTAAAAGTAATTGTTAGAGTGGGGATAATATCAGGCTGACAATGCAGTGTTTAGATGTGGGTAAGAGAAGGAAGCAGAGATAAGAAGAAAAAAGATTATTTTAATCTAAGATAAAATTGAAAATTTAAATTATAATATTGGATAAACAATATCACTACAACATGTAGGAACTGGTTATACATAAGATAAAGTTTATAATGTAAAAAAGGCAAGTGAAAATAAATTTGATATGGTATTGGGAATGTGGAAAAATTTCCCATAGATTTCTGTTGTTATTTTAATATTATTTTCCCAGTAAAAACTTTTTGAAAGTACATGAATTCCAACAGAGGCAGTAAAAATATCAGTTGTTGCCAGTGCCGGGGGCAGGAGGAGGGGGGGAGAAGGACGAATGACTAGGAGGAGCACAGTGGATTTTGAGGGTAATGAAAACACTCTGAATGATACTATGATGGTGGATATATGTCATTATACATTTGTACAGACCCATATGATGTACAACACCAGGATTGAGCCTTAATGTAAACTATGGGTTTTGGATGACAATAATGTCAGTGTAGTTCATCAATCGTAACATATGTACCACTCTGATGAGGAATGTTGATAATGGGAAAGGCCGTGCATGTGTGGGGTAGAGAGTATATGGGAAATCTCTGTACTTGCCTCTCAATTTTGCTGTAACCTAAACTTCTCTTTAAAAAAGTCCAAATTTTTTAGAAGGTCATAAAAACAAAAAAGTACACCGATTCTCTCCAAAAACATCTCTCTTGAGTTATTTTCCAAGCTAAATAAAATGACTGTGTCTAAAACAACCAACAAAAATACCTTTCACAGGAAAAATGAAGACGAATGCACCATCAGTCTTCAACATTTTTCCTCTCAACCAGCAGTTTTAAAGGGAGACAGTGGGGCTTCCCTGGTGGTGCAGTGGTTGAGAATCTGCCTACCAATGCAGGGGACACGGGTTCGAGCCCTGGTCTGGGAGGATCCCACATGCCGCGGAGCAACTGGGCCCGTGCACCACAACTACTGAGCCTGCGCATCTGGAGCCTGATGCTCCCCAACAAGAGAGGCCGCGACAGTGAGAGGCCGGTGCACTGCGATGAAGAGTGGCCCCCACACGCTGCACCTAGAGAAAGCCCTCGCACAGAAACGAAGAACCAACACAGCCAAAATAAATAAATAAATTAATTAATTAAATTTAAAAAAAAAAGAAAAAGAATAAAAAAAGGAGACAGAGTGTTCCTCAGGCTACCCAGTCATGACCACACAGCCAAACTTTCTGCCATTCAAGAGACTTCCTGCCATGCACTTTGGTAAACCATGTTTACAGTTTATATAGTTTTGCACTGTTTTTTTCCCCCTGAAGCTAATAAAAAGCCTATTTGGCACTAGCATGTTAGGCCAGTCAGGAAGAAACCTTAGAAAATTTGAGGAATAATTTGTAGGGAAATCATTTAAAAGTTACATTTAAAATTTTGCAGAGATTCGCTTTTGGTGTCTCTTTCTATATCTATGTCTTTGATTATTCCCTCCAAAGCATCCAAACTCTTATCACTGCCTTCACGATGTCCTCTCTTCACAGCACCCTACCTCAGTCAAGAGGAAGGGACATCTGAGAATCTTAACTCCACAAAATGTGGAGCTCTTCCCTCAGACCCCTGTCCTCCTACAGAATATATGTCTTAAGCCCTGTTTGTTGCAGTCTGAATATCAAGGAATTTTAAATAAAGCAATGGTCTCTGTAGCAGCATTCAAGTTAATTGTGTGCGTACATCCAAGACATCATTGGTCTTATAATAGGTAATAGGAGCTTTAATGCAACAAGAGATTTGCTGGGCCAGGGAATCTCTGAGTGATGTTCAATCTCATCCTTCATCCACTCATTCAGCTCAATGTATTTCACACCCACCTTGTTATTGTGCTTGGTGACGGAGGAGATGCAAAGGTGTATCCTGCATTCACAACCTGTAAGGAAACTATAGTCTAAGAGAGTAGCCTGACAATAGCTACAAGAAATACAGAGATGCCTCAGGGGAAGTTCAAAGGTAACAGATGATAACAGATGGCCCAAGGTGGGGTGAGGTGGGGTCAGAAGTGTGCACACTGAAACCACCGACATGGCATTTACCAACAGATGGACAGGACAGGCTGCCACCAGCCGCTGGCCTCGCCTGACCTACTGAGGGTGAAAGACAACTGAGGCCCAAGATAGTATCCTCCTTGGGGTCCCGGGCTCCTTTTTCCTCAGGTAAGGAATCAAATGAAGGTTGGGATAGAAATCCCAACCTCTCAGAAGCAGTAAAAGTTCCCCTGAGCTGAGTATTCTGGAAGCCTGTGAATATACCTGACAACTGGAAAGATGGAACATTCAAGAGAATGGAAAGAAATGTCAGCTAAATTGTATGACAAACATGGAAAGAACACAATGAGCACAACTAGGGCACCCACCAGGCACCGGAGGGGGACCACGGACACCTAAGGACACGGGAGGACCCCCAGCGACCAGGTAGGACGTGGGGCGTGGGGGGAGTGAAGGGGGAGGAGAAGTGGAAGTGGGCGGGACTGGTGACCCTGGGGGCAACTGGGAAAGGGGAAGAGATCCCATGCCTGAAGGGGGAAATTGGGGGACAATTGGGAGGGGAGAGGATCAAAAGGGAACATGGCCAGGTTTCCCCTGCCCACTTGGGCCTCCGGGAGAGTGCTGAGATCCTGGGCCTGGTCCTCTGCCCACTGAGGCCCCCGCCAGCCTGGTGGATCCTGAGGGAGTGGGAGGGAGGGAAGGGGGAGCAAAAGTAAAGGCCAG
Source organism: Balaenoptera acutorostrata (assembly GCF_949987535.1). Classification (NCBI taxonomy): domain Eukaryota; kingdom Metazoa; phylum Chordata; class Mammalia; order Artiodactyla; family Balaenopteridae; genus Balaenoptera; species Balaenoptera acutorostrata. The sequence goes on from NC_080077.1 coordinate 19,568,743, forward strand.
GCCTACAGGACCAGCACCCCTAAGGGGTGGCTGGGGGAGGGGAGGAGTTCCTACACCCAGTGGGACCCACCCATGGTTAGGGGTCCTGGGCGAGATGGGGTGGGGGTGGCATGGAAGAACAGAAGGGAACGTGGCCACTTAGGCACCAGGGAGCCTGTGGGGCTCCTGGGCCTAATCCTCTGCCCTCAGAGCCTCCCTCCTGTGGTGCAGAGCCCAAGCCCCGCCCCTACACCCGCCCCAGGGCCCCACCTCTACACTCGGAGACCCCCTCTGAGACCGCCTCCAATGGCACTGGGCCTAAACCCCACCCACACACCCTCACCTAGGGCCCTGCCTCCAAACTCCAGAGCTCCACACTCCCGAAGGCCCCCATTGGACATGCTGCCTCTCTGCTTCCAGGCAGGTCCTAAGCAGAGGTCCCACCCCACGTTTGAACATCACACTGCCTAGGCCCAGCACCCAAGGCCTTTTCCTGCTGCGTAGGTCCTGAGCCTAGGCCTCACCCCACACTCAAATGTCACTGACCCCCCACCCCACCCCGCCCAGGTCCTGCTCCACCCTAAACCTTGCCCCCGCCTAAACTCCACCTCCCATAGCCAAGGCCTTTTTTTTCTTTTCTTTTTTTTTCCTCTTTTAGATTGGAGTTCTGTTTTACCTTGTTGATTTATTGGTGTTGATTCATTTATATTTTTATTTTTCTAATAAATCTTTTATTTTACTAATTTTGTTTTATTCTTTATACTTTGTTATTGTTCTGTTCCTTTTGGCTTGTTCCCTTTTTTCCCTTTTTCTTTTTTCTCTATTTTCTGTTGTGGTTTTGTTTTACCTTGTTGCAGTTGTTTCAATTATATTTTTAATTTTCCTAATATATTTTTTATCTTTCTAATTTTATTTTGTTTTTTTATTCTTTGTTATTGTACTGCTCCTTTTTTTCTTTTTTTTTCTTGTTTTTTTTTTTTTTTTTTGCCTCACCACGTGGCTTGTGGGATGTTGGTTCCTAGGCCAGATACAGGGCCAAGCTCCAGTGGTGGGACCTCTGAGTCCAAACTGCTGGACTAACAGAGAACGTCAGACCCCAGGGAATATCAATCAGAGTGAGGCCTCCCAGAGGTCCTCATCTCAGCACCAAGACCCAGCTCTATCCAACTGCCTGCAAACTCCAGTGCTGGACACCTCAGGCCAAACAACCAGTAAGACAGGAATACAGCCCCACCCATCAAAAAAAAAAAAAAAAAAAGAAACGTCAAAAAAATGTTACAGATGAGGAGCAAGGTAAAAACCTACAAAATGAAAATGAAATAGGCAACTACCTGAAAAAGAATGCAGAGTAATGATAGTAAAGATGATCCAAAATCTCAGAAACAGAATGGAGAAAATACAAGAAAAATTAAACAAGGATCTAGAAGAACTAAAGAGCAAACAAACAGTGATGAACAACACAATAACTGAAATTAAAAATACTCTAGAAGGAATCAATAGCAGAATAACTGAGGCAGAAGAATGGATAAGTGAGCTGGAAGATAAAATGGTGGAAATAGCTGCCAGCGAGCAGAATAAAGAAAAAAGAATGAAAAGAATTGAGGACAGTTTCAGAGACCTCTGGGACAACATTAAACACACCAACATTTGAATTATAGGGGTCCCAGAGGAGAAGAGAGAAAGGACCCAAGAAAATATTCGAAGAAATTATAGTCGAAAACTTCCCTAACATGGGAAAGTTAAGCCCATCAAGCTCAGGAAGTGCAGGAAGTCCCATACAGGATAAACCCAAAGAGAAGCACGCCAAGACACATATAAATCAAACTATCAAAAATTAAATACAAAAGAAGAAATATTAAAAGCAGCAAGGGAAAAGCAACAAATAACATACAAGGGAATACCCATAAGGTTAACAGCTGACCTTTTAGCAGAAACTCTGCAAGCCAGAAGGGAGTGGCAGGACATGTTTTAAATGATGAAAGGGAAACACCTAAAACCAAGATTATTCTACCCAGCAAGGATCTCATTCAGATTCGATGGAGAAATCAAAAGTTTTACAGACAAGCAAAAGCTAAGAGAATTCAGCACCACCAAACCAGCTCTACAACAAATGCTAAAGGAACTTCTCTAAGCGGGAAACAAAAGAGAAGAAAAAGACCCACAAAAACAAACCCAAATCAATTAAGAAAATGGTGATAGGAACATACATATCAATAATCACCTTGAATGTAACTGGATTAAATCCTCCAACCAAAAGACACAGACTGGCTGAATGGATACAAAAACAAGACCTGTATATATGCTGTCTACAAGAAACCCAATTCAGACCTAGGGACACATACAGACTGAAAGTGAGGAGATGGACAAAGATATTCCATGCAAATAGAAACCACAAGAAAGCTGGAGTAGCAATTCTCATATCAGATAAAATAGACCTTAAAATAAAGACAGTTACAATAGATAAGGAAGGACACTACATAATGATCAAGGGATCAATCCAAGAAGAAAACACAATAATTATAAATATTTATGCATCCAACATAGGAGCACCTCAATACCTAAGGCAAATGCTAACAGCCATAAAAGGAGAAATTGACAGTAACACAAAAAATTGTGGAGGACTTTCACACCCCACTTACACCAATAGACACATCATCCAGATAGAAAATAAATAAGGAAACACAAGCTTTAAATGACACAATAGACCAGATAGACTTAACTGATATTTTTAGGACATTCCACCCAAAAGCAGAAAATACACTTTCTTCTCAAGTGCACACAGAACGTTCTCCAGAATAGATCACATCTTGAGTCACAAATCAAGCCTTGGAAAATTTAAGAAAATTGAAATCATATCAAGCATCTTTTCTGACCACAATGCTATGAGATTAGAAATCAATCACAAGAAAAAAAAACAGTAAAAATCACAAATACATGGAGGCTAAACAGTGCGCTGCTAAATAACAAACAGATCACTGAAGAAATCAAAGAAGAAATCAAACAATATGTAGAAAAAAATGACAATGAAAACACGACGAACCAAAACCTACGGGATGCAGCAAAAGCAGTTCTAAGTAGGAAGTTCATAGCAATTCAAGCTCACCTCAAGAAACAAGAAAAATTTCAAACAAAAAGTCTGACCTTACAACTAAAGCAACTAGAAAAAGAAGAATAAAGAAAACCCAAAGTTAGTAGAAGGAAAGAAATCATAAACATCAGAGCAGAAATAAATGAAATAGAAACAAAGAAAACAATAGTAAAGATAAATAAAACCAAAAGCTGGTTCTTTGACAAGATAAACAAAATTGATAAACTTTAGCCAGACTCATCAAGAAAAAAAGGAAGAGGACTCAAATCAGTAAAACTAGAAACGAAAAAGGGGAAGTTACAACTGACACCACAGAAGTACAAAAGATCATAAGAGACTACTACAAGCAACTATATGCCAATAAAATGGACCACCTGGAAGAAATGGACAAATTCTTGGAAAAGTACAAGCTTCCAAGATTGAACCAGGAAGAATTAGAAAATATAAACAGACCAATCGTAGGTAATGAAATTGAAACTGTAATTAAAAATCTTCCAACAGGGGCTTCCCTGGTGGCGCAGTGGTTGAGAATCTGCCTGCCAATGCAGGGGACACGGGTTCGAGCCCTGGTCTGGGAAGATCCCACATGCTGTGGAGCAACTAGGCCTGTGATCCACAATTACTGAGCCTGCACGTCTGGAGCCTGTGCTCCGCAACAAGAGAGGCCACGATAGTGAGAGGCCCACGCACCACGATGAAGAGTGGCCCCCACTTGACGCAACTAGAGAAAGCCCTCGCACAGAAACGAAGACCCAACACAGCCATAAATAAATAAATAAATAAATAAATAAATAAATAAACCCAACTTAAAAAAAAAAAATCTTCCAACAAACAAAAGTACAGGACCAGATGGCTTCACAGGCTAATTATATCAAACATTTATAGAACAGTTAATATCTATCCTTCACAAACTCTTCCAAAAAATTTCAGAGAGAGGAATACTCCCAAACTCGTTCTGTGAGGCCACAATCACCTTGAAACCAAAACCAGATAAAGATATCACAAAAAAAGAAAATTATAGACCAATAACACTGATGAACATAGATGAAAAAATCCTCAACAAAATACTAGCAAACAGAATCCAGCAGCACATTAAAAGGATCATACACCATGATCTAGTGGTATTTATCCCAGGGATGCAAGGATTATTTGATATATGCAAAACAATCAATGTGATACACCATATTAACAAATTAAAGAATAAAAACCATATGATCATCTTAATAGATGCAAAAAAACTTTTGACAAAATTCAACACCCATTTATGATAAAAACTCTCCAGAAAGTGGGCATAGAGGGAACCTACCTCCACATAAAAAAAGCCATATAAGACAAACCCACAGCAAACATCACTGTCAATGGTGAAAAACAGAAAGCATTTCCTGTAAGATCAGGAAGAAGACAAGGATATGAACTCTCGCCACTATTATCCAACATAGTTTTGGAAGTCCTAGCCAAAACAGAAATCAGAGAAGAAAAAGAAATAAAAGGAATACAAATTGGAAAAGAAGTAAAACTGTTACTGTTTGCAGATGACATGATACTATACATAGAAAATCCTAAAGATGCCACCAGAAAACTACAAGAACTAATCAATGAATGTGGTGAGGTTGCAAGATACAAAATTAATGCACAGAAATCTCTTGCATTCCTATATACTAACAATGAAAGATCAGAAAGAGAAATTAAGGAAAAAATCCCATTTACCATCACAACAAAAAGAATAAAATATCTAGGAATAAACCAACCTAAGGAGGCAAAAGACTTGTACTCAGAAAACGATAAAACACTGCTGAAAGAAATTAAAGATAACATAAACAGATGGAGAGATATACCATGCTCCTGGAATCAAAGAATCAATATTGTGAAAATGACTAAACTACCCAAAGCGATCTACAGGTTCAATGCAATCCCTATTAAATTACCAATGGCATTTTTCACAGAACTAGATCAAGAAATTTTACAGTTTGTATGGAAACACAAAAGACCCTGAATAGCCAAAGCAATCTTAAGAAAGAAAAACGGAGCTGGAGGAATCAGGTTCCCTGACTTCAGACTATACTACAAAGCTACAGTAATCAAGACAGTATAGTACTGGCACAAAAACAGAAATATAGATCAATGGAACAGGATAGAAAGCCCAGAGATAAACCCACACACATATGGTCACCTTATCTTTGACAAAGGAGGCAAGAATATACAATCGAGAAAAGACAGTCTCTTCGATAAGTGGTGCTGGGAAAAATGGACAGCTACATGTGAACAAATGAAATTGGAACACACCCTAACACCATACACAAAAATAAACTCAAAATGGATTAAAGACCTAAAGGTAAGTCCAGACACTATAAAACTCTTAGAGGAAAACATAGGCAGAACACTCTATGATATAAATCACAGCAAGATCCTTCTTGACCCACCTCTTAGAGTAAGGGAAATAAAAGCAAAAATAAACAAATGGGACCTAATTAAACTTAAAAGCTTTTGCACAGCAAAGGAAACCATAAACAAGATGAAAAGACAACCCTCAGAATGGAAGAAAATATTTGTAAATGAAGTAACTGACAAAGGATTAATCTCCAAAATATACAAGCAGCTCATGCACCTTAGTATCACAAAAACAAACAACCCAACCCAAAAATGGGCAGAAGACCTAAATAGACATTTCCCCTAAGAAGACATATAGATGGTCAACAAGTACATGAAAAGATGCTCAACATCACTAATCATTAGAGAAATGCAATTCAAAACCACAATGAGATATCACCTCACATCGGTCAGAATGGCCAATCAAAAGATCTACAAACAATAAATGCTGGAGTGGGTGTGGAGAAAAGGGAACCCTCCTGCACTGTTGGGGGGAATGTAAATACAGCCACTATGGAGAACAGTAGGGAGGTTCCTTAAAAAACTAAAAATAGAAATACCCTATGACCCAGTAATCCCACTACTGGGCATATACCCTGAGAAAACCATAATTCAAAAGGAGACATGTACCACAATATTCATTGCAGCACTACTTACAGTAGGCAGGACGTGGAAGCAACCTAAATGTCCATCAACAGATGAATGGATAAAGAAGATGTGGTGCATATATACAACGGAATATTACTCAGCCATAAAAAGGAATGAAATTGAGTTATTTGTAGTGAGGTGGATGGACCTAGAGACTGTCATACAGAGTGAAGTAAGTCAGAAAGAGAAAAACAAATACCGTATGCTAATGCATATACATGGAATTTAAAAAAGCGGTACTGATGAACCTAGCGGCAGGGCAGGAATAAGGACGCAGATGCAGAGAACGGACTTGAGGGCACAGGGTTGAAGGGGAAGTTAGGATGAAGTAAGAGAGTAGCATTGACATATTTACAATACCAAATGTAGAATGGATGTCTAGTGGGAAGCTGCTGCATAGCACAGGGAGATCAGCTCGGTGCTTTGTGATGACCTAGAGGGATGGGATAGGAAGGGTGGCAGGGAGGCTCAGGAGGGAGAGGATATGGGGATATATGTATACATAGAGCTGATTCACTTTGTTGTACAGTAGAAACTAACACAACATTGTAAAGCTTTTGTACTCCAATAAAGATGTGAAAAAAAAAAGAAAGAACACAATGATTTAAAAACTGTGATATATAAGATAGATGTCACATGTCATGTTTAGGTAAGTAAAATGGTTTTAAATGTATTATATTCATGTATATATAGAGAGAGTTAATATCATTAAGACAATATTGCTATTTAAATACTTGTGTAAGAGCATCACATAATTTATTTCACTTAATTTTAATATGTGCACTTTAACATTGGTATATACTTACCATGTTACAGATGAGGCAAGTGAGGCCTCAAAATATTTAAAAAAATTTTTCCAGAGCCACCTATATCAAGGAGTAAAGCCAGAAATCAAATAATGATCTACTAACCCACATCTAGGCTAGAGTAGGTCTTTGTGTGTGTGTGTGTGTGTGTGTGTGTGTGTGTGTATGTGATATTTTAAAGGAGCTTGAGGACAGTAGGTCACACTTTTATTTTAGTCACAGCAGTGCTTTAATTAGCAATACTGTCCACAGAGGAATTTTAAACTAGAGAACAATATAAATAATTTCAATTACAGAAAATCCCATCTTGTTTTTGACATATAATAATTGAATAGAGATGGCACTTTCAAACTTCTGGCAACCTTGCACTGTAGACATGATGTGGCCAAAGAAAATATTATTCATTTTTACGAGCAGCTGCCCCTGACCAAGATGAACAAACAGAGTGTGAAGCAGGCAGAGATGAAGCAGGTGGTAATCCCACAATCTGAGGGGTGCCTGTAATACCTGCTTGTCAAATCCAGCCCTCATAGTTCCACTGGCCTCAACAACTCCCTGACCTTTAGTCTTCCTTTGCTAAATGCCCCCACGCAGTGCCTATGTTTAAAGTCCTTTGCTTGTCTTTCATCAAAGAAGAAGCTGGGGAAAGAATGGGGTGAGATGGGGTCAGGAGGGTCCAACCTGAAACCACCAATTTGAAATCTACTGAATTACCTTGTTGTCCCTGGAAGCGTTGGGAACAGCCATATAGGAGCAGCTCTTTAGGGGGAAATGCACGGGAATTCCCTGGCAGTCCAGTAGTTAGGACTCTGCATCCACTGCTTGGGACCCTGGGTTCAATCCCTGGTTGGGGAACTGAGATTCTGCAAGCCGTGTGGCGCAGCCAAAATAAAAACAGGGGAAATGCTCAATCCTCCAATGAGCTTGCATAGCTCACTGCATTGACCCCACTGTCTTCCCTCCTCCTCACACTTGAAATGCATGTAGTCATCATGACCTTGGCCTACCTTCAATATGTTATAGGGATTAGCCCTAATAAGCCATTTTTTATTTTCCGTAAAAATGATTGGTCCTAAAGTGGTCTCTTAATCACGGCTCGAGGAGGAAGTTATCTCAGGACTCCATTCCAGGAAGAGCTTCATTTTTATGACGGATGATAAGCAACTTGTATATCTGTGTCTTTTGGACACTGTGGTTCAAAGTCAGAGGTGTTCTCCATCTCTAGCCACAGAACGTAATCTCATGACATGTATTTTGTTTCTAAACACAACTTCGACTTTATCTCATTTTTCCCTGCCCTTATTCTACAAAATGTCCATTTTGTAAAGAGTCATATTGTAACTGTCACAACCAAGATGAGCATAAGGAGACATGACAGCTAAATGTAACGTAATATTCACTGAATGGTATCCTGGAACAGAAAAAAAAAAAAGGCATTGGATAAAAATTAAGAAAGTATGAATAAAATATGAACTTTAGTTAATAAAATGTGTCAATATTGTTTCATTAATTATAACAAATCTAAGCCACCAATATAGCATGTCGGTAATGGAGGAGACTGATTGTGAGGTATGTAGAATCTCTGCACTATCCTCACGATTTTTCTGTAAGTCTAGAACTATTCTACAAAAGTGTTTATTTTTAAAAAATCAAGGCATATATAAGTCACCTTATACCATAGCTAACTTTCTGGAATATTTATTTTCTGCTTATTTCACTAAAAGTCATATTGTTGAAACTTTTGTAGATTGCCTTAAATAATTATTGGAAAAAAGCTAGTTATTAATACATAAAACACATTCAGACACATATACATAAACTTTTGGTTAAACGGTCTAGCCTTATGTACAGATTTTCATAATATCTTTAGTTTATATGTGCTGTGCCAAATAACTAGAAGACTTCTGCATAGTTCCTTCATTACACATCTTGATTCATCTATTATTTATCATGTTTATTATTTTTTTGTTACGAGAACTTGTAACACCTATTCTCTTAACAACTTTCAAATACGCAGTACAGTATTATTAACTACAGTCACCATGCTGTACATTGCATTCACATGACTTATTTTATAAATGGAAGTTTGTATATTTTTTGTTTGTGTTTTCATTATTATTTATTCATATCACCTATGTTTTTTAAACAATGATACCTAGGTATATCCTCAAAAGTACTATTTGACTTTTGTTTGTATTCTTTCTTTTCAATAAACTTAATTCTAATAGCTATATAACCACACCTCTAACTTGATCACATCACTTTACAGTCTAGGACTTAGGCGCTCATGACTTACTCTTACCTGCAAACTGAAGAAGTCACTAATGACATGTTTTAAAGACTCAAAGGCCAAGACTGATTTCCTTTATTGTGTACAGATTTTAAAATGAGAAAGTACAAGCTTTATAACAAGAATTTAAAAAGTAAAACAATTTTAATTTCAAGAAAGGGCATTCTGATAAAGGACGTCTTGGAAGATAAAAGTTTTAAAAATTATAAAATCTGAGAAAATATTCAGCCTCAGTGATAATAAGAAAGGTAAAAATTAAAATTTTCACATATTATTTTAGGAATTTTTAAAAGTATAATGCCTAATAACAGTGTGCCAGGGACTCGCATAATCCTGTGAAGAAGGTTGCAGCTGAGAATTCTTAGCCATTTGCTACATTACAATATCTTCTTACCCTTTGAACGTAGAGACTTGGAAAACTGTCACTTAAGAGAAGATGATGCAGCCAGGCTGAGGCCATTTTATACCTAGGGGCTGATGTAAATAAATTACTATGAGAAGGGGGAAATATAACCCTGAGACATTTAACAACCTTTTCACAATGTCAAAAGAATTTGTGCATGCTTGTTATTTTGCAAGAAATAACTGTGTTGCTAAGAGGTAATATTGACCTCTCATGCCCCACATGAGAAAGGAAATCCTATCACTGCCCTTGAATGTCAATCATCTTAGGTCAAATCTAGGAAGAAAGACCCCTCGGTTAGAGCAGTTTGCTGTGTCTGACTATATAGGAACCCCTTTCTTTTTGCCCTTCCTAAGATGGGAATAAACTCCAATTCCAGAGCCTTTAAACAAAGACTTCACTAGTGGAAATATAAAAACTCTGTACAGTAATACCTAATTATTACTTAATCTTACCTTAATTAGAAAAGAAAGGCATTTTGTTGACACGCCCTTCTGGCTAATGTCTCACTGTTTGGAGTTCTGAATCTTTCATTCACTGTTTTAATAAAAATGACCTACAATTAATTTAGCCCCTGGTAAAGAGGAAGGAAATTTTTCTTCATCTTTGGCAAAAATATATCAAGGCATCTTGACACAGTAATTCTGCCAATTAAAGGTTTGAGTTTAAAATTCCAAAACTTTCAGCCATACATATATTTTAGGCACATAAGATTATGGCTGTAGTGTTAATCTTGGTTTAATAGTTTTATAGATTGTATTATTGCTCACAAATATTAGATGCCTTTCCCTTGGGATGGATTATATTTCCTCCCTCTAGTGGTATTTGGCCGGACCATAGCAGTGGCTTTGATTGATTAAATGTTAGTGAAGTGACACATACAACTTTTAGCAGAAGCTTTAAATCTAGACCACACTGATCATGCTACAATTATTAATGCTCCAGATAGTAGCTGTTCTATAAGACTGGCTCCCAGAGTGCCAAAGACATGGAGTAGTCTTAACTAACACATAATGAACATGTGGCACGAATGAGAAATAACTATTTCCTGATATAAGACATTAAGTTAACGGTCATTTGTTATAACAGTATACCCTAACTTATTCTGACCAAAAAGTAAATTGGTACCTAAAACTAGGTGGATGCTACAACAACAAAAACAACAGTGAACCATAAAACATGAAGCTTATAGAAACAGGTAGCAGATGGCAAGGAAACTATGACCAGGATACAAAAGGACACAAATTCACTATTATACAGTGATATAACATTCAATAACATTGTGACTTGTAATAACTTGGAAGGCAGGTATTTTATCAAATGAGCTTTCATATTTAGGTAAGGAGGTAGGAAAATTAAATGTACAGAGATGAAAATAAAATGGATTCTCATTTCCAATTCTTAAAAGATAAAACTGAGAAGGTCTTTATGCTACAAAGGACAAATGAAAATTCAGCTTCATGACAAAGACCAAATCAAAACTCATATTGTTATACTAAAATCTCTTTAGGAATTAATTTGCACCCATAAATTTTTCAGATGAACAAAATTGCTAAGAGAGAAGAGGCAAAGACTGGTTTTTCATTAGAAGTCGGTTAGGCTCAATGTTTCTAAAATTAAGACTAGAAGGTGAGGATTCTCTAAAAAAGAATTGTAGGCATAGCTACTGGCACATGTTGTGATGGATAACCTAGTTAAAAAGAAAGCTACATTTTTTGAAAGAGTTTTACAAAGAAAAAAAAAAGCTACCAGCCTAGACTAAAAGATATTGTGACCACTGGAGACTTAAAATGGTCTTTGTGTCCCAACATTTTAGGGACAGGAAGCAGACTGAAAAAGTTGCTTGGCCCCCAAAGAAGACAATGCCCAATGCCTCATCAGAAGACACCAAAAAGGATGATTGAAAAGGAGGGACCTTACTGAGACTGGATGCAAAGTCCATGGAGAACACCAGACTTGGAACTTCTCCCAGGGAAAACATCAGAGCTCACTCAGAGAATGTTTCCCAATGCCATTAAGGGACACTTGGGATACCTTCTGAGTGGAATTTTAGAATTTCTGTGGACCAATCACTGCTGTGTATCTCTAAGACTTTGCCTTTTCCAAAATGATTATTTTTACAATTCATTCATTTCTCCCCCATTATGCACTGGGTGCAGAAGGACAGCTAACTTGTCTCTCTCACACACGGGGCCATGAAAGAAGAGCCATGTTCGGCCTGTTGTAGAGAATTTTATATGATCCTAAACTTTGAGCCTGATCATTGTTGGATGGGTCACTTGCATTGTCTCTGTCAGAGAGTAGATGAATGTATTTTGCAGGAAGAAATTAGATTTATCTTAATAATTTATCTAAATAATTTCAACCAGAAAGACAGAGTATGGTAGATCTATTGTTGTTCACAAAATATCAATATTTGCTGTCTTTTCCAAGGAAAGTATGATACTTCTCCACTCACTGATATCAGGTCAGGCTGATGTAACTTTCTTTGGTCAATGAAATATTATTAAAAATAGTGAATGTTAATTCCAGGTAGAAACTCTAAGAGCCAGCACATGATTTTCCATACCCTCTTTTTCCTCTGTAGTAATGGGCAATGTTCCACACAGAATCTTCACTGTCAGCTTGGTTTTGCAGTAAAGATAACCTGGAGAAAATGCACAGAAAACCTGCAGAGGAAATGGGACCTGAGCCAGAACTAAGTCTGTACTTTGAAGGTACTGGAATTTGGGGTCATTAGTTACTGCCCAGTCTATCCTAACTGATTCATATTCCTGTTTCCATATCTCCATAATGAATAGACCATGGAGGAAATAAAAAGAAGTTACTTTTCTACATTGTACTCCTAGGACTTGACTCAAAAGAAATGAAAGCATATGTCCAAATAAAGTCTTGTAGATGGATGTTCGTAGCAACTTGATTTGTAATATCAAAAATTATAAACAACTCAATTGCCCATCACCAGGTGAATGAATAAAACAAATTGTGATATATCCATATAGTGGAACACTACTCAGCAATTAAAAGGAATGAACCGTTGATACATGCAGCACAATGATGAATCTCAAAATAATTGTGCTGAGTGAAAGAAGGCAGACAAAAAAGAGTTCACAATGTACAATTCCATTAAAGTGCAGAAATTACAAATTAACTCTAGTGACATAAAACCAATAAGTGGTTGCCTGTTGATGGGGGTGGGTATGGGTATAATATATACAAATATTAAACCATTACCTGCATAGTTGTATACCTGAAACTAACATGATGTTATGTAAATTATAAATAAGTAAATAAATAAATAAACAAATAGAAATTGATATAAACAGACATGTGGCTAGTGGCTACCACATTTGACAGTGCAGGTCAAATGTATTAATAAGAAATAGGCAGGATACAAAATTAATATACAGAAATCTGTTGCATTTCTATACACCAACATCAAAGTATCAGAAAGAGAAATTAAGGAAACAATTCCACTTACCATTGCAGCAAAAAGAATAAAATACCTAGGAATAAATCTACCTAAGGAGGCAAAAGACCTATACTTGGAAAACTCTAAGACACTAAGGAAAGAAATTGAAGACAACACAAACAGATGGAAAGATATACTGTGTTCTTTAACAATGTTGTCAAAATGGCCATACTACCCAAGGCAATCTACAGATTCAATGCAATTCCTATCAAAATACCAATGGCATTTTTCACAGAACTAGAACAAATAGTTTTTGAATTTGTATGGAAACACAAAAGACCTGGAATAGCTAAAACAATCTTGAGAAAGAAGAACAGAGCTGCAGGAATCATGCTCCCTGACTTCAGACTATATTACAGAGCTACAATAATCAAAAAAGTATGTTATTAGCACAAAAAACAGACCCATTGATCAATGGAACAAGATAGAGAGCCCAGAAATAAACCCACACACTTATGGTCAATTAATCTATGACAAAGGAAGCAAGAATAATATACAAAGAAAAAAAGACAGTCTCTTCAGTAAGTGGTGTTGGGAAAACTGGACAACATACCTGAGTATGTTTCCTAGTGGTAAATTCCATGCAGTGTAAAAGAATGAAATTAGAACATCTTCTAATACCATATACAAAAATAAACTCAAAATGGATTGAAGATCTAAATGTAACACCAGATACCATAAAACTCCTAAAGGAAAACATAGGCAGACCACTCTTTTACATAAATCGCAGCAATACTTTTTGGATCTCTCTCATAAGTAAAGAAAATAAAAGCAAAAATAAACAAAAAGACCTAATTAAACTTAAAAGTTTTTGCACAACAAAGGAAACCACTGACAAAATGAAAATACAACCTACTGAATGGGATAAAATATTTGCAAATGATATGACCAATAAAGGATTAATATCTAACATACATAAACAGTTCATACAACCCAACATCAAAAAACAAACAACCCAATTAAAAAATGGGCAGAACCGAATAGACGTTTTCCAGAGGAAATGCAGAAGGCCAACAGACACATGAAAAGATGCTCAACATAGTTAATCATCAGGGAAGTGAAAATCAAAACTACAATAAGATATCACCTCACTCCTGTCAGAATGGCTATCATCAAAAAGAACACAAATAACAAATACTGGTGAGGATGTGGAGAAAAGGGAATCCTTGTATACTGGTGGTGGGAATGTAAGTTGGTGTAGTCACTGTGGAAAAGAGTATGGAGGCTCCTCACAAAACTAAGAATAAAACTACCTTATGACCCAGCAATTCCACTCCTGGATATACATTTATAAAAACAAAAACAAAACACTTATTTGAAAAGACACATGCACCCCAGTGTTCACGGCAGCATTATTTACAATTGCCAAGATATGGAAGCAACCTAAGTGTTAATCAGCAGACGAATGTATAAAGAAGCTGTGGTATATCTATATCTATATCTATATCTATATCTATATCTACACACACACACACACACACACACACATACCGTGGAATACTATGAAGCTATAAAAAAGAACGAAATTTTGCCATTTGCAGCAATATAGATGGACTTGGAGGACATTATGCTAAGTGAAATAAATCAGACAAAGAAAGACAAATACTGTATGATATCACTTATATGTGGAATCTAAAAAAACAAAACAAAACAACTAGTGAGTACAACAAAAAGAAGCAGACTCACAGATATAGGGAAGAAAGTAGTGGTTACCAGTGGAGTGGGGGGAGGGGCAATATAGGGGTGAGGAGTGGGAGGTACAAACTATTAGGTGTAAGATAGGCTGAAGGATGTATTGTACAACATGGGGAATATAGCCAGTACTTTGTAATAACTGTAAATGAAAAGTAACTTTAAAAATTGCATAAAATTTTTAAAAATTAAATTAAAAAATACAAAAAAAAGAAATAGGCAGACCCATCAACCAAAATTTAAAACAGAAAAGAAATAGGCAGACCAAGACTATGCTTATAGTACAATATTATTTTCAGGACTTCATCTATGTCTAATGACATTGGTCTGAGAAATTATAATGACTGGATGTGAAACAGGTCAGTTTATTTTCATTCTTCCAACTAAAAGATATAAACACACCTGCTATGGACTGAATGTTTGTGTCTCCTCAAAATTCTTATGTTTAAACCCTGATCTCCATTGTGATGGCATTTGGTGATAGGGATTTGGGGAGATAATTAGGTCTTGAGTATGGAGCCCTCATGATGTGATCAGTGCCCTTGGAAGAAAAGACCTTGCTTCCTCTCTCCATTCTGTGATGAAACCAAGCTAAGGGCCCTCACCAGAACCTGATCATCCTGGCACCCCTTATCTCAGAGTTTCTAGCCTCCAGAACTATGAGAAATAAATGTTCATTGTTTAAGCCACCAAGTTTAGGGTAACTTGTTATAACTCAAAAGGACTAAGGGGCTTCCCTGGTGGTGCAGTGGTTGAGAATCTGCCTGCCAATGCAGGGGACACGGGTTCGAGCCCTGGTCTGGGAGGATCCCACATGCTGCGGAGCAACTAGGCCCGTGCACCACAGCTGCTGAGCCTGTGCGTCTGGAGCCTGTGCTCCGCATCAAGAGAGGCCGCGATAGTGAGAGGCCCGCGCACCGCGATGAAGAGTGGCCCCCGCTTGCCACAACTAGAGAAAGCCCTAGCACAGAAACGAAGACCCAACACAGCCAAAAATATTAATTAATTAATTAATTATTTTTAAAAAAGGACTAAGAACATCTAAGGCCTTTGAAACTTATTTCCATAAGGCAACTTCTACTAGCACAGTCCAAGAACCTATGACAGTTTTGTTTTAAGGGTGTTTGTTTGGCTCAGCTGTAACTGTGACCCATTCATCAGCACTTTCTGTATGCACAACAGAATTCCTAAGAATAGTTGTACTGCCTTGGATCAGGGGGCTTTGAAATCTTCATTGCAGGATCTATAAAAATGTTTGGCTTTGCTCCATGAGATATAGGGTGCAATATTGTACTATTCTTCTTGCAGCGAGGAAAGACTGAGAATTCTACCAGCATTGAGTTGAGGAATTATGTTCCTCAGTTTATTTAAACCAACTATTGCTCCATGTGAGGGTCATGGGATATAGGGCTATGGAGACCCATTATCAGTCATCTATTGCCACAATAATGCTGCATAACAAACTACCCCAAGCCTCAGTGGCTTAAAACAACAGCATTTATTTAGTTCATGAATCTGGGGGGGTCAACTGGAGTGTTCAGCTGCTCTGGGTTATACATGACTCATCTCAGCTGGGCTTGTTCATATATCAACAGTAAGCTAGTGGATTGGCTGGGAATTGGCTTACCCAGAATGACCTCAGTAGAGAAGTTATCCTATTTCTGCTCCATGTTATTTCTCACCTTCTGGAAGGCTAACTCAGGCTTGTACATATAGCTGAGGGAGGACTCCAAGAAAGAGAATGGGAGTATGCCAAGCCTCTTGAGACCTAGACTTGGAACTAATAAGCTGTAAGGTCAATCCAGATTCACGAGGTCATGGTTAAAGGCTGATGATATACTTCAGGAGTGCATACTGGTATTTGGGCTTATAAAGGCAAAGAGAAGTTATTACCCTGGGACCTAATGGGCTGAAGTAAGCTGGAACCTATTTCAGTTCATAGATGATCTTAATCTGGATCAAACTGTAATGGATCAATTTCCTACAAACTTACATAATAAGTTAATTCAAAACAGAGTGTTCATAAAGTTTAAAACCTGATGAGGCAAAAATATTATAAAAATTAGTACCAATCTAAAAATTGTGAATGGTAGTATCCAAACTACTGGGGCAATAATACACATGCCCAGAAGGTCTTGAAATTTTGTCAAATCAGACTGGCTGTCATTATCTTACTAGTGCTCAGCTATTGGTAAGCATTAGAGATGCCATCAAAATTCTTTCATTATGTCTTGGATAATAACCAAGTACAAGGATATACTAGCTTTAAAAAGCATTGTGACAATCTGTTCCCCACTGGTACAAAGAATAAGGGGAGAAAGTAAAATTATGGCTGTAAATATACTAGATTATGAAAAACTGGTGAGGAAATAATGAACCTGGTATATTCATACAGTTAATACGCTGCCAGCCGCAGCAAATCTTAATATTGTCATATTTCAAGAAAATGGTAATATTTGTTTTCAAGGGAGCACAAAACGGTCATGTTCGTAGAACAATAATTACATATTTAGTAACCTACAGTGAGGGAACAATCCAAAAATAGTAACAACAGAAATCATGAAAACTCTCTGTACCATATTTAGTGTTTTTTTGTTTTGTTTTCTGTTTTTCTTCTAGTCATTTGTGTGTGTGCGTGTTCATTTTTTTTAAACATCTTTATTGGAGTATAATTGCTTTGCAATGGTGTGTTAGTTTCTGCTGTATAACAAAGTGAATCAGTTATACATATACATACATCCCCATATCTCCTCCCTCTTGCATCTCCCCCCCTCCCCCCCTCCCTATCCCACCCCTCTAGGTGGTCACAAAGCACCGAGCTGATCTCACTGTGCTATGCGGCTGCTTCCCACTAGCTATCTATTTTACGTTTGGTAGTGTATATATGTCCATGCCACTCTCTCACTTCATCCCAGCTTACCCTTCCCCATCCCCATGTCCTCAAGTCTATTCTCTATGTCTGTGTTTTTATTCCTGTCCTGCCCCTAGGTTCTTCAAAACGAATTGTGTTTTTTTTTGTTTTTTTTTTTAGAGTCCATATACGTGTGTTAGCATATGGTATTTGTTTTTCTCTTTCTGACTTACTTCACTCTGTATTACAGTCTCTAGGTCCATCCACTCACTACCAATAACTCAATTTCATTTCTTTTTATGGCTGAGTAATATTCCATTGTATATATGTGCCACATCTTCTTTATCCATGCATCTGTCGATGGACACTTAGGTTGCTTCCATGTCCTGGCTATTGTAAATAGAGCTGCAACGAACATTGTGGTACATAACTCTTTTTGAATTATGGTTTTCTCAGGGTATATGCCAGGTAGTGGGATTGCTGGGATGTATGGCAGTTCTATTTTTAGTTTTTGGAGGAACATCCATACAATTCTCCATAGTGGCTGTATCAATTTACATTCCCACCAAGAGGGCAAGAGAGTTCCCTTTTCTCCATACCCTCTCCAGCATTTATTGTTTGTAGATTTCTGATGATGGCCATTCTAACCGGTGTGAAGTAACACCTCACTGTAGCATTGATTTGCAATTCTCTAATGATTAGTGATGTTGAGCATCCTTTCATGTGTTTGTTGGCAATCTGTACAATTTCTTTGGAGAAATGTTTATTTAGGTCTTATGCCCATTTTTGGATTGGGTTATTCGTTTTTTTGATACTGAGCTGCTTGTAAATTTTGGAGGTTAATTCTTTATCAATTGCTTTGTTTGCAAATATTTTCTCCAATTCTGAGGGTTGTCTTTTCATTTTGTTTATGGTTTTCTTTGCTGTGCAAAAGCTTTTAAGTTTCATTAGGTCCCATTTGTTTATTTTTGTTTTTATTTCCATTACTCTAGGTGGTGGATCAAAAAAGATCTTGCTGTGATTTATGTCAAAGTGTGTTCTTCCTATGTTTTCCTCTAAGAGATTTATAGTGTCCAGTCTTACATTTAGGTCTCTAATCCATTTTGAGTTTATTTTTGGCTATGGTGTCAGGGAGTGTTCTAATTTCATTCTTTTACATGTAGCTGTCCAGTTTTCCCAGCACCACTTATTGAAGAGTCTATCTTTTATCCATTGTATATCCTTGCCTCATTTGTCATAGATTAGTTGACCATAGGTGCATGGGTTATCTCTGGGCTTTCTATCCTGTTCCATTGGTCTATATTTCTGTTTTTGTGCCAGTACCATATTGTCTTAATTACTGTAGCTTTGTAGTATAGTCTGAAGTCAGGGTGTCTGATTCCTCCAGCTCCGTTTTTCTTTCTTAAGATTGCTTTGGCTATTCAGGGTCTTTTGTGTTTCCATACAAACTGTAAAATTTCTTGATCTAGTTCTGTGAAAAATGTCATTGGTAATTTAATAGGGATTGCATTGAACCTGTAGATTGCTTTGGGTAGTAGAGTCATTTTCACAATATTGGTTCTTCCAATCCAAGAACATGGTATATCTCTCCATCTGTTGGTATCATCTTTAATTGCTTTCATCAGAGTCTTATAGTTTTCTGCATACAGTTCTTTTGTCTCCCTAGGTAGGTTTATTCCCAGGTATTTTATTCTTTTTGTTGCAATGGTCAATGGGAGTGTTTCCTTAATTTCTCTTTCAGATTTTTCATCATTAGTGTATAGGAACGCAAGAGAGTTCTGTGCATTAATTTTGCATCCTGAAACTTTACCAAATACATTGATTAGCTCTAGTAGTTTTCTGGTGACATCTTTAGGATTCTCTATGTATAGTATCACGTCATCTGCAAACAGTGACAGTTTTACTTCTTCTTTTCCAATTTGTATTCCTTTTATTTCTTTTTCTTCTCTGTTTGCCGTGGCTAGGACTTCCAAAACTATGTTGAATAATAGTGGTGAGAGTGGGAAAACTTGCCTTGTTCCTGATCTTAGAGGAAATGTTTTCAGTTTTTCACCATTGAGAATGATGTTTGCTCTGGGTTTGTCATATATGGCCTTTATTATGTTGAGGTAGGTTCCCTCTATCCCCACTTTCTGGAGACTTTTTATCATAAATGGGTGTTGAATTTCGACAAAAGCTTTCTCTGCATCTATTGAGATGATCATATGGTTTTTATTCTTCAATTTGTTAATATGGTGTATCACATTGATTGATCTGCATATATTGAAGAATCCTTGCATCCCTGGGATAAATTTCACTTGATCATGGTGTATGATCCTTTTAATGTGTTTTTGCATTCTGTTTGCTAGTATTTTGTTGAGGATTTTTGCATCTATATTCATCAGTGATATTGGTCTGTAATTTTCTTTTTTTGTAGTATCTTTGTCCGGTTTTTGTATCAGGGTGATGGTGCCCTCATAGAATGAGTGTGGGAGTGTTCCTTCCTCTGCAATTGTTTGGAAGAGTTTGAGAAGGATGGGTGTTAGCTCTTCTCTAAATATGTGATAGAATTCACCTGTGAAGCCATCTGGTACTGGACTTTTTTTGTTGGAAGAGTTTTAATCACAGTTTCAATTTCATTACTTGTGATTGGTGTGTTCATATTTTCTATTTCTTCCTGGTTCAGTCTTGGAAGGTTATACCTTTCTAAGAATTTGTCCAGTTTTTCCAAGTTGTCCATTCTATTGGCATAGAGTTGCTTGTAGGAGTCTTTTAGGATGCTTTGTATTTCTGTGGTGTCTGTTGTAACTTCTCCTTTTTCATTTCAAATATTATTGATTTGAGTCCTCTCCATCTCTTTCCTGATGGGTCTGGCTAATGGTTTATCAATTTTGTTTATCTTCTCAAAGAACCAGCTCTTAGTTTTATTGATCTTTGCTATTGTTTTCTTTGTTTCTATTTCATTTATTTCTGTCCTGATCATTATGATTTCTTTCATTCTGCTAACTTTGGGTTTTGTTTGTTGTTCTTTCTCTAGTTCTTTTAGGTGTAAGGTTAGATTGTTTATTTGAGATTTTTCTTGTTTCTTGAGGTAGGCTTGTATTGCTATAAACTTCCCTCTTAGAACTGCTTTTGCTGCATCCCATAGGTTTTGGATGGTCGTGTTTTCATTGTCATTTGTCTCTAGGTATTTTTTGGTTTCCTCTTTGATTGCTTCAGTGATCTCTTGGTTATTTAGTATCGTATTGTTTAGCCTCCATGTGTTTGCGTTTTTTATGTTTTTTTCCTTATAATTGATTTCTAATCTCATAGCATTGTGGTCAGAAAAGATGCTTGATATGATTTCAATTTTCTTAAATATACTGAGGCTCGATTTGTGATCCAAGATGTGATCTATCCTGGAGAATGTTCCGTGCGTACTTGAGTAGAAAGTGTAATCTGCTGTTTTTGGATGGAATGCCCTATAAATGTCAATTAAATCTATCTGGTCTATTGTGTCATTTAAAGCTTGTGTTTCCTTATTAATTTTCTTTTTGGATGATCTGTCCATTGGTGTAAGGGAGGTGTTAAAGTCCCCCACTATATTGTGCTACTGTCGATTTCCTCTTTTATAGATGTTAGCAGTTGCCATATGTATTGAGGTGCTCCTATCTTGGGTGCATATATCTTTATAATTGTTATATCTTCTTCTTGGATTGATATCTTGATCATTATGTAGTGTCCTTCCTTGTCTCTTGTAACGTTTTTTATTTTAAAGTCTATTTTATCTGATATGAGTATTGCTACTCCAGCTTTCTTTTGATTTCCGTTTGCATGGAATATCTTTTTCCATCCCTTTACTTTCAGTCTGTATGTGTCCCTAGGTCTGACGTGGGTCTCTTGTGCACAGCAAATGTATGGGTCTTGTTTCTGTATCCATTCAGCGAGCCTGTGTCTTTTGGTTGGAGCATTAATCCATTCACGTTTAAGGTAATTATTGATATGTATGTTCCTATTACCATTTTCTTAATTGTTTTGTGTTCGTTTTTGTAGCGCCTTTTCTTCTCTTGTGTTTCTGACTTAGAGAAGTTCCTTTACCATTTGTTGTAGAGCTGGTTTGGTGGTGCTGAATTCTCTTAGCTTTTGCTTGTCTGTAAAGCTTTTGATTTCTCCATCAAATCTGAATGAGCTCCTTGACGGGTAGAGTAATCTTGGTTGTAGGTTCTTCCCTTTCATCACTTTAAATATGTCATGTCACTCCCTTGTGGCTTGTAGAGTTTCTGCTGAGAAATCAGCTGTTAACCTTATGAGAGTTCCCCTGTATGTTATTTGTCATTTTTCCCTTGCTGCTTTCAGTAATTTTTCTTTGTCTTTAATTTTTGCCAATTTGATTACTATGTGTCTCGGCGAGTTTCACCTTGGGTTTATCCTGTATGGGACTGTCTGCGCTTCCTGGACTTGGGTGGCTATTTCCTTTCCCATGTTAGGGAAGTTTTTGATTATAATCTCTTCCAATATTTTCTCAGGTACTTTCTCTCTCTCTTTTCCTTCTGGGACCCCTGTAATGTGAATGTTTTGGCATTTAATCTTGTCCCAGAGGTCTCTTAGGCTGTCTTCATTTCTTTTCATTCTTTTTTCTTTATTCTGTTCCACAGCAGTGAATTCCACCATTCTGTCTTCCAGGTCACTTATCCATTCCTCTGCCTCAGTTATTCTGCTATTGATTCCTTCTAGTGTATTTTTCATTTCAGTTATTGTATTACTCATCTCTGTTTGTTTGTTCTTTAATTCTTCTAGGTCTTTGTTAAACATTTCTTGCATCTTCTCGGTCTTTGCCTCCTTTCTTTTTCCGAGGTCCTGGGTTATCTTCACTATCATTATTCTGAATTCTTTTTCTGGAAGGTTGCCTATCTCCACTTCATTTAGTTGTTTTTCTGGGGCTTTATCTTGTTCCTTCATCTGGTACATAGCCCTCTGCCTTTTCATCTTGTCTATCTTTCTGTGAATGTGGTGTTTGTTCCACAGGCTGCAGGATTATAGTTCTTCTTGCTTCTGCTGTCTGCCCTCTGGTGGATGAGGCTAAGAGGCTTTTGCAAGCTTCCTGATGGGAGGGACTGGTGGTGGGTAGAGCTGGCTGTTGCTCTGGTGGGTAGAACTCAGTAAAACTTTAATTTGATTGTCTGCTGATGGGTGGGGCTGGGTTCCCTTCCTGTTGATTGTTTCGCCTGAGGCAACCCAACACTGGAGCTTACCTGGGCTCTTTGGTGTGGCTAATGGCGGACTATGGGAGGGCTCACACCAAGGAGTACTTCCCAGAACTTCTGCTGCCAGTGTTCTTGTCCTCACAGTGAGACACAGCCACCTCCCGCCTCTGCAGGAGACCCTCCAACACTAGCAGGTAGGTCTGGTTCAGTCTCCTATGGGGTCACTGCTCCTTCCCCTGGGTCCCAATGTGCACACTATTTGGTGTGTGCCCTCCATGAGTGGAGTCTCTGTTTCCCCCAGTCCTGTCGAAGTCCTGCAATCAAATCCCACTAGCCTTCAAAGTCTGATTCTCTAGGAATTCCTCCTCCTGTTGCTGGGCTCCCACGTTGGGAAGCCTGATGTGGGGCTCAGATCCTTCACTCCAGTGGGTGGACTTCTGTGGTATAAGTGTTCTCCAGTTTGTGAGTCACCCACCCAGCAGTTATGGGATTTGATCTTATTGTGATTGCGCCCCTCCTATCATCTCATCGTGACTTCTCCTTTGTCTTTGGATGTGGGGTATCTTTTTTAGTGAGTTCCAGTGTCTTCCTGTCAATGACTGCTCAGCAGTTAGTTGTGATTCTGGTGCTCTCGTAAGAGGGAGTGAGAGCATGTCCTTCTACTCCGCCATCTTGAACCAATCGATCTCACAATGATTAATTTTTTAGAAGTTAGACTTTGATGTTTTAGTTAGTGCTTTTCCAACACATCTCCAGTCCCTTGATATACTCAACTAATTAAGCAGTGATGTAGACTTTTCATGAAGTACTTTTTAATTAGCCACAGTGATTCCCAAATTATTCAGCCTGAGCTCAGGACCCTTAATATTCAAACTGACAATCCAGAGCATGTAAACTCTTTATTTAAATAGTGACATCTGAAATTAAGCTCAATAAAGGTTTCTATGGAAACTAACTGCAATATCAAAACTTTGCAAAACACCAAAATGACCCAATTAGAAGAGGTAAAAATAAATGTCAGAAAGTGTAGCTATGAATACTATGGAAAGGTTACTTCTATTTCTTTACATTAATTTTCATAAGTGTGTCTGCATATTCATTAGAAGACTACAGAATTCATTTGATATTCAAGAATATCAAGTAGATAAGAATGATACATGAAGTGAAATTTTATGTTGATCTGCAATAAAATTGAAGCCAATTCCCTACACAGACTAAAACTGAAGAGTTAGTTTACATAAATGTATGCACACAGACATAAAATTCTAGGATTTTTGCAGCAGAAAAGATGAATAACTTTTATGAATTAGTTCCAAGTAGAGAAGTTAAATAAGCCTTCTCTCTTCCTTAGAACTAAGAACAAAGGGAAATATTTGCTGAACTTGACTCCAGAATGAAATGCAAATAAAAACATGTTTATCAAATTTTATAATCAAATAAGAAGCTCTTAAAAATAGCTTTGAGAGTCAAGCATAATATAAGAACAATTCATGAATGTGCCAATCTTTTTTTCTTGCTATGAATGTTAACCAAGTTTAGATTTTAACCTTGACATTTGCATATACTGTGACAAATGAAAACCCAAAGTATTATTGTACATGGCTGCAGAATTCTAACTTTTGTTTTGAAAGCTCAGGTCTCAAGATATTTTCCTGGAAATCCTTAAATAAAGACATCCAAACATGTTTAAAAAGTAATATTCTGAACTCTACTAATGAAACACAGTATCAAAGTGACATATATAGTTGCATCACTAACAGGCACCTCAAACTTAACTCATCTGAAATTTAGCTCCTGATCTTTCCCTAACCTGCTTTTCCTGGAGTCTTCCTCATCTCAGTCAATGGCGACACCATCTTTTCAGTTGCTCAGACCAGAGTCATTTTTCACAATGCTATCAGCAAATCCCCTCAGCTCTCATTCAAAATATCCTCAGAATTCAATCACCTCTCTCCATCTTGCTTGCCACAACCATGTCCCAATCCACCACACTCTCACCTACATTATTACAGCAACCTCCTAACTGCTCTGCTTCCTTCTTCTGACTTTCCCCCTTTTGTCAAAATTTAAAAACTGCAGCAAGAGTAATTCTGTTCAGAAAAAGTAAGGCTGATCCTGTCTCTACTGTGCTCGAACTTCCCAGTGGCTTTCCATCTCACTCAGAACAAAGCCAAAGTTTTCACAAGGGACAGTTAAGTCCTGCAGGACCTGTTCCCCTGTGTGCCTCTCTGACTTATCACCTGCTATTCAATGTACTCACTGGCTTCAGGCAGCCTGAGCTCCTTACTGTTCTCCCACTAAGCCGGGCATGCCGGTGCATCTTTTTATTTGCTATTCCTCTGCTTGGAATGCCCTTCCCAGGTGTTTGCTTGGCTCACTCTCACATCTTTAATCAAATGTCTCCTTCTCAGTGAGGCTTCCTCTGGCCATTCTCTTTTAACATGCTCTTATGATCACTTAAATGAGAATATATTTTGCTTAATTTATTTTTGTTCTATTTATTTCCCTGCACTGAAATGTAAGGTTATTGAAACAGTTCTTTTCCTCTTTTGTTTTCTGCTGTATTTCCATCTCCTAGAATAAAGCCTTGCATATAGTAGGTGCTCAATAAATTTTGTTGAACGTTGAATCAGTGAAATATATTTCATTTAGAAAAATACTAGTCCTAACTTTTCCTTAAATAAAGTAAAACTCATTGACAACAACATAAATTAACTGATCAATACATTAATAAGAAATGACTGAGATTCCAGAGATCAGTGGTGTACAGGTTCTATGAGGGTTATAAGAACTCCCTATCTTCAAAGATCTTACAGTTTAAGAAAACAACATTCATTAGAAAACAATAAAAGACAATCTATTACTAAATTCTAAGTCCAAAGTAGTCAAGCATTGTGGTATTTAGGAGGTGAGTGTTCTAATCCCATTGCTGCCATTAACTAAATGAACCTAAGGAAATGTTGCCCCTTTATCCTCAATGTCTTCATTTTGCAAATAAGGAGAATGCACTAGGTGGCTTATTGGTCCACTAGAATTCTTAACCTCTATTGGTCTATTATTTGAGAGAAGAGAGAAGTCAGTAGAGATATGTGACAGAGGTGGTTAGCTGTTCAGCAACTCTTTTCCTCTTCTCCTAGCTCTTAGCCTCCCAAGAAGCCATATAAAAGAAGTTCTAAAAACCTTGATTGATTGAAAATAGATTCACACCAAGCAGTTTCCCAGTGAATTCTGCTGAATTTTATCAAGTTAGACACAAATCACTGCATTTAAATATTTTGGTATTTTAAAATAATTTTCTAATATCAAAATGTGAATGTTATTAAAAGTAGAAATAGTTTTTGTCATTATTCTTACCCTGTCTTATAAAAACTCATTGTCTTCAGTTGTTATTTATCTATATCATGTGTATTATCTGTTTTGATTTGCCCAAAGAGACCACAAGTTTCTCTAGGTCAAGAGTCATGACATTATACACCTTTCTGTCCTTTTTTGGGGGGAGGGGTGTATTCAGTGCTTTGTATGTGCTGTGTGAATGAATGGGGTCTAGACATTTCTGAATAAAATCTTCTCAGCCTAGTTATAGGAAATATGTGTCACATCACTGTGCTACAATACAAATTTGGTCATGGATAGAGTCTTTAATGCTCTGGTAGTTCCTGGTGGCAGGGAGAAGGGAGACATCCTGTGGAGTTCATCAAGCCCTGAAAGACCTTTAACAATGTGCCGCCCTTCTTTGGCATGCCTCTAGTGAGTAGTGCATGGGAAGTATCTGTCCCTTCTTGTTGCTTGTGCCCATATACACCCATGTTGGTGGTGTGCCCCTAGGTGACATCTTATCTTCTGCTGACTTTTATATCAAAGCAAGTCCTAAAGAAGAAAAAGGGATCAAACCAGTGCTGCTTACTTATGTCTGCGGTTAGCATCTCCTAAGCATGCGTGCAATACAATCTCTTCCCTCTGGCCTGAATACTAAATACCTGAATTCTCAGTTTCCTTTTCCTTTATTTATCTTTTCATATAACTTGTCCCACCAGAGACCAAAGCAGTCTCCATGCTTCCAGACTATAGAAACATGAATCCTTGGGGCAATACACACTCCCTCCTCATTTTAGCTATTTTATAAATTAAGTTGGCAAGTTAGTTCTTGTATCTCCAGCCTTGGCACTTTCTATACTTATTGAACAAAATGGAAGAGGTGACCAAAATCTGAGTTGTGATGTTGTAAACACGAGTTACCTGTGCAGATTCTTTTAAAGTTGGGATTTTCCAGAATGTGTCCTGGTAGGCGGCACTGGAACCGATGTTGCCAGAACTCAGGGAACCAGGGATTCCGCGTATTAGTGTCCAGCCTCAGTTTCAGGAAATAATCATCAAAGGACCTGACCTCTGGAGACTGCAGCTTTATCGTGATTCCCCCGTTGGCTTCCACCTCATAACCTTCAATGACTTCATCTCTGTCTGCCCAGCCATCACTAAAAAATGCAGGGATTGGGGTGGGGAGAGAGAAAGACAAAAGTCTCACAAATAGAGCTATGAGTTTTGCATGAATGAAGCAATTCAGCAAGACTTAAAGTCTATTTTAAGCCAACATTGTTATCTATCAATGACTATTTTTTTATTTTTGTGGAGAATAGAAAATTATAGAATCATAATGTCTTGTTTGTTTTTCACAGTAGTGAAAGTGATGATGAAGATGATGACAGTAACAATTAAAAGAACTAACGTTTATTGAGCATTTACTAGTCACCAGATTCTGCACTACTCAATTTTACTGAGTCAGATGTTCAGCAAATAGCTGAGTCCTGGTGGATCCTGGATACAGATCCAGGCAGTCTGGCTCCCAAGCCCATTGCTCTTTACAACTAGACCACAAAGCCCATCGGTTGTTCTCCAAACCCGAAGAAAATAAAACCCAGGTACTCAGGACCTTCTCAATAAGAGCTAGGCAAGGTTTCAAGGTTGCAATCAAGACCATTATACGAGCTGCATTATATAGCATAGAAAATTGATTTAGGTTAGAAACACGACAATCACAGATTTTGTTCCTGGACATTGTTCAAATTTGCATCTCTTAGAAATGACCAGATGCTTTTTTTTTTTCCCCCTAATGTTATTTCAAAATAACATCATTAAAAGAAAACAATCTGACTCCCCAACATAAAAATAATCCTCCTGCTCTCTAAATGGCAGTTCACTGACATTTCATTTGTAGGTTCAAATTTTTTAAGTTTGTTCACTTTCTAGAACATTCACATCTGCCAAGAGGGATATATCTCCAGTTTAATTCAAGTGTATCTATGAGCTAGGCCCAACCTCATGTGAGTGGCTATGATCCCTTCCCAAGAGGGGGTCAAAGAAAAATTGCACCAGACAGAGTTAAAGAGGCAAAGAAGACTTTATTCAAGACTATTTCAATAGGCCAAAGATACTGAACTCAATTCTGCTGAAACAAAAGGTGGAAGTGCTAGGATAAGCTAGTGAGGAAGTGCTGGCTGACACTGAGTGGAGCTTGGTCAATGTGATTAAACCATCTGTGTTTGATAATTGTCATTTATCTAAATTAGACTCCCACCTTTCCACAGAAACTGGCGATAGGGGTCTGCTATCACTCTTAACGATCATATTTTAAAGGGATGGCTCCCAGGCGCCTGAGAAAAAAATTTCTCTGTTGTAAAACTAGCAAGAGGCTGGGAGAAATTTTACATTTCAAAGGGGCAGAGAAAGAATTGACACTGGCGTGCCTTTAAAAGCAAAAAGCTGTGACAAAGTGAGAGAGTGGCATGGACATATATACACTACCAAACATAAAATAGATAGCTAGTGGGAAGCAGCCGCGTAGCACAGGGAGATCAGCTCTGTGCTTTGTGACCACCTAGAGGGGTGGGATAGGGAGGGTGGGAGGGAGGGAGATGCAAGAGGGAAGAGATAGGAACATATGTATATATATAATTGATTCACTTTGTTATAAAGTGGAAACTAACACACCATTGTAAAGCAATTATACTTCAATAAAGATGTTAAAAAAAAAAAGTAAATGCTCTAAGAAAAGGGAATTCTCGGGGCCCAAAGTAAGGAAGAAATTTGCCTAAATTCTAGTCAAGCTTTGGAGAACATTAAGAGTGCCTTGAGCAAGGAGTGGATCTATTCCTCTGCCCACAGAGTAGGTAGAGGTAGCCCTGCAGTTTCTGGAACACAACCATTCAGTCTCTGCCAGAGAAAGTGTTTTATCACTTGCTTCTCACAGAGCAGGGAGCTGGGCCAAACACATATGACAGACCATAGCTCATTCCTCTCCTTGTTACCTGAGACCAATTTAGATAAATGTGTCCTCCACTTAGCTGAGCTAATTGGTATAATTTCATTCCAGAATCTTCCCAGTGAACCACACAGGAGCTACATTTTCAACAGATCAAATACAGAAGGTAAGTTGACTTAATATGATCCAGAACTAAAGGAATTTTGAGGTAAGGTGTAGTCTAACCAGCCAGACCAGAGAATATCTATATGCTTCTTCTAAATCTGCTAGAATATAAATTTTAATATTTTGCATGGATCTTTCTTTTCTCTCTTTCCTCCCTCTTCCCTCCCTTCTTTCTTTCCTTCCTTCCTTCTGTATTTACCTAGCACCTACTATGTACCAGATGCTCTGCTATGCTCAGGATTCAGTTCAGAATGAGAAATATTATTCTCTTCCCCCTGGTGTTACAGACTTGTGGGAAAACAGATGTTAAACAAGAATTTCAAACACTGTGGAGGTAAAGAAGGAGAAGTGACCAAAACTATGGGAAGGAGGGGCTTGGGTCTAACTTAGTCTTGTGTGTATGTATGTGAGTGTGGGTGAAGAAAGGTGTGACTAGGAATGGTTTTCCTAAGAAAGTGATGTCTGAGCTGAGACTCAAAGGATGAGTAGGCATTAGTCAGGTCCAGACAGGAGGAGGGATTGGTAAAGAAAATTCCTGATAGATTATCTAACATATAGGAAAGAACAAGGCTCATTCAAAGAATTTAGAGTGTCTGTTCATGGGAGCACAGAGAGAAGTTAGCAGGAGATGGGGATGTTGGCAAAATTCCACCCTAGGAACTCTTAGCCTAAGGACTACAGGAGATCCTCAAAGTGTTGTAAGGCTATTACTTAATGAGGTCATTCAGCTCTACCCTCTAGTGGTAAATGACCTGAGTATTTTGGGGGACAAGTCCTCTACTCACCATCACTGAACATGATGGCCAATCAAACTGATTAAAAGAAAAAAAAAAAAGCCCACTCATTTATCTTTCTATATCCTCAGTCTGGTTAGAAAGGTTTGAACTAGTTTGTTTGGATTTATTCACATTTATTTCACAACTACATCTATAGCAGTTTGAAGATGAGAGCTATAGTTCATGTCATGTTGAAAAGGAGGGTAAAAATAAAACCAGTTAGGTTTTCAAGAAATTCTGCCTATGAGTATATATTTAAAATCAAGATAACATAACTTGAAGGAAATAATTACTTTTTGACGTTGTTAGGCTTGAAGTGTGTTTCTCCCCAAGGTTTAATATTATGCGAGACTTTTATGTGCATGTATAGTCTGAACAAGAAACCCACAATTTTTAAAAGTGTATGAAATGTCTTCCCTAGTGTTTATTTGCATTTTTTAGAAAAATCATTAACTTTATAAAAGCGAGTATCATGTGTCAGTGCTGGAAGCAGAGAAAGTGTGACCTCCTGCCCTTTTGCAACCAACACAGAGGAGTGCATCATAGGAGTAAACCCTTGTCTATGAATATAGACAACTTGAAGTCATATGGTTTAGTGGGGTGAAGCCCTAAATCCCCTTTGCCATTGGTCAAAGCCCTTCCCCCCTCACCACAGATGACTCCCTTCTAGAAATTAGAGTTGGTGTTAGATCCAAGAGGTTATAAAATCAGGGACAACCGAGATGTGATAGAGAAAATATTCAACTAGGATTAGTCGGATTAGTCGGTGAATATATCTTGAAGTGTTAATTGCTAAAGTTTGGTATGAGATCTTAAATCTATCACAGGTGAGGTATAAGGGAATGATAACAAATCAAAAGTCACAGAAAAACAATCATAAAGCAACTCCTGGTTTGTATATATTTTAATCATTTCTTCTATGTACCACTTGTCAAATGTATATATTTGAGGATTTTGAAAGATTTTCGCTCTTTAGTTATAGTATTGGGATTTTTTACAAGGATATTGTTCTGGTGAATTCTCTGTGAAGCACACTTGGGAACGGAGAGCCAGCAGCTCTCCTGATACCTGGTATAGGTTTTTTCTTTCCCTGTTGATGGTGGTAGGGTGGTGGTGGTAGTGGCGGTGGTGGTGTAGACTGTGCTCGAGCAGAGATGACCTGCAGGCACCTGCTCACCCCAAGTGTCTGGAGTGAATCCTGCCGGGCTGGGTGCTGGTCAGCCTTAGGCAGGGCTGAGCTCTTCTGAGGCACATTCACAGCCTCTAGCAGCCTCTGCTGCTCCATCTGTCTCCCAATTTTGAGTTCATTTTCTATCTGGGGTCTGGATATGAAACTGCATAATGTGAATAAATGGGGGGAACATTTAACAGGAAGCTACATGTCTTAAGTATTCCTCACAAATATACAAGACTCCTTATTTCCTATCCCCCTCAACATTTTTACACAACAATTCTTTCACAAGATTGTTCTTCACTTCCCACAAAAGCATGGCTCTAGTCCTGTGAAATTTCACAATCCAAACTTATAATAATAAGATTTCTTCCACTCAATAAATTCTGATATTAACAACAAGGGAATATTATTTCTAATTCTACCTATTACAACTTGACAGGAGCTTCAGGAGTGTTATTTTGCATTATATCAGTTAAAATAATTTAATAAGCTAATTGATAGTAAAAAAAAAAAAGAATGCAATAGTATTCATTTAAAAAATTGTACAAAAACATTTTAGAAAATCCTATTTACATTCAATTAAAATAATTACAGTCTAGAGAGTAAAGCAATTTGATTTGTGTAATGAATTCAAGTGATTGTGTATACCTGATAATAAAACTATAATTCTTTAAAAATAATCCAAAGTTTACCACATAACCAGGGACAGAATAAAAGCATAATAAAAACAATATTTTCAAAAACATATGTAAACAAGCACAACATTACATAAATTAAAATGCTAACTATATTTACAAAGGTTGAAGAAATGTAGGATAATGTAATTTAAGTCAAGTGATGCCAATTATGAGAAATATTTTGGAGGTAACGGCATCTTTTTCAATAATAATTGAGACTGGTTTTATTCATTCAACGCTCATTCACTAAGAGTCTTATATGAGTTAAGCATTTGCTTACTGCTTTGATACATTGCTCAAAAGTAGAGGCAAGGCCCTTGCCATCAAGGCAATTACAGGGGTGGGATAGTCTGGCCGCTGAATACACAATAGCCACAGAGCTGCAATCCCTGAAAGAAAAGGAAGACAGGCTACAGAAGCATAGAGATGGGGCAAAGGAGTCATGCCAAGGGAGATTTTGCCCAAGGGGAAATAACATCTAGGATGAAACTTAAAGGAGGAGTTGAAGTTGCACAGGTAAAGAGGGAGATGGGAGAGAGACCAGCTAAAGAGGGAACAAAGCTTTGAAACAACAGCAAGGCTTTCAGTTTACTTAGAGTGTGCAAGGTAAGGAAAGATAGGACAAGCAGGGGTGAGATCTGGAAGAACCTTAACATCCTTGTTAAGGGTTTTGGATTTCATTTTTATGGTGGTAAGAAACTACTCAGATTTTCAGCAGGAATATGACACAATTAGATTTGTTTTAGAAGGGTTTTTCTAGAAAGTACCTAGAGTGTAAGTACTTGTGAAGATTCTTTGGTTCTAGAATTCCGAGGCAGAAACTGTAGAAACAAACACATAGACATGTGCACACACACATGCACACACACAGGCTAATAACATTGTATTATGAAGGCACAGTGGCAGTGTTGATGAATCAGGAATTGGGGTAGTGGTCACAATTAGTTTATATTTAATTTTAAAATTAGTTACTGCCAATTCACAATGAATGTAGAACTAACACAAAATGTAGGTCCCTTTATTTAATTATCTAGGACAGGCATTTAGAGGTCACTCAGCCTACTGAAAAACACAAGAGAGGATGAGGGGATGGAGTCACCTTTTATTGTCCTATACATCTGCAGTTATTATAGAATTCAAACAGAGGCCTTACTTCTAAAGCTACTCTGTTTCAGTGGAAAACGGAGGCTGGGGAGAGAATGGGAAGGTATCAAAAGACAAAAGAGGAAGAATGAAGGGAATTAATTCTCAAGGAGCTGAAGCTCCATGTAAAGATCAAGGTCAGATCAGGTTTCCTTACTTTCCATCTGCTCCTGACCCCTAAACCCTAACCCACATCTGGCATCCTGAGCCTGGAATCATCTGCCACCCAGAGACTCGTAATTATCCTCCTCTCCTAGCAGAAATGTAGGGCAACTACTGATAAACATTGCACACAGCCATGCAAGTGTGGAGGCCCCTCCTAAACCTTCTACAGACCATTTCTCATGTATCAGTTACAATTTCAAGCCAGTGTGAAAGAAGGGTGGGCCAATGCGGAATTACTTGTGGACAAGTAGGTCTTTTGAATTCCTTCAAATTCTACTGCCAAGGTAGCACCCCATTTTGCCTCTCATTCAATTAATCCGAAAGACAATATGAAATAGGAATTGGTTAGTTAAACTTTCTAAGCCTCTGTTTCTCCACCTATAAAATGGGAATGGAAATGGTTATCAACTTCTTAAGAGTTGTGTGAGAATTAAACTAGATAATCCATATAAAACACTTATCACAGTATGTAAGGCATGATGAAGTCTTACTAGACATAACAGTTCTTTATCATCAATCTTCTCATGATCCAACCAATGTACTGAGCTGTATCAACACGTAGGAGAGACTTCTCTACAAAAGTGCTGCTCACAGTGTGGTCCAAAATTGGTGCCAGTCATGATCTGTTTTTTACCAGTTGACGAGGAGAGACTGAGAGGAAGCATTTAGAAAAACCTACAGCAGTTAGACATTGTTGCAAGATCTAAGAACATGACTGGTGGACTCATGTCTTTGAATAAACAGGGTTTAACCACTTTGTTTTCCAATTCATACGGTGAATTGCCCATGCCTCAAGCCTATCCACAGTCATATGCAGTAGAACTCAGTTACACTGTGTGAGCTTTTACGGTTACTTTGCCAAATACAACCCCAAATTATATAAATATTTGAGAATATATAAGCACTTATTTTTATCAATTTGTTTTTACAATCACATTAAATTTTAATAAAGACTGTTTTATAATTTATCATATAACATTACTTTCTATAGCAGAGAAATAAAATTTTAATTATTTACTTTAACTCCAATTATATGTGGCCGCACAAGCTTCACCAGACTTTTTTTTTTTTTTTTTTTACAAGAAAAGATACAATTTGCTGAATGTGGCGGTAGTATTTGAATGTGGACAGCAGAAACGATTCCATAGAAATAGGGCAAAAAGAGTTCCAATGAAATTTACCTGAAAATATGTTGGTTTATATATTGAATTTATCCCTAATTGATGGTGAAGTGCTGAAACCATAGTGTATTATCTGTGGGGCTGTTTTAGTTAATGAATTCGTGAAATCATCAAAATGTATTAGTCATTTGTAGTAGCCCTGCCACCCTTTTCCACAGTTTTGATTTCCTCTGTTTCAGTTACCCACAGTCAACCGTGGTCTGAAAACACTAAATGAAAAATTCCAGAAATAAACAATTTATAAGTTTTAAGTTGCACGCTGTTCCGAGTAGCGTGATGAAATCGCTTGAGGTCCAGTTCCATCCAGCCCAAGGTGTGAGTCAACCTTTTTCCAGGATATCCCACCTGTTAGTCACTTAGTAGCCATATCGTCTCAGTTATCAGATTGACTGTTGAGGTATTACTTGTGTTCAAGTATCATTTTACTTATTAATGGCCTCAAAGTGCAAGAGTGGTGATGTTGGTAATTGCGATATGTCAAAGAGAAGGAGTAAGATGTTTCCTTTAAGTGAAAAGTTCTCAACTTAATAAGGAAAGAAAAAAATTGTATGCTGAAGTTGCTAAGATCTACAGTAAGAACAAATCTTCTTTCCATGAAATTGTGAAGGAAAAAGAAATTTGTGATAGTTTTGCTATTACACCTCAAACTGCAAAAGTTACAACTACAGTGTATGAAAAGTGCTTAGTTAAGATGTAAAAAGCAATACATTTGTACAATAAGATATTTTGAAAGAAAGAAAGACAACACATTCACCTAACGTTTATTACAGTATATTGTTAGTTTTTGCTGTTAATCTCTTACTGTGCCTAATTTATAAATTAAACTTTATCATAGATATGTATGTATAGAAAAAAAATAGTATATATAGGAGTCAGTACTATTTGCAGTTTCAGGCATCCACTGGGGGTCTTGGAATGTATCCCCCATGGATAAAGAGGGACTACTGTATACACAAAACATAAAGGATTAAAATTTTAAACCAAAAGAATCATTTGAAAGGAAAAGCATTGAATTAAAAGCCGATAAAAGCATGTGTTCAATATTCTACATATAAACATTAGTGTTTCATGGGTTTTATATGAAGTGGCATTTGCGATTGCTAAGAATTAAATATATATACAGTTGACAAGACATTATGAATGACTACGTTAGAGGTATTTACTTAGAAATGTTCAGTGATTTTGGTAAAACGGTAACTCAAGTACTACTTTCTGATGCCATCATAGCTGGATGATTTCCAAAACTGCCTAATGATATGGAAAACCAACTCACTGAATAAATAAAGCTGGTAAAACATTCTTTCACTGTAAGTTGATGAATGTGCAGATATTGCTTTTTGTGGCAGTTCTTTTAGTATATGTGCAGTTTGAAAATGATAAAGATTTGAAGAAAGAAATCTCTGCTCTGATTTAAATTCTCTTTTAGTGGGACTTCCCTAGTGGCATAGTGGTTAAGAATCTGCCTGCCAATGCAGGGGACACAGGTCCCAGCCCTGGTCCGCGAAGATCCCACATGCCGTGGAGCAACTAAGCCCATGCGCCACAACTACTGAGTCCACGTGCCACAATTACTGAAGCCCGTGTGCCTAGAGCCCATGCTCTGCAACAAGAGAAGACACTGCAATGAGAAGCCCGCACACTGCAACAAAGAGTAGCCCCTGCTCGCCGCAACTAAAGCCCGCGCACAGCAACGAAGACTCAACACAGCCAAAAATAAAATAAATTAATTTTTAAAAAGTTCTCTTTTAGCTTTATGGCTGAGAAACACAAGTAGCTCTAAATTTTATAAAATTATGAAGAATTATTTTGTCAAGAAATGTGGTTGACAGTTTATGTTTTATATAAAGGAATGTTCTGATGCTGCAACTGCCAGCATCAGGAAAACATTCTGAAGTAGTTACCTAAGTTAAGGAGCTTGTGAGAGAATGTAAATCAATGCAATGCTTCCCTCATTGAGAAAGTCTTGATTTAAAAAAAGTCAGCTGAAGTAAACAACGCTGGTGACACAGCACAAATTTTGAGTTATGTAAGACCCAAAGTTGGCTCATTAGAACTGACTGTTAGCATTTTTTCCGAATGCTGTATTCAGTAAATTCATGTTGGTAGATTGAAATTATCCATGATGGTGATACATACTTCAAGCAAACCAGTAAATGCTACAAATTAGGGATTCTTTTTTCTTGTTTTCATTTCCCACACAACCAGTTATGATAATATGGAAACTGACCATAAACAGCTATTTTTGGTATTAAAGAAAGAAGCTGTGTCAAGAGTATCTCAACTGCAAAATAAACTCTTAAATGTTTCTTCAGGAGAAGAAATAAGGTTGGTTCCAATATTTAAACATATTAATACGAAAGCCTGACTTGCTCTATTGACTGATATCTTGGATATATTTAGTAATCTTTATATTTCTATGAAAAGAAATAATTCAATTATTTTTCCAAAAGGGAGCTAAGATCAAAGAGCAAAATTAAAAGTTAGAAATTTTGAAGAACAAGGTTTTTTTGCAGATTGCTATATCACAGTTTTAATTTTAAAATAATTGTCAATAAGTAGGAAATGATCTTGATATTATCATCTGCAAAGTGTTATCAGCAAACACTATGAATTTGATTGCTTTAGTCTCCTTGGGCTACCTAACAAATACCATAGACTGGTGGCTTTAACAATGGAAATTTATTTTCTCACAGTTCTGGAGAATAGAAGTCCAAGATCAAGGTTCCAACTGATTCAGTTTCACTGAGAGCTCTCTTCCTGGCTTGCCAACTATGTCCTAACATGGCCTTTCCTTGGCGCATATAGAGACACAATGAGAGAGAACAATCTCTCTGGCGTTTATTCTAACAAGTACACTAATCCGATTGGATCAGGGCTCCCCCTGTATGACCTTATTTAACCTTAATTAAATCCCTAAAGGTCCCATCTCCAAATTCAGTCACATCAGAGGTTAGGGCTTCAACAGATTAATCTGGGGGCACTCAATTCAGTTCATGGCAGATGGAATAACACTAAAGTTATCATTTTCTGAAAAATCCTAATATAAAAAAATTAATGAATCCAGAATTCACATATTTCATCAAAAGATAATTTAAATTGAACTAAAAGGTTATGGAACAAATTATTGGAGCTGGCTACTGTTAAAGGATTGAAGATAACTTTTTAAACTACAGCCTCACTTGCTTTACTTGGTTCAAAAATTTTAAATAAATATCCCAAACTTGCTGAAATTGCTATAAAATCTCTTCTTCCATTTGCATCAGTAAGCTGATGTGAGGCTGGTTATTCTACTAGGAATTTTATGAAAACAAAATAAAAAAGCAGTTTATACATGCATAATCCCATGCAAGTATCTTTGTTTATCCAACCAAGATTAGATAATTTAATAAACTCACTTATCATATTATATTTTTAAAATATTGACATGCCTGGTTTTTGTTCAAAGTGTGTATATAAGTATTTAACATAGGTATCCTCTACTTCACTTACAACATTTTGTTTATTTATAATTATAGAACATCTAAAAGTTACAAGTGTAACAGTAATTTTCTCTACTAATCACCTAGGCACACACTTTCAATGAACAATGGATACATTTTTTGTAACTTTCTTTTCTCCTTTGTTTCGTTTATTTTTATTATATTTACTGAAATGAGATTTTATGCCTGTTAAATCTAATAATACAACTTTGGGCTTGTATTCGCATGTCTTTATGCTATATTTAATTTCTTAGTAATTTACCTTTTTTGTATTTTATCAAAGTACAACTCCGCCCTAGATTGGGACTTAAAAAAAAAAAAATAGAAGTTTGAGAGTCACTGTTCTAGACACTCTATCCTTTATGCCTTAGAAATTGTTAAGGTAAAGACTATGCTATTATGACAGTTCAAAAAAGGACACTTCAGAAACTCTATCTTAATGTGTGTGGTAAATGAAGTCATGACTACCAGTAGAGACTTTAATTTTGTTGGGAAACATGCAAAATTTTACAGATTGAAACTACCATTCTTCACTTTCTCATTTAAATCCCTGGCAGTTTTATTGCTGCTGAACCTTTATTTTTCAGGTCCCTATGCCATTTGAGTGAAAGGCTGCACTTTCCCAGATAATTGTTAAGAACCAGCTGAAGGGAGGCAAGAGACTTATTAGAAAAAGAATGCAATAAGGAGGCAGACGGATTCTCATTAGAGCATAAACTAGATCCTGGCACTCCTCTGCTTAAAACCCACAAGTGCCTTTTCATCTCATCCAAAGTTTTTCAAAGAGTACCTTAAAAAACCCTGCACACTCTGATCCCCATTACCTCTCTCATCTCTACTATTCTACATTTTGCTCTGCTCCAGCCACACTGGGATACCCTGGCCTTAGGATCTTTGCACTGGCTATTTTCTCTGCCTGGAATCCTGGAATTCTCATCACTTGAATATTTGCATAGCTTTCTCTTTTACTTCCTTCATGTCCGCTCAAATATCACATTCTCATAGAGGTCTTTCCCTGTTTAAAGTTGTGTCCTTTCTATTCCTCTTTTCTACTCCCTTTATCTCCTTAAAATATCACTATCTGACATACCATATAAATATATTTTCTATATCCTTCCAGTAAAATGGAAGCTCCACATAGGCAGAGAGGATTTTATCTTTTTTGTTCATTTATATAACCCCAGAATTTATACTAGTTCTTGGCTCATAGTAGGTGCTCATTATATATTTGTGAAATGAATTAATGGATAAAAGACTCTGTGAACTAATTTATATTCAAGAATTCATAGAAAATACTATGATCCGTGGTATGCTAGAGGTGGCTCATACCAACAGGCAAGAACCCATTGTCATCATATTTTCCCAGATCCGCATTAAGTGACTTCATGGTAGTAGGTTGAAACTTGCCATAATGCCAGGTGGCTTAAAACATCAGAAATTTATTCACTCAAAGTTCTGGAGGCTAGAAGTCTGAAATCATGGTCCCCTGTGGCCATGCTTCCTCTGAGACTCTAGGTAGACTCCTTTCTTGCTTCTTCTGAGTCCCTGGTGGCAGACCTCAACCCATGGCACTCCTTAGCTTCTAGCTGCAGCACTCCAATCCCTGCCTCTGTTGTCACGTGGTGTTCCCCTATGTGTGTCTGTGCCACTGTCTCTCTTCTCCACTTACAAGGGCATCAGTCATATTGGATTAAAGGCTACCCTACTCCAGTATAACTTCATTTTGCCTGTATACTTGCAACAACTCTATTTCCAAATTAGGTCACATTCTGAGGTACTGGGGATCAGGAGTCAACATATTCAACATATCTTTTTAGAAGACACAATTCAACACATAACAAAGAGCAAACACTACAAATCAAGACTTTATTGTTCTGCTTTGCTTCATTTTTTTTTTTTTAAGAGAGGCAGTTGTTAAACATCTATCAGCATACCACTAACTATAACATGCTGTGACATTTTCTCTGAAATGCAGGGTTAGTTGTGAACTTCTAACCTGTTAGATGAGCTAAAGATTATTTAAATGATTATTGTTTAGTCCTAAAATATCCATAATAGAAATTAAAAGCTATTCTTTTTTGAAATAAACAGCTATTTTTTCTGAAAGATATTGTTACATGTTTTAGGCATTTGGATCACTTTACTTTTTCTTTCTCAAGAATAGATAACTACATTCTAAGAAGGATCAGAAAATATAAAACACCCCCAAAACAGATCAAAATAGTTTTAATAAATACTATTAATTTTTTTTAATGTCTGAAACATTTATATTAACATATTTCCATACATATTTCCATACAAATACAAATATAAGATTTTTAGAAATTTCATGTAATGTCTGAAACATTTATATTAACATATTTCCATACAAATAACCCAATGAAAGTTTAGTATTAGTTGTTTTGTTTGTTTTTTTATACTGCAGGTTCTTATTAGGCATCAGTTTTATACACATCAGTGTATACATGTCAATCCCAATCGCCCAATTCAGCACACCACCATCCCCACCTCACCGCAGTTTTCCCCCCTTGGTGTCCATATGTCCATTCTCTACATCTGTGTCTCAACTTCTGCCCTGCAAACTGGCTCATCTGTACCATTTTTCTAGGTTCCACATACATGCATTAATATACAATATTTGTTTTTCTCTTTCTGACTTACTTCACTCTGTATGACAGTCTCTAGATCCATCCACGTCTCAACAAATGACTCAATTTCGTTCCTTTTTATGGCTGAGTAATATTCCATTGTATATATGTACCACATTTTCTTTATCCATTTGTCTGTCGATGGGCATTTAGGTTGCTTCCATGACCTGGCTATTGTAAATAGTGCTGCAATGAACATTCGGGTGCATGTGTCCTTTTGAATTACGGTTTTCTCTGGGTATATGCCCAGTAGTGGGATTGCTGGGTCATATGGTAATTCTATTTTTAGTTTTTTAAGGAACCTCCATATTGTTCTCCATAGTGGCTGTATCAATTTACATTCCCACCAACAGTGCAAGAGGGTTCCCTTTTCTCCACACCCTCTCCAGCATTTGTTGTTTGTAGATTTTCTGATGATGCCCATTCTAACAGGAGTGAGGTGATACCTCATTGTAGTTTTGATTTGCATTTCTCTAATAATTAGTGATGTTGAGCATCTTTTCATGTGCTTCGTGGCCGTCTGTATGTCTTCTTTGGAGAAATGTCTATTTAGGTCTTCTGCCCATTTTTGGATTGGGGTGTTTGTTTCTTTGATATTGAGCTGAATGAGCTGTTTATATATTTTGGAGATTAATCCTTTGTCCATTGATTCATTTGCAAATATTTTCTGCCATTCTGAGGGTTGTCTTTTCGTCTTGTTTATGGTTTCCTTTGCTGTGCAAAAGCTTTGAAGTTTCATTAGGTCCCACTTGTTTATTTTTGTTTTTATTTCCATTACTCTAGGAGGTGGATCAAAAAAGATCTTGCTGTGATTTATGTCAAAGAGTGTTCTTCCTATGTTTTCCTCTAAGAGTTTTATAGTGTCCAGTCTTATATTTAGGTCTCTAATCCATTTTTAGTTTATTTTTGTGTATGGTGTTAGGGAGTATTCTAATTTCATTCTTTTACATGTAGCTGTCCAGTTTTCCCAGCACCACTTATTGAAGAGACTGTCTTTTCTCCATTGTATATCTTTGCCTCCTTTGTCATAGATTAGTTGACCATAGGTGCGTGGGTTAATCTCTGGGCTTTCTATCTTGTTCCATTGATCTATGTTTCTGTTTTTGTGCCAGTACCATATTGTCTTGATTACTGTAGCTTTGTAGTATAGTCTGAAGTCAGGGAATCTGATTCCTCCAGCTCCATTTTTTTGCCTCAAGACTGCTTTGGCTATTCGGGGTCTTTTGTGTCTCCATACAAATTTTAAGATGATTTGTTCTAGCTCCGTAAAAAATGCCATTGGTAATTTGATAGGGATTGCATTGAATCTGTAGATTGCTTTGGGTAGTATACTCATTTTCACAATGTTGATTCTTCCAATCCAAGAACATGGTATATCTCTCTATCTGTTGGTATCATCTTTAATTTCTTTCATCAGTGTCTTATAGTTTTCTGCATACAGGTCTTTTGTCTCCCTAGGTAGGTTTATTCCCAGGTATTTTATTCTTTTTGTTGCAATGGTCAATGGGAGTGTTTCCATAATTTCTCTTTCAGATTTTTCATCATTAGTGTATAGGAATGCAAGAGATTTCTGTGCATTAATTTTGCAACCTGCAACTTTACCATATTCATTAATTAGCTCTAGCAGTTTTCTGGTGGCAGTTTTAGGATTCTCTATGTATAGTATCATGTCATCCGCAAACAGTGACAGTTTTACTTCTTCTTTTCCAATTTGTATTCCTTTTATTTCTTTTTCTTCTCTGATTGCCGTGGCTAGGACTTCCAGAACTACGTTGAATAATAGTGGTGAGAGTGGACATCCTTGTCTCGTTCCTGATCTTAGAGGAAATGCTTTCAGTTTTTCACCATTGAGAATGATGTTTGCTGTGGGTTTGTCATATATGGCCTTTATTATGTTGAGGTAGGTTCCCTCTATGCCCACTTTCTGGAGAGTTTTTATCATAAATGGGTGTTGAATTT
Organism: Balaenoptera acutorostrata; assembly: GCF_949987535.1. Classification (NCBI taxonomy): domain Eukaryota; kingdom Metazoa; phylum Chordata; class Mammalia; order Artiodactyla; family Balaenopteridae; genus Balaenoptera; species Balaenoptera acutorostrata. The sequence continues at coordinate 19,611,124 of NC_080077.1, forward strand.
TGTCAAAAGCTTTTTCTGCATCTATTGAGATGATCATATGGTTTTTCTTCTTCAATTTGTTAATATGGTGTATCACATTGATTGATTTGCGTATATTGAAGAATCCTTGCATCCCTGGGATAAATCCCACTTGATCGTGGTGTATGATCCTTTTAATGTGTTGTTGGATTCTGTTTGCTAGTATTTTGTTGAGGATTTTTGCATCTATATTCATCAGTGATATTGGTCTGTAATTTTCTTTTTTTGTAGTGTCTTTGTCTGGTTTTGGTATCAGGGTGATGGTGGCCTCATAGAATGAGTTTGGGAGTGTTCCTTCTTCTGCAATTTTTTGGAAGAGTTTGAGAAGGATGGGTGTTAGCTCTTCTCTAAATGTTTGATAGAATTCACCTGTGAAGCCATCTGGTCCTGGACTTTTGTTTGTTGGAAGATTTTTAATCACAGTTTCAATTTCATTACTTGTGATTGGTCTGTTCATATTTTCTGTTTCTTCCTGATTCAGTCTTGGAAGGTTATACCTTTCTAAGAATTTGTCCATTTCTTCCAGGTTGTCCATTTTATTGGCATAAAGTTGCTTGTAGTATTCTCTTAGGATGCTTTGTATTTCTGCGGTGTCTGTTTTAACTTCTCCTTTGTCATTTCTGATTTTATTGATTTGAGTCCTCTCCCTCTTTTTCTTGATGAGTCTGGCTAATGGCTTATCAATTTTGTTTATCTTCTCAAAGAACCAACTTTTAGTTTTATTGATCTTTGCTATTGTTTTCTTTGTTTCTATTTCATTTATTTCTGCTCTGATCTTTATGATTTCTTTCCTTCTGCTAACTTTGGGTTTTGTTTGTTCTTCTTTCTCTAGTTTCTTTAGGTGTAAGGTTAGATTGTTTACTTGAGATGTTTCTTGTTTCTTTAGGTAGGCTTGTATAGCTATAAACTTCCCTCTTAGAACCGCTTTTGCTGCATCCCATAGGTTTTGGGTCGTCGTGTTTTCATTGTCATTTGTCTCTAGGTATTTTTTTATTTCCTGTTTGATTTCTTCGGTGATCTCTTGGTTACTTAGTAACGTATTGTTTAGCCTCCATGTGTTTGTCTTTTTTACGTTTTTTTCCCTGTAATTCATTTCTAATCTCATAGCGAATACTATTAATTTTAAAAACAGATTTATAGTTTATACATGCAGTTATTTGAATTGGAGAACTATTTTTGCCCCTTTTGTGCCACAGACATATGTACTTATGAATGCTTTAGACCTCTCAGCTTTGAGATCTTAATGATAAGTGATGAGTTGAGTTATACCTGGAACTATACCTTAGTAAATCATTCTAATAATACAAGAAAATTAATACAAAGATGGTATATGTGTATATGGTACTTTTAATTTTACATTTCATGTAATTAATTTAGAGTATCCATTGAAAAACAAATTTAGATCTTTCAATATTAGCTGATTCAAATCTTTTGCATTGTTTCATTTAATAAATATTTGCTGATATCCTACTTAGCGCCAAGCACTGTCAGATCCTGAGAACACATTGATTAATAAGACCAGAAATGTCCCTACTCTTTAAATTAAACTTAAATTTAAATTCATAGGTGGGGCTCCTACTTCCAGCCACAATGGAGTAACAAGTATTAAATTCAGTCTTCCATCTGAAAAAACTAAAACACTGGACAAAATATATAAAACAATGGCTCTCAAAACATTTTACATTGGACAATGAAGGACAGTGATCTCTGAAAAGTGAGCACCGAATGAGATGAGTCCTACAATTGTTTGATCTTACTGCCTAGAGGTTTCCAAGTCACAACACAGAAGCGAGATGGGGGAGTGAGAAAGAATGGACTCAGGCACAGTCCAGTGGAGTCACTGAGTTAAGTGGACAAGTGGACAGAGCTGGGAGTCAGGGGAAACCAAAGTGGCCAGATTTCACAGGGCAAAGTACTGCAGAGGGGAAAGCTGCCGGGAGAGAACAGTCTGCAGTGCTCCCAAAAGTATTTTGTTGAATATTAGACAGCCCATGCATGTGAGGAAATTATCTAAGCCCAAGGAAACAAACAACCAAAAGAATTTGAGGGAATAGTGCCTGGAGGTCACACAGAGTTGGGAATAGTAACTATTCTCAATAGCTAGAATGGAATATATCATGTTTCACAAGGAGGTGGCTAAAGTATTGATACTAAGAAAGATCTTGCCTCAGTAGCTGTAGAAAATTTGCCCTAGATGAACGGTTATTCTGGTTTTATCTAACAAAGCTTAGAAGCAAGGTGCAAAAACAAAAACAAAAAAAAACAACAAAATTATTTCTAAATAACTTTACCTCCTCCAAGAACTAGCACAAGAATATTTTTAGAAATACAAAATATCAAGTAATCAATAAGGTATAATTTACAATGTCTGGCATTTAATAAACATTATTAGGCACATAAATTCATATGTGGAGTGAGGGAGAAAAGAGATATTAAAATGACAAATAATAACAAAAAATTTTCACGTGGTGATACAGTTTAGGTAGACAGTTTTTAAAGAGTCATATGATATGAACAAAGAGCCCACCATTTTACATTGCTGGTCAGAGAAAGCATTGGGTTGCTAGGGAAACATCTCTGAAGAGACAACCCTCATGCTGAGACCTGAGCTGCGTGAAGATCAGAGGGAAGAGGGCTTTAGGTAGCTGGCACAAAGGCCCTGAGGCAGGAGCAAGCAGCTGTGGCTGAACATTACCCACTTGCCACAGAAACGTAGGCTCAAAATCTTTCCATTTATCAGAACAGAAGACATATGAATAGAAACTTTTTTGTTTTTCAGCTGTCTACTATATATTTGCTATTCTCTAAGATATCTTAAAATTTTAAGTGTTTTCAGTTTTTTTAAAGTCCTTGTTAGGAAATAAAGCTGATATGAAGGTGGTCTCATTTTGATTACCTAGGCTGATGAGTGACCTCTGAGAGCAAAACTGGAGAAATCAGTGAGGCCATTGCAATTTAGAGCAAGTCACAGCTCTTACTTGCACCTCATCTAGCACACCCTATTTTTATGTAATTAGGAGCCTAGAAGTACATCACTGTTCAAACCACAGAGCTATCCCAAGTGCCTTCAGAAAAATCTTAGAATCCTGTTCTGAGAAAACTCAATATGGCTCCCAAATCATCTTGTGTTATAGCAAGCTATTGACCATAGAATTCCAGATGACTAAGTCAGAGCAGACCCATTTGGAGCTTAAATTCTGCAAGGTTTGAATGGAATCTGAAGCTTTTGTTTCTTAATTCACTAGAGTTAAAAGTGAGCTTATCCAACAGGTTTTGCTTCCTCACTAAAATTTTCATTACCATTTATTTTTAGTGGCTGCTGTTTCTAAAGCAGTCCTGGGGTTGAGGGGAAGGGTCTGCTTAAAAACTGTGGACTATGGTGGGAGGCAGCCGCATGGCGCAGGGAGATCAGATCGGTGCTTTGTGACCACCTAGAGGGGTGGGATGGGGAGGGTGGGAGGGAGGGAGATGCAGGAGGGAAGAGATATGGGAACATATGTATGTGTATGGCTGATTCGCTTTGTTTTAAAGCAGAAACTAACACACCATTGTAAAGCAATTATACTTCAATAAAGATGTTAAAAAAACAACAACAACAACAAAAAAAAACTGTGGACTAAAGCAAGAGCTAGGCACATTTCTGTGGATGAGAGAAAAAAGAAGCGTTCCTTGATGGAAGACAGTGGATACTCTAACCGCATTTGATGTAATGTCACATGGGGAAAGGGCACATAAGTATACATGGAGGCAGAGAAGTAGGTATCATGAATAATAATGACAAAGATTTATAAAGTGGAAGTAGAGAATGAATGAGTTCTGAACATCTTGAGTTATTCTCAGCAATCGTTTGAGGATAGGCAGTTTCTTGAGTTGCAGGGCCATTGGACAACTAGAATGGAACTTCCAGATGAAAGGCCTCAGGCAACAAGAATAATTCTTCAGTGCTACAGACAATATAACTTTGTGTCCTCAGTAAATATTTATGGAAGAAAGGAAGGAAGAAAAGAACAGAGGAAGGGAGAAAGAAGGACTAAGAAATGAGCATATGAAATCCACAGTGACTACTAAATTAACATTAAATCCACAAAAGGATTAAACTTTCCTTTTAAAAGACAATTATTCTAAATCTACATTTAAAAACCTAGCTCTATGCTATTAGAAATTCCAAAAACATAGTGTTATAAAATGGTTGAAAGGAAAGGGGTCAAAGATCCTACTCTTAGAAAAATGGTAGAAACAAAATTAAATACTCTTAAAAAAAAAAAATCAACTCCTAAGCAATCCAGCAGAAGGCAGAAAAGTAGGATCAAGGTACAGTACTGGAAAGGTAGGACAAATAGGAAGCACAAAATAAGGTGATGGCAGTAATTCCAAATATATCAGTAGTTATAACTAAATTCACATCATGGTTAATTCTGGCCTCACAGAATGAATTAGGAAGTGTTTCCTCCTCTTCCATTTTCAGAAGAGTTTGAGAAGAATTTGGTGTTAATTCTTTCTTGAAGGACTGGTAGAATTCACAAGTCAAGCTATGCAGTCCTAGACTTATCTTTGTTGGGAAGTTTTGATTATTGATTAAATCTCATTTTACTTATTATAGGTTTGTTCAGATTTTATAATTCTTTTTGAGTCAATTTTGGTACTTTGTGTGTCTCTTGGATTTTTTTCCATTTTGTCTCCATTACCTAATTTGTTAGAGATGGCTTAATTCTTGAAACTAATCAGTGTAATGCACCATAATAACATATATAAGGAGAAAATTCATATGATTATCGAAATAGATGTAGAAAAAATATTACATAAAGCTTAATATCTGTTCAAGATTTAGAACACACACATAAACAGAAAATAAAATTGAGAAAAATTACTTTAATCGATAAAAGCTATCAGGAAAATATACATAAAACCTCATACCTGAATATATGTGTAAACTATGCAAAGAAATTGACTTCTAGTTATACACTCAACTGAAATGTATACATATGCGCACCATCAGAAATGAACAGAAATGTTCACAACATCGGTGTTTCTAAGAGCCAAGAACTATAATCAACCTAAGTGTTCATCAAAAGTAAAGGAGATAAATGGTGTTATAGTTGTACAAGTGAATACTACAGACCAGTGGGAATAAGCAAACTATTCTATGTGCAGTAACACGGATGAATCTCATAAACATAACATTGAACAAAAGAACACAAAAGAGTAACTTCTATATGGTTCAAATTATATATAGTTCCAAACAATCAAAAATTATCTATAGTCTTAAAAGTCAGAATCATAGGTATATATAGAAGCGTGGTAGCAACTGGAAGAGGATATAGGGGGACTTCATAGGTGCTAGGGACATTCAATTTCCTTAGCTTGGCAATAATTAAATGACTGTTTCCACTTTGTAAAAATTTACTTAGCTGTGCACATGTCATGTGTTCTTTTGTATATATGTCATACTTGAAGAAATAATTATATTTTAAAAATAAAACACAAAATCAACTCCTAGAAAAATAATGAAAACTTTCCTAAATATCAGAAGAACTGCACATGCACACCCACATACACACATCCACACTAAAAAAATCAAAGCAAAGAAAACACCCAGTGAGAGGCTTTAAAAAGTATAAAATTGACAAAATAATAACATGGAATAAATCAGACTAAATATATTTGTCATTTTAACTAAAGGAATATTGGCTTAATTCACTGATTATAATAAAAACAAAATATTAAATTGGATTCCAAAGAAAGAATTAAAATTATGCTAGATCAAACAGACTCACCTAAAATAAAATTTTTCAAAAAGTTGAAAATAAAAAGATGTGCAAGAGCATACCAGATAAATGTAAACAAGAAATGATGTAACATAATTTTAATATTAGAGAAGGAGGAATTTAAGGCAAAAATCCTGTCTTAAATTCAGCTGATTAGCAACTTTAATTTCATCTGAAACATTAATTACCTTTTGTCATGTAACATAATATATTCACAGGTTTAGGACATTTAGATGTAGACATCTTTAGGGGGGCATTATCCTGTCTATCACTGTCTGCCCTCTGGCACATAAAAATTCACATCAATCCCACGTGTAAAATGCATTCACTTCATTCCAATATCTGCAAAAGTCTCAACCCATTAACAGCATCAACTTAAATCCAAAATCTCATCTAAATCTCATCAGCTCAAAATTCCCAAGTCTGGTCATTTAAATCATCTAAATCAGGTATGAATAAGATCTGATCTATCCTGGGGCAAAATTCCTCTGCATCTGTGAACCTGTGAAATTAGAAAACAAGTTATCTGCTCCAAAATACAATATTGGGTCAGGCATGGGGTACCAGTCATAAGCATCCCCATTCAAAAAAAATGGAAGGAAAGTCAAATTAAAAATCTAGCTGAGTAAACAACATAGGTTTCAAAGCCTGGGAGTAATCCTCTGTGGTCCAAGGTTCTGCCTTTTTGTCTTGAGGCTCTTTGCCCTTAGAGACAGTCTTCCTTTTGTATGAAGTATAGCACATTTGCAGCTGAAAAGTTGATCTTCCTATTTCCTACCTGTACAATTTTGTGAGTCTGACAGTTTTCTTTAATTTCTTACTCTCTTTGTCCCTTTTAGTCAAAACTGTCAGTGTTTCCTGTTTGTGGAACATACTCAAAAACCTTGTAGATTTCTTGTGTATGTCAAGGAAATTTGTCCCATTAGACATGAGGCTCTTCCACATATTTCTTCTACATAATTTCATCTCTATATTGCTTCCTTCAGATATGGCTGAGGGGATCCATGAGCAGAATGTCTAATCTCTTCAAAAAGTCCTCAGTATGACTGAATAGTCTGATCGTTTGATCCTTCTAATGCACTAGCAAAAGGTCATCCAGCCACACCCTTGGCTTTCTCTCCAGAGCACACTTTCTAGACAGTGAATCTCCTAACTTTAGCATATTTACAATCTAGATAAACTGCGAATTTCTCAAATGATTTATTTTTGCCTAACGGTTCTTCCCTCAATTTATCTCCCTCCTCCCACATTTTACTATAAGCAGTCAAAAGAGACCAGGATGCACCTTTCACATTTTGCTTGGGGCCTCCTCAGCTAAATATCCAAGTTCATAATTTACAAATTTTAATTCCATATATCTTCAAGACACAATTCAGCTAAGTTCCCTGCCACCATATGTAAAAAAATCCTCTCTTCTCCACTTTTTTAATAACATATTCTTCATTTCCACTTGACCCTTCACCTGCACTCCCTTTCTAATGTTTTTTCTACCAGCTATTCTCGATGGCTTCAGTATTCTCTAAGACAGACAACAGGTGCTTTCCCTACCAGGCTCCCTCACATTCTTCCGAGTCCTCACTAGCAGAATCATTAACACCCATATTTCTACTAAGAGTCTATTCAAGGCAGTCTAGTCTTTTTCTATCATGCTCCTTAAAAATCTTCCAGTCTCTGCCCATTGCCCAATTCTAAGTTCATTCCACATTTTTACATATTTCTTACACATCAGCACCCACTTCCAAGTATTAAACTCTGTATTAGTTTCCAATTGCTGCTGTAACAAATTAACACAAACTTGGTGGCTAAAGGCAACACAAATTTATTATTTCACAGCTTTGGAGAATTCTAAAGTGGGTCTCACTGGGCTAAAACCAAGATGTCAACAGAGCTGTATTCCTTCTGAAGGCAGTAGGAAAGAATGAATTCCTCTCCTTTTCCTGATTATACAGGCTGGCTGCATTTCTTGGCTTGTAGCACTCTTCCATTTTCAAAGCCAGAAATTACTTCTCTCTGACCTGTCACTCTGTCATCAGACCCCCTTCTCTAACTCCCTTGCCTCCCTCTTTCCCTTATAGCGACTCTTAATTAACTCACCCAGATAATCCAGGATAATCTCTCTATCTCAAGATCCTCAATTTAACATCTGCAAAGTTCTTTTTGACATATAAAGTCATATACTCACAGGTTCCAGGTATAGGACAGGGACATATTTATTTATTTATTTATTTATACTTGTTATTCTGCCTACCACAGAAAGCAAGTGAGAGGTTAGTGTCGAGGTGGGTCTTGGAACAAGAGTATGAGTCATATAGTTAGACAACTTGCGGTGGGGGGGTGGGTCATACAAGTCAGAAGGAGAGGATAGTATAGATAAATAAGCTATGTAAAGGAAAAACATGTCTGGAGGGTAAGGGCCTAAAAGAGGTTTGTAAAGCTGAGAGCTCAAAGTTGTATTGTAAACATAGGCTGGGACCACATTATCAAAAGGGTAGCACAGTAGGCTAGGAAGCTCACATTTTATGCCAGGTGCAGTGGGAGACAGTGTTTTGAAGAACAAGAGCAACATAATAAAATCTGTTTTAGAGATAGTGCACAATAAAATCTCTTAGGGGGTAGTACAGAAGATAGATAAAGTCAGAATATCAAAGCCTACACAAATAGCCATAAATAGTTTGATTTATGAGGTGAGCTAATTTAAGTAACATGATTTTGTATGTGTACTTGAAGACCCTCTTAAATGTGGTAAAATGATTTAATGCCAAAATGGTTAAATGAAGTAATAAAAAGTAGAATAAGCCAAGGGGGTTGCACTGGACTGGTTTCACAGATCCCCCAGCTAAAATTCTGGGAAGAATCTTTAAACCTTTATTATTACAGAAAACACCTCTTTTCATTAAAAAGAAACTCTTTCTTGGCCAACAGCCAGTGACTTCATAGCAAAATTAAAGCAATAATCTAGATTATTTGAGCAAAATTTTTCCTAAAAATTTCTGATGCTGTATTCTTTTTCTTCTGGGTAAAATTATTGGATTGCTTGTCCACATTAATCAAATATAAAGAATAATTTTTCACTTCACCATCTCACTTAACATTAATACAACACTGAAACATTTGATTTTCATTATATTTTCCCCTAGAGGGATAATATGCCTGCCATTTAACATTATTTTCATTTGAGGTTCTTTACTATTTCTCAAAAATCTATACAAGAGGCTGTCAGTTTTTAGAGTTGTTTTTCAGGAGCAGCACATTCTGCCAGGACATTTTTTTCATTATGCTTTTTGTAACTAGCAGAGGCCATCAATGTCAGTTTAAAACAGTTTTTAAAATCCGACTTCCAAATCCCTTCAAGCAAAAACTTGTTAACAGCTGAGCTTTCCAATCTTTCTGTTCCTTCCTTATATCTAAACATGCAGTCCTTTCAGTCACCACATTGTAAACTTAACTGAAAGCTGACACATTTGCAAAATCTAAGCATTCATTCTTACAAATATTCCAGTGAGTCACTTAAGGATTTGAATTTACTGTATTAATAAAACAGGAGTACTTTGATTTAGTTTATAGAGAAAATCCTAAACATTTATCAATGAATTAAGTTTCTAAAAAATAAGCAAGAAGAGATGTTATATTGAGGTAACATGCTATTTAAATGTAAAGTCCTTTTACAGCAAAGTGTCATTTGGTAAATTTTTTAAAATGCATCTTCATACGCCCTTTTTCATTTTGTACCTTTTTGTATATTGAGTTTTCTTAGACTAGACAACTTTTGGAAATTTGGAAGAAATTTAGATGACAATGACTTTTTAAAATAATTAGAATGTATAGAATTTTTAGCTTCTAAAACTAAATACAATGTTTTTACAAGAGACTTATTGATCAATGCAATGTTGATTTGGTTGTGATAGCAAAGACAGATTAAGATATATGCAACAATCTATAACTATATGAAAGAATATAACTTAGTTTATATGTCTTAAAGTTATAACAGGACCAACGTTTGGATGAGAGATAAATTTCAGCTCAATAACTTTGTATAGGCTAGAATTCTCTAAATATAGATTTCGGTCAGCATACATTTAAAATATTAAATACACATATCATATTTTCCAGGTATTATGTTATTGTGCTATAAGCCATTGAATAAAATAGATACAGGCCCTGCTCTCAAATTCTAGCAAGCATGGAATAAATAAACAGCATCATATCATTTAATTCTTAACCTAAAGTGGTAACGGGAATAATACATAATGCAATCAAAGAAGGTCATCATAGATAAGCACTGTGCAAAGAGATGAGGATAGCAGAGGATGCAGGGCCCAAGTTTATAGTTATTTCTAAATGCAATATGAATCTATTGAAGGGCGAAGGGTTTTACAGAAGAGCGTAAAGGATTTGATTTACATTGAAGGAAAAAGCCACTTTGGCTTGCAGGGATACAGATTAAAGAGCTGTAGGGACAGAACCAGAGAAATTAGTCAGAGGCTACTGAATCAATACGGATGACGGGTTATGGTGCCTGGGACTCAGTTTGTGATAGGAAGGCAGACACATAGGGATGTTAAAAAAAAAAAGACATCCATGATATATTTGGAAATAGAGTCAGAAATACTGGGTGATGAACTAGATGTGAAGGACGAAGGGGGAGGGGCAAGAATGACTCTATTTCTGACTTGAGCAACAGGTGGATAGCAGTGATATTTACAGTAATGGGGAAAGTCAAGAAAGGAGAAGTTAAGGGTTTGGTTTACATGTTAAGTTTGAGATAGTGAAGCAAATGCATCAGGTGTGATGCATTGGTTATTCCCCAGAAATGCAACATTCCTCCATCAGATTAAGTTCAAGAATTGAATAGACATTTGTCTAGATGACACGAAAGTCTCCTCCATCTTTAAAATGTTATAACTGTATGGAAAGTGGAAAAGAGAGCAAGCTGAAGGAAACGTTGTGAATTATTAAATTTGTTTTTGTTAGGTGAGGTGCTTGGGACCAGGACTTGTTCATTTTATATCTTATTTGCTCCCATGAACTTATCCATCACTAAGTAAAAAGTAGATTAGCTGAAGCTAAAATTTCCAGTATCTACATAACCTAAAATTCACACCAGTTAATTTTCAAATCCTCTCTTTGCATTATTGTTGTAATGAAGCGCGCATTATTATTTTAGCATCCGGGACAAAGAATACTCAATTATGCACAAGTGCTCTCTTTACTGTATGTGTTTGTAGATAAAAAAAGTTGTACGTATCCACTATAGAAAATAACATTTTTCTTTCTTTCTAAAAACAACTTTAAATATGCCATTGCCATCTTTATTACTAAACAGGTTATTCACATGATTACTATCTTAATTTTATTAATTTTAAACCAACATTTCCTGATCAGCTACAAAGAGGAGGCTAGATAGGTGACGATCAGAGTTCTCATGGCATCCCCACCTCACTTTGAGGCCCTGAGCCACCCAAATCCCATCTCCCATGTGCTGATCTTTGATGTTCTGCTGCCTTCACTATTCTCATGGACGGAAGCCCAAGCAGGCAGTCCACGAAGACTCAATGTGAGGGAACCCACTCAGAACACCTGCACTTAGCAAACCTTCAATTGCCAAAACTGCATGCATTTAAAATCAATTTTGAGCTATTTAGAATTTTTGAAGGAAACAGTACTGAGAAGCCAGATGTTTCTGTATCATATGTGAGTAATATACGATGTGAGTAATATATGAGTCATAGGCCAGAAATACTCCAAGGCTGCAGTTAAGCATATAGATCCTGGAACCATGCTGCTTGAGTGGAGTTTCATCTATGCCACTGTCCAGCTTTGTAACTTTGGACAAATTATCTAAGGGATTAGAATATTAACTTTCTTATCTGTGAAATAGGATTAATATCCCTATCATATCTTTGCAGAGTCTTAAATGAATAATGAGCTTTTGGAACTGCACTTGTCATTGCTAGAGTTCAATAAATATGCATTATTATAATTTTATCCCAGTCTTTTTCTAAGGATGCATGATTTAATACAGGAGATAAAAACCACAGGCCAACCCAAAGCTCTTCTACAAAATGCTAAACTAACTTTAAATTACAAGGCAAATATAACGAAAGCAGAACTTGCTTCTTTTCTTGCATAAATATGTAAAATCCCCCTTCTTGTGCCTTTCTAGCTCACAGGCCCATTTGATGTTTTCCTAAATAATTTCCATATACCCAATAGCATAAAACCAAGGGTCACACGTATATTTAAATTTCTTAACTCAGGAATTAAAAGCACTTTGGGACTTGTATCTGGCTGACTTTTACATTCTAGTAGGTATATGGGTTATTTGTGAATTAAAACAAACCACCCTAAAAATCAGTGGCTTAAAACTGCAGTCATTTATTATCATTCATATATCTGCAGGTGGGATGTGTTCAGCTGATTTAGGCTGGACTCTGCTGCGATGCTCTGCTTCAAGCTCGCCTTGCTGCTCAGGTCTGCTCCTTATGTATTCATCGTGGACATGGTCTGGGGGTAAGGGAGTAGTGGCTATTTGTGAAAGCTCTCCTTGTGGTGATGGCAGAAGCACAAGAGAACAAGCCCAGCTGTGCAAGGAACTTCAAATCTCTTCATGTGTTAGATTTGCTAATGTTTCACTGGCCTAAGCAAGTAATGTGACAGAGAAACACACATCCTTTTCTGGAGCAAGGAGGGAGGTAAGTGAATATGTCTTTCAGTTATCTAATCTATCACAATAGATTTTGCTACTGGTAATGCTATCATCATTCTTGTGAATGTTGTGTATGCTTACATTTTAAGTAATTCATTTTGAGACCTAAGATTTTGTATAGTTCAAGTTTACTGACCATCTGAAGAAATAAACAAATAAAACACAATGTTTTTCTTAGTAAGGGAGGATGTTCTTTACTATATAAAATGGATTCTGGTCCATGACAGTACTTGACTCAATAAATATTTTCTGAATTAATAATATGGAATATTGAGGGTAAGTTTTTTGCACTAATAGCCCAACTTTTTGGGGGGGAGCAGTGTAGGTGGTACACTTATTTTCTAATTACTTTATTTATTCAGCCTTTCCTTCATTCAACCAAAATTTTTTGAGTGGCTTTTATGAGTAAGGCATGTTCTAGGTAATAAGGATCTAGAAGTAATCAAAATTGTCAGGTTCCTACCATTTGGGGAGGGAGACAATAAACAATGACACAATAAGTTAATTGTGGATAATGGTAAATAGCTGAAAAGTAAAGTTTTAGAGGAATTACCTTAAGGAGGTGAGACTATTTTGGATAAGGTAAACAGGAAAGGACTTAAAGAAGGTGATATTTGAGCTGAATTTTGGATGATGGAAGAAGCCAACCAAGTGAAGATATAGAGAAAGAGTATTCCAGCCACAGGTACAGCATAAGCAAATACTGAGACAGGAAAGAGCTTTGGCCTATTTGAGGTCCAGAAAGAAGCCAGTGCCAAAAGTATTCTCAACTCCAAGCTTGAAATGAAAAACCCTTTCAAATTTCTTGAATTTGATTTCTTGCCTTTGATTCCCTAGTACCTTGTGCACTGAGCACCTGGATTTATAATTGTCAAGCTCTTCCACTGGAACTTCAGCTCCTTTGGTGCAGATATCTATTTCTTGGCAGTTTCTTTTTCATAGCACCTAGTACAGAGCTCCATTTGACCCAAGGTTGGCAGATGCACGCATGAACAAAAGCCAACTTTTTACAGTTTAAGAATAAGTGTAGGCCCAAGGTGGGCATCAACTCATTTACAATCCAGATGAAACGGATGGAAGGGGCAGTGAGAGAGTCACAGAAAAGGCCACACTTTGAAGCCATATTTCTTTTGTCACATGAAGTGATTTAGCCTTCATTTTCCGTTTCCAGAAATATAAAAATGTGAAAGAAGTCAAGATCTATCATGTATAAGATACACAGGAACATAAAAAAGTGAATAAGACTGTATTCTGCCTTCTGAAATCATAATAATTATAATAGAAAATTATATCACTAAAGCACTTTAAACATTTTCTAACTGCTTTCAAACTTATTATCACATTTTGTCCTTTGTTGACTATAGTAAAAGGGCATTTTTAATAACTATAATATCTTTCACAGCCTAAGTTAGCTAGCTTGGGAAAAGAGAGACATTTCAGGTGACTTTAAGATCCAAGATAGAATTTAGAATTGGAAGGGACTTTTGAGAGCATCTAGCCCATTAAGGATTTGGAGGCCGAGATCAAATGTGTTAAGGCCGTGGCTGGAATCCTGGTCCCCGAGTCCTTTATTACTTTACTCACTATTATACTAGTCATTAAAAAAAAAAGGCCGAGAATTAGGTTTATGATGAAATTAGCAATCACAAAAGGTAGACTCAGAAGACAGTACTCATCAGAAATTAATACTCATCAGAAATTAATTTTTCCAGAGTTTTGTTGTTGTTGTTGTTGCTGATGTTGTATTTAAAAAAAAAACTGAGTGCTATTTACAAATGTTAGTTAATAAAATAACTGTAGTCAAAGAAAGTAGCTTTTTTAGTGTAAAGTAATTTCCCAAAGGCAAGAAAAGGTGAGCGAGGTTGGTATTAAAAATAAATAAATACATAAAAATGTAAAAGAAGTTGTGGGTTAGATTAAGAGAAAAGAGATACAATACATTACATGGAAAATGTTCATGTGTTCAAGAGAGAAAAATCATATAATTCAGGGTCCATGAGTCCTTGAGTATATCAAGGGATATAACTATTAACTCAGTAAGGCTGTCAAAGAAACACAGTCAATGGTACGGTATGATGCTTTTTCAACCTGACAACAAACAAACAAGTGAAAAAGTTCTTGAGACCATGTTAGCCAACTAGAAATATTCAGGTTGCAAAGAGAGTGACAGTTATGAGAATAAGTTTTGAAAGATTAGTAATCATCCTGTGCTAAGTTCTCACTGTAAACAACAATAAAACTGGACAAATATACATAGCAACTGCTTTCAAGCATAGGAGAAAACAGCTCAGGGCAATGGTCATTGAGACAGGGAAACACACAAGACAATCTCCACAATAACCTCAGCTTTCTGCTGGGGAGCATTATGCAAATCACTGCACTGGGCAGTAGAGCCCAAACAGAGAGCTGATGTCTTGGTGAGTGGAAGAAATAAAATTCAGAGTTCAGGGTAGTGGGTGCTGGTGGAATTTGCAAGGCAGAGTAACATTTGTGAGGGAGCTGCACTGAGAAGGAACTCCACAAATCTGCTCCTCTTAAGTCTTTGGCTGAATACTAAACTGAAAATGCACTAGGCAAGATTCCATAAAGCCTGACAGAATACAGCTATTGAGGGGATATGAGCTGAACTGAGACCACACAGTGCTGAAAGGTCTTGGAGTTCTGACCAGCCAGAGTGGAGATACCTCACTAAATATCCTGATCATTCTATTGAGACCCCATATAAGGAGAAGAGCTATTCTGGTCCCAGAGAAATGGCTACTCTAGATGAGTGGTTCTCAACTAGGGTGATTTTGACCCCTTCCCAGGGGACCTTTGGCAATATTTAGAGACCTTGGTATTTGTTATGTTTGGTGGGGGAGTGTGACTGGCATCTAGTGGGCAGAGAACAGGAATGTTAAATTGCACAGGGATGCTAAACTAAACAAAACAAATAATTTCCCAGTCCAAACTGTCAAGAGTGCAGTCAAGAATTCCTGCTCTATCTTTACCCTAATAAAGTCTAAAAGCAAACCTTAAAAGGATAAAGCTGATCCATGACTAAATTACCTAGCTGATAGAACAACTCAAAGACAAAATCCAGAACCTCAACAATGTAACAGTAATGACCTGCTTACAATAAAGAACAAAAAATACTAGGTATTTGCAGAAACAGGAAAATGTGACACATAAGCAGAAGAAAAGAGCCTGCTAATGACACCAATATTGGAATTTGTAGACAAGGACCTTAAAAGTATTTGTAAGAAAAGATGAACATAATGAGGAAGCTCCCAAGGAATTTAAGAAGAGAAATGGAAACTATAAAAAAGAAACAAATGTAAATTCTAGGACTGAAAATATAATACCAGAATTTAAAAAATTCATTGGACGAGTTTAACAGAAGATTAGACATGGCAAAAGGGAGAAAAAAGTGAACTTGAAGACACGGCAATAGACACTGAACTATAAAGTGTAGAGTGAAGAAGACCAAAATAAATAAATAAAATAGCTTCAGAGAAATGTGAGACAATACTAAAATGTCTCATATACAAGTAACTGAGGTCCAAGAAGGAAATGAGAGAGATGGGAATGGTAAACATATTTGAATAAGTAATAATGAAAATTCTCAAATCTGATAAAAAAAATATCCACTCACGCTTTGAAGAAGCTCAACAAAATACAAAGGATAAATACAAAGAAAACCACACCTAGTCACATCAAATTGCTGTAAACCAAACAAAGGAGAATCTCTGAAAACAGCCAGAGAAAAATAGACCCATTACATACTGGTGAACAATAATAAGAATGACCATGCCAATGTCATCGGAAAATAACACAAGGCAGAAGACCAGTAATGAGAAAAAAAAAATTCACATAGATTTCTATATCTAGTATAAAAAAGATGAACTGAAGGTATTTTCCCCAAATTTTTATTTTGAAAAAAATTTCAAACTCACAGAAGAGTTGCAAGAATAGTACAACGAACCCTCAGTACAAATGCTCTTCATCTAGAGTCACTAGTTGTCAGCATTTTGACTCACTTTCTTTATCTGTTTTTCCCCTGAACTGAGTTAATTGAAGATATCATGACACTTTATCCATAAATATCAGGTGTCTCTGAATATAAGAACATTCTCCTTTGTAACCAAAATACAATGATCAGAACTTTTAATCTTGAGACTTTATCAAGTAATAAATCTGAAATGCAATTTAAATTTCCCCAACTATGTCATTTTACTGTTTGTTTTAAACCCAGGACTAATCTGGGATCATGCATTGCATTTATTTTGTTTTTAACTTGTTCAGCTTCATTAATGTATAATTGACAAATAAAATTGTATATCTTTAAAGTATGAAAGATGATATGACACACGTATACTTTGTGAAATGATTACCACAATTAGATTAATTATCCATCACCTCACATAGTCATCTTTTATGTGTGTGTATTGAGAATGCTTAAGGTCTACTCTTTTAGCAAATTTCAACTACACAACACAATATTATTAATTATAGGCACATGCTGTAATTAGATTCCAAGAGCTTACTCATTTTATAACTGAAGCTTGTACGTGTTGACCAGCATCTCTCCATCCCTGCCCACCCTCAACTTCTGACAACCACCATTATACTCTCCATGAGTTTAACTTCAACTTTTTTTTTTAACATTCTACACATAAGTGAGATCATACAGTATTTGTCTTTCTCTGTCTTGCCAATTTCACTTAGCATAATGTCCTCTAAATTCATCCATGTTTTTGGCAAGCTTTCCTTCTTTATAATGACTAAATAATATCCCATAGTATATGTATGTACCACATCTTTTTTATCCATTCGTCCATTGAAGAACACATTGTTTTCATACATTGTATATTGTAAATAGTGTTTTAATAAACATGGGGGTGCAGATCTTTTTGAGGTAGTGATTTCCTTTCCTTCAGATATATACCCAGTAATGGGATTGTTGGATTATATAGTAGTTCTATTTTTAATTTTTTTGAGGAAACGTCATACTGTTTACATAGCAGCCGTATCAATTTACATTCCCACCAATAATGGACAAGAGTTCCCTTTTCTCCATAACCTTGCCAACACTTGATATCTGTTGTTTTTGTCATAAAAGTCATCCTAACAGGCATGAAGTGGTATCTCACTGTGGTTTTGATTTGCATTTCCCTGATGGTTAGTAATGTTGAACACCATTTTATGTACCTATTGACTATTTGAATGTTTTCACAAACAAATGGAAAGATATTCCATGCTCATGGATTAGAAGAATTAATATTGTTAAAATGTCCATACCACCCAAAGTGATACAGATTTAATGCAGTCTCTATCAAAAGTACATTGGCATTTTTCATAGAAATAGAAGAAACAATCCTAAAATGGAAACACAAAGGATATCAGATTGCTAAAGCAATTTTTATGAAGAAGAATAAAGCTGAAGAAAGCACACTTTTTGATTTCAAACTATACTATAAAGTTATAACAATCAAAACAGTATGGTATGGTATCAAAATAGACTCATAGACCATTGGAACAGCATTGAGAGCCCAGATATAAATCCATGCATATATTGTCAACTAATCTTTTACAAGGGCACCAAGAACACACAATGGGGAAAGAATAGTCTCTTCAATAAACAGTGGTATGAAAACTGGATATCTACATGCAAAAGAATGAAACTAGAACTCTAACTTACACCACTCACAGAAATTAATCCCAAATGGGTTAAAGACTTAAGTATAACACCTGAAACTGTGAAACTCCAGAAGAAGATATAGGGAAAAATCTCCTTGATATTTGTCTTGACAATGAGTTTTTGGATATGACACAAAAGCACAGGCAACAAAAGCAAAAATAAACAAGTGGGACTTCATAAACTAAAAAGTTCCTAAAAGTCTTTTTAGATAAGAAGAATAAGTTTTTTTGGCAAGAGAATTTATTACCAACAGACCTCAATCACAAATAATGTTAAGTGAAGTTTTTCAGGCTGAAAAGAAAATAATTAAACCACCTGGATATATATAAAGAAATAAAGATTTCCAGAGATGGAAAGTATGTGGGAAAATGTATAAGGCTTTTTTTTTCTGTCTTTTATATCTTTAAGAAACAATTGACTATTAAAACAAAAATAGCAACAATGTATAGTGGAAAGTCATAACATATGAAGGAGTTGATTATATGAGAAAAATATAATGAAGAATGGGACATGGGAAAATAGAAGTATACTGTCTTAAGGTTCTAAGAGTATACAGGAAGTAATATAAAATTAAATTAAGGTAGACTGTGACAAATTAAAGGTGCACATTTTAATCCCTAGAACAATCACTTTAAAAATAGGCATAACAAAAAGTCAATAGAGGGGATAAAATGGAATGCAAAAAAATATTTCATTCCAAAGAAGAAGGAACTTTTAAATGGTAAATTTTATGTTATGTATATTCTACCAATTTTTTTTTAGTTAACTTTAAATTTTTAAAAAGAAACAAAGAACAAAGAGGACAATAGAAAACATTTAACAAAGTAGCAGACTTTAACCAAACCATATCTATAGTTGTATTAAATGTACAAGGAGACAACACTCTAATTAACAGGAAATTATTGTTAGTTTTTATTTTAAAAATAAGATGTTACTCTAAGTTGTCTTTAAAAATTCACTTTAAATATAAAGCTTGAAATAGGTTGAGGGCAAAAAGACTTAAAAATATATATCATACAAATAGTAAGCATAAAAAGCTACAATTAAACCTTGAACAACATGGGAGCTGGGGGCACCGACCCTTGCTAAGTTGAAAATCTGTGTATAACTTCACAATTGACCTTCTGTATCTGCGGTTCTGCATCCACAGACTCAACCAACCACAGATCGTGTGGTACTGTAGAATGTATTTATTGAAAAAAATCTGCATATAAGTGGACCCATGCATTTCAAACTCGTGTTGTTCAAAAGTCAACTGTATATTAATATCAGTCAAAGTAGACTTTGGAACAAGGAATATTCCCCCCAAATGAAGCAGGATATTTTATAATGATAAAACTGTTGATTCACCAAGTACACATAACAATGATAATAACAAAGTTTCCAAATACATGAAGCAAAACTGACAGAAGTAAAGGGAGAACATACAAATCCACAAATATAGTTATATATTTTAAAACTCCTCTCTCAGTTACTGATAGAAAAAGTAGACAAAAACTTAGCAAGAATGTAAAATAATGACAAATAATATCAACCAAATTTATTCCAACAGGCATTTATAAAATATTATATCAAACAAATGCAGATAACACATTATTTTCAGTGCACATGAAACACCAAGGTAGACCACTTCTAGGCCACATGCATCAATTGCAATAAAACTCCAAGTAATACAGATAATGTTTTCTAGCCATAGTAGAATTAAATTCAGAAATCAATAACAATTGGAAGTGTGGAAAATCACCAAATATTTGATATTAAGCAACACACTTATAAATAATCCATAAATTAAAGAATAAATCACATGAGTAATTAGAAGATTTTTAACTGAATGATAACTAAAACACAACATAGTCAATTTTATGGGATGTAATTAAAGCAGGGGTAAAAGCATATTTATATCTCTAAGAAAATATGAAAGAAAAACAGAAAGATTAAAAAATAATATGTTTCCACTTTTGTAAACTAGCATATGAATGTCAAACTGAATCAAAAATATGTAGAAGAAAGGAAGTAACTGAGGTACAAGCACAAATAATAAAGAAAAACTGAAAAAACCAAAACATGATTATTTGAAAAATCAATATAGAGAGACTATATATCACCAATGACAGCAATGAAAAAAAGAAATATCACTACAGATTCTGCAGACATTAAAAGGATAAGAAATTATTCTAAAAAATCGTGTACCAGTAAGACCACTGAGCCTGTGCTCTAGAGCCTGTGAGCCACAACTACTGAGCCTGCATGCTACAACTACGGAAGCCCACGTGCTGCAACCACTGAAGCCCACGTGCCTAGAGCCTGTGCTCTGCAACAAGAGAAGCCACCACAATGAGAAGCCCGCATACTGTGACGAAGAGTATTCCCCGCTCACCACAACTAGAGAAAGCCAGCGCACAGCAACAGAAGGCCAAACAGAGCCACAAATAAATAAATAAATAAAATAATTAATTAAAAAAAAAAAACACTTCTAAAACAGTACTGGCAGGGTTTTGTTAAAAAAAAAAATCATGTGCCAATAAAGTTGACAGCTTAGAAGAAATTGGAAAATTTCTTAATAGACACAGAATAGAAAAACGGACACAAGAGGAAACTTTTTAAATGGTCCTATATCTGTTAATAAAAATTAATTTTAATTAACTAATTAAAAATATTCTCACAAAGAAAACCGTAGTCCTAGACAACTTCACTGGTGATTTCCATTAAATATTTAAGGCAGAAATAAAATGTACAAGTTATTTACTCTGTCTATTGCTAGACAAGGAATAGGTAACATCATTAAGAATTAATTTATGTTGTAATAGAACAGTATAAACTTAATTCCAAATATTACCTCTGCCACTTTCCAGCCGTATGACATGTGTAATTTCTTTAACTTTCTAGGCCAAATTTTTCTCAAATACAGGCATACCTCAGAGATATTCCAAATTCAGTTCCAGACCACCACAATAAAGTAAATATCACAATAAATTTTTGGTTTCCCAGTGCATATAAAGGTTATGTTTACAATATACAGTAGTCTATTAAGTATGCAAGAGCATTATGTCTAAACGAACAATTAACTAAAAAACACTTTATTGCTAAAAATGCTTATCATCATCTCAGTCTTCAACGAGTTGTCATCTTTTTGCTGGTGGAGGGTCTTGCTTTGATGCTGACTGGTCAGGGTGGGGGCTGTTGAAGCCTGGGATGGCCACTGCAATTTCTTAAAATAAGACAACAATGAAGTTTGCCACATCAATTGACTCTTCCTTTTATGAACGATTTTTCAATGGCATACAATGCCGTTTGGTGGCATTTTACCCACAGTAGAACTTCTTTCAAAATTGCAGTCAATCCGCTCAAACCCTGCCACTGCTTTATCAACTAAGTTTATGTAATATTCTAAATTCTTTGTTGTCATTTCAACAATCTTCCCAGCATCTTCACCAGGAGTAGATTCCATCTCAAGAAACCACTTTCTCTGCTCATGTATAAGAAGCAATTCCTCATCCATTAAATATTTATCATGAGATTGCAGCAGTTCAATCACATATTCTGGCTCCACTTCTAATTTTAGCTCTCTTGCAATTTCTACCACAACAGCAGTGACTTCCTCCACTGAAGTCTTGAACTCCTCAAAGTCATCCATGAGGGCTGGAATCAACTTTTTTCAAACTCCTGTTAATTTTGATATTTTGACCTCTTCCCATGAATTACAAATGTTCTTAATGGCATCTAGAATGGTGAATTCTTCCCAGAAGGTTTTCAATAAACTTTGCCAAGATCCATCAGAGGAATCACCGTCTATGGCAGTGATAGCCTTAGAAAATGTATTTCTTAAATAATAAGACTTTAAAGTAAAAGTTACTCCTTGATTTATGGGCTGCAGAATGAATGTTGCGTTAACAGGCATGAAAACAACATTAATGTCATTGCACATCTCTATCAGAGCTCTTGGGTGACCAAGATGCATTGTCAACGAGCAGTAATGTTTTGAAAGAAATCTTTTTTCCTGAGCAGTATGTCTTAAGAGTGGGCTTAAAATATTCCATAAACCATGTTGTAAACAAATGTGCTATCATCCAGGCTTTGTTGTTCCATTTACAGAGCACAAGCAAAGTAGACTTAGTATAATTCTCAAGGGCCCTAGGATTTTCAGAATAATAAATGAGCATTGGCTTCAACTTAAAGTCACCAGCTACATTAGCCCCTAAGAAGAGAGTGAGCCTTTCCTCTGAAGCTTTGAAGCCAGGCATTGACCTCTTTCTAGCTATGGAAGTCAAAGTGGGAATCGTCTTCCAAGAAGGCTGCTTTGTCTCTGTTGAAAATCTGTTGTTTAGTGTAGGCAACTTCATTACTTATCTTAGCTACATCTTCTGGATAACTTGCTGCAGCTTCTACTCAGCTCTTGCTACTTCAACTTGCACTTTTATGTTATGGAGTTGGCTTTTCTCCTTAAACCTCATGAACCAACCTCTGTTAGCTTCAGACTTTTTTTCTGCAGCTTCCTCACTCTCTCAGCCTTCATAGATTGAAGAGAATTAGGGCTTTGCTCTGATGTAGGTTTAAGGAGAATATTGTGGCTGTTTTGATCTTCTGTCCAGACCACTAACACTTTCTCCATATTAGCAGTAAGGCTCTTTCACTTTCATATCATTCATGTGTTCTCTGGAAGAGCACTTTCAATTTCCTTCAAAGTACTTTTTCTTTGCATTCACAATTTGGCTGTTTGGTGCAAGATGCCTAGCTTTTGGCCTGTCTTGGATTTTGATATGCCTTCCTCACTAAACTTAATCATTTCTAACTTTTGACTTAAAGTGTGAGACGTGCGATCCTTCTTTTCACTTGAACTCTTAGAGGCCATTGTAGGGTTTTTATCTGGCTTAATTTTAATATTGTTATGTATCAGGGAATAAGGAGGTCCCAGAAGAGGGAGAGAGACTGGAAAATAGCCAGTCAGTAGAGTAGGCAGAACACACCAAATATTTATCAATTAAGTCTGCCATCTTACACGAGCACAGTTTATGGCACTACAAAACAATTACAAGAGTAACATCAAAGATAACTGATCACAGATCACTGTAACTAATATAATAATAATGAAAATGTTTGTAATATTACAAGAATTACCAAAATGTGACACAGAGACACAATGTGAGCAAATGCTATTGGAAAAATGGCAGTGGTAGACTTAATACCACATTCAATTTGTAAAAAACAGAATATCTGCAAGCACAATAAAATGAAGCACAATGAAACAAGTTATGCCTGTGTAAAGCAAGGTTAGTAATACATCACCTTGTTGTACTGAAAATTAAAAACCAAAGATAATATATATAAAGTATATATGGCATTTGTTGGGTCTTCCAAATAATATTATTTGAAGGTACATAATGATATTTCTTTGGGAGATTTTTATCAAGTGGGTATTATGCTAATAAACCAATGAGAGAAAAAGCAATCACTTCAATCTTGATTCTAATTTATCTGGAATCACTAAAAATTGAAAAATTGATAATAGGTATAAAAATATTTCAGATGATCTAAGGATAGGATCTACTTTTAGTAGATCGTATTTTTTTCTCAATGTAATTAGAAGTTAAATATTAGGCTTTTAATTTTTAAAAAAGTCTTGTTGGCTTTAGGAGCATTTAGGAAATATTTCTGAAGTGCCATTTTAAATTAATGGATAGAACTGTCTTGCACAATATTGTGTTGTGGTGGGGGGTGGTCCCCAAGCAACCCTCAGCCTCGATGATTCACCTGAAGGACCTCTGGGATGCAAAAACCTGTTACATTTATGGTTACAGTTTGTTACAGGAAAAGGATACAGATCCAAATGGACTAAAGACCTAAATGTAAGACCAAACACTATAAAACTCTTAGAGGAAAACATAGGGAAAACACTCTTTGATATAAACCACAGAAAGATCTTTTTTGACCCACCTCCTAGAGGAATGAAAATAAAAACAAAAGTAAACAAATGGGATCTAATTAAACTTAAAAGCTTTTGCACAGCAAAGGAAACCATAAACAACATGAAAAGACAACCCTCAGAATGGGAGAAAATACTTGCAAATGAAACAATGGACAAAGGGTTAATCTCCAAAATATACAAACAGCTCATGGAGCTCAACATCAAAAAAACAAACAACCCAATTAAAAAAATGGGTCGAAGACCTAAATAAACATTTCACCAAAGAAGACATACAGATGGCCAAGAGGCACATGAAAAGATGCTCAACATCACTAATTATTAGAGAAATGCAAATCAAAACTACAATGAGGTATCACCTCACACTGGTCAGAATGGCCATCATCAAAAAGTCTACAAACAATAAATGCTGGAGAGGGTGTGGAGAAAGGGAACCCTCTTGCACTGTTGGTGGGAATGTAAATTGATACAGCCACTATGGAGAACAGTATGGAGGTTCCTTAAAAAACTAAAAATAGAATTACCATATGACCCAGCAATCCCACTACTGGGCATATATTCTGAGAAAACCATAATTCAAAAAGAGTCATGTACCACAATGTTCATTACAGCACTGCTTACAATAGCCAGGACATGGAAGCAACTTAAGTGTCTATCGACAGATGAATGCATAAGGAAGATGTGGCACATATATACAATGGAATATTACTCAGCCATAAAGAGAAAAGAAATTGAGTTATTTGTAGTGAGGTGGATGGACCTAGAGTCTGTCATACAGAGTGAAGTAAGTCAGAAAGAGAAAAACAAATATCATATGCTAACACATATATATGGAATCTAAAAAAAAAGAAAGTTCTGAAGAACCTAGGGGCAGGACAGGAATAAAAATGCAGACCTAGAGAATGGACTTGAGGACATGGGTAGGGGGAATGGTAAGCTGAGACGAAGTGAGAGAGTGGCATTGACATATATACACTACCAAATGTAAAATAGACAGATAGTGAGAAGCAGCTGCATAGCACAGAGAGATCAGCTTGGTGCTGTGTGACCACCTAGAGGGGTGGGATAGGGAGGGTGGGAGGGAGGCACAAGAGGGCGGGGATATGGGAATATATGTATATGTATAACTTATTCACTTTGTTATACAGAAGCAACTAACACAACAATGTAAAGTAATTATACTCCAATAAAGATGTTAAAAAAAAAAAGGAAAGAAAATATAGCAGAGAGCAAGGCAGAATAGGTCCCTGCTTATATGGACATAATAGTCAAGGGAGAAATAGACAAGTCAACTAACAGTGATAAGCATGTTTTTTTAAAACAGTGTGATAAGCATGGTGTGGAAAAATGCAGTGTTAACTGAAATCGGGCACCCATCCCAGATTTGACTTTTATGAAAATCAACTGTCTAAACTAGTACCTGATGGATGAATTGAGTAGGAGTAAGCAAAGACAATTGATGAGAGGGAAAGAGTTTTATAGAACCATTAACCTTTAACCATGATCCTGTCCAGGTAATGAGATCAGCACAACTCTTCTGGGTAGACAGCTAGTGGGCACTTGAACAGAAACATCTACATCAGTTCTCAGAGCAAGAAGCTTTCACTATCCTAGATGTGATGGGGAGGGCTTCTTCATGCATTAACATTATTGTTAATTTAATCATTCAGCAACTGTATCTAACATTTCAATGCAGAACAGGATGCTGGACTACAATACCAAGTATGGGAGGTATGCTTCCTGCTCTCATGGATTTTACTACTGCTTTGCATGTAGTGAGGTCTACTTGTAGGCTATTTGGTTACAGTGACCTCTCTGAAGTCAATTTGGTGGAACATTTTGATGGAATAAACCCACAGGTAGGTAAGTCGAGAATAAAATAAAATACATAGAAAGAAAAGAGGGCAGGATATTTTAAAATGACATAAACAAAAAGGAAGAAGGGAACTGACATAAGGGAAAGAAAGAAAGGGAGAAAGAGAGCAGAAATAACATATTTATGATGAGAAAGACAAAGTGCCATGAAAACTTTTCTCTGATATAATAGGCTGCCTACTTTTCACATTATGGTCTTTCTAAACTAGGGTTTGAACATCTAGTATGCGTAGCTCAGTGCCTTGTCCATATAGGTGCATGAAAAACATTTCATGGGATGAATTAAAGAAAATAAGCTTTGCAGGGTACTTTTTGAGTGCTTAGAACTCATATTCAACAAAAATTTTGCATGAATCTGACTGCTGCCATGAAAACCAGCTGTCTTCAAACCAGCATTCCAATGCTCCCTTTTGCCTTTAATTCCATTGTAAGTTTCAGGACCCTAAATCAACTTCTTCAGCCTGAAAACTTCAAGATTATTCATGCTACCGTAACCACTGTGCCATTTAGTTAAGAAATGGCTTATTATTGCGACTAAAAACCACAGTTATCTTCTTGGGGAAAAAAAAAACCCATCTTAACAAAAGAGCAAATTGATAGAACGTGTTCCTTGAGTATCTCTTATTATTTATTAATTTAAATTTAAATCACAAAATATTTATTGAGCACTTACTAACTACAGGGTCCCATGCTCAGTAGACACCACAGAGCTTAAAAAGAAGAGGAGGCTGTAGTTCATGCCCTTAAATAGCTTATAATTTTATTATACAAGGGAAAATAAAATAGTCCTATTATAAATTTTAAAGTAAGGAGATATATATTTCATAATCAAATTGAAAAATACATGCAAAAGAAGGAATAAATTATATCAGATTGGGGGATCAAGAAAGTCTTTACTGAAAAGATAATAGTGGAGAGGGTCTCAGAATATTACTAGAATTCCAAAAAGTAAAGACAGATAAGAGACTATTCTATTTTTTTTTTAAACGTCTTTATTGGAGTATAATTGCTTTACAACAGTGTGTTAGTTTCTGCTGTATAACAAAGTGAACCAGCTATACATATACATATATCCCCATATCTCCTCCCTCTTGTGTTTCCATCCACCTTCCCTATCCCACCCCTCTAGGTGGTCCCAGAGCACAGAGCTGATCTCCCTCTGCTAAAAAAAAACAAAAACAAAAACAAAAAAAACCAGACTATTCTAGTTGGAAGAAACAGCATAAGCCAAATTACAGAGGTAGAAAACTCATGTGCTCTTCAGGGAAAAATCTAGCTCATCTGGAGCACTAGGTAACACAAAAGCAGCAGTGGGAGAATCAAACCATGAATATCCCAGTGAAATTCACACACAATTCTCTAAATAACAAAGAACAATTGTATTCTTTGTAAAAGATATGACATCATAAGAGTTTTTCATTAGGAAGATTATAGGCAGCTATGTGTAGGATGGATTACAGCAGGAAAAGACTGGAGTTTAGAATCAAATGTAATAGACAAAAATAAAACAATAAGTTTTGAGGTTTGAGGGGGCCCCATGAGTTGCCACCCTCTTTTCTCCGGTCAAATTCTGGATCAACTGAAATTGATAAAGAAGGTGGCAGATGAATATAAAAAGTGTTGAAGATCACGGTTTAAGGGTGCAGCAACAATGAACTTCCTAAAATGGATTCCTAGCATTAGATAGACTTTTCTACAAGCAGAATGCTCTACAAAATTTAGGGTAGAAAGGAGGAAATCAGAAAGGCAAAAAAAAAAAAAAAAAAAAAAAATGGAGGGGTTAAACTAAATGCTGGGGCCCTTTCCCAAACATACTAGAGGAGGAGAGAGTGAAAGCCCAGATGGAGGTTTAGAGCAGTGTAGTGCAGGAGCTCCCCCTACAGGAGGCTGGCAAAAAATGTTCCTTCATCCCCAAAAGAAGGGCTTCTACTTTCCTGGGAAGAAAAAAAGATAGCTCACATTTACTACCAACAAAGGACTTCCTAAGGGCTTTACTGTTTCATCTAATATTTTTAAAACCCTAGTATACAGGCACTATTACTTCCATTTTACAGGGTTGAAATGATAAGTAAATTGGTAACACGGCACAACCCACAGTGTCAGATCCTGAATTGAACCTGAGGTCTTGCGGTTCCACGGTCCACGTACCTAACACCTAGGGCAAGAGATGGCAGGAGAGGGCTTTGGGAAATGCGTGCTCCTTGGGGTACAGCTTGAGGACAAGGATTCCAGGAAGGAGTCAAGGAACTGGCATAGTGCAACATCAAGGACCTCGAGTAGAACAAAAACACCTCTTAGATCTTCTGGTGAGGACCCAGAGAAGAGTTTTAGTAGACTGGTGGAGGTGAAAGCTTGATTAGAGACACAGGAAAGGATGAATATGAAGAAGTAGAAGCAACAAGTATACATTTTCAAGAAAAGTAGCATCTGAAGGAAAGGGGAGTGAAAGTACAATCACTTGTAGGGCCAGAAAAATGAGCCAAGGTGTTTTAGGTAGTTTGCTAGTTCAGGGATCCCCAACTCCAGACCGCAGACCAGTCCCAATGCACGGCCTGTTAGAAACCGGGCCGCACAGCAGGAGGTGAGCGGCAGGCAAGCGAGCCAGCAAAGCTTCATCTGCTGCTCCCCATTTCTCCCCATCACTCGCATTACAGCCTGAACCATTCCCACTCCTCCGTCAGTGGAAAACTTGCTTTCCACGAAACCGGTCCCTGGTGCCAAAAAGGTTGGGGACCGCTGCTGAGGGTATCTGAGAACATTCATAAAAAGAGAAGAAAGTTCCAGGGGAGAAGGACAATTTGAAGAAGCAAATGAGAGGGGACAAAATTAGTGGACTTGGGTTCCAGAAGAGGGAAGAGGAAATGAGATTGAGAAACAGGAGAACAATATGAGGCTTGAAATCAGAGGCTTCTTCCAGGGGAGAGACACGGAGTTATCTGAAGATAGGAATAGAGGAGTCTCAACTAGGCAGGCCTCAAATACAAGTTAGAGAAATCACTCCAGGGCTTGACAAGGAGAGATTAAGCACCAAAGGCTTGAATACAAGGGGATTGTCACAGTTCTCCTTGGAAATGGGATAGAGAATCAATAAAAAATAAATAAGAGATTGCTGAGAAGTGAAGACCAGAGGAGGCAAGCTAATATGGAGGTATAGTGGATTCTGTCATTTGGGGAAAGAGGCCCTTTTGAGACAGTTTAAATAATATACAGAGACCAAAATTTAATTCATAACATTTTAAACCTATAAATTATCTAATTGTCTTATATTTGAAGCATATAAACACACATTCAAGTCATTTTGGCCGAATCTATCATGAGCCTAACGCTTTGGTGGTAGTCTCACCACACACACACACACACACACACACACACACACACACAAATGAAATGAAGAACTGAACCAATTATTTTACTAATTCCAGCTCCTAAACCCCCAAACCAGTTAACTCAATATTTAGATCAAAATATATTTCTGTCCTGAAAGAAAGCCAAATAGCTCTTTCAATACAGGGAAAATTAAGAAAAGGAGTGCTGAATCTTCTAAGTCTTATTCCAGAGAGCAGCAACAGAAAATTATTCTATGCTATTTCAAGAAGAGAATCTTAGTTTTGCTGAGACTTAAGTCATACCTTATTCTCTTCATTTTACTATTTCTTCTTCAATACTGCTTTTATTTATACTCTATGTCTCTTAAAACTCCTGATTTTTTTGTAAACTCCACTGTTTAGGAAAATACGATTAACATTATGTCATTAGGTAAATAAAATGAAAGAGCCTTCAGATATCTTGGTCATTCAGCCACTGTGTGCAGTTTTACTTGATGGGAGAGTGGGAGACAGAATAAAGGGGGAAAGATGGTATGAGAGAACTTGACATTTACAGAGTATCTATGATTTGTTAATATTATATATACTATAAGAAAATGTTTTCAGGCTGTGCATTGCAACACATTCTTAAGTCATGAAATCAACTTAGTGGGCCATGAACTGGCTTTTAAAAAGTGGAAGAGAATAAAGTAATACAAAACAGAGTATAATAAGTTCAGTTTAGAGAAAATTTTGTCTTAGTTATATATAAATACATATGTACATTTGTGAACCCTAGGCCATGATGTAAAATATATTTCTTGCTGTGGATTATGGTCAAAACAGCTCCAAAGTCATCAATTTAATGGGTCCCCTTAAAGTCATCAATCCGTTCCACTTTTCCCAGCATCCCAATTTTCTTTTGAGGTCTTGTTGGGCTAGAAATTCCTAGATTGGTTTCCTGGTATAGAAGCTGGAAGGGGCCAAATCAGCCAACTGAATACTCTCTCCTGGGATTTGAGCCAGGAGCAGGCTGACACTTGAGCAGGTGACACAAGGATGAAAAACATAAATAGTTGGCACATACCCTTTCTAGTGGTTGCATCCAGACCACTCTGTTTAGGTAATGAGACTATTTCTATGGTCCCTGCTCCCTTAGTTTCTGTCCATTGCTCCCCATTCTCTAGCTTCATGTCAATATGTTAAGTCCTGACTTCCTTCTGATAAATCCTTTTTTTGTTCATTAGGCAGAGTTGATTTTTGTTATTCTAATTAAAGGATCCTAGACTTATACATATGTGTTGTCTCTTTTAAACCACAAAACTATTCTGTGATGTAGGTATTATTTTTATTTTACTAGTGGGAAAAATGAGATTCATAGTGATCTGGTAATTTTGCCAAAGGTTATCTTGCAAGTATGGAATTCAGACCAGGTCACAGTGACTTTTAAAGTTTATGTGCTTTCTATTAAATAATGTACATTGAGCTGGCAATAGCAGACAGTGATATATTTCACATGCAGAATAATTTTATGCAGCGGATTTGTCAGGGAATAGTTCTTTTATTTGAGTGAATCAAAATCAATAGCTTTCTATTAAATTCAAGATAAAGTTCAGCAGTCTTGAGATTTTACAGAAGGTTTTAAGATTATGCATTTTGAGAGAAAATACAGCTTAGACTGTTTTGTTAATATTTTCATGGATTTTAAGGGAAAAAAAGTTATATCATCCTATTAATTGCATCCCCTTAGCAATAAACCGGAGTTCTGGAACTCTCAAGATGTATGAAATGAATGTGAACAGCTCAGGAATTATCCCAAGAAATGCAACAGTGTCAACAAACGAGAGAGACTGGATAATTCAGCAGAACTACCACTAAAAAATTAATCACACTCTCCCTTATTATCTCTATTTCTTTCATATACAGTTTGTTGTTCATCCATTTATACAACATATATTTTACTGAAGCACTGTTCTAGACTCGGGATATATTAGTGAAAAATAAAAACAAAGATATCTACCTTCACAAGACAAAATAATCAATAAGAAAAATAAGTAAAATATATCAAATGTAAGACAGATATGACTTCTTAGGGAAAAAAGAAGGAAATATCAGGGGAGGGGGTGATCATTTGTGAGGGTGGTCAGGGAAAGCTTCACTGAGATGCATTTAAGGAAGGACATAAATGAGATGAAGTCGTGAGCCTTGGGAGTGTCTGAGGATGTGTGTTTCACGTAGAGGGAACTATAAATGCAAAGGTGCCCAAGTAGGAATGCACTGGGCAAAATCAAGAAAGAGAGACTAGAATGAGGGTTAAAAGATGCAGTCAGAGGGAAATGGATCATGGAGGATTTTGGCATGACCTTTGAATGAGATGGGAAGCCAATAGAGAGATGCAAGTGGATGAGAGATATGAACTGAGTTGATTTATAAAGATCACTCTGCACAAATTCTGCCCTCATCCATATGCCCAAATCAAATGCTGAGACCAGATTAGACAGACAAGGTGCCTTTACTTTCTTCTGATACTTATGAACAACTGTGAAAACAAAGCATCTGCTGCTTTTGGCCTAAGGTAGTTTCCAACTAAGAACTGCCAGATAAATACAGCAAGTCTGTCCCTCACTTCTAATATTTGAATTTTAGGTCACGAATAATTCAAAGGAGAATAATGTATGATCTACTTTCTCTAGGGCTGCCCATTTGTGGATGTGACACTCAGATCTGCAAATAAAATTAATTCAAGGACAAACATAAAAGGATCTTAGGGTTAGAAAAGCACTACGCAAAGAGGATTGGGAAACTAATTTGGAAGCTATTTTGCTGATGGAGCTTTAGGGATTTAAGTCAATTAAAATTAGAGTGGGAGAAAGAAGGGATAATGCCAAAGAGTTGATGTTTAAGATGCCTGATTGTGAGAGGGTTAAAGAAAGAAGTTCTAGAACATATATTTTTTTAACATCTTTATTGGAGTATAATTGCTTTACAAAGGTGTGTTAGTTTCTGCTTTATAACAAAGTGAATCAGTTATACATATACATATATCCCCATATCTCTTCCCTCTTGCGTCTCCCTCCCTCCCACCCTCCCTACCCCACCCTTCTAGGTGGTCACAAAGCACTGAGCTGATCTCCCTGTGCTATGCGGCTGCTTCCCACTAGCTATCTGTTTTACATTTGGTAGTGTATATATGTCCATGACACTCTCTCACTTTGTCCCAGCTTACCCTTCCCCCTCCCTGTGTCCTCAAGTCCATTCTCTAGTAGGTCTGCATCTTTATTCCTGTCCTGCCTCTAGGTTCTTCAGAATTTTTTTTTTTTTTAGATTCCATATATATGTGCTAGCATATGATATTTGTTTTTCTCTTTCTGACTTACTTCACTCCGTATGACAGACTCTAGGTCCATCCACCTCACTACAAGTAACTGAATTTCACTCCTTTTATGGCTGAGTAATATTCAATTCTATATATGTGCCACATCTTCTTTATCCATTCATCTGTCAATGGACACTTAAGTTGCTTCCATGTCCTGGCTATTGTAAATAGAGTTGCAATGAACATTTTGGTACATGACTCTTTTTGAATTATGGTTTTTTCAGGGTATATACCCAGTAGTGCGATTGTTGGGTCGTATGGTAGTTCTATTTTTAGTTTTTTAAGGAACCTCCATACTCTTCTCCATAGTGGCTGTATCAATTTACATTCCCACCAACAGTGCAAGAGGGTTCCCTTTTCTCCACACCCTCTCCAGCATTTATTGTTTGTAGATTTTTTGATGATGGCCATTCTGACCGGTGTGAGATGATATCTCATTGTAGTTTTGATTTGCATTTCTCCAATGATTAATGATGTTGAGCATTCTTTCATGTGTTTGTTGGCTACCTGTATACCTTCCTTGAAGAAATGTCTATTTAGGTCTTCTGTCCATTTTTGGATTGGATTGTTTGTTTTTTTGATACTGAGCTGCATAAACTGCTTGCAAATTTTGGAGGTTAATCCTTTGTCAATTGCTTTGTTTGCAAATATTTTCTCCCATTCTGAGGGTTGTCTTTTTGTCTTGTTTATGCTTTCCTTTGCTGTGCAAAAGCTTTTAAGTTTCATTAGGTCCCATTTGTTTATTTTTGATTTTATTTCCATTTCTCTAGGAGGTGGGTCAAAACGGATCTTGCTGTGATTTATGTCATAGTGTGTTCTGCCTATGTTTTCCTCTAAGAGTTTTTTTGTTTTTTTTTTTAAACATCTTTATTGGAGTATAATTGCTTTACAATGGTGTGTTAGTTTCTGCTTTATAACAAAGTGAATCAGTTATACATATACATATGTTCCCATATCTCTTCCCTCTTGCACCTCCCTCCCTCCCACCCTCCCTATCCCACCCCTCTAGGTGGTCACAAAGCACTGAGCTGATCTCCCTGTGCTATGCGGCTGCTTCCCACTAGCTATCTATTTTACATTTGTTAGTGTATATATGTCCATGACCTCTAAGAGTTTTATAGTGTCTGGCCTTACATTTAGGTCTTTAATCCATTTGGAGTTTATTTTTGTGCATGGTGTTAGGAAGTGTTCTAATTTCATTCTTTTACATGTAGCTGTTCAGTTTTCACAGCACCACTTATTGAAGAGACTGTCTTTTCTCCATTGTATATTCTTGCCTCCTTTATCAAAGATAAGGTGACCATATGTGCGTGGGTTTATCTCTGGGCTTTCTATCCTGTTCCATTGATCTATACTTCTGTTTTTGTGCCAGTACTATACTGTCTTGATAACTGTAGCTTTGTAGTATAGTCTGAAGTCAGGGAGCCTGATTCCTCCAGCTCCGTTTTTCTTTCTCAAGATTGCTTTGGCTATTTGGGGTCTTTTGTGTTTCCATACAAATTGTGAAATTTTTTGTTCTGGTTCTGTGAAAAAGGCCGCTGGTAGTTTGATAGGGATTGCACTGAATCTGTAGATTGCTTTGGGTAGTAGAGTCATTTTCACAATGTTGATTCTTCCAATCCAAGAACATGGTATATCTCTCCATCTATTTGTATCATCTTTAATTTCTTTCATCAGTGTCTTATAATGTTCTGCATACAGGTCTTTTGTCTCCTTAGGTAGGTTTATGCCTAGTTATTTTATTCTTTTTGTTGCAATGGTAAATGGGAGTGTTTTCTTCATTTCACTTTCAGATTTTTCATCATTAGTGTAGAGGAATGCAAGAGATTTCTGTGAATTAATTTTGTATCCTGCTACTTTACCAAATTCATTGATTAGCTCTAGTAGTTTTCTGGTAGCATCTTTAGGATTCTCGATGTATAGTATCATGTCATCTGCAAACAGTAACAGCTTTACTTCTTCTTTTCTGATTTAGATTCCTTTTACTTCTTTTTCTTCTATGATTGCTGTGGCTAAAACTTCCACAACTATGTTGAATAATAGTGGTGAGAGTGGGCAACCTTCTCTTGTTCCTGATCTTCATGGAAATGGTTTCAGTTTTTCACCATTGAGGATGATGTTGGCTGTGGGTTTGTCATATATGGTCTATATTATGTTGAGGTAAGTTCCCTCTATGCCTACTTTCTGGAGGGTTTTTTTTATCATAAATGGGTGTTGAATTTTGTCAAAAGCTTTCTCTGCATCTATTGAAATGATCATATGGTTTTTCTCCTTCAATTTGTTAATATGGTGCATCACATTGATTGATTTGCATATATTGAAGAATCCTTGCATTCTTGGGATAAACCCCACTTGATCATGGTGTATGATCCTTTTAATATGCTGTTGGATTCTGTTTGCTAGTATTTTGTTGAGGATTTTTGCATCTATGTTCATCAGGGATATTGGCCTGTAGTTTTCTTTCTTTGGGACATCTTTTTCTGGCTTTGGTATCAGGCTGATGATGGCCTCGTAGAATGAGTTTGGGAGTGTTCCTCCCTCTGCTACATTTTGGAAGAGTTTGAGAAGGATAGGTGTTAACTCTTCTCTAAATGTTTGAAAGAATTCGTCTGTGAAGCCATCTGGTCCTGGGCTTTTGTTTATTGGAAGATTTTTAATCACAGTTTCAATTTCAGTGCTTGTGATTGGTCTGTTCATATTTTCTATTTCTTCCTGGTTCAGTCTCAGAAGATTGTGCATTTCAAAGAATTTGTCCATTTCTTCCAGGTTTTCCATTTTATTGGCATATAGTTGCTTGTAGTACTCTCTCATGATCCTTTGTATTTCTGCAGTGTCACTTGTTACTTCTCCTTTTTCATTTCTAATTCTATTGATTTGAGTCTTTTCCCTTATTTTCTTGATGAGTCTGGCTAATTGTTTATCAATTTTTTTTATCTTCTCAAAGAACCAGCTTTTAGTTTTATTGATCTTTGCTATCATTTCCTTCATTTCTTTTTCATTTATTTCTGATCTGATCTTTATGATTTCTTTCCTTCTTCTAATTTTGGGGTTTTTTGTTCTTCTTTCTCTAATTGTTTTAGGTGTAAGGTTAGGTTGTTTATTTGAGATGTTTCTTTTTTCTTCAGGTAGGATTGTATTGCTAAAACTTCCCTCTTAGAACTGCTTTTGCTGCATCCCATAGGATTTGGGTCGTTGTGTTTTCATTGTCGGTTGTTTCTAGGTATTTTTTGATTTCCTCTTTGATTTCTTCAGTAATCTCTTGGTTATTAAGTAGTGTATTGTTTAGCCTTCATGTGTCTGTATTTTTTACAGGTTTTTTCCTGTAAGTGATATCTAGTCTCATAGCATTGTGGTCGGAAAAGATACTTGATACGATTTCAATTTTCTTAAATTTACCAAGGCTTGATTTGTAACCCAAGATATGGTCTATCCTGGAGAATGTTCCATGAGCACTTGAGAAGAAAGTGTATTCTGTTGTTTTTGGATGGAATGTCTTATAAATATCAATTAACTCCATCTTGTTTAATGTATCATTTAAAGCTTGTGTTTTCTTATTTATTTTCATTTTGGATGATCTGTCCATTGGTGAAAGTGGGGTGTTAATGTCCCCTGCTATGATTGTGTTACTGTCGATTTCTCCTTTTGTGGCTGTTAGTATTTGCCTTATATATTGAGGTGCTCCTATGTTGGGTGCATAAAAACTTACAATTGTTATATCTTTTTCTTGGATTGATCCCTTGATCATTATGTAGTGTCCTTCTCTGTCTCTTGTAATAGTCTTTGTTTTAAAGTCTATTTTATCTGATATGAGAATTGCTACTCCAGCTTTCTTTTGATTTCCATTTGCAAGGTATATCTTTTTCCATCCCCTCAGTTTCAGTCTGTATGTGTCCCTAGGTCTGAAGTGGGTCTCTTGTAGACAGCATATATATGGGTCTTGTTTTTGTATCCATTTAGCCAGTCTATGTCTTTTGGTTGGAGCATTTAATCCATTTACATTTACAGCAATTATTAATATGTATGTTCCCATTACCATTTTCTTAATTGGTTTGGGTTTATTATTGTAGGTCTTTTCCTTCTCTTGTGTTTCCTGCCTAGAGAAGTTCCTTTAGCATTTGTTGTAAAGCTGGTTTGGTGGTGCTGAATTCTCTTAGCTTTTGCTTGTATGTAAAGGTTTTAATTTCTCCATCAAATCTGAATGAGATCCTTTCTGGGTAGAGTAATCTTGGTTGTAGGTTCTTCCCTTTCATCACTTTAAATATGTGCTGCCACTCCCTTCTGGCTTGCAGAGTTTTTGCTGAAAAATCAGCTGTTAACCTTATGGGGATTCCCCTGCAGGTTATTTGTTGTTTTTCCCTTGCTGCTTTTAATATTTTTCCTTTGTATTTAATTTTTGATAGTTTGATTAATATGTGTCTTGGCGTGTTTCTCCTTGGATTTATCCTGTATGGAACTCTCTGTGCTTCCCGGACTTGATTAACTATTTCCTTTTCCATATTAGGGAAGTTTTCAACTATAATCTGTTCAAATATTTTCTCAGTCCCTTTCTTTTTCTCTTCTTCTTCTGGGACCCCTATAATTAGAATGTTGGTACATGTAATGTTGTCCCAGAGGTCTCTGAGAGTGTCCTCAATTCTTTTCATTCTTTTTTCTTTATTCTGCTCTGTGGTAGTTATTTCCACTATTTTATGTTCCAGGTCACTTATCCGTTCTTCTGCCTCAGTTATTCTGCTACTGATCCCTCCTAGAGAACTTTTTTTTTTTTTTAGAGAACTTTTAATTTCATTTATTGTGTTGTTCATCATTGTTTTTTTGCTCTTTAGTTCTTCCAGGTCCTTGTTAAACGTTTCTTTATTTTCTCCATTCTATTTCCAAGATTTTGGATCATCTTTACTATCATTACTCTGAATTCTTTTTCAGG
This sequence comes from Balaenoptera acutorostrata, assembly GCF_949987535.1. Taxonomy (NCBI): domain Eukaryota; kingdom Metazoa; phylum Chordata; class Mammalia; order Artiodactyla; family Balaenopteridae; genus Balaenoptera; species Balaenoptera acutorostrata. The sequence goes on from NC_080077.1 coordinate 19,648,690, forward strand.
TAGACTGCCTATTTCCTCTTCATTTGTTAGGTCTGGTGGGTTTTTACCTTGCTCCTTCATCTGCTGTGTGTTTCTCTGTCTTCTCATTTTGCTTCACTTACTGTGTTTGGGGTCTCCTTTTCACAGGCTGCAGGTTCGCAGTTCCCGTTGTTTTTGGTGTCTGCCCCAAGTGGCTAAGGTTGGTTCAGTGGGGTGTGTAGGCTTCCTGGTGGAGGGGACTAGTGCCTGTGTTCTGGTGGATGAGGCTGGATCTTGTCTTTCCGGTGGGCAGGTCCACGTCTGGTGGTGTGTTTTGGGGTGTCTGTGACCTTATTATGATTTTAGGCAGCCTCTCTGCTAATGGGTGGTGTTGTGTTCCTGTCTTGCTAGTTGTTTGGCATAGGGTGTCCAGCACTGTAGCTTGCTGGTCGTTGAGCGGAGCTGGGTCTTGGCTTTGAGATGGAGATCTCTGGGAGACTTTCACCGTTTGATATTACATGGAGCTGGCAGGTCTCTGGTGGACCAATGTCCTGAACTTGGCTCTCCCACCTGAGAGGCACAGCCCTGATGCCTGGTCGGAGCAGCAAGAGCCTGTTATCCACACGGAAAAAGAGAAAAAGTGAAGAAAATATATATATTGTTGCTCCTAATGTCCACCTCCTCAATTTGGGATGATTCGTTGTCTATTCAGGTATTCCACAGATGCAGGGTACATCAAGTTGATTGTGGAGATTTAATCCGCTGCTCCTGAGGCTGCTGGGAGAGGTTTCCCTTTCTCTTCTTTGTTCGTACAGCTCCCGGGGTTCAGCTTTGGATTTGGCCCTGCCTCTGCGTGTAGGTCGCCTCAGGGTGTCTGTTCTTCGCTCACACAGGACGGGGTTAAAGGAGCAGCTGCTTCGGGGGCTCTGGCTCACTCAGGCTGGGGGGAGGGAGGGGTACGGATGCGGGGCGAGCCTGCGGCGGCAGAGGCCGGTGTCACGCTGCAGCAGCCTGAGGCGTGCCGTGGTGCCTTCTCCCGGGGAAGTTGTCCCAGGGTCACGGGACCCTGGCAGTGGCGGGCTGCACAGGCTCCCAGGAGGGGAGGTGTGGATAGTGACCTGTGCTTGCACACAGGCTTCCTGGTGGCAGCGGCAGCAGCCTTAGCGTCTCATGCCCGGCTCTGGTGTCCGCACTGATAGCCATGGCTCGTGCCCATCTCTGGAGCTCATTTAGGTGGTGCCCTGAATCCCCTCTCCTCGCGCACCTGAAACAATGGTCTCTTGCCTCTTTGGCAGCTGCAGACTTTTTCCCGGACTCCCTCCCGGCTAGCACCAAAGCCGGAGCCTCAGCTCCCAGCCCCCACCCGCCCCGGCGGGTGAGCAGAGAAGCCTCTCGGGCTGGTGAGTGCTGCTCGGCGCCGAGCCTCTGTGCGGGAATCTCTCCGCTTTGCCCTCCGCACCCCTGTGGCTGCGCTCTCCTCCGTGGCTCCGAAGCTACCCCCTCCGCCCCCCGCAGTCTCTGCCCATGAAGGATCTTCCTAGTGTGTGGAACCTTTCCTCCCTCCCTGCTCCCTCCCTGAGGTGCAGGTCCCATCCCTATTCTTTTGTCTCTGTTTTTTCTTTTTTCCTTTGCCCTACCCAGGTACGTGGGGAGTTTTTTGCCTTTTGGGAGGTCTGAGGTCTTCTGCCAGCATTCAGTAGGTGTTTTGTAGGAGCTGTTCCACATGTAGATGTATTTCTGATGTATTAGTGCGGAGGAAGGTGATCTCCACGTCTTATTCTTCTGCCATCTTGAATCCCCTCCTATGTCTATGTCTTTCTTGCTACCCTGCCACTAGGTTCATCAGTACCTTTTTTTTTTTTTTTAAGATTCCATATATATGCGTTAGCATACGGTATTTGTTTTTTTCTTTCTGACTTACTTCACTCTGTATGACAGACTCTAGGTCCATCCACCTCACTACAAGGTAGGGTTTTAACATATGAATTTGGAGTGGGGTACCCATTTGGTCCATAACAGAGGTGGTATATGTAAGCGATCTGACAGAGCTCCAGATGCACAGTAGGTACACAATAAATCATAGGTGATACAATCACATCTCACCAGGAACTCTTCACCCCGGCAAGACAGTGTTGTCACTGTGCTCCAGAGCACATCGTGAAAATACCTGACCCTGAATATTTGCCTAAGCTGTTCCTGCGAAAGCTATCCCTTTTTACCTCCAGCTCAGATTCAAGCCCACTACGAGGTTCTCATTCCCTCTTAATATTGTTATGAGAGACGTCTTAACTAAGTTGTCCTAAATCTGAGAATTTTTCATAAGCCTAAGGTTTCTCTGGTTCTTGGTCCCAACATTCTGGTTACTGAATAAGCCAGGCCCTTCAGCATTGGACAAAGAGAAAAGAGCAACTGAACATTTACTGACTGCAGGTCCTCGAAAGATATTTTATAAAATTATTGATTAAAATCTCTCTCCAGCCAGGTGGTGATGGGGTTGAGGACGCTGGGTAGCGCTATTATAGAGCAATTTAACATAAAAGAATGAAAAACTGAGATAGGAAAAATTATTCAAAACAAGGGTGCAAGTCAATGGGGAATCAGTTGGTGTTGAAGAAAGAACCAAGGTGTGATATAAATGGATGGAAAACCCTGGGAATCTAAGAGAAAGCATTGTCAGGTAGGAGAGGAACCAAGAGGGACTCCCGGTCAGGATTCTGATGCATTTGAAGTGGGGAGAGAGTGTATGTAGATCACAGTTTACAAACAAAATTTAGATAGAGAGATAGACAGACATAGATATCAATAGATTGATATACACAAGAGCAAATTTTAAAAGGATACTAAAACCTCCATCTAATATTATTCCCTTTTAATAAATGTTTCGTTTCTGATTCCTCCCACAAAATTGCAAACTCTTCAAAGGCAGACAGAGGCTGCCTTATTTTCCTCTCATTCTTCAGGTGATTATCAAGAAAGGCTTTATTAAAAGAAATACAATGTCAGGTATCTTCTATGTGTCCCATTTATTGATGAAAATAACTGCTAGTAGAATGACTCCTGCTTCAACTTTGCATTTATGTAGACAGCATTTTTCTTCTATAAGAATGAGCCTCATTTCCCTCAAAACATCTCAATCTCATAATGAGAAGCAGGTGTTCTTCTCATTTCTTAGATGGATAAATTACAAAACAAAGAGGTGAACAGACGGCTCAGGAAAATTAGGCAGCTGCTGAAGCAGGAGTGGATTTTGGTTATTGTGTGTCCCTGGCTAGCGGGCTTTGCATGCTGATTTCCCTGTTCAGTTGACTCCACCAAAGCAGCCATTTGCCAGAGTGGAAGTTGTGCCTCTTCTGTAGTGGATCCACATTCAGTAGTCAAGTTCAGGTCTCACTGCCAAAGGAAAGTTTATTTCAGGGCAAAGTTAACAGGAATATATATGAATTTCTGTCAACCAAGGCTCTGCCACAGAGAATGTTATTAATTTGGGGCATTTTACGTTCAACTGGATTAGCCCCAAAGCAGCACAGCCTTTAAAGACATCACGCTCATAAAATGCTCAGCCTGGGGTAGAAACCCAGTAATTGCCTGGATACCTTCTGATTGCTTTTCCAGAGCTTTCTCCATCCTTCCTCGCCCTGCTCTGGGCCCCAGGAGACTGAGCCTTATGAATTGCAACTGGGCTTCTTGTCCTCTGGCTTAACCACTGTGATCACTAGCAGAAAATTAGAGAGTAGGAGGAGAGCGATTCATTTCCAGCTCCCTTCTTGCCAGGCTGCAGTTGAGCCACTAGCTCTGTTCCTCTAATTGGGATGCAGCTTCTACCACGTGGCCTATTTCTTACAGCCTCAGGTAGCACCCCCAACCCCTTAATCTGGCAGGCCCTTCCTTGTTTCATAGTTTCTTGGTGGTTCCTTTAACCTTGCCACATCTTTGGAAAAAAGTCTCTTCATTGAATTATCTTCATTTACCCATTTTGATGCCTCATGTGTTTCCTGCAGGGATCTTGACAGATATATTAATGCTTGCTCCATTCCAGTATGAACATCAGAACTAGAGCTATCCTGTGCTGCTTTCCATGGTACTGAAGATTTCTGGAAGTCAGTGGACCAAGGTTCTATTCACATCATGTCTGCAACTCAGATAAAATTGCTGAGGGAAGAGTCGGTCCTTGTCTGGCTCCCACCAAGCACAGCTCTACGTGTACTATACATGTCATCCCATTCAACCTCCTTAACAGTACTACAACTAAATATTATTATCTCCACTTTACAGTAAGGAACTGATGGCTAAAATCAGACATTGGCAGGTGACTCTAAAGATTGTGCTCTTTCCACCACTGCACAATTCTCACTCTTCTGGGGCTATTTTCTCCACAATAAAAGAGACTGTTGGACTGTATCAGTGGTTCCCAATCCTGGTTCTATAGCTAGATAACTTTAAAAATACTGCAACTCAAAACTTCACCAATTAAATTTATAAGCTCCTTTTATGATTCAAATGAGAACTAGGGTTGAGACCACTGAAATAAATGTCCCACAAAGTTTCTTTTAATTTTAAAATGTTGAATTCCAGTATTTTTTAACTTATTGCTTCAGTTTTGTCTTATCATAATTTAATATTGTTGTATTTTTCAATGTGTTTTTTCTTTCTTCCTTCTATGTTGTAGTAAGAAAATGTTTTTGTAGAAAGAATATAGAACAGACACGTATAAAATTATTTTTGAGGCATCTATCACACACTTATAGAATGCTGGCTATATATAGAACCCTTTCCTGTGTGATAAGTAGAATACAGTCTTTGCCTTCAAGAAACTCATAGTCTAATGGGGATACAGATCCCAACCCAGATTCTTATACTGTAATGTGACAAGTGTAGTTAAGTAGTTAAGGAGATATGTACATTGGATATGTCAGTTTCAGAACCACCACCAGAACAATAATGCCATGACCCACACCTTAATATCTAAATAGAACTATCTCAAAGACTTCATATATTTTTTTCAGAGAAGGAGTGGGTCAATTTTATCCACATATGAATATAAACAATTCAGCCCATCTGAGCTGTGAATGCAGGTTGCTTGGCAACAGCTCTTACAGTTGTGTTATTTGCTATGAAATGACAGGAGCTGGTACTTTTCTCTTTAAAACAAAAGAATATTAATAACAGCAATAATAGTGGGTATTTATAAATCTTTTGTGTAAGAACTGCATAATGTTTTAGTTCATGCATGCTTTGGATTCAAAGTTAGGCAGTTTTTAGAAAGGTAAGAAGGTTGGGGGAGAATGTCATAGTCAAACACCATCATTAGGAGAATATACAACAGTCAGCTGATCTGATTTTATGAATCTGATGTGCATTTATTAGCATATTTTTTATCTTTAACCCTCTATATACAAGGTTTTTATGAAAAGTGAAGAGAAGCAGGTATATATGCTAGGGAAGGAGCACAAAATTAGTCAAATGTATATTCCCTGCGACTAAGATATTTTATTAAACTCTTAAATCTTTTCAGTTGATTTCATCTTAAAGAAAAAATTCAGAGCATCTCTAAAGTACAGCTGTACCACTATGGAAAAAGTAATGGGAAGTCATAGGGGAAAAAATGTTTCACCTCCTACTAGGAATAATTAAGGATATAAAATTCACACAAACCCAACTCTAACTTCTAGAGAAATTTTCCTACCACAATATTCCAGTAATCATAGTAGAAAAAATGTCTAGTGAAGAGTGAATTTTTTTTCTTCATTAAAAAAATTTTTAGATCAGGAAACAAAATATCAATCATACCACATGTCCACATCTTCCTGTAAAAACCCGGCTCCAGAGAGGGAGGCAGCTCCTTTGCTCCCTACTATTATAAAATATGACAGATAATTTATTCCACAGTATTGGAATCTTTTGGAAAGAGGTAAGTGTATTAAGTATAAAATGCCTAACAAACATGAATGCTAACAAATGTCCATTTAAATATATTGCTGCCATCTTGCATTTCTCATAAAGATCATCTCAATTTCAAGGTCTATCCATCTTTCATTTATTTATCAGCTCTAAATGTTAGCATATTAGTAAAACCAAATGGTAGAAAACAATTTTGGATATCTAAACAATGTTTCCTGTGTTATGTTTGTCATTTGGCTTGTTACTGAGCAGACAGATGGGATCTAACTTGTCACAGCAAGCTTCAGCAAAAAGCAACATGATATGCATAGACAGAATGATGGGCATCAAGGAAGCCACAGGCTCATAGTGTCCATTAGTTAGTAGCTGTGATTTGTAACCTGAGGGCACTTCAGCAATCCATACCTGGATATAAAAGTGTCAGATTAGAAACAATTTATTCCAAATGCTTTTTGGACATATATGTTTAGTGTCCAGCATAGCTGGCTGCATAAGTTTTCAATATATGGTCTGAGTTCATTCCCTTGTAAAACAATGGGATATATCAACACTGGACACCCAATTATGTCACCCTATCAGAAAGCATGGCTTCTCATGCCTAAAAAGATATAGAGATTGCCACTGCTTAGTCTTATTTGCTTGTTCACTATGACACCAATTAACCCCCATTACTCTAGTCACAAAGAAATGTCTGTGTCATTGATAACATGTGCAAGAAGTGGTAAGAGTGGGCAGTCCTCCCTTTTTTCTGAGACACCATCTTCTCTGGAAGGGGCAGTATGATATAAAAGAGGATATTTAGCAAGATACTATAATTTACATTTGGAAAACAAACTAAATATACTGTTTCTCCATACAAAGTGAAGCATAATAAAAATATGACTTAAAGAGTTCTATAAAAGTAAGACTTTACTCTCTGTATATCAGTGATTTTCATTGAGGTGCATTAGAGATTGCAAGGGAATTAGAGTTATATTTATGAAAAGTAAGCATCAGGAATTCCAGCTTCTGCTTGGAATGTAGTAAGCTGAAAATAATGTCACTTCCTCCATTACATCAAAAAAAAAAAAAAGCACAAATCTTCAAAATCACCATGTTTCTTGAATCCATTAGATAGCAGAGTCACAGAACAAGCTAGCAAACTTAAATCTAGGGAAAAACAAACGTTTCCAAGGAGAAACAGCACACTAGCCCTCGATTATCTGAGGCAGATGCTGGATACTCAAAGCCAAACATGAAGGTGAGAGTAATTCTACTAAAATTTACCAGTGTACTGAAGGTAGAAAGTGAGCTAGTGGCAACCAAAACACCAAAGAACCATATCCACTGTCAGTCTCCTCTCCACAAACCTCACTGGATGTCCTCACAGGACAAGAGTGTTGAGGAAGTGTCAGGAAGGGCCTGAGGTAGTGGAACAGCATCCCTGCAGGAAGGACACAGAGCCCTACTTGGATCCTTTTCCCTTATCTTTCTTATGGAACAAACACCTTAAGTCTCTGGGGAAATGGAAGAAACACCATCACACTTAAGGCACAGGGAAAAACCCAATGTAGTTGGGAGAATGGAACAAATAATATTCTCTAACCCTGGGGGAGGAGCAGAAATAGACACTGGGCCCAGACCATTAGAAAGAGAAGAAGTGTCACTGAGATGGTCCCACCCCTGAGATGCAGGGACAAAGTGCTGCCTATGAAAAGGGCTGAACCAGAACAACAGAGAATGTCCCCTCAGTGCCTACCACCTGAATTAAGTAATAGCAGTGTACTACTAGGGGAAGGACAAGAGCATAGAGAAAGAACTTCTCTAAGGCACAGTCATTAAGAAACTCTCATGGTGAGGGTGGAAAAGACATTGAGAAAAACTCTCTGGCTAGAAATTAAAGTGAAATCATGAAGTTGAGGATAGATGATAAATATTAACCAAACTAAAACACAAATAGAAAAAGGAGTTTTTCTGTGGAAAAATATCAAATGACCTAACATGTTGGTAATTGGAATCCCAAAAGGAGAAGATAAAGAAAACAAAACAAAATAAATTTGAAGACATTATGGCAGAGAATTTTCCAAAATTAGTGATAAACACCCAAACACAAATCCAAGAAGCTCAGAAATAGCAATTGGAATAAACACAAAACACACATACGAATCCCAAGACATCTCACATTTAAACTTCTGAAAACCAGTCACAGAGATAGAGACATATTACATGCAAAGGAACAAAGATAAGAATTACAGATTACTCATCATAAATTATGCAAGCCAGAATATGTAATTTAAAGTGCTGAAAGACAAAAAATATCTATCAACCCATAATTTTATACCCAATGAAAACATCTTTCAAAAATAAAAGAAAACTAAAGACATATCTCTGTAAAAAAAAGTGGAAAATCAATTGCCAGCAGACTTTCACTATGACATTAAAGGAAGTTCTTTAGGCAAAGGAATATGATGACAGAGAAAAATTTGGATCCATAAAAAGAAATGAAGAGAATTAGTAATGAAGATGAACTTAAGATTCATTTTTTATCATTTTAATTTATTTAAAAGATAACTGTCTAAAGCAAAAATAACTGCAATGAATTTATAAAATATGTAAAAATAAATTTATGACAAAAATGATACAAATATGGGAAGAAAAATTAGGAGTTCACTGTTATGTCTTACACTACATATGAAGTGGTATAAAGTTATTTGAAGGCATATTCTTATTGAATAAGATGAATATTGTAAACTTAAGGAAGGGCAACACAAAAAATATTTCAAATAGATATAAAAATTAAGACAATAGTGGATACAAATGTATCTTTTAAAAACTCAAGAGAAAAAAGAAATAGAAATAAAAGGACAAATGAAACAAATAGAAACCATTTGAGAAGATGACATATGGTAATATGATCACATTAATTTTTACAGTGGTCTAAACAAGCTAAGTAAAAGAAAAGAAAATGCTAGAATGGATATAAAACCAAGACCCAATTGTATGCTATCTATAGGAAACTTATTTTAAGTATAAAAACATAGATAGGTTAAAAGTAAAAGAAGAAGTTAAACTGTGCCATACAATTCAGATCATTAGAGGTTCATTTCAGACTAGAATTCCTCTCCAGGAATTTTTTTATGCTATCTGGTACCTAAATTTCCTCAACATGCAGCTTTAATATGTCAAAGTTTACAGAGAATTACTAAATGCTGACTCAGTCAGAGTTTTTGGTGGCAAGCAACAGGATCTGACCTGTTAATTAAGCAAAAAAGTATTTTATTTAGTTTATTGGATGGCTCACGTATAACAAAAGACTTATGAAACAGGCTCAGGAATAGGCTGGAGTCAAGAGAGGCCAGACAGCAAAGAGTTATTCACCAGAACAGTCCTTTTTGGATTCTCTGCCATCACTCTCAGTTATCACTATCTGACCCTCTTCTGTTGGGGGCAGAGAACAGGAATGTCTGGGCCCCTGAGACTCCTGTAATAGAAGGTGGAGCCCTCCCTACCCTCAAGACTCACATGAATGCAAAATGTGTATTATAAATATCTCCTATAAAAGGAGCTACACTAGGTTCAATTATAACTTTAAAAATTTTCAGGGAGGCTAGAAGACTGTCTATCAAAGGTAGGTCTATGTGAATTAGCATAATGATAAATTTTATGAATCTGAAATAATGCTCATATCCTTGAAACTGTAACTCCATCTTTTTTTGTTAGTGTCAGAGAACACAACTTCCCAAAAACTAAAAATAAATGAAATTTAAAAACTGACCTTCATGTGCTATTAAAGTGTACCTTCTCTTTTTAAGGTCTAACGTTGATAAGCTTACGATAAGATGTCTAGGAGCTCTCTACACACTCAGTTCTACACTAAAATTTCTTTTCCCAACTTCTAAATAATGAATAAGTTTTCTAGACTGGCAGGTGGAAATTATAAACACATATATTTACTAAAGTTGTAGAGGAAGGTAGGAAATCATAATAGAGCAAGGATAGGAATAAGGGATTGCCACAAAGATAATAAAGTTTATAGATGTGTTTATAGATGGTATAATTGAATAAAAAGATAAATTGGAGAAGTTACAGGAATCAATAATTCATATGCCTGGTAGACTGTCTGTCAAAGATCAGACATCTCAAGAGAGGCTTTGACAGGGTACAGACTACAGTAAACTTATGATTGATTGAGTTCTTTTATATGTACCTATAATGCAATTTATCTATGTTGTCAGTTGAAGGAGAGTTGTATTCTTCAGAGTTACAACTGTCATTCCGCTGTTCAAGTTTAAGAACCAAACATAGAGTCCCGATCAATTATTAAAAAGTGTGGGCTAAAAAAGTAATGCAAAAGAGATCAAACGCAGTTTTGGGTTTTAATCAACAGTTGATAAATGCTTTGCAGATGTATATGAGGCCCTAAAATTTTGTACTACTTACCATGCAAGAGATAAATGTCAGAAAAAACTCGCAGGCTAAGTTTTTCAATTCTTGGTCTCATTTGACAACCATAAGAGAAAAAAATCTCTAAGTCCAGCTCTCTGTAGTCTGATGGGCACATAGGAATGCTCTTTAAAACTAAATGAATTGTCTTGCCAAATAAAATATCCAGTACCTTCAAAATAAATGGCAATGCACAACTTCCTGACACAGTGATTTCGGTTTAGATGCAATGAATGTGTGGTGCTTCCTACTGCATAAGATGAGCTCCCTTCAAAATAAAAGAATTCCTCATCTTTTAAAGGAGGCTGCCCATGTTTCTGTTTCCTTTCACATGAAGCCATGGTTGCAATTCACCAAATTGTCATATCTGGTCATTTGATACATGTTATTGCTGAGACTGGCCCCAAAGAAACATTGGTAAGTTGGTAGCATATAAAGCTTGCAATGGATCAGGACATAGTCAGTTGATGTGATCTCTAAGGCTTCAAAATTCTAAGTTTCATTAGTGCTTACTTATTGGATCAAAAGTTAATGATATATGCATTATAAATATTCTTGTGAAACTACTCTATATGATATTATAATGGTGGATCTGCCATTATACGTTTGTCAAAACCCACAGAATATGAAACACTGATGTGCAACCCATAAAATGCACAACACTAATGTAAACTATGGAATGTAAATTAATGTAATGTAATGTAAACTAATGTAATGTAATGTAAACTAATGTAAACTATGGTGATAATGATGTCAGTGTAGGTTCATCAATCCTAACAAACATACGGCTCTAGTGTAGGATGTCAATAATGAGGGAGGTTGTGCTTGAGGGTAAGGGACAGGAGATTATAACTCTGTACTTTCTGCTCAATTTTTCTGTGAAACTAAAACTGCTCTAAAAAATAAATCTAATGAAAAGGGAAAAAATATTGTCCCAAGTGAAACAAAATATAATGTTAATCAGTACAGACAATTATACCTGAACATTGCTTTGTCTTCATAGATGATATACCCTTGCTAAATCCTACCCCTGCTATTGTTTGAGGAGAAATTATTTATCCAAGTCTCAATAATTTTAAGAAAACTGAAATCATACCAAGCATCTTTTTCAACCACAACACTATGAGACTAGAAGTCAACTGCAAGAAAAAAAAACTGCAAAAAATGCAAACACATGGAAGCTAAACAATATGTCATTGAACAACCAATGCGTCACAAAGAAATCAGGAAATCAAAAAATACCTGGAGACAAGTGAATTTGGAAACACAATATTCCAAAATCTATGGGACACAGCAGAAGTGGGAACTTCCTAAGAAGGAAGTTTATAGTGATAAAAGCCTATCTCAGGAAATAAGAAAAATATCAAATAAACAATTTAACCTTACACCTAAGAAACTAGAAAAAGAAGAACAAACAAAACCCAAAGTAAGTAGAAGAAAAGGAATAATAAAGATCAGAGTGGAAATAAATGAAACAGAGACTAAAAAAATAGAAAAGATCAATGAAATTAAGAGCAGTTTCTTTGAAGATAAACAAAATTTATCAACCTTCATCAAGAAAAAAAGAGAAAGGGCCCAAATAAATAAAATCAGAAATGAAGAAGGAGAAGTTACAACTGACACCACAGAAATACAAAGAATCATAAGAGATTACTACAATTATACACCAATAAAAGGGACAACCTAGAAGAAATGAAAAAATTCCTAGAAACATACACTCTCTCAATACTGAATCAAGAAAAATTGGAAATATGAACAGACCAATTACCAGTAATGAAACTGAATTATTAATTTTTAAAAACTTCCAACAAACAAAAGTTCAGGACAAGATGTCTTCACAAGTGAATTGTACCAAACATTTAAGAAAGAGTTAAGTCCTATCATTCTCAAACTATTCCAAAAATTTGGAGAAAGAATTCCAAACTGACTTGGAGGCCAGCACCACTCTGATACCCAAACCAGACAAGGATACCACAAAAAAAGAAAATTACAGGGCAATATCACTGATGAATATAGAAGCAAAAATCTCTAGCAAAATGTTAGCAAAACAAGTTCAACAATACATTGAAAGGATCGAACACCATGATCAAGTGGGATTTATCCCAGGGATGCAAGGATGGTTCAACATCTACAAGCAAATCAATCCATGTGAAATACCACATTAAATAATTGAAGAACAAAAAATCATATAATCATCTCAATAGATGCAGAAAAAGCTTTTGACAAAATTCAACACCCATTTATAATAAAAGCCCTCAACAAAGTGGATATAGAGAGAACATACCTCATCATAATAAAGGCCATATATGACAAACCTACAGCCAATATCATTCTCAAAGTGAAAAGCAAAAAGCATTTCCTCTAAGATCAGGAACAAGACAAGGATGTCCACTCTCACCACATTTATTCAACATAGTATTGAAAGTCCTAACCACAACAATTAGACAAGAAATAAAAAAGAAATCCAAATTGGAAAGGAAGAAGGAAAAGTGTCTCTGTCTGCAGATGACATGATACTATATGTAGATAATCCTAAAGACACCACCAAAAAGCTATTAGAACTAGCAAATGAATTCAGTAAAGTTACAGGATACAAAATTAATATGCAGAAATCTGTTGTATTTTTATACACTAACAACAAAATCTCAGAAAGAGAAATTAAGAAAGCAATCATTTACAATTGCTTCAAAAAAAATAAAATATCTAGGATTAAATTTAAACAAAGGGATAAAAGACTTGTACTTAAAAAACTATAATACATTGATGAAAGAAATTGAAGATGACACAAACAAATGGAAAGATATGCCACACTCATGGATTGGAAGAATTAATATTGTTAAAATGACCATACTATCCAAGGCAATATACAGGTTCAATGCAATCCCTATCAAAATACCAATGGCATTTTTCACAGAACTAGAACAAATAATTCTAAAATTTGTATGGAAACACAAAAGACTCCAAATAGCTAAATTGTCTTGAGCAAGAAGAACAGAGCTGGAGGAATCATGCTCCCTAATTTCAAACTATACTACAAAACTACAGTAATCAAAACAGTATGATGCTGGCACAGAACAGACACATAGATCAACGGCACAGAAAAGAGAGCCGAGAAATAAACCCACATTTATATGGTCAATTACTCTATGACAAAGGAGGCAAGATTATACTATGGGGAAAAGGCAACATCTTCAATAAATGGTCTTGGAAAAACTGGGCAGCTGCATGCAAAAGAATCAAACTGTATTATTTTCTCACATGATATACAAAAATAAACTCAAACTGGATTAAAGACTTAAATGTAAGACCTAAAACCATAAGACCCCTAAAAGTAAATGTAGGCAGTATGCTCTTTGACATCAGTCTTAGCAATATCTTTCTAGATATGTCTCCTCAGACAAGAGAAACAAATGCAAAAATAAATGGATGGGACTATATTAGACTAAAAGTTTTTGAACAGCATAGGGAACTACCAAAAAAAACAAAAAAGCAGCCTACTGAATGGGAGAAGATATTTGCAAACAATATATCTGATAAGGGGTTAACATCCAAAATATACCAAAAACATATAATTCAACATCAAAAAAAAAAAACCAAAAAAAACTAACAACTCAATTAAGAAATGGGCAGATGGCCTGAATAGACATTTTTCCAAAGAAGACACACAGATGGCCATCAGATACATGAAAAGATGTTCAGTATCACTAATCATTAAGGAAATGCAAATCAAAACTACAATGAGATATCACCTGTCAGAATGGCTATTATCAAAAAGACAACAAATAGCAAGTGTTGGTGAGGATGTAGAGAAAAGGGAACCCAGGTGAACTGTTGGCGGATATGTAAATTGGTAGAGCCACTATGGAAAACAGTATGGAGGTTACTCAAAAAATTAAAAATAGAACTACCATATGATCCAGCAATTCCACTGGGTACTTTTCCAAAGAAAACAAAAATACTAATTCAAAAAGATATGTGCACCCTTAGGATCACCGCAGCATTATTTACAGTAGCCACCATATGGAAGCAACCCAAGTGTCCATCAATAAATGAGTGGGTAAAGAATATATATATATATGTATATATATACATATATATATATATATAAAATGGAATATTATTCAGCCTTAAAATATAATGAAATCTTGCCATTTTCAACAACATGGATGTACCTAGAGATTATTATGCTAAGTGAAATAAGTCAGAGAAATACAAATACTGTATGTTTAGATTTCACTTATATGTGGAATCTAAAAAGGAAAACAAGCAAACGTAACAAAACAGAAACAGACTTATAGATACACAGAGCAAACTGGTAGTTGCCAGAGGAAGGAGGGTAGGGAAATAAGTGAAATAGGTGAGGGAGATTAAGAGGTACAAACTTAAGCAGTTATGAAACAGATGAGTCACAGGGGTGTGATGTGCAACAAGGGAGTATGGTCGATAATACTGTAATAACTTTGTATGTGACATATGTTAACTGGACTTATCACGGTGATCAATTTGTAATGTAGAAAAATATCAAATTCCTATGTCATACATCTGAAATCAATATAATATTGTAAGCCAATTATACTTTAAAAAAGATTAAAAATTCTATGCTCTTAGCAACTTTCAATATATAATACAATATTGTTAACTATAAAAAATCACAGACTCTGACAGTCTGATAGCACATTAAAATTCAGCAAATGTTGAAAAATTTATTAAAAATAAAATGACTTTTAGCATTGGACCTGATATTACACATTCAATTAAATATACATTTCATTAAGTGAGGGTATTCAATATCAAATTGATAATTTAATGAAGTAACTATCTATGTCTATGTTCCTTTCCATTCCTAATATAAGTATTTGAATTTTATTAGTTTCTGATCTCTAAATGATATACTTAAATGTATCCAAAAATTTAAATGTAGTATACATTTTATGTGGATATATGGAAGACACTTAACAAATATACATATATATTCCTTACATAAATCCTAAGTGGTTCTTTCCTACTTTCTTGAAACCCTCCTTGTTCATAATACTTCACCTACATAATCCTGCATGTGTGTTCAGGTGCATGTGTACACACACACACAAAACAACAACGACACATTTCATTTGCATGAAAGTATTTGTAAACAAAGTAGAATTTACTCAAGCTTTAGCAAGGGAGATGGAGAGGATTTGCAAGCTCTTGGTTTTTTCCTTCCTCAAGGTAAACCCCTAACTTGCCATTAATACAAATTCCTTTTCTCTTTAGATCATTATTCATAATTTATTTTTACCAAGATTTTATAAGAAATATATTTACCCGCTATGGATACACATAAAATTGAACACATTACAAAACAATACTTAATCTTTATGATATATATATGTTAATATTTCTTAAAAACAATACTTCATCTTTACTATGTTATGCAGTGATATTTTCTATTCTATTCATTTTTTTTTTATTATGACTGGTCACTGTCTATTCATTGAGATTATGGCTCTCTAATGAGACGTGACCTGTAGTTTGAAAACTACTGCTCCAGGCTGCCCCACAGACTGACTGCCCTACCTCTTCATTCATTTCATTCATCCATTCATTCATTCGTTTCATTCATTCTTCATTTTTCAGAGTTGCTCTCTTCTTTACATGAAACCTGGGAGCAAGTTTTACCTGAGTCTCCAAAGTCTTGCTCCTACCCTCTGGTGTTTTTATCAAAGCCTCTTCTCAACAAGGCTGGTCTCTTCCTACAAAGACTTTCTCACACCAGCTGCTACAAAGATAACATATTCTCTTTAGTCTCACACATGTAAAATATTACCATGGGCAGAAACTTTAGTTAATAAAATGCTTTCTACTTAAAAAAATACTTCAAACCCATCCACCCAGATTGCGATTTGAATGCTCTTTCTTAAAGCAGATGTATTTGATCATATCATTTCAAACTCTAAGTGAGAAATGAGTGCAAAGAAAAATCTAAAGCTTTTAAAAATAACCAAGCCTTGAGCAATCAAGGGAATTAGAGAAAAAAGAAGTCACAAAATCATTTCTAAAACATAATGTAATTTGGCTTTTCGAAGATGGAGAAATCAGACAAACCATGGGTAGGTGGCTCCAAATCATTCCACTAAAGAAATACGAGAAAGAAATAAGAGAACAGATTTAACTGTGACTAAAGCCATGTTGTTTTCCTTATAACATTATTTCAAGAAAGATATAAGTTACAAACAAACTATACCTGTGATAGAAAGCATTTTCTCAGTTTCACTTTTGATTAAATATTAAATTTACCTAGTGAGTCTCCAGAAATTGACACACAATGTCTTAACAAAAGGCAAGATATTATATCTGGAATTATAGATGTATTTAGAGAAGCCAACTTTTTATGGCAGGTATATTCTACCACCTGTTTAATTAAAGCAGGATGTGGACCCTTCCAGGTTCATTCTTCTGATTTATTTATATGTTTTATTCAGCAAGGAATTCATTTATTTATGTCTGTTCTTCTGATACTAACTGAATTTGTCAGAATCTTGCAAGCACGTCACTAATTTATACACCATTTATGATTTCTCAAAGTTTCCTTAGTAAAGTTCAGACTCTATACTCATGAATCAATGGCAGGGCACGTGCTTCAGAGAATATCTTTATTCCTAATATTTTAAAGTATAAGTTTGCATCTGCAAATGATCTTCTGCTTCAAAAATATTTTCACACACACACAAAAAGAAGTCTGTGTCTGTACTGTGTCTATTCAGTACTTCACCACCACAGTAAGAAATGGTTTCATTTTGGCAGGTAAGAGATTGTTATTAAGTGAGTGCCACCCACCCCATACCCTGGATGAGGACCTCGACAAATTATTAAACCCTCTAAGCTTGGTAATTTTTCTATCTCTAAGATGGAGATAATAATCACAGGGTTATTATGATTATATTGCAAAGAAATGAGATATGTATAGCAAAATACTTGACAAAATGTATATGATAAAAGAATTTTGCTTCTATTACAATACAGCTTATCTGTCTTACAAAAACTGTTCTTCTCTTCAAGATTCAGCTTGAAAATCACCTTATCTGTGAAGCCTTCATCCTGCAAATATTCCTCTATTCTTGATGCCCCCCAAATACATTTTACATGTGCCTATCAGTACTTTTATATTGTATTGTTACTATTGGGAATCTATCTATCTCTTCATATAGACTGTGGAATCCTTAACAGTAGGGACTATATTTTAGTTAATGTCACATTTCTATGCTCTATTACAGTGCTTAGTGTAGAGTAGGTACCTATATTCTTCTCCTATTGAATAAATGAATGAGTCTATTGTTGGCATTATCTGTCTCTTACTCTAATTATTATGATAGCACAATAAATATTAATTATCTTTCATGATAGGTCATGTCATTATATAATTGCTAAATGAATATCTTAAAATATTAGTAATTGGGAGGTCTATTGCACCTGTGCTAACGTTTATGTATCATGATTGTATCAGTAAGAGAAACAGTGTGAGCAGTTCAGAAGGATGCCCTAAGTTGTGTTTATGAAACACTGTGTCAGAATCCTAATATGTTTCTGACGTCTGAAAGTTGGATTACCTGAGTCTTACTGGTATCATGACACAAAGGAAATATAGACGTTAACTAATCTTTAAATGGGTAACAACAAATAACTTTTGTGATTCTTCACTTTTATTTGGAAGCATCATTGGGTTAGCTACAACACTGAAAAAAGCCACCATATCATATTAACTCTTAAATCAGGGAACATCCAATTCATTTTGAACTCAAATAATTGTCAAAGAAGAATCAGGCCAATTCATCAAAGTCTTTAAGACAATGATTCTGAACAGACTTCTCCAAAGAAATATTGATTAATGAAGTCAATGTACCGATTGAAAGGACTGCTCTCTGGGTGAAAATATTTGGCAATGAACAAGCCACCATTTAGTAGCCACACTGCAAAGGTTTTCAGCAAGAATATACAGAACGGTTAACTTATTCTAGTAGGTATTTTGTGTGCCACAATGAATGATTTTCATTACTTTGCTTTCTCCTCCCTTACTTCTCTGGCCTGTGGTTCATTTATACTCTTTAAATACAAGAACCCATATCACTTGGTAATTACATGTACTTGTCTTCTCAACTGAATTATAGACTCCCACAAGATCCCCAGCATTTTTCATTGTTTTATAATTAGTGCCTAGCACAGTACTTGGCATATAATACTAGCTCCTCAATATATGATTGTTGGTCAGAATATTTAGATGTTTCTAGCACCAATCTTCCCTAGCTTTATAGTGCTATAGGATCTGGGAAGACACTTTACAAACTAAAACTAAGTGGGCTGCTTGTCTGAGTACCATATTGTTCAGAAAACAGGTAGCCTCCAGCAGGTGCTGCTTAGTTGGGAAAGGTTTCTTAAAAGAGTCCAATGTCAATGGAATGTTCCCAACAATTCGTTGAGTGATAACTTGACTAAAGTGTGTGAGGCAGCTCATGAGAGTACGGTAACTCTGATGTGAATGTTTTACAGCTTAGAGGAACATGTCTCTTCCATGTTAAGTGCTGCACTTTCAAGCCATAGTTTCCATTAGTCCCCATTTCCATTACACTGTTAAACTCTCTAGCCAGCTTTAATAAACTTCTCTAAGGGAGTCAGTCAGCTGAAGAATATCTTTTTTCACTGGAGAACAGGGAATACTGAACTTTACATCAAGCAGTTGACATGGCAACAGAAGCTTGCACCATTCAAAAGAAAATGACAATAGCAGACCAGGTGATTTTAAGTGGCATTTTTGAGACAGTAATGTTTGATACTGTTCTCAAAGTAGCAGCCTACTATGTTTTCCTTCCACTAAATTATCCACTCCAGTTTCAAAAAAACTGGATATAAGTTTATTAAAAAGTAAATTTAAAAAGAAAAAAAAGTACAATTTTAATGGTGGTAAGTATATTTCTGATTTTCAGTCTCTAGAGTTAGTTATGTTTACCTAAAAAGATAAAACAATTTTAAAGCGCAATGGTATTAGCACATTTTTCATGTGAACAAATCTAATACATACTGTGGTCAGATTTACAGAAGAGTACTGGAATAATTTTCCACATTATACAATACCATTAAGACAAGAAGACTTAGTTTTGTTGTAAATTTTCAAAAATAGAAAATTATTTTAAGAATAATGGTAATAGTGGTTGTTCTATATTTTATAAAACATCACTCTTTACAGGAAGAACATCCTAGTAAGAACTCAGAGTAAGGGCACAAAAATTAGGATTATTCTACCACATCATTCACATATTTTTGTAGCTATTTGAGAGACAATTTTGCAGGAGGAAGGCAGTTTTAGATTTGTATAATAGGAAGTATGATGGAGAAAAAGAATAGAGAAAGGGGGCATAAAATAGCTGAGAAAAAAGAGATGGGGCCCAGATAGAAAAGATATAAAAAGGGAAATCCTATATAGATGGGGAAAAAGTACTTGCTTGATCCTCCTAGGACTAGCTGTCATTAAAGGAGGAAACCAAATTAGAAGACTCTGAGATCTCTTTATATTGTTAAAACTAAATTGAAATTATTAATGATCATGATTTGGGTACATTTATTATGTTGGCCTTCTGGAAAAAAGACAACTAGATAAGGCAGAAACAGTGGTTTGAGTGAACATTACAGAAAAGAATAACAAGTATATAATAACAAACTTCGAGTAGCAGCAGCACAGCAAGACCATGGAAGGGAAATAAGGTCGTCCTCATATATAATGGGACTGTTTTAGTCCTCAAACTACGTTATGAAGTGGAACTCTGGGTTAGCAGAGTCAGAATACCCTGTTGGAGCAAGGCAGACCACAAGGTACCACCATGCTGTGTTCCTAGTCTCAGTTCCTCTGTCTCCTACAAGCTCTGT
The DNA here is from genome assembly GCF_949987535.1 of Balaenoptera acutorostrata. Classification (NCBI taxonomy): domain Eukaryota; kingdom Metazoa; phylum Chordata; class Mammalia; order Artiodactyla; family Balaenopteridae; genus Balaenoptera; species Balaenoptera acutorostrata. Next base: position 19,668,862 of record NC_080077.1, read on the forward strand.
GCTAAAGCTCATCCAGTCCTGTCACTATTTCCCATGAATATCGTGTTCTTTTTTGCCTCTCTCCTGTCTCTTTTCATGCTCTTACCTCAGACAATTCCTTCCTGAATCCCACTTGCTTCTTCCCCTGGTGAAGAGCTAATCATTCTTCAAAAACATGGCTAATTCCACCCTCTCTGAAGACTTCCACTCTATATCCAAAAGAAGTGGTTATTCCTTTACTCTCCCATAGCACTTTGGACATAACCCCATTAGATTATTCATACACTGCAGCACAATTTTTTTTTAATAAATTTATTGATTTTTTATTTACTTATTTATGGCTGCATTGGGTCTTCATTCTGCACGCGGGCTTTCTCTAGTTGCAGCAAGAGGGGGCTACTCTTCATTGCGGTGCACAGGCTTCTCATTGTGGTGGCTCCTCTTGTTGCGGAGCACGGGCTCTAGGCTCATGGGCTTCAGTAGTTGCAACACGCGGGCTCAGTAGTTGTGGCTCGCAGGCTCTAGAGCACAGGCTCAGTAGTTGTGGCGCACGGGCTTAGTTGCTCCGCGGCATGTGGGATCTTCCTGGACCAGGGCTCGAACCCGTGTCCCCTGCACTGGCAGGCGGATTCTTAACCACTGCACCACCAGGGAAGCCCCACAATTATTTTTTTACTTATCCTCCACCCCTCTACTTACTGAGAGTTGTCTGAGGACAGTGACTACATCTTTGTCTCTGGGCTCAATACATGATTTTTAATAAAAGAAAGGACTAAGTAAATTTTAACTATAGCAAATTCCAGAAATAACAAAATATGCAGTGCTTGGTAAGCACCTAGAAATAGCACCATCAGTGTAAGGTGGGTGTGCAGCCTATGCATCTGGATGTGAGCCAAGGCCCAGCCAGAGTTCCCTGACTGCCTGGGTATATCAGCCGTGGCCTGAGCACTGGGAGACTTCATGTATTGCTTCTGGGGGCCTTCACAATGAATCCAGGTGGAAGCTTACTCCTTCTTTTAAACTCTAGGATATCTCAGAGGTTCAGCCCATCACACCACAGCTGTTTCTGAGCAGGCCTCAATGCTCCCCAGCAAAAAGAACTCTCACAACCACACTCTGGACCTTATAATCAGTTCAAAGTTACTCACCAATGAAACCAAATATTTAGACACTGCACTTTATGATCACAGTGTCATATGTTTTCTGTTCCCCTCAGTTACTTCTAGAACATGAATTCTTCTACTTCCTCAAGATGCACACTCCTTGATCCTTACATTTGCTCCCAATCCATTTCCTTCACTTCTTTCCTTATTTAAGTTAGAGTTTTCAACTCCCTTCTGCCCCATGATCTTTCAGAAGCACTCATATGGCAAACTCCAACTCCAGAAGATTTCAACTGGCCACTATCCTAAAATCCATATCCAACAATTTGCACTAGTTTCTAATGTTTATCTTACTTGATTGGGTCACAAACTTCGACACTTTACCACTTACTTTTTGAAATGTCATCTCCCTATGGCTTTTGTGACGTTACTCTCTTTGCTTCCTTCCTATTTCTGCCCAGGTCAGACCTCTCTCCTGCACTCCAGATCTGTATATCCCACTTCCATCTGGCCATTTCTACAAGGATATCTGACAGTCACTTCAAACCCGAGTGTCTGAAACAGAATCTATCATCACTCCAACACAGACTGTCCTCCTACTTCTACTTCTGGAATCTCTACCTCAAGAAATGGTGCCACCACCCACTTGCTGATATCCTTTAACCCCTCCCACTTCTTCAGTCTCCACATCCAGTTAATGACGTGGTCCTATAGGATCGTTAATGTCCTCAAATCCAGCACTTCTCTCCATGATCATTTCTACTACCCTGGCATAGATACCCATCACATGCTCCCTGGATCACTGCAATAGTTTCCACTTGACCTTACTTTTCATAGTTATTTTAAAATACATATTTTACAATTTATATCTCTAGGCTGCCACTTCCTTAAGCAGGTCTTCCCTGACAAACTTACCTAAAGTAGGGACTTCCTGTTGTTCTCTATTAGAACAATTCTTTGGTTTCTTTTATGGCACTTAGAACAGTATATAATTATTCTATTTATAAAGTATTGATGTTATCTCTCTCCCTTCCCTACCAGACCCATGATGGCTTAGATCATGCCAGGCTCATTCAGCATTGTCTCCTTTGCAAGTAGCAAGGAAACTATACACAGTTAATCAATCAATATTCAATTAATGAATGAATTAATTAATTAGCGCCCACTGTATTCTAAGCAATGAGCTAGTCAGTTGGAATATATACAGCCATGACAAAAATAGAAACATCCCTACTCTTGCTGAATGTATAGGGTCCCCTTCTCCAATTTATTGTCCATGTTATATCCAGAGGGATTTTTCTAAAATGCTTCTGGCTCCATTATTTCTAACTCTCTGATGGTTTTTTGATGTCCCATAGGTGAAGTTCAAAATTCATTAACATGGCTAGCTAGGGTTTCCAATATCTAGCTTCTACTTACCTCCCCAGTCTCATCTCCGGACATTTGAAAAGTGTCATTTGAGTTCTATTCTTCAGCCTGATAAAACTTCTCTTAGCATTCATAGCCCACCATGCTTTCTCTCATCTCTTGGCCTTTGTGCATGTGTTTCCACTCTTCTTGCTCTTCAACACTCTCACATGTCCTAAACCAGGCTAATATCTCTTTAGGTATTTGTTCCTCCTGGAGGAGTTTCAAAAACACCCCCCTGGTCTCCCTGTTACATTCTCCCATAGAATCTTACTTCCTTTATCATAGTACCAACGACCTTGAATTGAATATATAAATTAATCTCCGTGAGGCTGTTTCCCTCACTTTTGCAGTTTTATACCACAACATCTTGTATCAAGTCTAGGACATGGTAGAAACTCAGTGAATGTTTTCTTATGAGAAAAAAATAGAAATAATTATCCAATTAGGAATAGGATAATAAGTTAATGAATGAGTATAGGAAGGAACAGATAGTAGTATATATACCCTATAAGGCAGCTATAAATTAAAATTAGTTGCCATAAGGAAGAAATCTCTAAATTAGGGAACGTATACCTAATGAGAATAGTATTTGATCTTTGAACGGGACTTTGAGGAGCTAGCCTGGGAACTTAACCACCATGTATTCAACACGATTTTGTGGGGAAAAAATCCTTTACTGCAGCAGCAAATAATTAATTCAATGAAAGAACAGTTTTCTCCATTAGAACTGGAAAAACAATGGGGAAGGAAAAGAAGAAAATAAGCCCATGTTCCCTCCTCTCCACATCAGAGCTATGCACTGATATTTATAGTCCTGAGGCATTAATAAACAGATTTTATGTAATTCAGAGATTGTGTCCAAGTGAAGAACTCACCCAGGTCATGCATTAATTTATTTATTTGGAACTACACTGCAAAGTAGAAGGTAATGATGAAGCATCTTCAAAACTATGTTTTTAGAAATGCACAGATAAGCTCTTTTTTTATTCAAGCAGTCGATGAATACTAATTCTTTGTTATTTAAATGGATCTGTTGTATTTTGACACATTGTGATTGATAATCTTCCGATGTATCAACTTGGCTAGGCTACAGTCCTCAGTTAGTTATTCAAACAAACCCCAATCTAGGTGTTGCTATGAAGTTATTTTGTTGGTATGATTAAAGTCTATAATCAGTTGACTTCAAGGAAGGGGATTATCCTAGATAATTAGGTGAGCCTGATGCCATCAGTTTAAAGGTCTTAAAGCAGAGCTGAGGCTTCCCCAGTGGAGAAGAAATTTTGCCTGTGGAAAGAATTTGTCCAAGAGCTCCAGCCTCTTCTTCCTGATGGCCTTCCCTGTGGATTCTGGATTTGCTTAGCCCTTCCCCACAATCACAGAAGCCAATTCCTTGCAATGAATCTCTTAATACGTACGTATCCTAATGGCTGGTTTCTCTAGTTTAGCCCTAATATACATGTTGTCCTCTGGATTACTAGGGAATTTTCTAGGAGCCAGGCTAGTCAGTGGAATGTAAAAATGAAATTGGAAAAAAAGAATTGTATAATTAACATTTAGGAAAAGTTTAAAGATAAACACCATTGTTCATAGCTTACATACTGTTTATTATCTGAGCTATTAGCTCATAGAAAGTTAAGTATCGTCATGGATTTTTCAAAGATATAATTTGAGGTGTCTGATGAAAGTGTGCGGATGCTTTTTAAATAAAATCTTAATGGATTCTGTTCTAGCCACTTGACCCACTACTCAGCAATTAAACTGAAGCCTTAAATGGATCTCAATAAAAATGTCTCCTGATAATCAAATTGATTTTATTTGATTAAGTGATATCAGACTTCTCCCATCTAAGAGACCCCCAAAAAATTTCATTTACTAGAAAAATTCTCTTTTATCTTAAAATAAAAATTGTCCATCTGCTACAGCAAGTGGTAAATTTTTTTCCTTGCTTTACTTTGCTTTCTTTCTATCATCAGAAAGAGACTGGGTTGTCTCTTCAAGTTTTGCTGGAGGCACACAGGTCACCAAATACTAATGGCCAAATGTCAGAACTATCCACTTCTGCCAAGAGCAGGGATTAAAAACTCTCTGGGCCAAAGACAAATTCAACAGTCATTACTTTCCAAGAACTCTAGTGATGCCTGGGTTTTGAAAAGTGCTATAGCAAGTTAAACCAAATGTTTTTTTTCCTCTATATATCTCAAACAGAAAGTAACACTGATAGAAGCTGAATGAATCAATAGGGCTGAGAGCAGGGGGGAAGATGGATTTGAATACGTTATAATTACTTTATATTGAGAAGTTTTTTTCTGAAAGAGTCACATCAGAAGGGTGGTGTGTAGAACAGGCACTCTATTTTACCCCATATGCTTAACTTGTGAGGTTAAAAAGCTCTTTCCCATTCCTGCGATGAGTCTTCATTCTTCAGCACACACATGCCTGCCTGTGCACCGTGGGAGTCAGAAGTATAGTTCTCAGTGCCATGCAAGCAACCCCTGCATTTGAAGGATTGTTGGATTGCCCTGAAATGGGTCTCTTTTATTTGTGTAGATCTACTCACAAATAAAGAATTGGTAAGTAAAAAGCCCTTTTCCCACTACTTTCCCTAGTGATGAGGTAGGAGGTGACCTTAGGATGTCTGCTAAAAGGATATTAACTTCCACCACAGTGCCATGGGCAGGCTCGTGGCTCTTGTTCTATTTATGCTCCTCCCTCTTCTGCCCACCTAGATCGCCCTTCTCTATCTCTGCCAGCCTATCCATAATTCAGCCACTTCCTAGCATTATAGGAACAAAGAAGAAGCAGCTTTCTGCCACCCTGGTCTCACCATTGAATCATCTTGTGTTACAACAGTGTGGTATGGTAAAAGGAAAACACATAGGATGTAGAATTATTATTAGTATTATCACCATCATCATCATTATAGTATTATAGTATCTTATAGTGTGTCTGCTTCATGCTGTGTTAAGCACTTATTTATTTTCTAGTTTAATACTATATTAACATTATAGATTAGGGTTATTATCCTCTTTATTTTGTAGAATTTATAGAACTGTGAGGAAATAGAGTTCAAGAATATAGATATAGAAGCTGTAAAATTTGGGTAAAATTACAAAGCTTTTTGACTTGATTTTTCTCTCTTTTGCTTCTTAAGGTCTTGCTTCTAATTCTAAGCTCCTTCTTTTTGATTTCTCCCCACTTCCCCAAACATTCCAACTCAATATGCTCTCAGTCACTTAAAAATTCTGAACATAGAAAAGCCAAGAGAACCCCTGTGATATTGCAGCCGAAAATGTAATAGTTTATAATTCTACCCTAATCTTTCATCTCAAAATAACAGTACCTTCAGAAAATACAGCATCGTTGTTCTTTGCGTATAATCACATTGTGCAAAATAGCAATGTTCTACTCTTCAAGATCCCTTTCTATTTAAAACAGTTTTTAATATCACTCTATTCCTTAAGCACAAGACCCATGAAGTTAAAAGGCTTATTTCAACATAAGGCTTATTTACCCTCCCTGTACTCCTGCCCCTGTTACCTCCTGACATTCTAAAAAATGTAAAGTATCTATTACCCATCAGCAACACCAGGTTTCACTGAATCATAGAAGCCAAATTAATAATACCAATTGGATTTATAATGTAAATGAGCAGGATCCTAATGAACTGATACTCTCATTTCAATGATAATGTCTCAGACCTTCTTAACATCTTCTTTCCATGAATGAAATACACTCGTGTATCCCAAACCATCATCCTGCTTTGTGTAACTTGCCTCCAACCCATTTTCCATGAAACCTTGAAATCTATGTTTTCTCTGAAACCCTTTGTAGTAGAATAAAAGGTATTTCAAATGCCTGGAGCCATCCATGAACTGTCAACCTTTATGTGAGGCTCTATTGCTTCTTTGTTCTATGAAACCACATTTAAAGTACAGAGAAGTGAATGAAGTCAGAGTGAAAAAAATTGCCAAATTTTACCAACCTTCACCTACTTAGTCAGAAACGTCCCAGATCTTTAAAGCATTTGGGGCCAAGTTAATTGCACTCTCTAGGACAAATCATCCCAGGTGGATGATTTTCTATTCTTGCCTCTCTGACTCTTAACCTAACATTTGGAGCATTTGTTCAATATTCTAAAAATAAAAATTACTGTTAACTGCAACATGGTCACAGGAAAGAGCATAGGATTTAGATCTAAAGGATTCATATTTCAGCTCTGGCTACTCCAACTTATAGCTTCATACTCTTGGGTAAATGAAGTGATTAGAGTCTCTATCTTGACTAGAGTATTAATAGTACCTAATTTATAGGGTTTCTGTCAGGATTGATTAAGTAATAGTTATAAAACTGTTTAGTAAAATGTAAGAAAATTTTAAAGTAATATACAATGGTTATATTAAGATTTTTACCCATTGATGATACTTTCATATCAGTGTACAATCTTTCAAAAATTTATTGTTTTAGTCAAGTTATATTTTTTTAAAAAATACACTATATTGCTCATAATTATTGGCAGTTATAAAAATTTAAGAGGGAAAGTGATTTAAACTGAGAGCTGGAGACTATTCAGAATTGCAACACAAAATGAAGGACTATGATTGACAAAATACTAGCAGTAATTTATGTTTCCTCTAGGGAGAAGTCTATGTAAAATGTAATATAATATATATGTATATGTGATGTATATATAATATATACAATAAAAAGATAAAAGTCCTATATCTTAACTTCAAAATGCATAACAACAACAACAACAGCAACAAAAATAAAGCCAGTCAAGTCTTACTCCAACACGAGTAGAGTGAAGAATTGGCAGGGGGCAGAGACAAGGTAAATTTTTATCTAGACACTTTTTTTTTTAAAGACATGTTTATTGCCAAGGTAAAACCACATATACCAAAATCTATTTTCAGAATTTACCTTTTCAAAACAAGGGAGAAGACTGGGAATGAGAATGGTTATCCCAGGTTTTAGATTAACGTATAATGTATTTATAATAAGAGGAGAAATTTTATGGACATATATGTATATATATATACATATATTCAAATATATACAAAAAACTAAAAGAGTGGAAATATTAGCATCATTAGACTATGTTCAGTGATGATATGGTATTGCTATTATAATTTCCTTGTAATTTTTTGTATGTTTTAAAGACTATTTTTTTCAACCAAACAGACAAAAAATAAAAGAAATAAAGGATGTTAGTCTTATTAACACCGTTTCTCTATGTGAATTACTAATGTATCTTGTTTACGCGTGACTTAAAGTTGTGAAAAGTAAAGAAAGATCATTCCAATAAGTTAACATTTTGTGCTATTTTCGATGTATATAACAAATCTTTTATTTTCTACGCACAAAAAATTTATGTATAGTTTTTTAACAGACACTCTATCTGCTCACTCCAAGTAAAAATTGGAAACGTATTTAAGAAATATCACTATAGAAGTGTCATGTTATTAGCTTTCTTGGGTTATCAACTAGGATCATCACGGTGTTTGATGGGAGATTACCTATATAACATGCCTGTAGCTATAAGTCACCATAACCCCACAGGACTTGTGTCTTTCTTTACTCAAACTTCAACCAACTGTAGTTCTGCACAGGTAATATCTGAGGACAGTAAATCAAGGTAACCTTTAAGGGAAAAAGTGATATAACAGAAAGATGGCAGGGAGCCTGAGAGCTGTGTATGAAAGAGAGAAAGAGGTCATTTGGGACAGCAGAAAGGAGGAAAATCATCAGAAGCTGATTAGAAATAAAAGTTCCTATATATTGAGTATCTACTATTATATGTCAAAGGCTGTGTATTATCTCTGATTTTTGCAAGAAGTTTCCAAGGCAAATATTATAAACTCCTTTTCATAGATAGAAAATAAGCTCAGACAAATAAGTTAATATATATAATGTTACATGAATAAGTTGCCTTAGTCCCACAGATACTGTTTTGGCTAGGATTCAAACCCAGGTCTGTTTGACCCCAAATGCCTTTTTTTTTATCTCTCACCAAAACAAGTTGCCTCTCTATATTTTGAGTTGCCTTTTTATTTTGTATAGATGGGGGTTTGGTGGTGGTTGACGGTATTATGGCCAGGTATCTAGAAATGTCTACATTTTGTACTGCCCATTATTACTTCTCTCGGCAGGGAAGTAAGAAATGAAGTACTACTGAACTAATAACTGCGCAAATACTTAAAATAGAGCTCTGGTAAAAGATTACTTGAAGGACCTAACAACTTCCAAGTCTATGTCTAAGGACCAATGGGATGAAGGATATTTCAGGCAGAGAGACAGAGACAGAGAGAGAAGGGGTAGGGGAGATATGAGTGTGTGTATTAAGCAAGCTCCAAGAGGCCCTAAGAGCCAGCCACAAGAAACCAGAAAGAGAATAATAAATAGGCATAGCTTTGTACCTTTTAAGGAATAATAACACTGCCCACCGCTAGTGTCAAGATCTCAGGCCTGGAATAGCAACTCCTTCTCCCTTCAGTGGGAGTGTCTGTGAAGAAGGTAAGGATTATAAGTAGGACTGGCCTGGGAAGAAAGGAATACAACTACCCTTCTGTATTGGTGCACAGTATAGGCTCTATCTTCTCCCATACAGCAGTGATGTTTCCTCCTGCCTCTCTGCCTGTTGCTCCTGACCAAATGATTCTGCCTTTTACTCACCAGCAAAAACAGTCCCCAGTATAAGGGTCTCAGAGTTACAGCCCTGAGTTTGTTTCCTAGAATAGAAACAACCATGCTGACCACGCCTTATAGACACCCACCCTTTTCTTCTTCTGCCGTGGGAATCAGCATGCTCCTTCCTTTGAGCTCTTTCCACGTGGGCTGAAAAGGTCCCACATCCTATAGAGATTAGGCCAACATGATTATGCTGCCCACAAAGGGACCTCTGCTCCCACTGCCCTGGGAAAGCACACCCGTGGCTTTGCACGTGCCCACATGTTTTGTGTGGTGTGTGGGAGAAGAACCAGGTAAGTGGACAGATACTGATTGGGGAAAGCTGAGGCTGACTCTCAGTTTGTTTACAATCCAAAGATTGTGTAGTGCTCTCATTTTGCCTTTAGAAAACCTATGTGGCTCAGAAAAGGATTCAAAGTAGACAAAGGGCCAGATCTAACTTATAAAGGGAAAAAAAATAAAGAAATTTAATTTCAATGTTCCATTTCTAAGTACAGTTATTTTGTCTTTCTGCATTTAACTCCTCAGGGAGAAGAATATACTGCATTGTGATGATAACAATTCGGGTTCCAACTTATTTAACTGGAAAATAAAGTTTAAAAAATTTTTCTTTGTAAGAATCGGCCAACTCTCTGCAGCTATCACCATGCTATTTCTGCTGCTGTAACCTTTTGAGTCAGCTGTCAGATCAGCTAACCATTAAGAATTTGCTTCTTAGATTTTTTACTTACTTGAAATATACATGCTGGGTTAAATAAATCCTCAAAAAGAAATAAAGAAAAAGAAAAGAAAAAGGCAGAACACTGTAGAGTTTCCCATAAAATGAATGTTACTTTTAAAATAAATGTTGTATGCTATGAAAGAATTTAAAACAGTAGCTCAAAAGGAAAAAAGAAGTTAGTTTGTAGGAAAAGGAACCATAACTCAATGACTTCCTTTGTCATTTTTAAACAAAATTTCTTATTATAAACATTTAGTACTTTCAAACACACCTTAAATTGAACCCCAAAGCATCCCAGAGCCACTTTTCACATTACTTTGAACTTCACTAATTAGAAATAATTTAAGTGTTCAAAATAATGGACTCACTAAATATTTTTAAATGCATGTATTTTTCACATGTTCATTCACTCATTAATGAAATATTACATAACACCGTGTAAAGGGGCCACCTCTGTGTTAGGAGCTAGGATGCAAGAACCCTATACAGAGCCTCTGTCCTCAGAGGATATGAGGATATGTCTTAAGATGTTACATGAACTTCAAGGCAGGCTGTAGTTTGGCTAAAACAGGGCTGCTGCCTTAGACCTTGGCTTTGTTCCCTGTAGCTACTCCAGAACTCTGAACACACATGAAAAAAATCTGCTGAATGTTTGTAATGGTGAGCATTCACAAAGCACACATAACTAGGGTTTCTAAATTGCTTTAAAGTCTGATTTTTTTTTTTGACCGCTCCACACGGCTTGAAGGATCTCAGTTTCCCGACCAGGGATTGAACCTGGGTCACGGCAGTGAAAGCCCGAAATCTTAACCACTGGACCACCAGGGAACCCCCTGATTTTTTAAATTATTAATAAACAGGGTTTCTTTTGTAACTTTTTGTGTTATTAATTTATTTAGTAAACTCTTCTTTTATAAAGACCATTTAAATTAAATCTTAATTGTTTCTGAATTACCACAAAATTAATAAAATTTATTATAAAGATGAAGTTCTCAACAGGGACACTACATACCCTAATACTATTAGACTCACCTATAAATTTGGTGCTCTGGGCTCTGTTAACCACGCCCATCACATGGGACCCTATGAAGTTACACAGAAATATAAATGGTAGACTGAGTATTTGCAAATGATTTTAACTATAGTTACATGAGAGCTTTCCAAATGAGAACGTGTATATTAAGAAAATTAAAGGAAAATACATTCAGATAGAGATTTTTCTGGGTTTACATGTACTTCCTGTGCTAACTCTGAAAGCTCAAGAAATTAGGGTAAATTGGTAAAATCTTTTATCAATAAAAACCTCTGTGCTAGAGCACTACTGCCCATTGCCTCATTACAACATTTTAAATGGGAGCAGTATCTCTGCATTTTTCTTTCTTCACTCACATCATCAAGTAGTCCAAAAATAAAGGTTTTGTGACGTTCCTGCCAATGCACCTTATAAATTAACACATGCGTAATGGTAGAGAGAAGACTGTTGTCAGTTTGACAGTATCTAGTTATCACTTCTTTGAAAGCTGTAGGTGCATGCAATTAACACTCAATAAGAACATTATATTCAAAAATAACACATAATCTACATGTGTTGAAGACAAGGGATTTTATTCTGATGAAAAGTTTAGTAAAAATAGTGATTGAAAAAATATATTTTCTTTTGATTTGAAAGATTTTTGCCATAAACACACTCAAAAGATAAGGGAATTAACAAAGAGTGACAATTAGTAATTAATACTCCAACATTCAAATTTTGGGAAATTTAGGTGAGAGATAAAGTTCTGCATAATCTTTTCTGTATTTTTTTTCCTGTGGAATAACATTAAGAATATAGACTCTAGTTTCAGAGTTTCAAGAAGTCTTAAGAACCTTGTTAAATAAAGGTTAACTAAGACTCTTGTGACATACTACGCTTCAGATGTATGCTCAGTTGATCTTATCCAGAAGGGAGTTTGGGTGCCATTGAGTCCACTGATTTACAAACTTGACTATAGTAGAACGACGTCGCTGTCCACAGGAGAAATGAGTACTCCTCATTCCAGCATAAAGCCATTACTGCAATGTGGCTCTGCAGTTAGGTGCTACCTTTCCTACAGCCCTTTGAATCTAGGTGTGTCATTTGATTAAGTTCTGGTCAATGGGATCTAAGAGAAAGGGATGAGCGACATCTTGCATGCATTACTCCATGAACTTTGTCTGTCTGTTAGATGGAAGTATGGGATTGCAATGTCCTGGGAGATAACAGAGCAAGAAGATTAAAGATAAAACTCCCATAGAGAAGAGAGCAGTATAGTTACCAGGAATCCCTGCATCGAACACTTAACAAGACCAGGAAGCAAATTTCTCTGTATTTAAACCACTAAAATTCAAGGATTTATTTTTTATAGTAGGTACTGTTACCCTAATTAACAAAATGCTACACAACAGAATCCTCATGGGAAAGCCTATGACTGCATTTTTTTTAAGTTCTCTTTTGAGTTTCACGCTGCCAGCCCGGCATCTATCCATGGTCCTGAGTTTGTAAATCTCATCCCAGAAACGAGAGGACATTGGTGTCCACAGAGGAAAGTCACTTGTCCGGAACTGCACAGCTAAACAATATGAGAGCTAGGAAGATAATTCTGGCCCCCTGAATATTTCAGCCTAAAGGAAAACAAGAAGACTGGATGTCATAATAGAACCAGCAAGATGTATATTTTGAAGCCAGCTGAGGTTAATATGATCCATGCTCATTTCATTAATAATCACTAGAAACTCATATTAAGAATGGTAGATAATATTTAATTCAATTTAACAAAACTTACACTGAACTCCTGAATACTGGGCCTGTGCTAAACAGTTTCACTTCTCCTATCTGATGTAATCTTCAGAGAAATCCTGTGAGGTAGGTATTATAATAGCTACTTATGCTGAAGGGACAACTGAAGCTCAAAGAAAGAAAGGAACTTGCTCAAGATCCCACTGCTAATAAGAGTGAAGGTCTGTCTGGCTTCAAACCCCAAAGATTCCGTACTAATCAGCTACTATTGCATGCATGAGAATACTGGAAAAGTTCTGACTGTGTATACTTATAATGAACATATATTATAAGGCAAGGCATAGCTACATAACACATTTGGTGTATATGGGGCATGTATGTATAAGTTTGTATATATATTGATGCATGGTACAAAAACTATGTACTCAGAGTGTGCATATTTGTGTGCATGGTGACTGGGGAATGTTCTCTCTGGCTACTAGAGTCCTGCTTATTTGGGTCATCCAGGCACCGAGGATCCTTCATCCACGACAGCCTGCTAGGTGCAGTTTAGCATTAGCTTCCACAGGCTCTTTGGTAAAGCTTCAGACACACAAGAATGCCTACAAGTCAGCATTGCCCAGTGGTTGAGAGCACGTACTCTAGAGCCAGGCTCTGTGGGTTCAACTTCTGGCACAGCCACTTACTGGTTACATGATCTTGGGAAGTCATGTAACATCCCTAAGCCTCATTTGTACAATGAGGATAATTTTAGTTGCCATCTTAAATGTACTGCTACAAGTTAATACTTACAGAAGCTTTGAACAGTGTCTGGCACATGACAATCTGCTATATAGATGTTTGTATGAAAACAATGCAGAGCATTCTGTTGACCAAAAAAAAAAAAAAAAGCAATGAAAACCAAAGACATTAAATAAGTGTCTCATGCATTCCTAATGTGATTTATACCAGTAATTCAAATTTTAACACAGTATACTCCACAAAACATCTCCTGAAGATATTTTTACAAAGAAAACCTATGATCAAATAAGTCTGGAAACACATGACCCCTGGAAGCCATGAAATGCACCACTCATATCTCTTGTTGTAGGGGCAGAGATCCACCATCATGTTTGCACTGAGGCAATGCTTCCCATGAGCTGCTCATGGCCAAGAAATTAGCACAGCAAAAATACTAACACAAGACACAATGCCCTCTGATTGACAATTTAGACCTGAAACTCTCCATCAATCTGACAAAATTTTCTTAGAACTTCACTATAATCTGAGACTCTTTCTATTTACTTCTCCCTCTCCTTTATAGATTCAGACTGCCTTGTGGTCTGAAGGCTCTTCCTACCTTCTCCTTCTCCCTCCCCTTTGTCCTTCATGGGCAATAACTCCCCCCCCCCAAAAAATCTCCTGAATGTCTATTCTCATCTTGGCGTTTACTTCTTAGAGGATATGAACTATCATACTTGGGAACAGGAGTGACATGGGAAAACAGATGGAAAGAAGGAGTTTGGAGACCCAGTCACTCATTGCCCAGCAGAAAAAAGAATGTAGCATACCGCATGCTGTGGGGGCCATGGGGATTTCCTGCCAGAGGTGATGGTCAAATGGTTAAAGATTTTATTAATGGTGACAGGGAGGAATGCTCTTGGTATAGGCATTCAGGCCTTTGAAAGAGAGGATGGGAACAATGTCTAGGACAGAGAATTATCTGAGTACTTCTTCCTTGGATTGATGCCATGCAGAAGGACAAGGAGAAACTGAAGGCCATAACAAAGTACGAGAGCAAGAGAGCCTTTTTGGTAGCTCGTAAAGAGGCCCTTACCTCCTGCAGTGGAAGGCACACACAAATGAGCAGCCGGCTGAAGACCTAACAGGCTTGCAGAGCTCCAGGAATGCTTCAATGTTCAGCCAAGGCAAGTCTGTTATATTGAGGTTAAGGCCCTAAATGGGAAAATTTGGGACCCTGAAACATGGATAAAGACATCTGGATGAATGCCCCTGAGGGTGTTTGCTCTTCAGACACCCCAGAATGCTCAAAGCTTTTTAAGGTAGCCCACTCTTCCACAGAAAGTGCTAGCACTTCTTTCATGCTTAAAAATGCTGTAGAAATTCCAGCATAACTCTGCTGGGGACAGGCTGGGTCTGAAAAGGGAGAAAAAAGATTATATATGAAGGAGCTGCAAGAATTAGCTAGCATGCACGGCAAGGAGCCAGGGAATTATCCCTGGGGCTGAATTTTGAGGGGGCTTAATAGAGAGGTCATAGTACAAGACTGGATAAATAAGAATTCATTGGCTTGGGGACATGGGATTTAACACCTTGGCAAGGACACCAGGGGATAGGGAAAATGTGCTTTGCTTTACGGTGGCTCTTAGAAGCCTGAAGAAAGCAATAGTCAATGCTGAGTGAAATGGATATGGCTGACTTGACCTGGCAGATGGTAGAAGAAGAAATAAAGAGGTTGAGGATAGTGAGCATTCTGTCATGGACACATTACATGCGTTCAGACAATCTCCAAAGAATTATGTTCCACAGGAATCCCAGTGGACACACCAACGACTACCAGCAATGCACTAGTAAGAGGGATACCAGCACCACATAATTGTTCAGTGGTGTATCTCCTCTGCTGACTAGGTCTGACTATAGGAGAGGCAGTCAGAGATGGGTTTGTTAATATCACTGGGGATGATGGAGCTCTGAATATTAGAGGTCATGGGATGGTGCTTTACCTACAGAAGCCAGGAGGCTAAAGTTACTGTAACAACTAAAATGATTGGAGGATCAGCCAAGGGGCTTAGAAGGAGTTGTGGAGATGGTTTTAGAGTATGGCATTTCCAGATAAAACAGACTGGAAGCTAACAAGGATACACTTTAATATCCAGAACCAGCAAAAAAGCAAGAATGGAAGAGCGGAAGGCTGAAGGGAATAGTCTCAGTAAAAAGCCACGATCCCTTGCTCAGTTCACAGACTTCGGCCAATTTTCAGATCTAGAAACTTTTGACTGAAGAATTAGCTGGTTCCTTAGAAGGAAGGACCTTGCATTTCTCTGATTCTTCCCAAAGGGACCTTTAGCCATATATTCATGTAACTGTACACTGGGGAAAGGGAATAATGATACATTTCAAGGACTATTGGACATAGGGTCTGAACTGACACTGATACCCAGAAACCCAAACCATCATTATGGCCTCTCTGTTGGACTGGGGGCTTGTGATGGCCAGGTAATAAGTGAAGTCCCAGCTAAGGTCCAGTTTACAGTGGACCCACTAGGTCCAAGGACCCAGGCAATGGTAATTTCTCCAGTCCTGCACCAGTATGCTTACTATAAGGAGAAGAAGAAAGGTCTTGGTCTGCAGGAAGTGTGGGTAAAAAGAAAGAGCAAAAATAAAGCTCAAGAAGGCATGCTTAGTGATTCTCTCCATCTCACCAATCAAGATAGCCTTTCTGCTAGAAGGCAGGCCTGAGGTGGTGGAGAGATAGTAGCTTCCTCCCAATATCTGTGAAGTTCTCATTTTATGGGCCAAGCAAAAGTACAGAGAAAGAGTGATATAAAATGGTTACCTCTTCCCATTTTTACTCCCAACTGTCATTTCACCTACTACTTATAGTATATTGCATTCATATTCAAGTCATTTTTAAAATGTGCATTGTTAACATATACAACAAGTTACTGGGATGGAAGTAGAGGAGACAGTGATGTTTATAGTAATGGTTAACATTTATTGAGCAGCACAATCTTCAGACGTTCTTCTAAGAGCTGTGCATGTAGTAACTTGTTTAATTCTCACAACAGTGGTATAATAACCTGAGGGACAAAGTGGTATAATAACCATGCAGCTATTAAGGGGCAGAGCCAAGATTTGAACCAAGACCAGCAGGCTTATGTTCTAAACTCACATGCTATATTGGAATATGATGACATGCTTGCCCTCAAACAACTTACAACCTAATAGGACACTTAAGCCAGAAACAGTGACATGTAGGGTAGTACCAACTTAATGCCATGTGAGTTCAATGCAGGACTATGTGGTTTCTTGAAGAGTGAAACATTTGGCTTAAGGATCCTTAGATTTTTCTTGAACAGAACTGTGTCTGCACCTGTGCAGAACTGTGCCAAATGGGGACTGAGGGATGTTAGTCAATGTGTTAGGAAGTTCAATAGGGGATTGGTCAGTGGGATAACTGGAAGATACAATGGTTGTAATAAAAGAGAGAAGCTCTTATTTTGAAAGATTGAAGGTAGAAAATTCTGAAAGATGCTTCAGTTGCTGGTTGAATTTACAGACCTGGTCAATGGAGCTGAGAAAGTGAGAGAAATATAAGATCAAAGTGTCAGTTGGATTTTAAATCCAATTGATTTGAAGGCTTAAGATAAAATAAAGAGGAAAACTATAACACAGACTCTGAAGTCCCAAAGAAAGGTAGACATATGCGGTGGAAGCTGGCAAATAATGACAAAGAAAATGTCATTAGTGGGTAACTTAGACATCATAAAAAGAAACAAGTGGTTTAGAAAGAGCATGAAACTAGACAAAGAATATATGACTAGGCAAATGCATAGGAGAAGTCCAAATTGTCAACATCAATATGGAAATATTTTAAGCCATTAATGATGAGAGATATGCAAATTAAAACATTGAGAGAATCACAGAATACCCATTAGAATGATAAAAAAGATCAGAAAAGGAGCTAAATCCAAGTGTTAAAAAAAAGTTATGAAGAGATTGAACTCCCATATACTGCTGGTGGGAAGGTAAACTGGGTCAGTTACTCAAGAAACCAAATTGACAATATCTTGTGAAAGTTGAGTCTGTAAATGCCCTATGACACAGTAATTACAGTTCAAGGTATCTTTCTCAAAGAATTACTGTACTTGCACAGGTCCAAAAGGGCACAGGAATGTTCATTATAGCTGTGCCTTAGAAACTACTTAGGTCTCAATCATTAGGAAAATGGAGTTTAAAATGTGGTAGAATGCACAAGTAAAAGGCAACCTAGATACACAACCTAGAATAAGTTTTTAAAACATGCCATTGAAAGAAAAAGAACAAAGAGACTTATAGCATAACAATTACACTTATTAAAAACCCATGTATTCACAAAACATATACTGAAGGCTTTTGTCTCCACTTCAAAAAAAAATGGTGCTTGTGAGAGTCATCAATGACCACCAGTTGCTGTGTATACTACCTACACTCTACCGCCAGAGTAACCTACTGATAGCCCTAGACACAGGTAATCACTCTCTCCTGTTGAACTTTCTTCACCTGGCTCTAGGACACCATACTCTCCTGAGTATTTCCCTCTCTCTCACTGGCTGCAGTGTCTTAGTCTCTTTGTTTACTTGCAGTTATTTATTTTCCCAAGTTCTAGATGTCACAGTGCCTCAAGGTTCAGACCTCAGACCTCTTCCCTTCTCTAACTACACTCACACCCTTGGTTATCTCATCCAAACTCATGACTTTAAGTAGCATATATATCCTAATGGCTTCCAAATTTGCATCTCCAGCCCAGAACTTGCCTCTGAATTTAGACTTCTATATGCAACTGCATACCTAGCATCTCCATGTCCATAATTATAAGCATCTCAAATTTAACATGTCCAGGATAAAACTCCAGCTCTCTGTCCCACCCACTCCCCCCACAAACCTATCACTCCTGTAGACTTCCTCATCTTATAAAATGGCAAATCCATTCTCTCAGTTGCTTGGTACAAAAAACTCTTTCATACCTTATATCCAGTTATATTAACAAAACATGTTGCCTCTATTCATGAAATATGTCCATAATCTGGCCACTTTTCACCTCCTCTATTCCTTCCATCCTAGACTGATTCTTCATTATCTCTCCCCTGGATGACTGCAATAGGCTCCTACTTCCATCCGTACCTACCTAGAGTCCATTCTACACACAGCAGCCAGAAGAATCCTTTTAAAATATCAGTCAAATCATATGTATAACTGAAATTTTTCAGAAAAAAATACTTTTAGTACATACAATTCACTAATTTTTTAATTCTATTACATTTCTAATGCAGATCACAACCCGTTAAACTGATTTCATGACCCACAAATGGGTCACAATACACATTTTGAAAGTACTGATTTAGGAAGAGGTAAGAATAGTGAGAGTTTTAAAACTAGGTAGGTAAGTCAGATGATGAGAATGAAGAGAAAAGGAGAATAAGAAAAACAATTCATTATAATTATTATATTACTGATTTACTTACATATATTAGGTATTTTCTACACATGAGGAACTGTGCTAAATGCTTTGATGCATTTAATCCTAGACAAATTGATATATGAAGAACTGAAGTTTTACCCAAGGTCAAATGACAAAAGTTGCAGAGCCAGAATTCTAACCCAGCTCCGTATGATTTCACTGCCCCGCCTCGGTAACCAGGATAACATATTTCCTCCGTGTATGTTTCATTATTATTCTATAAATAGTTTGTATTAATTAAAAAACCCAGATAATAGGCCCATTTTTTTCTATTTCAATTTGCTGTCATGTAATTGGTGTGAATAACTTTTGTTTCAAAATGTTCCTATAAATGTTCGCATTAAAAGGAGTATTTCATAAAATTATTATTCTACAGATTTTCCCTTTTCATAAGGCAAATTCCAGCATTTGGATATTGACTTGGAGAGCAGTAAACCTTGTTTATGCTGGAAGTTAAGCAGTTTTATGTGTGAAGAGGCTAGTAAGTATTCTGGATGGTTAGTTACTTGGTTTCATTTTAGCACAATCAAAAGGCTGTGATAGATCAATATGTTTATTCCAATTTTTCCCACTTCTCTTCTGATAAATATTCCTTTTCCAACTTTGTTTGTGTGCTGTGTGTCCCTTTTTAAGCACAGAGAGAAACCATTACATATTCAATACAAAAGTTTGTATTAATTTGTCATGGACCGAGATTGACCTATAGGAAAAAACAAAAGGTGACAGACTGCTTTTAGCTTCAGCATAAGAAAAAGCAAAGAGAAAATGGAGCAAACCAAAGAGGTATAGAGGAACAAATAAAATATGTGAAAGAGGAGAGAAGTGGGGAAAAGTCAGAGAGGCAATGCTGAACCAAAAGATTAATTAAAGAAAAAATAAAAATAAAAATGGAAAATAAAAAGAGAATTCAATGTTTTCTCCCTGCAACTTAAGTAAAATCATTGACTGTGGCCTCATGTAGAGGAGCCTAAATGGACAGTGATATGATTCTGAAACTGAAAGGCTATTAGAAGCAAATCAAGTCCACTTTGACTACTTTAGAAAAAGGGATCAGAGAGAAAGACTCTGGTTTAAGTTGGAAATAAAAGCAATAAGAGGACTGACAAGAGAGGAAGGAACCCCTCCAAAGAAAATAACTCTGTAACCACCTCATTCATTTATGGGACAGCCTTCATTGTCTGTGCCAGACACTCTACTGAATGCTTGGAAAACAAATACAGATAAGACCTGGTGCTTGCCCTCAAAGAACAATTCTTTTGGGAGAATCATACTAGTACACAGATCATCACATCACACTGAGGTAAGTGCTAAGACAGAAAAATGCACAAGGTGCTATAAAAGGAGACACTAAGGGGATGAGGCCATATGGGTGAGCATCCTAACTCAGACTAAGGAAGAGGCTTGGGAGAGAATGAATCAGTGAAACTTCCTAAAACCTTTGAGTTACTTACACAAAGGGGGCATAGAGGCTCTTCAAAACAGCAGGGATAGAGTATGCAAAGACACAGAGGTGGCAGAGAGAGAATTACAGGTACACAGAGGCTAAGGCAGTTGTATGATGGTATTTGGAGAGGTAATTTGGGGTCAGACCAAAAGGAGCCATGAATAGGATGCCAAAAAATTTGGACTCCACCCCAAAGACTACAAGCCACCTCAAACACTTAAATCAGAGGAATGGCATGTTTTGATACTGCAATGTGAGGAAGAAGTGGAAACAGAGTCAAGAATGGGGGAGATAAAACTGCAAGGATGAAGTCAAGAAATTCAGTTAGGTGTTGTGGCAGTAATCTAAATGAGAAATGATGAAGGGTTGAAGTAAGGTTGGAGCTATGGAGATGGAGATGAAGGGGCAGAGCCAAAAACTATTAAAGAGATAAAATAGCAAAACATGGTGACCAAATGTATGTATACATGTGTGTGCGTGTGTGTGTGTGTGTGTGTGAAAGTTCAGGTGTGTGACTTGGGTGACATAGCAGTATTGTGGGGTACTTTTCTCTAAGACAGTGAATTAAGAGGAAGAACCTGTGGGGAGGGAGAGAACTTTTCCTCATTGGAAGGTTTTTGATTACTGATTCAATCTCCTGACAAGTATTTGGTCTATTCAGATTTCTATTTCTTCATGATTCAATTTTGAAAGGTTGTATGTTTCTAGAAATGTATCCATTTCTTCTATGTTGTCCAATTTACTGATGTATAATTTTTCATAGTAGTCTCTTATGATCCTTTGTATTTCTGTGGTATCACTTGTAATATCTTCTCTTTCATATCTGATTTTATTTACTTTGAACTCTCTTTTTTTCTTGGTAAGTCTAGCTAACAGTTTGTCTATTTTCTTTATGTTTAAAAAAAGAGTTTAGTTTCATTCATCTTTTCTATTATCTCTTTAGTTTCTATTTCATTTATTTCTGCTCTGATCTTTGTTACATCCTTCCATTTGCTTAACTTTGGGCTTAGTTTATTCTTCTTTTTATAGTTCCTTGAGGTATAAAGTTAGATTGTTTATTTGAGATCCTCCTTTCTTCTTGATGTATGCATTTATTGCTGTAAGCTTCCCTCTTAGAAATGCATTTGCTGCATCCCGTAAGTGTTGGCATGTTGTGTTTACATTTTCATTTGTCTCAAGATTTTGTTTTGTTTTTTTGATTTCTTCTTGGACTCTTTGGTTGTTCAGGAGTATATTGTTTAATCTCTAAGTATTTGTGAATTTTCTAGTTTTCTTCTTGTAATTGATTTCTATTTTCATACCATTGTGGTCAGAAAAGAAGCTTGATATGATTTCAGTATTCTTAAATTTATTAAGACTTGTTTTGCAGCATAACATATGATGTGTCCTGTAGAATGTTCTATGCACACTCGAGAAGAATAGGTATTCTTCTTCTTGTGGACAGAATGTTCTGTATATGTCTGTTAGGTTCATCTGATCTAATGAGTTGTTTAAGTCCAATGTTTCCTTATTGATTTTCTGTCTGGATAATCTCTCCATCGTTGAAAGTGGTGTATTGAAGTCCCCTGCTATTACTGTATTGATCTGTTAATCTGTTAATAGTTGCTCTATATATTTACATTCTCCATTCTTAGTTAAGGAGAAAAATTCTTCAAAAGCTCATGTCAAGAGGTAGATGAACTTTTTGTTCTACTGTGCCAGCCAGGCACGTCTGACTGGCAGAAAAAGAAGTTTAAATTTCTAGGTACATTAAGCATTAGTTTTCAAACATCAGATTTCAAATGTAATGACGAGCCAGACAAGTAGTCAGACTTGAGTTAGATAGATATACACAGGAAGACACAATCATATATATATCTTAGATGAAAGATAAAAAATAATGTTAGAGCTATTAAAGTTTACAGCAATAAAACAAAATAAATGAATTCTGGGATTTCTTAAACCCACACCTCCCCCATCCCATTCTCAGAAAGTTGAGTGCACTTAAACTCTCATTCCAAATTTCCAGCCATGCCCACAATCCTGCATCAGGTGAAGGTTTCATCATGATCTTAGAATCTGAGACAGAGGGTTATTCTATGCATTTAAACATTCAGAGCGAATGATAACTTTTACACACTTGCACTCTTAGAGGTGGTTCATATTGATCATCATATTCTCATTCCATTCTACCTCTTTTACCTTCTATTTCATATTTCCCAACTCTTTATCCTATGTGCTTCACTCTGTGTAGAATTCTCAGATTTATTTCATTGAAAATCTCTTCAGTTGTATAATGTTCTATATAACCACTTCATGAATTTTAGTTTTGGTGGCTACTTTCTTCATTAGTAGATGCTTTATTTTGTTCTTTGTCAAATCTGAAAGCTACTTTGTCATTGTCTTCTCTTATTTCTCTATGACTCTAAACCTCCTTTTGCTTCTTAAATCATTTTAATAGTGCAGTGATTATTACATGACCTCTATGCAATTGCTTTAATAGCTCAAGTTCCAAGAGAGCTAGTCCTTAAATATGTGTTGGCTAACTCCCTCAAGGTGTAATATGTCCTTGTGTGCATTCTATTTTTTCTCATGAGCTCAATATGTGTTGGCTAACTCCCTCAAGGTGTAATATGTCCTTGTGTGCATTCTATTTTTTCTCATGAGCTCATTTTTAGTGGGAATTTTTTTCCTGTACAAGTCTGATACACCCTGGATTGGGTGTTATGTAATTGTTTTGTCTTTGCTTCTTCAAACCCTCAGGGTGTTCACTAGTTCAGAATATTTTTTTAATTAATTGTCTGTCTGGAGGAGTCCAGCAAAACATTTGCAAAATAACTTCAGACTCCATGCCCATTTGTGTTTCTGAACTGGGCTTCAATTTCTCAATGGAATATCTTTTTCCTACTGAGGGCTATGGTAGAGACTATTTCTTCATTACATTCTTGTGCAGGTGAGTAAACTTTTCCTACTTCCTCTTTAACTCCATTTTTTGTAGGGGTGCAACTTTAGCATGGCTGTTAGTTCCCTTTCTTTTACTCAATTTCAAGGTTATATATCTTATTCCAACAATGATCAGTCAACTCTACTTATTAGCACTGAGGTCCTATACTCAGACATAATCTGACATCCTTGCCCTCCAGTCTTAGAGCTGCCAAAGCAAACCACCTAACTTACCATTCTGGCTTTAAGTTTCCCTTTGATTCTAGCACCAGCGATTCCCTTCCTTTCTTTAACACTCATAATTTTTATAAAATTTAAATATATCCATAATTTCTATTTGTTAATAGCAGGAAAATGATTTATGATATCTCAGGTGATAAAGATTGAGTGAAGTTTTTCATAGAAGATATAACCTTAGTGGAAAAGGCCAAAATGTTGCTTCTGCAAAGAATGTAGTAGACTCGGGGAGTTTAAAATCAGAATGCTTGAGTTTAAATCCTAATTTCCTACTAACTATAGCACTGCAATCAAATCGCATACCCTCACTGCACTTTTGCTTTTTATTCATAAAATGTGGAGAGTAGAAATGATTTTGACATATGTAAAAACCTCTAAAATGTGAAGTATAATGATAATGATATGAAAACATTGTTTATTTTACTTGTGAACCTGAGATCAGGAAGTAAAAGTGCCAATATTTCAAAATGACATGCCAGGATACTTACAGAAAGCATACAGATGGAAGAATAGTTCAGAGGCAAGAGAGTCTAACAGGTCAGCTCATGCGTTAAACTCATACTTCAGCAGGAATAGGAATTTCTACAGGAATAGGGGACAGATGGGAAAAGCAGCAGGATGTCATAGTGGTTCAATCTATAGCTGTGAGTGGCTCAAAGGGCTGGTGGGAATCCTACGAGAAGTTGAAAACAGGCCAGGTCACTGAGGAAAACAGAAAAATAGTCCACTTGCATAGGAACAATATCAAGGATCTTAAGGTTGAAGAGACATAAGAAAATTAATAGAAAACTTTCTTCAACTAAGTAAAACAGGAAAAACAATAATGGTACAAAAAGCAGGAAAACGGTACTTAGGAAAAAATATCAAAACTTAAGAAGCAGGGGCTTTGGAATTGTCATTCTACTGAACTTCAAATGTTTCCCATTATACCTATTTATATTTTAATCTCAACACTCATAACAGTATTGTACATATTGGCTTAGCTTCTGTCTCTACTACTACCTTATGTACTCTTTCAGGGCAGAAGCAGCTTCTCCAATTCTAGCCCTTGGCGCAGTGGCCTAGTATAGAGTACGTTTTCAACAATTGAATGTTGAATAGACAAATAAGAAAGTTGATATGATAAGAAGGCAAAAAGGCAGGGAAAAGAGGCATGTGCTATGTTAAACAAAATCAGGATTTACACAAATCAACAGAGCATCTATACTACAATCTTCTGGTAACTTGGAATTGGCAGGTGATATTACAGAGCCACAAGCTCCACCTTTGAGTGCACAGAGAGAACAGAGGAGGCCTCTGGAAAGTGGAGAAAAGCAGAGGAGTGAGTGCTCTTCTTCAAAGAGAGTGGAAGAGGGCAAACTTAGCAACTCACACTAGTCAGCCAGATTACTGAGAAAAGTAAAACAAAAGTATTATGAGGCCTTGAGTGAAGACTCTTAGAACTAGACCAGCTTTGGAAATAGTAAATCATACCAAATAAAATTATTTTTGCAATGAAATGGCAGGGTGTGTAGATCAAAGAAATAACTAATATAATTTAATTACATATTAGTGAGGCTTTTGATTCAAGGTTATAGTTATCTGTCAGTTGGATAATTTGCTTAATGATGCTCTAAACTACAAGGAGGAGATATAAATTATTTCTTAAATTATTTACTTAAATTATTAATATAAAGTAACTAATATAAATAAATATTAAAATTGTGATATCGTGATTTATAAGAAATATATTTTGGTCATTCAAATGACAAAATATACTTCTCATATATATTTGGTCTTTGTCTACTGGTTCCAGGCTCATAGTTCCTAAAGTCCTTGCAATTTCCTGTCATAAGAGCCATAAAAGTGCCTATTGTTATGTTAAGGAGGTGACTTTTGGAAAACCCCTTGGTCACTGAAGGATGGCAGATAGTGGCTGGTTGCTAGGTGAACCAACCTTGTGATCAGAGGGTTGGAACTCTTAGCTTCACCACTTCCCACCTCCAGGGAGGGGAGAGGGGCTGGAGGTTGAATCACCCTCAAATCAACAATGATTTAATCAATCTGCCTATGTAATAAAGCCTTCATAAAATCCAAAAGAACAGGGTTCTGAGAGCTTCCAGGGTAGTGAATATGTGGAGATTGGGGGAGGGGTGCATGCTCAAAGAAGGCACAGAAGCTCTAAGCCCTAAGCATCTCTTCCATTTGGCTGTTCCTGAGTTATATCCTTTTATAATAAACTGGGGATTTATTAAGTAAAATTTTCCCTGAGTTCTGTCAGCCGCTCTAACAAATTAGACAAACCCAAGGAAGGGGTCCTGGAACCTCTGATCTATAGCCAGTTGATCAGAAGCCCAGGTGACAACCTGGACTTGTGACTGGAGCCTGAAATGGAGGGGGGAGCAGTCACGTAGGAGTAAGCCCTTAGCCTGTGGAATCGGATACTATCTCCAGGTAGATGCTGTCAGTATTGAGTTGAATGGTAGGACACTCAGCTGGTGTCTGAGAATTGCTTGTTGGTGTGGGAACCCCCCAGCCCACCACACACACACATATTGGAAATTGGCTCTCAGAACACTTTAAAAAACATATTTTTATATATTACATATACTATAGAGTATAAACTTTACATACTTTATTTTCAGATATCACATTTTTCCCCCCAAACTCTAGTTTCTTGTGAGAAGTTAAGGCAAAGACAGAAACTAATAGAGCTTATCTGGGGCAGAAACCAGTAATGGACCACTAGTACCCATTTCCATCTTCTCTGTTTAACTCTCAGGAAGCCTGGAGTTGTAGCTTGGCACATGGCTACCTAGTGAGAGGCTATCAGCCTCCCTTACAGCTAGGTGTGAGTAGTGGCTAAATGCATGCCAATGAATCATGAGCTGAACTAATATATGCCACTTTCAGTTTCTTAGAAGAAAAGTCTACTTGCTCTGAGAAGTCTTTTTCTCTCTTGCTGACCAAGAAATGGCAACATCTGGGGCAGTCACATGTTCAGGATGACAGAGACCACCCTCTCCTCAGCATGAGTCTCTGGATGATCTCATGGGTCATATTCACTCTGTCAGCTTTGGACCACTCACATCTGAACTGTTAAGTGAGAATCAAGCTTTTATCTTATTTAAGCCATGGAATATTTTGATCATCTACTTACGTATTGGTCTAGCTTGCACCTTAAGTAATTAAATTATCAAAGTAAGCAAATGTGCTACAACTATTCATTCTTTCAAGGTTCTCCTATGAAGCTTCATGTCAATCTATGATTTCAGGTTTGTTACCATTGATATACTCAATTACATCATAGAATGGTGAATAACGTTTAGAGTGGTTTTCAAACTTTAGTATACATGAGAATAAGTCTGTTGAGAAGCCCAAGAACTGAGGTATCTACAAAGCCACTTGGATGGTTCCGTTTCAGGTGGTCTATAAGAGATGTTTTGAAGAGTTGTGAACAATGGTGATAAGACTGAATTGTGTCTGATGAGAATCAGTCTTAGAGTCACCAATACTTTGTATGTAAAATTAGTGTGCTATGAACCACTGCATGAAAGGTAAAGTGAAAAATAGGAAGATGAAGGTTATAATGAGCCTTTTAAGATGACCAAGACTAGATTGGTCTCTTCTTTTAAAAAATATAGGCCGAGAATTCCAAGCTATTAGAGCAGTGGTTCTGAATAGATAAGCTCCCATTGGGATTCCCTGTGGAATTTTTAAAAGTACAGATGCTTGTCCTCACATTTATTTGCTGACTTAGAGTATTTGGAAGTCAAGTCCAGTTTTTTAAAACAGCAGAAGTGATTATAATTCACATTCATGAATAACAAGCAAGGTGTTATCCAGTTAAGAAAAAATTTCTCGAGAATTTTTCAAGTAAGTTCTTTTTAATCTGGAAATGAGACAGAGAGTGAGTGGGAAGAATATTAAAAAGAGTTTCTGGCTTTAGAGAATAAGAAAATAATCTAATCTAATCTTTTTGCTAATTTATGGATTTGCCAGGAGATGGAGACTAAACCAATGTCTCAAGGTCAATAAACAAGGATTAACTCAGCACTTACTATAAGCTTGGTCTTGTGAGGAATTTAAAAAATATATTCTTTGGCTCATGAAATCATTTCATTACTTGATAATTGCACCCCTTTGTACAAACAGCATATGTAAATTATTGGGGGAGGGGAGAGAATTAAAAAATCTAATATCAATTTTAAGAGTAGGAGAATATGAGGCAGTCTTCATGGAGAAAAATCACTTGGATTTTGAGTCTGGGTACAAATTGCCATGGCAGGGGGAATATTTCAGGTCCCCAGAAATGGAGATGTCTGTGGCATCTTGAAGAAATGATAAAGAGAATTTCTATTCTCTTGGAAGAGAAAAGAAATTGTTGTAAACACTGTAAAGGATCTTGAATGCCAGCACAAGAAATCTGGACTTTGTCCTGTAAACAATAGGGAATCAAAGTTGTTTGTGTCTTCAACTGATATGGACAAAGAAGGGTTTCAAGAAAAATCGATTCAACAGTGGGGTGCACGATGGATTTGAAAGAGAAGAAGTCTGAAAGAAAGGAAACGAGAGAAATGTTATCGCAGTGATCTCAGTAGTAGAGTGACCACAGGAGTTTCTGAGAGTCCTGTTAATTCTATGACCCATGAGGGCTCTAAGAGAAAACTAATCCGTTTTTGAAACACTTCAAATGGCTGCAATAACTATGTGCAGAGATAAACATAATGGACTTTAGTTTTACACAAAAGACATCCTGTGTAAGACAGAAGGCTTGCTATTTAACCAACTGAACATCAGTTTTGAGAACTGTGTTTTTTTTTAAGAGTAAAATAAGAACATGAATAACAATAAGAAAACAACTATGCTACTAACCCCCAAAATGATGACTTTCCTGGTCATCCTTACTAACCATAGAAAATAATTGTCAAAATCTTATAGGTTTATTTGGCTTTTGTTTTGTTTTATTTTGTTCTTGCTTTTTACAGCAAATAGCTCATCCGATACACCTTTTGTGCCTAGTTCTTTTGCAGTTATTTTTCTTCTGTTTCTTAGTGAATATAAATCACATTTCAATGAAATTAACCTCTGTATTAAAAGGATACCATTTTTTGTTGTTATTGTTGTTCATGAAATGTCTCTGCCCCTCCATGTACTTAGTGCATTACTGGGTACCATGAATTTTTTTAAAAAGAAGATGGTCTTTTGCCCTGAACAAATCAATAAAATCCTAAGCCCCTTAAATGACATCTTCACAAATGTGCCCCAATGCATACCTCACATACAAGAAAGGGGAGTAAAGGAAAATTAGAAATGAATTCTACTTGATCAAAGACCTCATGGAGTGGCATGAACTATGAATGTCTTCATTTGGAAAATACCATATCTTCTAGATCCTTATTAGTAAATAAATATTCTTGATGGAGAATCTTGATTTATTTTTCAATGCCTTTATTTTTTTCTTTATCCTGAATGTAGTTGGTATCAATAAAATATTTTATTATGGCTAGTTGATTAATATATTATAGCTCCACAAATGTTTGAATAATAAAATCATGTTCAGATGTTACATGTGCAAAAGCTAGCACAGTTAGAGCTTCAGACCTTTTAGACTTTAAACAAACTAATCTTTTATAGAAATTAAAAGGAGCAGGATAGTCATTAGTGTTGATAAACAGTATTTCTGGTTCTGCTTCTAGACATATAGTAATATTGCATTTCTTTCCCCCACTTTAAGTTAAATGTGGTCATGTGACTTGTTTTGACCAATAAAATATGAGTAAAACCGACATTTGCTTTTCTGGGCAGAAGCCTTTAAAGTTCCCATCTGTCTGTCATGATACTCAGCAACACTCCAAATAGGCTCCCTCACTTATATGTTCAAGTGAGGACAATATAGATTATAACCACTATAGCCCAATGTACATATAGTGACATATAGTGTGAGCAAAAAGTAAGTCCTTGTGGTTATAGACCACTGAAATTTTGTGGGTGTTCTTT
The DNA here is from genome assembly GCF_949987535.1 of Balaenoptera acutorostrata. NCBI lineage: Eukaryota > Metazoa > Chordata > Mammalia > Artiodactyla > Balaenopteridae > Balaenoptera > Balaenoptera acutorostrata. The sequence goes on from NC_080077.1 coordinate 19,698,319, forward strand.
GCCAGAGCATAATCTAGCACATCTTGATTGACACAGACATTGAACAAGACGAGAAGACAGCTTTAACAAGAAAAGCTGCAAAATGTGGCACTGGTTTAGCAACTAGTAGGCAGTAGGTACAAAAGAAGCTGTTATCGGAAACTATTATCTGCTAAGCAGTGGGAAACATCTGGTAAAATTGCCACTTGTAATAATTTGGTAGGCAGATCATGTACCCAATGAACTTCAAACTCTTGGAAAAGAAGTTGGAGAAAAAATATTTGGCATATATAGGTAGCTATTAGCTACACTTTGCAAGGCATTATAAGAAAGAGATTTGGTCAGGAAAATATTAACTTTTGGATTAAATATTTGTTTGGAAACAAAAAGGAATGCAAGTTGTCCCCAAATTCAGGAATATAGAGAAAAGAGACAAATGCTCCCCAGCCCAAAATAAAATTTATAGTCTTTGAGCAATATAAGGCAAGTAAAACCCAGCCTCACAGGCAAGGATCATGTTAAGGGTACTCGTATAAATTTCTGAATGGATGAATGTGTCTCAGAGTGAGACTGAACTAAAGGTGGATCTCCCAGAAAATGAGCTTAATAGTGTTGCTCTCCTCCAAGCCCAACTGGTACAAAGTATCTGCAATAATTCAAGATTTAGAGATAAGTGAATGAGAAAGTTAAAGAATATAGCTACCCTAAAAACCATGTTTTACAAAGAACTGTGGGAGGGATTGCTAGCACAATGTACTGACTGGAATCAACTAGATTAGATACAAAGTTTTCAGAAAATTTTATTGCCATTAAGAATCACCAGTCTGGGGGTTTCCCTGGTGGCGCAGTGGTTGAGAATCTGCCTGCTAATGCAGGGGACACGGGTTCGAGCCCTGGTCTGGGAAGATCCCACATGCCGCGGAGCAACTAGTCCCGTGAGCCACAACTACTGAGCCTGCGCGTCTGGAGCCTGTGCTCTGCAACAAGAGAGGCCACGATAGTGAGAGGCCCGCGCACCGCGATGAAGAGTGGCCCCCGCTTGCCGCAGCTAGAGGAAGTCCTCGCACAGAAACGAAGACCCAACACAGCCAAAAAAATAAATTAATTAATTAATAATAATTAAAAAAAAAAAAAAAAAAGAATCACCAGTCTGGATTTAAAAAAACTGCCACTGACCTAAGCTTAAGTCAATCCTTGAACTGTCAATCATCTACAGGCAGAAAGTAGGCTTAGGAAGTTACTCAGTTCTGAAAGAGGGCATATACTCTCTCCCAATTTTTCAGATGTGTTCCCAAAGAATCACAGAAAAGAAAGAATTCCCAGAGGACCACTGGGCAAGGGGGCTACTCCCAGGTAATGGAACCAGGGCCCTATACAAGGAATTTTTCTATCCCCAAGGTAGGCAGATTTTACAGTTTTGACTCTATGGGATAGAATTGTTCTGGACCAGACTAGCATCTGCTGTATATCTTTCATTATTCTCTTTCCAAATCAGAATGCTTATTGAAGTTATCCTATTTTACTATGACCAGAGTATATTGGAGTGTAAGAGGAAACTAACATATCTTTAATTTATATGTCTCCAGATAAAAGGGAGCCATATTCAGACCTGATGTACAGCCCACTGCTTATTATCCAGATGTCCTAGTCTATGGGATTTATGTTATCACTGGATGGGACTTTTGGGTTGTCTCCCTTAAGAAGAGTAAAGTATATTTTGAACATGATAATAAAAATAAATTGACCATTTGTTTACCAAATATTACATGTTTTTCATCAATACTTTATTGGAGAATGAATATTTCTGGCTTGCCTTCTTTCAGACAAGAAGTAGGGTTGTACATGGTAGGGCTGTACTTCTCTTTAATAAGACAGTTTATTCAGTAAAATGTGAGTGGACGCTGTGTGGTCTCTGTAGGGTGAAAGTTTTTAAAGGAAGTATTCTAACACATTCCTATCATTTTTCCACGTTAACCAGCAGTCTTACAGATAAGCTTAATCAGGCTACACATCCCTGAATGAAAACAACATGAAGCAGAGCCCCATAAACCTGAGACAATAGGTAATGAGAGCAATAAATAAACCTTTTTTGTTTTAAGCCACTAAGATGTTAGAGTTGTTTGTTACTGCACCATAACACAACACATTTGACTAGCATAAGACACACTGCTATAGGAAATCAGTGCTTGGCTTACCTCATGCACTCAATATTGGTAATGAAACAATTCATGCAGGCATTCTAGTGTTTAGTAACAAAACTCCAAGTCAAGGAGAATGAAATTTTGTGGATTCTCATAGCATTCAATGAGGTCTAATTCAGATAATCCACATATAGGTAATTAGAAAACAGAAAAGATATATCAGCACAAGACTAGAGGATTTCTCAATATTGTAAACAATAGAACAATAGGCAGTCTCAGGAAGCAGTGAGTTTCCAATCAAACAAAAATAGAATGAACACATTTGAGAAGATGAAAAGAGAGTTCTGCTTTGGAAGGGAAGTTAAATGAAATGACCTTTACGTTTTATTCTGATTCAAAGATTCTGTAATTGTAATTGTCTCCCCCTCTGTCTCTTTCAAACTGATTTAAAACAAGATAGGTAGAAGCTAAGTACCTAGGCTGAACCCAAGATTTATGATAATGCTATTAAAATTTATCCCCTGACAAGTGTTATTGTATGTCTCAGGTGACCCATTTTAATCTTGAATTCCTGGCTAAATCCAGCCAGTGTTCCAGGTCCTACATTTTACAATGCTTCAGGGTTCTCAGTAGGGAGGAGACCTATTTAATTGCCCACTCCAACTGTGATTTCCAGACTAAATGGCCTGATTATTGCCATAATTCCTGAGGTATATCTTTTTGTTTTCAACTTTGTTCCTAGTTTTATAGAAACCACACAAAGAACTTACCAAAATGTAAATATTTATGCTGTAAGCAAGAGACAGAAGTGAGGGTAGTAATTGGAACGGCCAACATCTGGAGTCAGACTAAGGAGGAAAAAATGAGTAAGGAGAGAAAAGTATCTGAATTAGACAAGATAATGCCAAGCAATCATCCTCGGCACAAAGACCCTAGATAAGGACCAGAGAACTACTTAACAGAAGGCACAAAAACAATTTTAAGATCATAATACAAGGAATAGAAAAGGAACATAAATATCACCTAATTCTTTTTTATAGATAGAAACCAAAATTCGGGGATTTGTTAAGGTCATTTAGCTGTTTTCTCACTCAGGTCTTAGTAGCTGACTTCAAGACCAGTAACTACCATTTTTACTGTTTTATCAGCTAACATTCATAGCTCCTCTCCATCCATCACTTTACTTGACCCTCTACGCAACTTTAAGATCTGGGAATTGGAACAGAAAATGATAGTTGCTGACAAAAATTTATTCTCCCCTTCTTGCATAATAAGAGTTCCTAGTTGGACACATGGCCAACCAAAAGAAAGAACAAACTTCTCAGTCTCTCATGGAGCTAACTATGGCCTTGTAACAAAGTTAAAATGGGATATGAGGAGAGTAATAGATGTGTAGAACTTCCATGTCTTGTTCTTAAAGGAAGGTCTATGCTTATCTCCTTTCCTCCTTCCGAAACTGGAACGTGGATGGCATAGATAGCCCCCTTGAACTCTGAAGATGAGAAGAACATCAGAGGGGATAATCAAACAACAAATTGGAAGGAACCTGAATCTCTAGACGATGTCATGGAGGAGAGTAGCCCTGCTAGCCTTGAACTGCCTACCTCCAGATTGTTAAGTGTTAGTTTCATTTTTATTGTGGTAACCAAACTTGTACTCTAATTAATAAGGCAAAACAGGTATTTTTATTACCAATTTTATGAGGAAATATTGATACCCATTTTGCTTAGAATGGTTGGTCACTAGTTAGTGCCTCTTTTCAAAGCAAGTGGAGTGGAATATTTTGTTGACTTAACCTCAGTGTATATGACTTGTTTTATATTGTCAACTGCCATGTCTCATTCTGGTCTAGAAAAAATAAAACTGATATGCAGATCTGCAGTGCTAGAAATGGGTCCTCCATTTAGCCATCTAGCAAAGCTAAGAAAATTTTTTTCTGAGTGGATCCTACATGGATGAGCTAATCCAAAAGTTTAAAGCATATTTATGTAGAGTGTTGTCAAGTATTTTATTTAAAGAGCAACAAGAAAGGGCAAGTAATTATTGCCTGTTCTTGTAATAGGACATGCAAATGAATGATTTTTTGAAGGATATTTCCAATTCAGATAATGCTGCATGTACAGCTGTAACTGACTTGGGGGGAACTGAGGGATGGAATTAGCTAATTTCTTGTAATCAAGACAAATTCAAAAGAGGAAAAAATTCATCCACCTGTCATTTAGAAATTCTACTAAAGAGGACTCTAGAACACATTTTTTCAGAAGGAAACAATTTCCTAAAAAAAAAAGAAAATCACTCTAGCAATCAATCAAGTTTCTTGTCTTTCCTGCTTATTAATGAAATAAATTTGTTTGTAAGCCCTAGGTCATAAAACTATGATTCACCATAAAATAATTTTTAAAGCATATTCTGTGAAAATGAGATGTGGGCAAAAAGGTTAAAGTTCACAATAACAAAGCATATCAATAATTTTTCATGCTGTGAACAATCGGTTTCTTTTACTTTCAGTGAAATGAGACCTTCTTGGATAAGTTATAGAAATGCTTGATATAACTTTACACAATTTTTTATGACTAAAACATCTACTCCTTTTCAATCACTTTTCCTTGTTAATGATGTCCCTATGCTCCTTTTATATCCCTATAATTCTACTACTGTGTGTTCTAAGAACAATCTCTTATTTACTCTTACTAACTATATTCTTTCCTTCTGCTTTTATCTAATAAATAACTTCTACTCAAAAATTATTACAAATTTATTATTATTGCCAATCAACCTGACCCATATTTATCCACCTCCTCTTCTTACCTGTTACTAGATTCAGACATTCATTTCATAGCGCTTTTGACAAAGGAGGGGCCGGGAGAAAATCTCCTATACTTGCTAGCGGTTTGGGAAAAGGGAAAAATGGGTAGCTTGAACTATAATGACATTTTGAGTCAATCTATGAATTTCTAATAGTTTGCTACATTCTGATCTCTACTGATATTTTTTTCTTCAGAAGTCAGTCAACAAAAATATATTAAGTGACTGTTATATACTAAGTGCTGTGTATATATACTGGGAATACAACAGTAATCACGGCAGAGTGAAATTGTATTTTATATACATCCACCTTTTTTTCCTTTTCTTTTCTCACTTGAAAACTGGCAGTTATTGGGTTTGCTTCTTGATCTTGTTCTGGGTTTGCTTCTTGATCTTGAACATGTTCATAACTTAAGGTGATGACATAAGACATATTCTGTTTAGTGTATTGAAGCTATCGCGAAGATGTCATTATTCAGTGCCTCAAACACTTCATTTCTCAACATTGCTCTTTAAAGAGTTTGTGGATTTTTGTTTTGTTGTTTTTTTCTTTAAGAGGTGGAAAGTTATGTGTGAACATTTTAAGTCCTTTAGCCTCCTTCTAAGCTAATTTTGTATTCACTGAAATCTCTTGCTGAAATGCATTTGTTATCCATGTGCACTACACATCTATTTGTGTACCTGAGGTGTGTTATTGCAAATGATCCCTGGTTGATGGGCAGTGAAAACAGTGTCATACTGTCATCCTTTTCTTGGCTTAAATGCTCCTTAGCTGATGTTTTAGTATAATTTTACATTTCATAACCCTATGGATTTTATGTGTGTTATCACATTGAGATTATTTCTAGTTAGACCAGGATTATATATCTTCTGCCATTATAACAAGAGCTAATTAGAAAGGTCTACTTTTTTTTTTTTTTTGAAAGGTCTACTTTTTAAAACACTTGTTAAAAGTGAATTCTTACTCAAGAGTCATTTTTGCTTCAGGTTACATATTAAGGTATTAGATCATTTTATAGCTAAAATTCAGTGTGTTAAAAAAAAAAAAACAGGCTATGGGCTGGAAAGAGTAAACCATAAAAAGCTAGTAAAGATTCTATGAAGAAATTAATTTTAACAAAGTTTAAATTTATGACATTTGGATGTTATATTCTATTTTGATTTCCAAAAAGTAAAAATTAATAAAGTTGTAAAACCTATAGGACAAAAACAAAAGAAAGCTGTTAGTTTTTTTTTTTAAGATAGACTAGAAAGGAATTCCATCAAATGATATCACCTCACACAATATGTATTTCATATTTATTCCCACAAGGGCGCTAAGATATAATTTGCTTTGTGTGTAAAGGCAAAAAATATATATATGTTTTTCTGCTTTAAAAGAGATAATTCTCTAAGTATAACCTATGATCTGAGAATCAGTTAAGACTATTTTTCTCTCCTGTATAGTCAGTAGAAATAGACTGAAGCTTAGCTTTGCCCTTTCATCGCCAATGAAAATAAACTAATATGTAATTCAGCAATCTGGTTCTTGATATAAGAAGTAACAAAATCTAGTTAAGTCCTTATATGATTTGGTACTGTAATGTGAAAAAAAAAGTTAAAATAGAATATCTGGATAAAATAAATAAGACAAAGAAATAACTCAAAAATGTAAAAAAACACATTTTATAGAGATTTATAAAAACTCAAACTATAAAGGAATAAAGAACAGGAAAACTGAGAGTTCTGAGTTCTAATTCTGGGCTTGCTACTGACTCTGTACAATTTGAACAATGGGCACCTTGTCCTTCAATTTTATTTCATGTAAATGAATGATCAGAGTGTTCCATCTACTGACACTATATTAAAACCAGTCCATTCCTTCTCCAAATGCTTTGCTGGGGTCACCAAGATCATCTCTCTGCAAGCCCAACCAAGCCTTGTCCTGACTAGGGCAACTAGTGCAATTCTGACAGTGGGGTCTGAAATCAGTCTTGCTGCCTTAGGTCCAGATTGCAGTACCAGCGTTAGTCCTAAGAAAGCATGTGCACACAAGAGTGCTGATTTTATTTTCTTCAGTACACTCTATTCTCCCAATTTTCATAATTGAGATTCTCCAGCGGTTTGTAATCTGGTACTCTATTTCCTATCTGAAAATAAATTACTATGAGTCCATGTGTCTGGGTTCTGACCACTATTTCTTATAAGACCCTCTTCCAAGTCATTATATTCAACCCCCACTTTCACTCCTATATCTCCAGCCCAGATTAGAATCCCTCCACGGATGGGCTAATGGCTTTGAATTAAAATCAGAAGCCTGCCCCTTACTCAACTTCACCTTAAGCTGATGCACATAATGAAACAGTGGGAAAGTTGGTCTAGAGCAGACATTCCCAAACATAATACATCAACACAACGTCTGCATAATATTTGGTATCCAAATGAGAATGGTCTTTAAATGAGCAACTTATTTTTTTAAAAATATAGGTGATCAAAGTTAATATCAAAATATAGATGATCAAAAATGTAGATGATCAAAGTTAATATCAACAGTGATAAGTCATGTTGATAGCGTTTATCCTTGATATGCTATAATGAGAATAATGGTACTTTACCTCTGTGGTCTTAATTTCAAAAACCTATAACTCCAGTCAAATTATGAGAAGAAAAAAATCAGACAAGTCCTAGTTAAAGAACATTCTACAGAATACAAAGTACTCCTCAAAACCGTCAAGGTCATCATATATTAGGAAAATCTGCGAAACTATCAAAGCCAAAAGGAGCCTAAGAAGACATGACAGCTAAATGTAATGTGGAATCCTAGAACAGAAAATAGACATTAGGTAAAAACTAAGAAAATCTGAGTAAAGTATGGACTTTAGTTAGTAAAAGATATAAATGTAACAAAGTATACTAACATAAGATATTAGTAAAAGAAACTGGGTTTATGGGAATTAACTGTACTATCTCAGCAATTTTTTGGTAAATTTGTTCTAAAAACAGTAAAACTATTCTAAAAAAGTAAAGTTTACCAAAATAATACACAAAAAGGAAGAGTTCTTTTGGCATATTATAAAAATAAATTACCATTTGTAGACTTATAAAGAACAGTACTTATATGACTATGAGAAATTGGTCTTTCACAGTCATTTTTCTTGGCTACATCTCTGTTTTAAAATATATTTTTCAAGGCAAGGACTATAAATGACCAAGCTGAAGTTGCAAAAATACAATTAATGAGAACATCGGTGAAAAAAATCCAATGAAGGCAAAGATGCCATGTAAAAAATAACTGAGAAACTAATGAGATTAATGATATCAAAATATCACTCATTAGTTATCTAGCTCAGAATAGTTGCAAATATGTTAATATCAGATTTTAATGTGATATAAAAATTCCAAAACAGAAATTTAGGAACATTAAACATGTGAATATATATATGTACATGTTTTATAGATTTATAGAAATTAAAAGAGAACCAGATTTTAAAAATACACATTTAATAGTATTCTAGAAGGAAAAAGATGAAATTTAACTTGTGCAAACTGTTTTCAGAATATATCAAGCAGACAGAGAATGAAGAGAATCTAAAATTTTTAAGATTAAAAAATGATTCAGCCTATTCTATCCTACACTATTCTAGCCTGCTGTGAGTTGTCATAGAAAGTCACAGTGGGAATACATGTCAGTTCTTGTTACTCCACTGGGTTGGGATTAGGAAATCATGTGTTGGAACAATGGTCCAAAGGTCAGACATAGAGGGCTCACTTACTTTGTTGCTTCCTCTCCTGGTGCTGCGTTAGGAAAATAACAACAGATTTGAAGCCAAATACTTAACGCTTCAAGAAGAAACGAATGATCAGACTGTGTCCATTTAGTAATATGACTAAATTTCACAGCTAACATGTATTGGTTTAATAACAACGTAGGGGAATTCTGTTAAGCATTTAAATTCCATTACCTCCACTGAAAGTTGCAATAGCTCTATGTAATGGGTACTAGTATTGGTGCCACTTTGTAGAAAGATTACAAACCTACTCAAGGTCTCTTAGCAGTAAATGGGGAAGCTGGGGTTAGAATCCAAGTATTTCAGATCCTTTTAACTAAAATCTATTTTTTTAGAGTAATTATTTGATGTGATTTACTGGTCGATTTAGAGAAATAAGTTAGTTAAAAGATTCAATTATTGTTTCTAAGAATTTACTGAACCAACTAATTATTTTGGTATATATCAGATATAATTTCCTTGTTGCTTAGAAAACATGAAAGAACTACAATATTTAATTTATCTTGAAGGGAAACTTGCATATTTTTTTTCCTTTCAAATATTTTTGAGTTGTTGATTCTAGAGGAGATAGATCAAAGTGATCTAAACCAGAATTTTAGTAAGTCAGGATCTCTGAGTATTTAGTACTGATTTCCTCATCCTAATTTGACCAGAGAAGCCCATAGGGAGACAGTAAAACTATAACTATGTTCTTTAATGCTCAAAAGGGTGGTAAGTGTATCAATCCATCAATTCTAAAAGAGCAATTACAACATATCATGACTTAAAATCATGCAGACCAATAAATCTTTCTAATATAGTCATCTCTTTCATTTCCTGATAGGTGGTTCTACAACTTCTGCTTTTTGACTTAAAACATTTTGACTTAAAACATCCTCACTGACTTTAGAAAAATTTATTTTGTTTTTGGACAGATAATCACAGTTGCCAATATTTATTGAATGTTTACTATGTGTTAGGTACTAAACTGGACATATTTGCTTAATACCAAGTATGTAATGAATACCTTCTAAGTTGTAGGCATTGTTATAGGGGTACTAGGGATTCAGAAATGAGTGAAGAAATGACCCTATCCTTAACATGCTTATAGTTCATCATTTAATCAACAAAATAACCTATGAGATAGGTACTATATTTAGTAGCATTATTTGTGTCCCTTCTACAAGTGAAAAGGAGGGTTAGATGTTTTCCTATAGCCACAATGGTTTTGATATTATAACATATAGGTGTACATAAACCACGTGTTACAGCATGTTCTTTGAAATACAACAATATATTTTCAAAGCCTAATATAACCCATGTCATCTTTAGAAAAGACACTAGGTCTTTCTTATTCCACTAAGAGGATATACCCTTCACATGTTATTTTTCTTACCATAAGAATTGTTCATAAAGACTTGAAAACTCCAGTTTGCGATTTTTTTAAAAAATGTTTTTCCAATGAACCAAAAGAGGATATTTTGGATTTATGAGATGGATTCTACATTTGTATTTATGTGTATTGGGTTGCTTAATTTTTACTATTTACCATTTTGAAAACAAAAAAGCTACAAAGTCAAACCAAATTCTGTAAAGTAAAATGTTCCTCTTTTTAATATACTGCTTCTCAAGGTCCTATGGATAATATAATAAATCCAGCCAAGAAACATCATCTATATAGGTATATCCAGACAAATGGTGACAGGCTTTCCTAAAGCTTTTCAAAAGGATGACACTTAAGAAAAGTAGACGTAGTAATAAGTATCTGGTAAAAATCTCAGAAAACACAAGTGATAATGCTAGCAGAGGGTATTTATGTCCTTTAATGTTGCCATTGCAAAAACTTCACTGTGATTCCTGCTTTAACCTTATTAGCATAATGGCTTTAAAAACAAGATCATAAAATGACTAAAGGCCAAATTCTTATCAAAAAAGTGTGAATTACAAATGCAAGTACTGTGGTTCTGTTCATACTGCTGTAGTAGTCTCTAAGATAGTCCTGCATTCTGGATTCATTGTTTTTATGCAATCCCCACGCCTTGAGTCACTGGACCTAGTGATATGCTTCTAGCAAAAGTAATGGGATAGCACTTCCACAATTAGGTTACAAATAGACCATGACTAGTTCCATCTCTCTCTCTCTCTCTCATTCTCTCCCACTCTCACTCTCACTCTTTCTTTCTCTTTCCCTCTTGCTGGTTTGCTCTAGAGAAGCCAGGTGTCATGTAAGCTGCCCCATGGAGAGACCCAGGTGGCAAGAAACTGGTTACCTCCAGCGAAAAGCCAGCAAGAACCTGAGATCTGGAAGCAGCAAAGTGAGTGAGTTTGGAAGCAGATTCTCCCCAAGTTGAGCCTTGGGATAACAAGATCTTGGATAGATGAAAACTGTGTGCATTTCACAAGTCGTTCTCTACACAAAGTCAGGCTCAGCAAACATCTTTTCTTCTTCACAGAAAACTCAAGACACAAAGCCTTTGGGACTCAAGTATAAACAGCTCTAATTTCATAAATGGAAATGTAGTTAATGAACTCAGGGTATCCTTTTGAACTTTTAAACTTCATTAAGTGATTTTATATCAATCAATGTAAAATTTTCTAATATTTTCCAATGGTAGAGACCAAAGCCAATAGATCAGTTTAATAATTTTCAATATTCTACTTTGGCAAAACATGCAAGCACGCTGCTCTTCTGTACTTAGTTACTGACACAATTTTTGCAATTCCAGCTCTCTTGAGTTTTTAGCTAAGCTTGCAATCCCCATAGGCATTGACTGGAGTGATTTTAATAAACTATACAATGTACTACATTTAGAGAGCAAGGAAGGAAAAATATACCTGCCTGTCTCCTCATTAGAGAGGAATGACAAACTTAAAAGCCCTTCAAGTCAAACTCCCTGGTTATTGTATAGTATTTCCACAAATTACTGAAGCTGCATCTATATTTTGAAAAATTGCCAAGGTAATTTCTAGGGAATATACATGTGCAGGAGGAAGATTACTACTATGAAAAAAAAAAGTGTAAAAATTACTAAAAGTAATGTTCAGAGCAGGCTTTCTTTCAATTTTCAATATTATCTTAGAAATATGTAGAAGCCATGCTCATTTCTAAGTGATGTCAAATAAAAAGCAAGAAGCCAAATCCTTCCAAATATGTGAACATCCTTGACATTGACTATAGCTATAATAGGGGCTCTGGGTGAGTACCTCAGGGGGAAAAAAATGTAAATTTCTTTTGTGTAATTGTCAACCTTTTATAGCTAAATCCCTGGAATAATTGACCAATGAGAAGAAGTTATTTATTTTTAATCTCTGAAACAGTTAAGGCAGTGATTCTTCATTATCTTGCTATCCATAAAAATTCGATTAAAGAAAGATGGGACAAGGTTAGGGTTGCCAAGGGTCAAGGGCTTCCCAGTAGGAAGAATTATCACACTGGAACACCCCCCTTTCCAGCCTGATCACCTCCTGTACTCAGAACAAACCAAAGATTGGCCTCAAAAATTACTCATGCCCAAATTTAATTGAATCAGAATATGGAGAATGTATACCCCCAGGCACTGTTTAAAACAATAGAGCAATAAGTCAGTAATTAACAAAGTCTAACATCTGAGTGTAACAACAAATGCTCACAGCTTAACAGAGAGACCAGGAAAAGAGACCTTCAATAGTGCCTTGATTAAACAACCCCATCATCCCAAAGTGAGTTATGCACTCACTTGAGGTTGCATGCATCCTCTGAGGAACAAAATCAAACACTTCACACTGTGAGGTAAATAGGCTTCATAAAATAGTCTAGTCAAGACAAAACAAATAAAAACACAAAAAACAAAAACAAGCACCAGAGAGGGGGTAGGGAAATCAGCATCCACAGTTGCTACAATATATTACCTAAAATGTGTGGTTTTCAACAAAAAATTGTGATATATTCAAAGAAACAAAAAATTGTGACATACATATTTTTTAAAAAACAGGCAACAAAAACTGCCTGGGAAATGGTCCAGATGTCAGCTATAACAAATCCTTCAAAGTATTTGTTATAAATATGTTTAAAGAACTAAGGAAACCATGTTTAAAGAAGTAAATGTCTAATCAAATATCAATAAAGATATAGAAGTTATAGAAAAAATTAAAAAGAAATTCTAGAGTTGAAAAGTACAATAAATGAAATGTAGAAGAGCTCAGCGGTAGGTTTGAACGGCAGAAGAAAGAATAGTTGAACTTGAAGCTATATCAATACAGATTATACAGTCCAAAGAGATAAAAAATATCCATTCCTCCATCGATGGACATTTAGGTTGCTTCCATGTCCTGGATATTGTATATAGTGCTGCAATGAACATTAGGGTGCATGTATCTTTTTGAATTATGGCTTTCTATGGGTATATGCCCAGGAGTGGAATTGCTGGATCATATGATAGCTCTATTTTTAGTATTTTAAGGAATCTCTGTACTGTTCTCCATAGTGGCTGTACCAATTTACATTCCCACCAACAGTGTAGGAGGGTTCCCTTTTCTCCACACCCTCTCCAGCATTTATTGTTTGTAGATTTTTTTGATGATCATCATTTTGACTGGTGTGAGGTGATACCTCATTGTAGTTTTGATTTGTGTTTCTCTAATAATTAGTGAGATGTTGAGCATCTTTTCATGTGCCTCTTGGCCAACTGTATGTCTTCTTTGGAGAAATATACAATGGAAAATTATTCAGCCATAAAAAGAATGAAATAATGCCATTTGCAGCTACATGGATGGATCTAGAGATTGTCATACTGAGTGACGTAAGTCAGACTGAGAAAGACAAATATCATATAATATCGCTTATATGTGGAATCTAAAAAAATGGTACAAATGAACTTATTTACAAAACAGAAACAGAATCACAGATGTAGTAAACAAACTTATGGTTACCAAGGAGGAAAGGGGGGAGGGATAAATTGGGAGATTGGAATTGACATATACACTGTATATGTATATATATATGTATATACTACTGTATATAAAATAGATAACTAATAAGAACCCACTATATAGCACAGGGAACTCTACTCAATACCCTGTAATGACCTATATGGGGAAAGAAGCTAAAGAGTTGATATATGTATATGTATAACTGATTCGCTTTGCTCTATAGCAGAAACTAACACAATGTTGTAAATCAACTATACTCCAATAAAAACTAATTTAAGAAAACAAAGAGATAGTAAATAGAATTTTTAAAAACGAATAGAGTCTCAGAAAAAATGTGAGACACTTTGAAGAATGCCAGCATACATATAACAGGAGTCCCAGAAGAAGTGGAGAAAGGAAATGGAGCAGAAAAATATTCAAAGAAAAACTGTCTGGAAACTTACCAGATTTACTGAAAAGCTTTTATCTCCACATGCAAGAATGAACTCTAAGTAGGATAAACACAAAAAGATACAGATGTAGGTACATCATAGTAAAATTGGTGAAAGCCAAGAAAAAGAGAAAATCTTGAAAGCAGCAAGAGAAAAACAGCTCATCACATGCAGTTGAATCCCATATAATTAAGAAATGGTCTCTTATGAGAAACACAGGTGGCCAGAAGGCAGTTGAATGACATAGTCAAAGTGCTGAAATAAAAAGCTATCAAACAAAAATCTTATACCCAGCAAAACTATTTCTCAAAAATGAAGGTGAAATAAAGATATTCCCAGATAAACACTGAGTGAATTCATCCCTAGCAGAGCCACGTTACAAAAAAATAAAATAAAATATGAGAGGAAATTCTTCAGTCTGAAAGCAAGTTACCCAGATGAAAACTGAAACACACACACACACACACACACACACACACACACATATGCACACACACACACAGCACAGGTAAAGGTACTTAGATAATTATAAAAATAAAAGAGTGTAAATGCATATCTTTTCTTCTTTCTATACTTAAATGATTTTTAAAGCAATTGTATAAAATGATATGAAAATAATTATATTTGGGGACCAATAACATATAGAAATGTAATATATTTGACAACAGCACAAAAGTTGTGGGTGGGAACCAAAGAATGTCCACTCTCATTGTTTCTGTTCAATACTGTAATGAATGTTCTGCCAGAGAAATTTAAAAGAAAAGAAAAGAAAGGCATCCAAATCTGAATGGAAGGGGCAAAACTACCTTTATTCGTTGATTGCATGTCCTTGTATATAGAAAATTGTAAGGAATCCACTAAAAACTACAAGAACTAATATATGAGTTCACCAAGGTTTCAGGATCAAGATCAACATATAAAAATCATTTATATTTCTATACACTAGCAATGAACAATCTAAAATAAAATTAAGAAAACAATTCCATTTACAGTAGCATACAAAGAGTAAAATAATTAGGAATAAATTTAGCAAAATAATTGCAATACATGTACCCTGAAAACATCATTGAAAGAAATTAAGAAAGATTTAAATGGATAGGCATCCGATGTTTATGGATTGAAAGATTTCATATTGCTAAAATGGTAATACTCCCCATATTGATCTGGAGATTCAATATAATACCTATCAAAATTCCAACTGCCCTTTTTTTTTAGAAATTTACAGGTTGATCTTAAAATTCATATGGAAATGCAAGGGATCTAAAATAAAACAATTCTGGAATATTTGGATGACTCAAACTTTTCAATTTCAAAACTTGTTAAAAAGTTACAGCAATTAGGACAAGGTAGTACTGGCATAAAGCTAGACATTTAGATCAATGGATTAAAATTGAGAGTCCAGAAATAAACCATTCTGTTCAGTTGATTTCTAACAGAACTACCAAAACAGTTCCATGTGGAAAGAATAGTCCTTTCAACAAATAATGCTGGAGCAACTGGATTTCCACATGCAAAAGAAGGAAATTAGACCCCATACTCACACCATATTAAAAAATTAACTCAAAATGGATCAAAAACCTAAATATAAGAGATAAAACTATAAAACTTTTAGAAAACAGGTGTAAATGTAAACGACCTTGGATTATGCAATGGTTTCTTAGACATGACACCAAAATTACAAACAACAACATTAAAAGTAGATAAATTGGACTTCACCAAAATTTAAAATGTTTACTTATCAAAGAACACTATCAAGAAGTAAAAAAGAAAAGCTACAGAATGGGAGAAAATATTTGCAAATAATGTATCTGATAAGGGCCTAATACCCAGAATATATAAAGAACTCTTACAACTCAACAGTAAAAAAAACAAATAACACAATTTTAAAATGTTCATATGATTTAATAGATATTTCTTCAAATAAGATTATAAATGACCAATAAGCACATGAAAATATGCTGCTCAATATCATTAGTCATTAAGGGAAATGCAAATCAGAACCAAAATGAGATATAACTTCACACCCACTGTGGTGGAGAGAGAGATCTAGATAGAGATAGAGACATTTTTAAATGGATGATAACAAAATGTGGTAAGAATGTGGAAAAGTTGGAAACCTCATACACTGCTAGAAGAAATGTAAAATGGTTCCCTCCTGCCTTCAATAATTAGAACACAAAACAAAATATATTAACCAACTCTTGTGAGACATTGTATAAATATCAGTATAAGACGATGATACCTTAGAAAATTAAAATCAATGCATCGATGCAGTGAGTCTAATTTACCATGTTATTGCCTGGTGGTAGTTTCTAGGCTGCAGAGAAAGAAGGATGAAACTAAACAGAGAACAAAAAAAAAAAAAAAACGGGGATCAGAGTTCAAGAAGGTCAAAAATGTAGAATTACTGGGACAGGGTCCAGAAAGGAGAGAGGTGCATTGAAACAGGGATATGTAGAGGGACCCCTACAAGTCTTTGGCTAAGTTCTGTTGTGCACATGTGTGAGAAGAAACTACCTGAGTCTGGAGAAAGACTCACTAAAAAACATAGACCAAACAAATCCTGAAATGTACACAATACTGAGGATAGCTCATACCCTCATAAGCCTTAGTAGAAAGGCTGCTCTGACAAGACAGGCAAGGACGTTAAAACGCTTGTTGCAAAGATGTTCTATGTATTCCAAATGGTAGAGAAAAACATGAACATGTTAAGAAGAGAAATAAAAGGTAAATAAAAGACCTAAGTGTGACTTCTAGAGATGAAAACTACATTATCTAAAATAAAAAATACACATGATGGGATTAAGAACAGAGTAGACACTGCATAAAAAAATCAGTGTACTCAAAGTCATAGCAATAGAAACTGTAAAAAAAAAAAAAAAAGAAGCAAAGAGAGAAAAGACTTTAAAATACCCAGACTAAACACATAATTTCCCTGTGTAAAAATATTAAGCAGTCAAATATACATATACATATACATATACATATAATATACATATAATTGGAGTACATATAATTGGAGTACAACATAGGAAGAAAAGAATGGAGGGACCTTCAAGATGGCGGAGGAATAAGACGTGGAGATCATCTTCCTCCCCACAAATATATCAAAAATACATCTACATGTGGAACACCTACTGAATGCTGGCAGAAGACCTCAGACTTCACAAAAGGCAAGAAACTCCCCACGTACCTGGGTAGGGCAAAAGAAAAAAGAAAAAACAGAGACAAAAGAATAGGGATGAGACCTACACTCGGGGAGGGAGCTGTGAAGGAGGAAAAGTTCCCACACACTAGGAAGCCCTGTCACTGATGGAGATGGGGGGTGGGCGGGGGGAAGCTTCAGAGCCACAGAGGAGAGTGCAGCAACAGGGGTGCAGAGGGCAAAGCAGAGAGATTCCCGCACAGAGGATCAGTGCCGACCAGCACTCACCAGCCTGAGAGGCTTGTGTGCTCACGTACTGGGGCAGGTGGGGGCTGGGAGCTGAGGCTCGGGCTTCAGAGGTCAGACCCCATGGAGAGGACTGGGGTTGGCTGTGTAAGCACAGCCTGAAGGGGGCTAGTGCACCACAGCTAGCCAGGAGGGAGTCTGGGAAAATGTCTGGACTGCCTAAGAGGAAAGAGACCATTGTTTTGGGGTGTGCAAGGAGACGGGATTCAGAGCACCGCCTAAATGAGCTCCAGAGATGGGCGTGAGCCGCGGCTATCAGCACAGACACCAGAGATGGGCGTGAGATGCTAAGGCTGCTGCTGCAGACACCAAGAAGCCTATGTGCAAGCACAGGTCACTATCCACATCTCCCCTCCCAGAAGCTTATGCAGCCTGCCACTGCCAAGGTCCCATGATCCAGGGACAACTTCCCTGGGAGAACACACGGCACATCTCAGGCTGTTGCAACGTCATGCTGGCCTCTGCCACCGCAAGCTTGCCCTGCATCCCGTACCCCTCCCTCCCCCCAGCCTGACTGAGCCAGAGCCCCCGAATCAGCTGCTCCTTTAACCCCATCCTGTCTCAGCAAAGAACAAACACTCTCAGGTGAACTACACGCAGAGGTGGGGCCAAATCTAAAGCTGAACCCCAGGAGCTGTGTGAACAAAGAAGAGAAAGGGAAATCTCTCCATGCAGCCTCAGGAGCAGCGGATTAAAACTCCACAGTCAACTTGATGTACCCTGCATCTGTTGAATACCTCAATAGACAACGAATCATCCCAAAAATGAGGCGGTGGACTTTCAGAGCAACTGTAGACTTGGGGTTTCCTTTCTGCATCTAATTTGTTTCTGGTTTTATGTTTATTTTAGTTTAGTATTTACAGCTTAATATCATTGGTAGATTTGTTTATTGATTTGTTTGCTCTCTTCCTTTTTTTAATATTTTTTTCCCTTTTTCTCTTTTTGTGAGTGTGTATGTATATGCTTCTTTGTGTGATTGTCTCTGTATAACTTTGCTTTTACCATTTGTCCTAGGGTTCTGTCTGTCCATTTTTCTTTTTTCTTTTTTGTATAGTTTCTAGCACTTGTTATCATTGATGGATTTGTTATTTGGTTTAGTTGTTCTCTTCTTTCTTTCTTTTTTTAAATTACTTTTTAATTTTTTTATTTTCAATAAATTTTTAAAATTTTACTTTAATTATTTTATTTTATTTATTTTTCTTTCTTTCTTGTTTTTTTTTTTTTTTCTCCCTTTTCTTCTGAGCTGAGTGGCTGACAGGGTCTTGGTGCTCTGGCCGGGTGTAAGGCCTGATCCTCTGCAGTGGGAGAGCCAAGATCAGGACACTGGTCCACCAGAGAGCTCCTGGCCCCACATATCAAATGGCGAAAGCTCTCACAGAGATCTCCATCTCAACGCTAAGACTCATCTCTACTTAACAACCAGCAAATTACAGTGCTGGACACCCTATGCCAAACAACCAGCAAGACACGAACACAACCCCACCTATTAGCAGAGAGGATGCCTAAAATCATAATAAGTTCACAGACACCCCAAAACACACCACTGGATGCGGTCCTGCCCACCAGAAAGACAAGATCAAGTCTCATCCACCAGAACACAGGCACCAGTCTCCTCCACCAGGAAGCCTACACAACCCACTGAACCAACCTTACCCACTGGGGGCAGACACCAAAAACAATTGGAACTACGAACCTGCAGCCTGAGAAAAGGACATTCCAAACACAGTAAGTTAAGCAAAATGAGAAGACAAAGAAATACACAGCAGATGAAGGAGCAAGGTAAAAACCCAACAGACCAAGCAAATGAAGAGGAAATAGGCAGCCTACCTGAAAAAGAATTCAGAGGAAAGATAGTAGAGATGATCCAAAATCTTGGAAATAGAATAGAGAAAATACAGGAAACATTTAAAAAGGACCTAGAAGAACTAAAGAGCAAACAAATAATGTTGAACAACACAATAAATGAAATTAAAAATTCTCTAGAAAGAATCAATAGCAGAATAACTGAGGCAGAAGAACAGATAAATGACCTGGAAGGTAAAATAGTGGAAATAACTACTGCAGAGCAGAATAAAGAAAAAAGAATGAAAAGAATTGAGGACAGTCTCAGAGAACTCTGGGACAACATTAAGTCTCAGAGAACTCTGGGACAACAGTAAATGCACCAACATTTGAATTATAGGGGTCCCAGGAGAAGAAGAGAAAAAAAAGAGACTGAGAAAATATTTTAAGAGATTACAGTTGAAAAATTCCCTAATATGGGAAAGGAAATATTCAATCAAGTCCAGGAAGGGCAGAGAGTCCCAAACAGGATAAATCCAAGGAGAAACATGCTAAGACATATATTAATCTAACTACCAAAATTAAATACAAAGAGAAAATATTAAAAGCACCAAGGGAAAAGCAACAAATAACATACAAGGGAATCCCCATAAGGATAACAGCTGATCTTTCAGCAGAAACTCTGCAATCCAGAAGGGAGTGGCAGGACATATTTAAAGTGATGAAAGGGAAAAACCTACAACCAAGATTACTCTACCCAGCAAGGACCTCATTCAGATTCGACAGAGAAATTAAAAACTTTACAGACAAGCAAAAGCTAAGAGAATTCAGCACTACCAAACCAGCTTTACAACAAATGCTAAAAGAACTTCTCTAGGCAGTAAACACAAGAAAAGGAAAAGACCTACAATAACAAACCCAAAACAATTAAGAAAATGGTAATAGGAACATACATATCGATAATTACCTTAAATGTAAATGGATTAAATGCTCCAACCAAAAGACATAGACTGGCTGAATGGATACAAAACAAGACCCATATATATGCTGTCTACAAGAGACCCACTTCAGACCTAGGGACACATACAGACTGAAACTGAGGGGATGGAAAAAGATATTCCACGAAAATGAAAATCAAAGGAAACCTGGACTAGCAATTCTCATATCAGATAAAATAGACTTTAAAATCAAGACTATTACAAGAGACAAAGAAGGACACTACATAATGATCAAGGGATCAATCCAAGAAAAAGATATAACAATTGTAAATATTTATGCATCCAACATAGGAACACCTCAATACATAAGGCACATGCTAAAAACCATAAAAGCAGAAATCGACAGTAACATAATCAGAGTAGGGGACTTTAACACCCCACTTTCACCATTGGACAGATCATCCAAAGTGAAAACAAATAAGGAAACTCAAGCTTTAAACAACACATTAAACAAGATGGACTTCATTGATATTTATAGGACATTGCATTCAAAAACAACAGAATACACTTTTTTCTCAAGTGCTCATGGAACATTCTCCAGGATAGATCATATCTTGTCACAAATCAAGCCTCGGTAAATTTAAGAAAATTGAAATTGTATCAAGTACCCTTTCCGACCACAATGCTATGAGACTAGAAATCAATTACAGGAAACAATATGTAAAAAATACAAACACATGGAGGCTAAACAATACACTACTAAATAAACAAGAGATCACTGAAGACATCAAAGAGGAAATCAAAAAATACCTAGAAAGAAATGACAATGAAAACATGATGACCCAAAACTTATGGGATGCAGCAAAATTTCTAAGAGAGAAATTTACAGCAATACAATCCTACCTCAATAAACAGAAACATCTCAAATAAACAACCTTACCTTACACCTAAAGGAATTAGAGAAAGAAGAACAACAAAACCTAAAGTTAGCAGAAGGAAAGAAATCATAAATATCAGATCAGAAATAAATGAAAAAGAAATGAAGGAAACAAGAGCAAAGATAAATAACCTAAAAGCTGGTTCTTTGAGAAGATAAACAAAATTGATAAACCATTAGCCAGACTCCTTCTGAAAAAAGGGGAGAAGACTCAAATCAATAGAATTAGTAATGAAAACAAAGAAATAACAAGTGACACTGCAGAAATACAAAGTATCATGAGAGATTACTACAAGCAACTATATGTCAATAAAATGGACAACCTGTAAGGCACGGACAAATTCTCAGAAAAGCACAACCTTCCGAGACTGAACCAGGAAGAAATAGAAAACATAAACATACCAATCCCAAGCACTGAAATTGAAACTGTGATTAAAAATCCTCCAACAAACAAACGTCCAGGACCAGATGGTGTCACAGGTGAATTCTATCAAACATTTAGAGAAGAGCTAACACCTTTCCTTCTCAAACTGTTCCAAAATATAGCAGAGGGAGGAACACTCCCAAACTCATTCTGCAAGGCCACAATCACCCTCACACCAAATTCAGACAAAGATGTCACAAAAAAAGAAAACTACAGGCCAATATCACTGATGAAAACAGATGGAAAAGTCCTCAACAAAATACTAGCAAACAGAATCCAACAGCACATTGAAGGGATCATACACCGTGATCAACTAGGGTTTACCCCAGGAATGCAAGGATTCTTAAATATATTCAAATCAAACAGTGTGATACACCATATTAACAAACTGAAGTATAAAAACCATATGATAATCTCAATAGATGTAGAAAAATCTTTTGACAAAATTCAACACCATTTATGATAAGAACCCTCTGGAAAGTAGGCATAGAGGGAACTTACCTCAACTTAATAAAGGCCATATATGACAAATCCACAGCCAGCATTGTTCTCAATGGTGAATAACTGAAACCATTTCCACTAAGATCAGGAACAAGACAAGGTTGCCCACTCTCACCACTACTACTCAACATAGTTTTGGAAGTTTTAGCCACAGCAATCAGAGAAGAATAAGAAATACAAGGAATGCATTGTATTCCGGAAAAGAAGTAAAACTCTCACTGTTTGCAGATGACATGACACTATACATAGAGAATCCTAAAGATGCTACCAGAAAACTACTAGAGCTAATCAATGAATTTGGTAAAGTAGCAGGATGCAAAATTAATGCACAGAAATCTCTTGCATTCCTATATACTAATGATGAAAATTCTGAAAGAGAAGTTAAGGAAACACTCCCATTTACCACTGCAACAAAAAGAATAAAATACCTAGGAATCTAGGAATAAACCTACTAAGGAGACAAAAGACCTGTATGCAGAAAACTATAATACACTGATGAAAGTAATTAAAGATGATACAAACAGATGGAGAGATATACCATGTTCTTGGATTGGAAGAATCAACATTGTGAAAATGACTCTACTACCCAAAACAATCTACAGATTCAATGCAATCCTTATCAAATGACCAATGGCATTTTTCACAGAACTAGAACAAAAAATTTCACAATTTGTATGGAAACACAAAAGACCCCGAATAGCCAAAACAATCTTGAGAAAGAAAAACGGACTGAAGGAATCAGACTCCCTGACTTCAGACTATACTACAAATCTACAGTAATCAAGACAGTATGGTACTGGCACAAAAACAGAAATATAGATTAATGGAACATGATAAAAAGCCCATAGATAAACCCACGCACATATGGTCACCTTATCTTTGATAAAGGAGGCAAGGATATACAATGGAGAAAAGACAGCTTCTTCAATAAGTGGTGCTGGGAAAACTGGACAGCTACATGTAAAAGAATGAACGTAGAAAACTCCCTAACACCATAGCCAAAAATAAACTCAAAATGGATTAAAGACCTAAATGTAAGGCCAGACACTATAAAACTCTTAGAGGAAAACATAAGCACAACACTCTATGACGTAAATCACAGCAAGATGCATTTTGACCCACCTCCTAGAGAAATGGAAATAAAAACAAAAATAAACAAATGGGACCTAATGAAACTTAAAAACTTTTGCACAGCAAGGGAAACTATAAACAAGATGAAAAGACAACCCTCAGAATGGGAGAAAATATTTGCAAACGAACCAACTGACAAAGGATTAATCTCCAAAATATACAAGCATCTCAGGCAGCTCAATATTTAAAAAAAAAAAAAAAAACCATCCAAAAATGGGCAGAATACCTAAATAGACATTTTTCCAAGGAAGATATACAGATGGTCAAGAAGCACATGAAAAGCTGCTCAACATCACTAATCATTAGAGAAATGCAAATCAAAACTACAATGAGATATCACCTCACACTGGTCAGAATGGCCATCATCAAAAAATCTAGAAACAATAAATGCTGGAGAGTGTGGAGAAAAGGGAACCCTCTTGCACTGTTGGTGGGAATGTAAATTGATACAGCCACTATGGAGAACAGTATGGAGGTTCCTTAAAAAACTAAAAATAGAACTACCATACGACCCAGCAATACCACTACTATGCATATACCCTGAGAAAACCATAATTCAAAAAGACACATGCACCCCAATGTTCATTGCAGCACTGTTTACAATAGCTAGGATATGGAAGCAACCTAAGTGCCCATCGACAGATGAATGGATAAAGAAGATGTGGCACATATATACAATGGAATATTACTCAGCCATAAAAAGAAGTGAAATTGAGTTATTTGTAGTGGGGTGGATGGACCTAGAGTCTGTCATACAGAGTGAAGTAAGTCAGAAAGAGGAAAACAAATACCGTATGCTAACACATATATATGGAATCTAAAAAAAAAAAAAAAAAAAAGGTCATGAAGAACCTAGGGGCAAGACGGGAATCAAGACACAGACCAACTGGAGAATGGACTTGAGGACATGGGGAGGGGGAAGGGTAAGCTGGGACAAAGTGAGAGAGTGGCATGGACATATATACACTACCAAATGTAAAATAGATAGCTAGTGGGAAGCAGCTGCATAGCACACGGAGATCAGCTCAGTGCTTTGTGACCACCTAGAGGGGTGGGATAGGGAGGGTGGGAGGGAGACGCAAGAGGAAGGAGAAATAGGGATAAATATATATGCATAGCTGATTCACTTTGTTATAAAGCAGAAACTAACACACCATTGTAAAGCAATTATACCCCAATAAAGACGTTAAAAAAAGAAAGAAAGAAAAGAATGGCCAGCACAGAAATAATATTTTAGGGAAGAACAGCTGATCACCTTTCAAACTTGATTTTAAAAAAAACTACAAACCCACATATCTAAGAAGTTCAATGAACCCCAAGTCAAACAAATATGACAAAAAACACATCAAGGATTATCATACTCAAATTGCTGAAAACTAGTGATAAAGAGACATGCTTAAAAGAATAATAGAAATACACAGTAGAGGAACAAAAGAATTACAGCAGATTTCTCATCAGAAGCTATGCAAGTCAGAAATATATTTGAATATTTCTAAAGCATTGGGAGTAAAAACAACTATCAACCTAGATTACTATACCAGAACATTTTTTTTTAATTAAGGCAAAATAAAAACATTCACAGACAAAAAAAGTAGAGAGAATTTATCTCAGCAGACCAGCTCCTCAAGTAATGTTAAAGGAAATTCTTCAGGCAGAAGGAAAATAATCCATAGAAAATATAGATCTACACAGGAATAAAGAAGATCGCAGATAGTAATTATACTGGTAATTATAGAAGATAATTTTTCTCACTTTTGATTTCTTGGATAGCTAATTGACCACTCTAGCAAAAACAATAACAATGTATTTTGAATTTTGGAATAGAATTAGAAGTAAAATATATCATGACAACAGAACACAGGTCAGGAGGGAGAAATGTATATATATTGCTACAAAGTTCTTATACTATATGTGATGTGGTATAATATTCTTAGAAGGTGGGGACAATAATAACTTTAAAAAGCATAGTGTAAACCCGAGATCAACTATTCATAAAATAACATGATAGCTAGTTAAGTAAAAAAGTAAAGATAAAATGGAATGCTATATATACATATTCAATTAATTTAAAATAGGACAGAGGGATAGGAAATAAGTAATGTATATGCATATATAGTCAACTGTTTTCAACTAAATGACAGGTTACTTCAATGGGGAAATTATAGTCTTTTCAATACATAGTTCTGGAAAAGCTGGATACTCTTATGTCCAAAAAAAAATAAGTATTCACTCATCTCACAATATATGTGAAAATTAACTCCAAATATATGATTTAATCATATCTAGCTATAAAAGTAAAAATTATAAAACTTCTATGAAAATGTTTGTAACCTTGGAGTAGATAAAGCCATCTTTGATAGAACACAAAGCATAAACCATAAAAAAAGAAACTGATAACTTTCAAAATTTTAAATGTTCCATTTTTCAAAGATACTATGAACAAAATTAAATTTTCAGATACATACTGAGAAAACATATGCTATACATATATAATATAAATTATTTGAGTCCAGAAGTTATACAGAATTTTTATAACTTCATAATAAGGCAAACAAATTGATAAAATGGACATAGATGTGTACAAGAGATTTTACCAAAAAAAAAGATATTAAAATGGCAAATAAGTACATAAAATTTTTCAACGTTATTAGTCTTTAGGAAATGCAAATTAAAACAACAAAGACATGCCACTAGACACCCACTAGAATAGCCGAAAGCCGAAAAGACTGGCCGTACTATTTTGAAGATGTGGAAAAATTAGAACTCTCATACAGTGCTGGTAGAACTGCAAAATTTTACAGCCACTTTGGAAAGTAGTTCTGCAGTTTCTTATAAAGTAATTTATAAAGTTAAATATACACTTACCACGTGACTCGTAATCTCACTCTAGATATTTCCTAAAGAGAATTAAATATATGTGTCCACACACACACTTACACAAATCATATTCATAGCTGCATTATTCATTATAGTCAAACCTGGAAACAACCCAAATGTCCATCAATAGGAGAATAGATAAGCAAATTGAAGCATATTCATGCCATAGAATACTACAGCTGACCCCTGAACAACGTGGGGTTCAATCCACTTACATAACGTATAATTATAGTCGGCACTCCATATCTGCATTTCCTCCCCATCTGCAGATTCAGCCAACCACCGACCACGTAGTACTTGTAATATTTACTAATGAAAAATATCCATGTAAAAGTAGACCTGTGCAGTTCAAACCTGTGTTGTTCAAGGATCAATTGTACTCAACAATAGTAGTTCATTGATCAGCCACGGGCAACCCTAGATTTGGAGATGGCAGAGGCTAAATCTGCCACAAGTGTATGTGCTCCTTACTCTGCATTTTGGTAAGTCTGAGAATTGGAACATGGCAGTGTTTTCAGGGGGCAGGTCAATAGGCCAGTTCGGGCATCAGGAGGAGACAGAAACACAGGAAATAAGCAGAGTTGCAAAGTGTTTATTGCTATTACCATTACTACTGCTACTACTACTACTACTACTACTACTACTATTATACACTACTTTCAAATGTATCTTTACTTTTAAAAGAAAATTTTGAAAATAAATAAATTTCAAGAAATAATAAAGCAAAATACAATCCAAAAAAGAAAACGGGAGATAAAATGGTGGATTGACAGGCAGTGGAGTTAAACTTTTCACTTCATCTTCCCTTTCAAATATATCCTGTAAGCAATTCATTCATAGTGAACACCACCTGAGTACAAAACACTGATATAGGCATCACAGAGTAGTGGTTCTCACAAATTTAACTCATCTTTAGCCCTTTTAAAAAAAGAAGAAGATCCAAATCCCTCACCAAGAAATTCTACTAATGGCCTGGGGTAAGATCCAGGAATCCACATTCCTAAGAGCGCCTACTGAGTGTGATGTGCAGCCAGGTTGAGAACTGACTGTCATAGGAACTATGAAAATTCATTAAGATAAATTCCCTGTAGTCTTCAATCAGCCTCAAACACAAACTTGGGTAAATCATAATGACCTCCTTTTTCATTCATTCGAATTTGAGCCAGTGCCTTATAGATACAGAAGGCACCCAAAATCCTTTCCTTCAGTGTTTCTAATACTTCCTAGGCAAGTAGAGACCATGATAGTAGTCTTTTAGTTTTCAGGTGTCCATTTTCTGAAACGTGGAAATAGGTGTTGGTATAAAGGAAGAGTTAATCATTACTAACTTTAATGCAAATCAGCCGCCCCAATTTTGTGGAAATCCTGAGCATTTCTGTGGCTGAGATCTATGCTCAAAATAGCTGTCAATATCCTACAAAGGATGTTTATTCTCCAGAGTACTCTAAACTAAATCCCTTCTCCTTCCTTAGCACACATTTCTCATGGTCTTTTTCTAACAGTGTAATCTTCCACAAAGCTCTCATTAATCTGCCTTTGGAGCAGGAGTGTTTTAAGGAAGCGATAGTCTGTCAGCAGGTTAGTAATCATTTTTCACCCTTGGGAAACTAGAGAAGGCCAGGTTGTGAATCTATAAGTCGTGACCATTATGCATCAGAAAATGCTCATCAGCTTTGGCAGCAACTTGATTATAATCCATTTTGGGGGATGTCACACTTCACTGGAAGTCCACATTTACTTAAAACACATAACCTTTGCAATTTTGCCTGAAGGCTGCAAACTTTAGATATTTCCCCTTTTTTTTCCAAAATGGAAAGATGGGATCTAAAACAACTCATTTTTCATTAAAAATATAACTGTGTGGAACATAACACAATGGTATACCATCTTATGTTTCAAGGGTATAGAGGTCACTTTTCTAAATATGTGTTTAGGTTCTGGAAGAAAAAGACAAAATGTACATTGTAAAAAACAAGAGCTTCCTTTGTTTTAAAATGAAACTATAAGCTTCTTTCCAGATAAAGTAACTGCTTCATTTCAATCAGTTTTTTGAATATGTGCCTAAAGTTGTTCATTGTGCTTTCAACTCATAAATCATGGTGTTAGTATTTTCATGGATCAGGTTTTAGATGGGGGGGGGGTGCAGATTTCTCTGCAGTGACAGATAATGGAAAGTGGGTCTAGTATGTGAGAAGATGACAGAGTTGGGAGGGAAGACAGGTAAAACAGCACACACCAATAAGAAACGGATAGGCATTTGAAATGTAAGTACCATATACTTATAAACTGATTGACCAGGATACAGTAGAGAGAGGGGATGAGATGGAAAGTTATTGACCTAATTATCTTTATTGGATGCTTATTTCTTACAGTGGAGAAATAACATGTCATAATGCAGTAGAAGGGGCTAGGAAATACATATTTAAATATGGTATACCTAAGTATATCTATACAGAGACTCCTAAAAAAGTAGAATGTAAACCTAGTAGAAGGGCTTCCCAAGATGAGGAAGGCAGGGTAAAAGCCCAGGATAATGCCAACACTAGGCATAGGACTAAAGCCAAAAAGCTCTCACTCGCCCTCAGAAAATAGTGTATCTTTAAGGGACCCAATATTGACGCTCAGCTTTGGTTTAACAGACAAGTAAGCATTTTGTGCTTAGACAAATACAACAACCTGACAGGTAAGCAAATATTAGTCCCAATTTTACAGAAAAATTCTAGAAATAGAGGCTGATTGAAGAACATCAACCTTTACCACACTAGGTAAAACTTACTGATCCTGGAAAATGAAAGGGAACACAGGGTCACACAATGAAGCTACCTGCTCTCACTGTGACACTCCAAGCTTTATGACATAGTTATTAAATAATTAACACATCAAAATACTTCACTTGGCATGATAAGAAAATAAAAAGTATATAAAACGTGGTTCCTATCATTGAGGAGGTTACAATTCGATATTTACATATCCGCATGATGCTATGGTATAGTAGGAAGTTTGACTCTGTCTTCACCACTTATTAATTTAGGAATTTGGGGTAATTGTTTAACTTCTTTACCTTCCAAATCAACCTTTCAGAGTTGTTGTTAGGACTGGAGATATCATATATTATTAACCTAGTACATACCAAAACTTCAATAAATCATAGCTATTATGTGTTTACACATGTAAACCATGCTTATTTTCACTTTCTTCAAATAAAAGAATACAGGAATTAGAACAAATCCATCAGTTAATTTTTAGAATTGTAATAGTTACTACTGAGGATTTCAGAGAAATATCACCCACTTATTCCAAATTAGCTTTTACATGGGTATAGTTCCATAGATATAGACTGTATACAAATAGAGAATGATATTGTGGAGTCTCATGTTAAAATAAAAATAATGAGCTTGAAAAGAATGGCCCCTTTACTGAAATATCATATAAAACATTTAACACTAAGAGAGAAATAAAAAAGGATTCATAGATGTAGAGAATAATTAGAAATGTAAAATAATTTTCTCATGAACATAACTCAGTTTATTTTTCCAAAGAATGTGGGTCTAAACAATGAAATAAATCTCAAGAAGAGAGAGCAAACGGAAAGAAAACTAAGGGTAAAGATAGTATCTCTTAAACAAAACAATCATAGCTTGACACACACAGTATAACTTAGTGAATAAGGGCATGAAATCTGAAGTCACATTGCCTAGGTTCAAATCCCAACTGTGACACTTTTTGACAAGTTCTTTACATCTCCATACATTAAAATAGAAATAATATTAGCGCCTATCTCATCATATTTTTACGACGACTAAATGAGTTTATGTATAAAAAGTGCTTAGAACAGCACCTGGCATACAGTAAGTCCTAAATAAATGTTATCATCATCATCACCATCATAATTAAAATATAATTATAGATATGTTGCACACAATTTTGAGAAGGATCTCGAAAGAGGCAGTTTCATAGAAACAAGAAAGAATGGCTCTTCTGTGTGATGATTAACTTGACTATGGTTAATTAACTTACTTGGTGAGAATATTATTCCAGTTTGTTCAGAGTCAAAGGTTTGATTTTCATGTGGATATGCTGGCTACATTGCATGACCACAGATTAAGACACTAATTCTGAGTAGTTGTATTCAATGAATTCTCCTGGTTTTAACAAGGTGACTTGTGAAAAGTGTAAATTGATTAATCCAAATTCATGAATAACTTTAGAAAAAAATGAATCTATAAATACATTCTTTTGAACGTGGTTCAGTCATATGGTCTTAATATATGATAAATTCTAGGACTGGAAAAATATTTAAAGATGATCTGGAGCCAAGTCATTAATTTTTATAGAAAAAAAAAATAGACTCGGAGACAAAACGTGACTTAAGATCACATGATTACTTTGTGGCAGAGTTGAACTCTTAGCTCATGTTTTGTTTTGTTTTTCCATTACATGCATTCATTAAATATAGGATATTTTTAATATCTTGGAGAACTTTCTATTTAAAAATTCTATTTCTGTCATTATAGTTTATTACTCCATTGTAAAAAACTCAGTCCCAATGACAGAATGTGTGACTTTGAAGGCCATTGCAAGGACATTGTCATAAGAAAAATGGAAAGCCATTTTCAGGTATTGAGCATGTAAGGTTAAAAGACATTACCTGACTTAAATTTTTAAAAGATCCATTTGCCTTAATGGATCAGAATGGGAGAAAATATTTGCAAATGAAGCAACTGACAAAGGATTAATCTCCAAGATTTACAAGCAGCTCATGCAGCTCAATAACAAAAAAACAAACAACCCAATCCAAAAATGGGCAGAAGACCTAAACAGACATTTCTCCAAAGAAGATGTACAGATTGCCAACAAACACATGAAAGAATGCTCAATATCATTAATCATTAGAGAAATGCAAATCAAAACTACAATGAGATATCATCTCACACCGGTCAGAATGGCCATCATCAAAAAATCTAGAAACAATAAATGCTGGAGAGGGTGTGAAGAAAAGGAAACACTCTTGCACTGTTGGTGGGAATGTAAATTGATACAGCCACTATGGAGAACAGTATGGAGGTTCCTTAAAAAACTAAAAATAGAACTACCATATGACCCAGCAATTCCACTACTGGGCATATACCCTGAGAAAACCATAATTCAAAAAGAGTCATGTACCAAAATGTTCATTGCAGCTCTATTTACAATAGCCAGGACATGGAAGCAACCTAAGTGTCCATCGACAGATGAATGGATAAAGAAGATGTGGCACATATATACAATGGAATATTACTCAGCCATAAAAAGAAACGAAATGGAGTTACTTGTAGTGAGGTGGATGGAGTTAGAGTCTGTCATACAGAGTGAAGTAAGTAAGAAAGAGAAAAACAAATACAGTATGCTAACACATATATATGGAATCTAAGGGGAAAAAAAAAAAAGGTCATGAAGAACCTAGTGGCAAGACGGGAATAAAGACACAGACCTACTAGGGAATGGACTTGAGGATATGGGGAGGAGGAAGGGTAAGATGTGACAAAGTGAGAGAGTGGCATGAACATATATACACTACCAAACGTAAAATAGCTAGTGGGAAGCAACCGCATAGCACAGGGAGATCAGCTCTGTGCTTTGCGACCACCTAGAGGGGTGGGATAGGGAGGGTAGGAGGGAGGGAGATGCAAGAGGGAAGAGATATGGAAACATATGTATATGTATAACTGATTCACTTTGTTATAAAGCAGAAACTAACACACCATTGTAAAGCAATTATACTCCAATAAAGATGTTTAAAAAAAAAAAAGAATAAATGGCAGGGAAGCGCAAGGCAAGGATCAATTAGGAGGTTATTGCCATAACCCAAGTGAGAGATGATGTTGGCTTGGACTAGGATGGTAGCAGCAAGAAAGGTATTAAGCTGTCAAAGTCTGGATATGTTTTGATTGTAGCACCAACAACATTTCCTTCTATGTTGGATGTGAAGTGTAAGAGAAAAGAGGAGTCACAGGAGGCAGAGGAGTACAAACTTCCAGGACAAACCTTCAGGAATTTCTAATTTTTTCTTAACTAAATGTCTCTTGCTGCAATCTACATCATGATTTACTTATCTTCACCTCTGTGAAAAGAGGTCCATCACCATCTACACAATGCCCTCTTGTGAATCTGGCAGCATCCAGAATCATACCACGTATTCTGAAAGAAATTAAACAATGGCTCCTGACCTCAAAGGATTTTATCATTTGGTAAATTAAACCTCCTTTAAATAGGAAGGAGATATATTTGACAGCATTACAAATGTAGCTAGAAGTTGCAACTTGGTGTTAAACTGGAACCCTTCTGGACACGTCTGCTGAAATTAGGGAACCAAGCTCACCAAATGTCCATTGGCATGAGGAACAGAGGAGTGCTTGGGTTAGAATTCATCCCACAGGAAGTAGGAGAATCAAGCTTCTGAAGGAAAAGCTGATACTAGGTATGTTGTTGTGTTACTACTTGTCTTTATTGCCAGCTCAGCTCCCTCTGGACTCATATCTCTCCCAGGGAAGGGAGAGAGCTGTGAAAAAAGAATGAAAAAAAGGCTGTTTTCCACAAAATCCTCTAAGATATGAGAGTAAAAGCCAATATCACTTTGATAGACCCTCATGGAATATAGCCCAGAAAGCCAGAGAAGCACTGCATGGCATAGCTTTGACATCTCCAGGGCTCCATGCTTTATTGTCAGTGACCACTGGTACAGGGAGCAGTGTCCTCAGGAGCACAGGTGCTTGTTGTGATGATAGTGTCTCTAGGATACATCAGTAGAACCCAGAAGATATGAGGTAGAGCAAGAGAGGAGTAAAGGAAGTGATATCTCCACGGACAAGCACATGTGAGACTCAGAAATACCTGTAGGGACTCAGCTGCATTATTAGCAGGTAAGCAAGAGCCAGAGAGATAAGTTTACATTATTATTCTTGACCAGCTTTAAAATAATGATAATAGAATGAGTTCTTTACACTCCAATTACTCACTGCAGCATTTTGTATAAATGTATTTCACAATTAGGCAGTCTTTATACCCCAAAGCTCACATATTTGCTACATCTGTTTGAGATTTCCAGAATCCAGGTAGCTAGCCTCTCTTTGGGGATATTAAACAGAAGGAAACCTGCAAAACAGACTTTTCTTCTTTTGAAAATGGTAAACATGAGATTTTTTTAAAAAACAAGCACCTTTCATAAAAGCAGTCATTTTTACAAAATCAATTAAAAGATTGAATATCTATATGCCACCTGTCCTGATGCGTATATTAAGAACCTTATTCCATGTAACACTTCAACAATGCTGCTTACATCCTTTTTCACTCATGAAGGAACTAACATTCCTTCTTTAAATACTCCTTCTTTAGAGATGCTTTCTTAAATGGCCTCACACAACTGCATCATGTTGAAGAAGCCAAAAAGACATTTACGGCAGTGTGCCAATTTCACCCAAATTCAATAATTTTCTTAATCTTGAATTATACTTTGACCTTGACTTCATACCTCCTCATGCCTAGAGATCATTTCTTTGTTTCTTTATTCATTTAGCTGTATTTCTATCCTACCCTCTACTCAAAAGTTTTTGATAGGTCCTGTACCTCTAGTTCCAGATGAAGGTGAGATTAGTTTTATTAGCATTGCAGTCATTATCACAAGTGCAATGCCAGAAGGGAAAGGTCCAGGGAGGATATCCACACCACCACTGTCCCGTTTCCTAGAGAAAAGGGTCACTGGTTAAGGTGCTTCAAAAGGTGAGAAAAGATTGTACTCTAGCCAAAAGAGAAGATGGAGAAGAAAAAGAGATCTGGAAGATGAGTGTGACAGAGTCATAGATCAGTGGAAGCTTTCATTCAAGTAAACTTAGTAGGTTCCTTGGAAAAATTGATCAGTTCCTTTATGTAGTATTAGAAGATGGTAAATCAAATCAAACAAGATACCCATTAGGTCAAAAACCCTATGAAAAATACAATGATACTGAAAATCTCCATTCCAGCACAAGTACATATGGTTTAGAAAGAACATAGACTTTGGAACCCACCACCTGCAATTCCAGAAATTACATGCTGAAAACATCACTACTAGCCACCCCATAAGTGTAAGATATTATACTATCAAGTACCAGAGTTCAGCTGCATGTCTTCACCTGCACTCAACTAGCCCTTTAAATTTCAGATCTTAATGTGTATTTCCATCTTCACTACTACCTTCCATCCACCAACACCTCATTAAGATATCTATGTTTAGGAATATGAAGAGAAAAGCATTCGTGTGGTTTTGGGAGGAGGAGGGGTGGAAGGGGGGAAGCAAATGAAAAGAATAATTCGCCAGGACAAAACATTCTAGCAAAAACTTCCCACCTTTTTCTGAAATAGTCTCATCATCTTGTCATCGACTGCTCTGCTCTTGTCTATCATGAAAATAGAAATAGCCCCACTCTCAGTGAGATCCAGAAGGAATGCACATCTCACCCGCTTTGGAATCAGGAAGTCCAGTTTTGTGAGAGGAAGTATATGTGCGCCAAAGTGTGTGTGTGTGTGTGTGTGTGTGTGTGTGTGTGTGTGTGTGTGAAAGAGAGGGAGAGAGAGAGATTGAGATTTACCTTCCTATGAGGGAGAACT
Source organism: Balaenoptera acutorostrata (assembly GCF_949987535.1). Taxonomy (NCBI): domain Eukaryota; kingdom Metazoa; phylum Chordata; class Mammalia; order Artiodactyla; family Balaenopteridae; genus Balaenoptera; species Balaenoptera acutorostrata. The sequence continues at coordinate 19,732,992 of NC_080077.1, forward strand.
CGCCCATGACTCCCAGGCGCCGCATAGCACTCAGGAGGCCTCTGACGGTCATGCCTTCGCAGAAGCAAACCACCACTCTGGCCTTGGGAAGCCGCTCTCGGAGCTTGCGCAGGAGTCGGTCAAAGCTCTTCTCCCCAGCATTGCTGTAGATTTTGTCTGAATGGGCGATGCAGAGGCCTTCCTGGGCAGCCAGCTCTTTGAAAGCATCCATTCCGCTCTCCCCGTAATTCCCTGTCCAGAAACAATCAGCAGATGTTCAAGACAACCTGGCAGCAGCAGCAGTAACAAGCTAGGAAAAGGAGACTCATTAGTCACAGGGAATGAAGAGGACAGACTTGCCAAATAATTTGTATATATAACAGGGACTGAAGGAAGATCTGGATGGACTAAAGAGAATAATCAAATGTAATCAAACTATCAACTCTGTGAAAATAATGGAAAACTATATAACTAGGGTGTCCACAGTGAAACAGGTTTTGAGAAATGAGGGACGGCTGCCCTGTTTTACAACCATGATTACTAGTGGTTGTTCCAGATTTTAGCAACGTGGGACAAGTCAGAACATTGGGGTAGGAGGTCAACCAGCACAATGAGATGTGTTCATTTGAGGGTTTGCTTCAGCTGGCTGCCAGGTTAAGAGCAGACACTCATGGTGATAGCAAGTCCTGCAACATTTCCATGAAGAGTGAGTAAGAAAAGCAAATGGAGCACCTGACCAGGCCGGAATATGCAGACAAAAACCAGCTATAGATCTCAATATCTATAAAAGTTTTAAATCTCAATATCTATAAAAGTTTCACGGACTTTGTTATGAAACTTATAAGATTTTCCTGTATTTTTGAAACAAGAAAAGAGTTCTCGTTTCCTGTTTCATAAGATTAAATTACCAAATTAATGTTTTTGCCTCTTCAGTTAACCACCTTCAGTGGCTTAATACAGTCCAGTGAAGCCCGAATGGAAGATTTAACACATGACAAAATCCTCAGCTCCATGGACTGTGGTCACACATCATGGCTCAGACAAGAGGCACTGACCGATTATAAGGGGGAAGACTGCCGCTGGTAAGTGAATGCCTCATCTGCCTGCAGAAGAGGGCACGAGGAAGGAAATCAGATGCCGCTTACAATAATAAATGCAGGTTCAGGAATCTACAAGGTACAAAGACATCACCAGCCAACTCTTTCAAAAAAAGGCACTGAAAAGGCATCATAAGATGGTGTTACAAGGGGAACAACTTTATTGCTAAGGTGCCACCTTTGGACTACAATCACAGAAGAAGATTTTACTCTTTTATCGAAATACATGCAGACTAAAGGAGCAAAAATATTCTATGCATTTGAATAAGAAAATCCTTGTGTTTTAAATCTAGTAAAGGCCTTAGACATACTCTGTGCAAACCCTTCAGGTTACAGCAAGGAAACTGGGCCAAGTGAAGTGGCTCACCAGTAGGCATGAAGCTTGTTTGTGTTAGAACTGGAACAGTCTACCTGATTCCTAAGTTACTGTTTGTTTCTCTTAACAGCAACGAGCAACTAAACACGTATGTTTTCATAAGTTTTTTTGAAAATGTCAGCATAGGTCAATTGGTTCTATGAAATACTTGTTTCAATTACTTTATTCTTATTTTCTTGTTTGGATAGCAATTCTTCATTATACAAGTTGATTGAGAGCTGAGTATGATGTGGTAGACCATGTTTAAACTGCTCATTTCTCTTATGAAGCCTACGAGACTCCAAACTAGCATACATATTTCTACAAAAGTAACTCTAATATAAGAATGACTTGTACTTTTATAAATCTTTATATTTTAAACATTGCATTCATAAATTTTATCTTATTTGTACTCATTATGTTGATGATAGTACTACATACAAATACTATACAAAAAAGGAAGAAAATCACCTCTAGGAAGCTTAAAATCATGTTACTTTCATTTAGTAGCAATGACATGACTAACTCAAATGTAAATATCTGATAGAGATGCTATGGGTTAGGAATCAGGAAGAGCTGCCTAAAGAAAGTACTTGTGGTATGGAAGGTGTGGAGAAAAAGGAATCCTTGTATATTGTTGGCAGGAATGTAAATTGATACAGCCATTATGGGAAACAATATGAAGTTCTCCAAAATTTTAAAATGGAACTATCATATGATTCAGTAATCCCTCTACTAGGTGTATATCCAAAGGAAATGTAATCAGTATCTTAAATAGCCAAGATACGGAAATAGCCTAAATGTCCATTGATGCGTGAATGGATAAAGAAAATGTAATAAATGTTATATTCCATATATATATTATATACATATATATATAACATATATATGGAATGGAATATTATCCATAGAATATTAGCCATAAAATATGGAATATTAGCCATAAAATGGAATATTTGTTGTAAAAATGAAGGTAAGGCCACCATTTGCAATAACATGGGTAAACCTGGAGGACATTATGCTAAGTGAAATAAGTCAGACATAGAAAAACAAATACTGTATGATATCTGTTATATGTGAAATCTAAAAAAAGTCAAGCTCATAGAGCCAGAGAGTAGAACAGCGGTTACTAGAAGTGGGGGAATGGAGAAACTGGGGAGATGTTGGTCAAAGAATGCAAAATCTCAGTTATAAGATGGGTAAGTTCTGGGTATCTAATGTACAGTATGGTGACTATACAGGTAATTATATATATAATATATATATCATATATAATAATCTACAGCTAATAATATATATTGTATATTTGAAATTTGCTGAGAGTAGATCTTAAATGTTCTCAGAAAAACAACAAAAGAGGTAACTATGAGGTAATGGATGTGTAAATTAACTTGACTGTGGTAATCATTTCACAATGTATATATATATATATATATATATAAACTACCACATTGCACACCTTAAACATACACTATTTTGTTTGTCAATTATATCTCAAAAATCTGGGAAAAAAAGAAAGTGCTTTTATTCTGGATCTTAAAATATAAACAGATTTTCCACAGATAGAAAGAAAACTAGAGGACATGTATTCTTTGCCTGACTCCTTGGTCATGAGCAAGCGATGCCAGACTTAAAATAAAACACTCAGCACAGAACCTACCCTCTGTCTCCCCTCTCCTTTCCATCTGACCACCCAGACCTCCTCTTGCCTTTCCTGGTAGTGAGGAATTTATTTAGATACTTCTCTGTGTAACCCTGGAAGGAGTTCTAAGTATATAAAGAACTGACATAATAAAACTCTTAAAAGTACTATGTAAATGTTAACACTCAGGTCTGGTAGCGAGCTGCATATTTTTATTCAATTATCAAATAGATTATTGAGCTCTCAACTTGGAAAAAATCCCTAGGCTCTGCTCTTTAAAGAGTTGCCCAGAATTATCGGACATTGACTTTGCCTTCAATTTGATGAATATTTGCTGTCTCTGGTACTGTGCTAAATACCTAAGCACTTCATTTTTTCATTACAACTCCATATAGAAGTTATAAGTCTCTGATGGGGATGTGGAAGCTCTAAGAGGTTATGTAACTTGCCTAAGATCAAACAGTGACGAATATAGGATTCAACATCTAACTCAGAAGTTCCTGTTCATAACCACCATTTTATACTGCCTCCTACATGGACTTATAATACACCTATGAAGGCATGACACAAGCACACAAAATACAGCAACAATACTACGCTGTATATGCTCCATGGGAAATGAAAAATACCATAATACTAAATTTCAGAATGAGAGAGCTGGGATGATCAGAGAATACCTCTTGGGAAAAGTAGGAATGAAAATGAGTTCTTGAAGAATGTAAGCAAGGGATTGGCTTTCAGGGTAAATGGAAGTGAATGAGAATCCATAAAAGGTATTTTTAGAGGCAATGACTAGAGATGTTCCACTGGAGCAGAAGGTTCATGGTTTGTAGAATGCCACTCTGTATAGCACATCTCTAGTGAAGTATCTGGCATACCACTACAGGATTGCAACATGGAAACGTGCTATATGTTGCTGTGTTGTAACAGATTTTGTAACAGACTTTATCACTGTTATGATGTTGCCTAAAACCTAGAGAGCAAGAGAGAGAGATGGAAGAGTGGCATCTGACAAAGCCCATAAAATATAAAATTGAAATATATTGAAACATATGAGAAAAAGATTTACGGAGAGTAAATCAAGATATTCTATAAAACAAGCTTTTAAACAGAACTTACGGGGAGATTAACGAGAGAAAACATGGGGTTTACAAAGAAATCCCTATAGTTTGAATAATAAAAGTATTTAAACATAATAGAAGTGGACATTGTACAAGGGCAAAGTTAATAAAGGTACTGAAAATAGGAGTAAAAATTAGAACTATCTCAAGAGAGAAAAGAAAATGGCTAAAACTCAATTTTCTAAACTACATATGATTTTTTGAAGAAGTTAGATATGATTATTATCAGACCATATTAACAGATATTCATTCATAAAAGATTGATTTGTAGTGATTTGGTGGTAAGTTACACTGAGCAAACAAGCTATGAAATAAAATTGTCTTGCATTTCATAATCACCTGTATGAACTGTCATCATAGCAAAAAGGAGGCACTTAAGGCTAGTCTTTATATTGATTGCTTTTTCTTCTACTCTTAAAATATTGAAGATATATTTAAGAAACAATCTGAACTCCATTTGGTGGCTAAAATAACACTTCAGCCATTATGTTGAATGAAGTCCAAATCCCGTTATTGCATCTTCATAAATTATCTTGGTAAAACAACAGCATTCAACATATCTCATCCCTACGTATGTACACCTCAGTTATATGAGGGAAAACATTTATACAGGGAAAATAGGTAGATATTTCTTCACTTTCCTTAAAGAAGGAACAGTATTACTTTCAAAGATTCACTAGTCTTATGCTCTAGACTCCCTTAATCTCTGCCTTATTTCATGCTTATATCCCTTTATTGGTATTCTTTGGTAGTCTTAGGCTCCCTGGATGATGATATACCCCTTGCGTTATGGGCCAGTCCCTATCTGAGGTCCTGAAAACTGATCATTCTGCCTCCTGGGACATCTTGGACAAATAAGATAATATCCCATTTTTGAAAGAACTATGGTTGATGGAAATTGATTTCACAGCACCTTCTGGAAACCTACTGCCAATATTCAACAATCATCACTATCAGGAAATTCTTCTTTTTGATCTAAATACTGTACAACAAAATATAAATTCATATCCCCTTCACTCTCAGTGGAGGCAGGTATCAGTTCCTTTGAATTATTTCTTTCTTTTTTTTAAAAAAGTCTTTCTGGAAGCCACAGTTCAGCTTTCTCTCCTCCCAGGGAAACAACCCCTATTATTTTAACCTTTCCTGGCAACCTTTTAATTTGTTTGGTTCTCCCACTTAATACATAGAAAGAGTTATGTTTCCCTGCTTCCATCCACACACCTGCAGTCAGCATTATGGGTCTGGTTAGTCAGAGGTGAATGAGTCATCACCTGCCTTAGAAGCACATAAGGGATTTTATATGCAAGGTCAGGGAAGGAACTGCTTGACACAAGGCGATCAGAGAAAACAGAAGAGAATACTTTTTATCAGAAATTTCACAACCCCACCTTTAATTACCCCAGTTTGGGCAGGTAGAGTTATAGCATCCAAGTGGAAGAAGGAGATTTACCAAAAGGTGACTGTCATCTCTATGCAATAGGACTGATTAATCTTTGTCCTTTTGCCCCATCATGTTTTCAGGTATGCCTTACAGCTGAGTAAATAAGAGGATGAGCCTTGGAGGAAGATCAACCTGGTTTGAATCCTGGATCCTAGATGAGGAGATAGCCTTAAAGTATTTTCTTTAGGTTTTGTGCAAATGGGGGTCATAACATACATCTCAAAGACTTGTCATGATTATTGAATTATATGTGTTCATGAATGTAAAGTTCCTAGAACACAGAAAAATTCAGGGGATGGTGCCTACTTTTATTCTCCATGTTTCTCTAAAGTTGTAGAATCTAAAATTGGACATAAGGCTTTATCATTGACTCAAGAGCTTTAAATTCCTTTATTTCTGTGTTCCTATTTATAAAACCCAAGCTTGTGACTGTTTCTTTAACTGAAGTGTTCAGCTCTCCATTCATGGTCACCTTGTTCCCAAGCTGTTCCTAGATCACTTTTTCTGTCATACTTGCCCAAAGCAATTCCTTCTCCATTTTATTTTTGGACTATTGGTGTTTACACAATGCATTCAAAAGTCTGTGTTTGTCTATATTGAGTCTCTGTCACTCAGTCTTCTTTAAGTTTCAGCCACTCTATCTTTAAGTTTCAGCCACTGTATCTATTTTAGAGCTTTATGCAATAACCCAGTTTGTTGCTTCTCTAACTCAAGTTCTTTATGATATGGAGAAAGAAGTTAAGAGAAGGCAAAATGTAAGTGGTATAAAAATACAAAAGGACATCATCCTTCTTGCAGAAAAGTGGCATTTTTCCATTTCAGTTTTCACATGGAGAAAACAGGTTCACAGAAGCAGCCCCTATCATACCTGTCCACTATCCCTGCCTATGTGATATTGAATATACAATCACAACTGGGAAAATTGTATCTAGTAACAAGTTGAGAAAAAGTAACCCCAACACACACACACACTAGTATTCTTTTTAGATAATACCTAGTGTTAGCAAGAGTTCATGGAAATGAGCACTCATATACTGCTAATGGTAATATAAACTGTTCCACCTTTTTGGTGGAAAATTTGTAGTAACAATGTTTTAAATTACATTCATATTTTTTAACTCAGAAATTTAGTTTTCAGAAAATACTTTCATTGTCCATCAAGTTCCAGTTACAAGGATCTCCATCACAGCACACAATTGGAAAATATAACAGAAACCAAAAAAAAAAAAAAAACCCAAAACAAACAAGAAAAAAACTATTTTCTACAATAGGAGATGTTGATGTTTAAATAATTATTATGTAATGGTATAAAGAATATATGCAACCGTTTTCTAGGGTGATATAAAGTTGTACTCAACGTAAAAGGAAAGCCATATTGTTAAGTACAAAAAGTTTAAAATAGTGTGTAAAATATAAAGCCAATTTTTAATATATGTGTATATATATAAAGTTTGAAGAATATGCAAGAAAATATTAACAGTTTTTTCAGAATTATATATAATTATGTTTTTATATTTTATTATCTTTGTTTTCTAATTTATCCAAATAATCATGTATTATTTTGTTAATAAAAATGGTTGAAATAAAAATACATAGGGTACAGTTTTTATCTGACTATCATGCCAAGCATAGTTATTATGGGGTATTCAGGAAACTTTGCTAGAAGGGAAATGAACCTCTCACAAGAACAATGTAACAATTTTTCTGACGATCTTACTCTCTAGTGTGCGTTTTTCATGGGTAGAGATTAACTGCTTGTAGCGGCGTGGTGTACTTACTGAAAAATAAAGTTGGTGTGTAGGATCGGCGGTTTTGTTCATGTCGTGAGTAAAGCAATTTTTAAAAATTTGTTAGTGTTGAGGTTTTTTTTTGAACGGAAAAAGCTTAGAAATTCTTTTCTCCGTAGTGGTTGTGTGGTGGTAATTCTTAAGCATATATTAAGTTTTACGATAATAAATGCTGGTTAATGTTACAAAAAAAAAAAAGAAATAAGAAATACCAATGTTATAGTCACTTAGTGGGGCATGCAGGATCTTAGTTTCCTGACCAGAGACTGAACCTGTGACCCCTGCAGTGGAAGCGTGGAGTCTTAACCACTGGACCACCAGGGAATTCCCTACAGTCACTGCTCTTAAACAAAGTTGACCATAAACCGTGTGCCATTTCCTGTGATGCCTACCTACTTGGATTGAGAGAGTCTGTTTAATATATACCGATTTCCTGTTTGAAATTCCAAAATCTGATATGAGTACCCTTAATTTATTAAAGAAGTAGTTAGTCTCCACTTTTTTTTTTCTTTAAGAGTCAGTGAGATTTGAACAGCAATAAGACCAGTATGATATACCAAGGTAATAAATGCTGTTTATGACTTCTTTAAAAAAAAAAAAAAAGTCAATGAGATTTAGTCTGGGAGATGTAAATTTCAATTCTACTGAGTTTCTGCCCTAAGAAAAGATATAAAAGGCTCAGAGCACACTCTCTGATGTAAATTCCCTACAAGCTCTGGGCTGCAGGCCTGGTCATCTCTTCTCCACCATAAGGAAGCACTTCAGGTTAAGGCCAGGATGGGTGGCCCACTGAAGTCTCTCCCTTTGAGTAAAGGGTTAGAAGCAGTGTGAAAGATGTCTAAGTATCATTTGGGCATTATTTCTAATAGGGAATAAAGGTGAATAAAATCTGTTTAACCAGTTTCTGTGTCTTGGTGTCCTGAATATTCTGTCTCATTGAAGGTAAAAGAAATCAAAATATAACTTGGTCGAGGGAGGGTAAGCAACACTAATGTTACAGATCCTAAAGCAGTGGTATAAGTGATCTTATTGTTTTACAATTATCTTTGTTTAACTTCACTACAACCTTGTTGCCTCATTTTGCCATAATTTTCTGCATTTATAAAGAAAACTGAGGCCTGAGAAAATAGTAATTTGCCCAAAAATTGTCAGAGCCAGAATTTGAACTCAGATGTGTCTGACCCTGAAGCCTATAGCCCTTAATTACTTACCTACAACATCCTTTATGTTTCATACTCTAGCAGTTTTCTATGCATTATCCATTCCCCCATCCTTCCTTAATAAAAAAAATACCCCTTTTTGTTTAGGGTGACTGTGCATAGTCAAAAGTACCTACTCTCCCAGATTCTCTTGCAGCTAGAGATGTAGAAGTGACCCAATTCCAGACAATGAGATTTAAGCAGAAGTTGCCAGGTGAGGCTTCTGGGAAATTTTTGAAAAGGTCAGATGCCAGGCATGCTTCTTAGGCCTTTTGTCCCTTCCTTCTTTACACCAGTACGTGGACCTAGGCCTAGATGTGCAGCAGCCATGTTGTCACAATGAGGGGTCAACTATGAGGATGAAGCCTTCACACGAAGGCTGGGGGAGCAGAAAACATAACAGCCCAGCTACCCAGGAGCATCACTACACTTCGTTCTAGCCCTGCACTGGCCGGCCCTGGATGTCTTCTTGAATGAGAAAGGTGAAACCCAGTCCGCAAAGCCACAATTAGAATGGTGTTCTGCTACTTGCAGATGAACACATTCTTGATCCTCTATATGATATTTCACTATAAGAATTCCAGGATGAGAGCAAAAAGTCTTGCCTATCTCTAACCAGCTGTGACCTTGAGTTGTTTGTCATTGTCTTCTTTGCCTCATGTTCAAAGTATGGGGTTCATACTAGATCTTTAAGCCTCCTTACAACATAAGCATTTGGTGATTCTAGAACAATATGAATCAGCACTCTTTCATAATCTAGAGCTTCATGTCAAAACATATTCCATATTCTCAGTACCCAGAGTAAGCACCTGCTTAGCAAAATTTTTTTCAACAGCTTTTTCCTTCCCCAGTCTGATTCTTTTACAAGTACATTACTGTAGGGGAGGAGAAAGCATTTATTGAATAACCATTTAAAATGTATCTTGCCTGTAGGTTTATTTTTTGCCAGTACTCACTTTTAGGTATACAGTCACTAAAAAGCAGGGAACAAGACACAGCCCTGCAACAACAACCATCATATTAGAAAACAAGGCTGCTTACAGAACAAGCTCATTAGGTGAACCCGAAGTAATAGAGAGACATACTGTCCAGCATCAGTGGACTGACATTCAGCAGGAGCCAGCTGTTCCCTTACCCCTCCATGTAGCTACTTTTAGCCACCTTTTGCTCAGTGGAATTAACCCAACCCTGTTACTAAGCCCTTGGTCTCCTCCTATTTAACCCCACTTTTGTATCTTTACATCATCAGTAAAATTTTCCATTGAACCAAGTCAAAATAGGTTTTACCTTGGGTCAAAAGGAAATTAGCCTATGAAGGAAAAATTGTCTTTAATTCAAAGGACATGAGAGCCTCGTGCAGAAAATGTAGTGAATTAAAAGTCCCTTGGATCTGTGCCTATGAAACCTAACCAGTTCTGCCTCGGTCTAGCTATGACCGTGTGCAAATACCTGGACTGCCCTGGGTTCCAGTTTCTTTATCTATAAAGCGAAGGGGTGGCACTGGATAATATCTGAGGGCTCTTATTATCAGGCTGTAAGGCTAGCCCCGGTTTTCTGTACCATGGTGGGAAAGGCTCATTCCATACCACTTTGCATTCTAGCGCCTTAGTTTGACCTGTGTTTCACCTGGACTGAGGATACGAGGACTTTTCCAGTGGCTTTGCCAATGCTCTTGAAGTAATATCATTTGTTTATAGGAGAGGTAGCATTGCAGAATGGTAAAAAGCAGGTACTCTGGAACCAGAGGGCCCTGGGCTCAAATTCTGACTCCCCCACGTATTAGCCACGGGACTTTTGTTAAGTCAGTTAACCTCACTGTGCTTTGGTTCATCTGTACAATAAAAATAGTAATGGAAAGCACCTCTTAGAGTTGTTGTAAGAATTAAATGATTTAAAAAATATAAATATTAGCATATGAGAGTTTGTTATTTATTTAGCTAACATTTCTTGAGCTCTGTGTGCTAGGCACCAGAAGAAGCCATTTACAACCAGTATATCCTTTTGTCCTCAGAAACCCACAACAGGGCATTTCCACATGATAAAACTGAGGTTTGGAAAGTTTGCTTATGTTCCCGCACACAGTAAATGAGAGAGAAGGAAACTCAGGCCTGGCAATTAGAGTCCAGAGCCCATAGTCCTATTTGACATGCTGTAGGAGCACCAGATGTGTGAATATGAGCCTGTAGGGATGAGTCAGCTGGTCAGGGAAACTTCAAGGAAGGGTGACAGGCTGCATCTATGTGTGATGGTGAGCAAGGTAGTATCATTGACAGGCCAACTAAGAACATAACCAAGTGTCACTGGGCATTTTATCTGCTCTTCAGGCCAGGATGTTTGGCATAAGGCTTACATACAATGCTATTAAAAGTGTAAGCAAAGCACTTGGGCCGCTCTAGCTCAGGATTCCTCCTACACTGATACCTGAAATTCTACCATTTGTAACACGTGACTTCTCTTTCTCCTAAAAAGAAAAATCCTCCTGGGAAAGATAACCCATTAAAACCCTGACACCCTAATTTGATTTGGTTTAGCAGATCTTTCTGAAAGCAGTGGGCAACTGGAGGGATCAAGATGCCATGGATACGAGGGGTTGTAAAGCAGAGCAGTGCACAGAAGGCAGAGCATGTCAATCCCACAATACAAGGTCCTGGGTTCTTTCCCACCATTATCCTTGGACCATTTACAAACACCCTCTAGTGGTGAATAATTCTTATGTCTATTATGTAAAATCTTCACAGTACATTTTGACAAGAGGACCACCAAGAAGGAACTGGATGAACACGGAAGATGGGAATATTTAATGACAACGTTAGGGTTAAATATTATATATAAATAAAATATAAAGGAAGAGTTCATGAAGAACCTGAGTGGAAATCATCCACTGTAATTTCCCTTCATCTATATGTGGTATACATTTCCTTATCCCTATTTATTAATACAATATATAATTCAAATATTAGTTTAAAAAAATAAGAATATGCCAAGGTCCTGTTTCCCATTTTGGTATTAAATCATCATTTGTTTTCATCCATAAAAACTAAGAAAGGAGACATTATTTCTGAGAAGCCCAATATTTGGAATCAAGTATTTTAGATAACCTTCAATTATGACATTGCAGGGCAGAGTGAATCTGTTGTAGGATTAAATTTCCTCTGGGCTTTCTTCCACTTCCAAGAGTTTTAAATTGATGAACCACACAGGTATTGTTGATTTAGCTCTTCCAATGACACTCTGCAAGCTCTATGGCTGCCAAATCACAGCTCTCCAATATCTCTGATTCATTACAGAGAAATGAGAGCAGAAATGTAGAAACTCAAATAAGCAGCTCTCTAGTCTCCAGTTTTCTCACCATCACCAGGGGACATAGAAAAACAAGTATTACATACTGTGAATGAACATGATCACTTTGTTGTTCAATATCTTCCAGCACATATGTGTGTGCCAGGCAAAGCAAGGCCCTTAGGGGCAAACAAATGAATGGAAGAGAGTCCATCTGCTAGATAAACCTAGGCTTTTGGAAGAGTTGTACATGCAAAGGGATGATTACAGATGGTGCTGAAGTGCAGGCCAGAGGAGAGAGCATCTACAGGATCAGAAAGTAAGGGTATTAAAATGATATCTTATTCATATCTCTGTTCTCTGGACCCATTCGAATGTAGGAGTAACTAGAGGTCTTTAAAGTTTAAAAAAAAGTAAGAGGAAGAAATAAACAATAAAATGTATGACAATTCCAAATACACACATGTACATACACAGACACACACATGCATATATATATGTGCGTGTGCATGATACATCAAAAAGCTGTCATTAATGGAAATCAGTTTAGATATATTTCTTGTGTCCATTAAAATGAAACAATTTTACTTCCTTACTCTTGCTCATTAATAATCTATCAGTTCTCTAATGTATGTTGAATTTACCAATTACCATTACTTTAATCCAAGCCTTCACTGTCTCTTTCTCCTTATCACCTTTGTGGTCTCCCTAGGTCCACTTTTATTCCTCTTCAATCCACTCCAAACCTGGAAATCACGGTTGTTTTAAATATAATGGGATCAATGTATTTACTGGTTCAGATATCTTTAGTGGTTTCCCCCCAACCCTTAGGATTTAATCCCCAAGTCTTTCATGGCCTAAAAGGTCTCACATGACCCCCAGCTTCCCTGCCAGGCTGGCCTCGCTTCTTGTCACTTTGCCAGTTCACTTTTGCAGCCACAACAGACTCCTGTTCATTTTCAAATGTGTGAAGCTCTTTCCTTGCTCAGAGGCTCCACTCATTTGCTTCCCGCTGCCTTTGCCAGACTTACTTCTATTCATCATGCAGGTTTCAGCCCCTCAGTTCCATCTCTTACTCATAGACGTCTTCCCCAATCGTCCTATAGAAAGTGGCCCTACCTTGGCTCCCTCATCACAATGACAATAAACTCCATTTATTCCCTTTATAGCACTTATGGTGAGATATGGATAAATGTGTAATCATGTAGTTATTAGTGCGGTTATCTGCTTAATGTCTGTATACTCCATTAGTGTGTGTACCTGGTGAAAGTAAGGGCTGTGTCTGTACCACCTTTGTCCAGCACGGTGCCTGTTTCAACTCAATAACTCTGTTGGATGACTCATGAGTAATTGTTGTCCAGTTCAAGCAGTAAATACATGATTAGTCTGCCTGATAAACTCTTTGTCCCACTGGAATGTGATTATGTTGGATTAAAAGTACAAGAGGAATTTGGGAGGCATGTATTACTGCCCCTTTACAGGCTGTGACAGTGTGTACTTAAGTGACAGTGTGTGTTTTCTACGTTTCATTTAAAAATTACATATATGTGTAATTTTAATTAAATAGTTAAATATATAAGTATTATATATTTATTTGTATAATAGTATATATTATATACAACATTATATTATATAAAATATTGTAATTATTACATTATATACAACACCATATATATACATATATATAAAATATATTAGAACTTAGGGAACATTAGATGTTATCTAGTCTATGACCCTCATTTTACAAGTGAGGTCCAAAAAAGTGAATAAACCTACCCAAAATCACAAAGAAAGATAGTGGTGGTATCTTATCAAAACCCGGGGCTCCTAATTTTGGGGACACCACCCCTTTTACCACCTCCTCTTCTACCACATAAAATAGAATTCTAGGTTATTATTGAGAATTATACACACAAAAAAAGAAATATAAGTGAGAGAAAATCAGTCTTGAAATCTACTTTAATACTATCACATTCTGGGACAGTGGAGACAAATTCATTCATGAAATGTGTGCTGTCCTCTCAGTCCCCAAGTCTTAATTGATTAAATAGGCACTTAGAGGAGTAGATAGTGTTTAACTTTTCTAACTTCAGAAACATATGTAATGTTCTAGTAGAATCATTATGGAGCTAACTTTCTTCCAGAGCGGAACAATAGGTCTGGGAGAAACAGAGCTAACTAGGCTCTCCTATCATGAGGTTGGATAGAAAAGTCGCAAGAACTTTCATCTGAGGTCATCAGTCATTCTAGGAGTGCTAATTCCACTATAAGAAGAATTATTTAACAAAGAAAGATGAAGATCTATGATGATGATAAACTTCTGTGCATGAAATCTCCCTCTGATAATTAGAATGAACTTTAGAGAGGATCAGCCCAAAAAATGCATCACTCTGCACAACATCACAGCCTGAGCTCAGGTAAAACCCCTTGCTTCCTAATATTGAAAGTCTCAGAAATTAGTTGCCTCCTTTCTTAGGGTGTTCTTGTTGCAACTAATGATGATTTAATACAGAAACTAAGAATCTTTGGAGTTTTACCTTCTGGAAACACCAAATAAATTTATTATTAATAAAATATAGTAAAAGATGAGTTCACTAAAGGAGGAAATAGCTCATCACAAAGTTTTCTTTAAATCTTAGCATGGTATTAGGCTTTCCCTACCATGAAACTTTAAAGAATAATATTAAAACTTAAAAAACATAAAACCAAACTATGGGAGGAGGGAGAAGATGGCGGAAGAGTAAGACGCGGAGATCACCTTCCTTCCCACAGATACAGTAGAAATACATCTACACGTGGAACTGCTCCTACAGAACACCCACTGAACGCTGGCAGAAAACGTCCGACCTCCAAAAAGGCAAGAAACTCCCCCCGTACTTGGGTAGAGCAAAAGAAAAAAGAAATAACAGAGACAAAAGAATAGGGACGGCACCTGCACCAGTGGGAGGGAGCTGTGAAGGAGGAAAGGTTTCCACGCACTAGGAAGCCCCTTCGCGGGCGGAGACTGCGGGTGGCGGAGGGGGGAAGCTTTGGAGCCACGGAGGAGAGCGCAGCCACAGGGGTGCGGAGGGCAAAGCGGAGAGGTTCCCGCACAGAGGCTCGGCGCCGAGCAGCACTCACCAGCCCGAGAGGCTTGTCTGCTTCCCCGCCGGGGCGGGCGGGGCTGGGAGCTGAGGCTCGGCTTCAGTCGGATCGCAGGGAGAGGACTGGGGCTGGCAGCGTGAACACAGCCTGAAGGGTTTAGTGCACCACAGGTAGCCGGAAGTGAGTCCGGGAAAAAGTCTGCAGCTGCCGAAGAGGCAAGAGACTTTTTCTTGCCTCTTTGTTTCGCGGCGGGCAAGGAGAGGGGATTCAGAGCGCCGTCTAAATGAACTCCAGAGAAGGGTGCAAGCCGCGGCTATCAGCGCGGATCCCACAGCAACAGGGGCGCAGAGGGAAAAACGGAGAGACTCCCGCACAGAGGCTCGGCACCGAGCAGCGCTCACCAGCCCGAGAGGCTTGTCTGCTCACCCGCCGGGGCGGGCGGGGCTGGGAGCTGAGGCTCGGCTTCGGTCGGATCGCAGGGAGAGGACTGGGGCTGGCAGCGTGAACACAGCCTGAAGGGGTTGGCGCACCACAGCTAGCCGGGAGGGAGACCGGGAAAAGGTCTGCAGCTGCCGAAGAGGCAAGAGACTTTTTCTTGCCTCTTAGTTTCGCTGCGCGCAAGGAGAGAGGATTCAGAGCGCCGCCTAAACGAACTCCAGAGAAGGGCGCGAGCCGCGGCGATCAGCGCGGACCCCAGAGACGGGCGTGAGACGCTGGGGCTGCTGCTGCCACCTCCAAAAAGCCTGTGTGTGAGCACAGGTCACTCTCCACACCGCCCCTCCCGGGAGCCTGTGCAGCCCGCCACTGCCAGGGTCCCGGGATCCGGGGACAACATCCCCGGGAGAACGCACTGCGCGCCTCAGGCTGGTGCAACGTCACACCGGCCTCTGCCGCCGCAGGCTCGCCCCGCCTCCTCCGTACCGCTCCCTCCCCGTAGCCTGGGTGAGCCAGAGCCCCCGAAGCAGCTGCTCCTTTAACCCCGTCCTGTCTGGGCGGGGAACAGACGCCCTCAGGCGACCTACACGCAGAGGAGGGTCCAAATCCAAAGCTGAACCCCAGGAGCTGTGCGAACAGGGAAGAGAAGGGGAACTCTCTCCCAGCAGCCTCAGAAGCAGCGGATTAAAGCTCCACAAACAACGTGATGTGCCTGCATCTGCTGAATACCTGAATAGACAACGAATCAGCCCAAATGCAGGAGGTGGACTCTGGGAGCAGGAGATATTAATCTTTCCCCTTTTCCTTTTTTTTGTGAGTGTATATGTATATGCTTCTGGGTGAGATTTTGTCTGTATAGCTTTGCTTTACAATAGCTTTATTTTACTTCACTATATTATAGCCTCTTTCTTTCTTTCTTTCTATTTTTTCTCCCTTTTACTCTGAGCTGTGTGGACGAAAGGCTCTTGGTGCTCCAGCCAGGCATCAGGGCCGTGCCTCTGAGGTGGGAGAGCCAACTTCAGAACACTGGTCCACAAGAGACCTCCCAGCTCCACGTAATACCAAACGGCAAAAATCTCCCAGAGATCTCCATCTCAACATCAAGACCCAGCTTCACCCAACGACCAGCAAGCTACAGTGCTGGACACCCTATGCCAAACAACTAGCTAGACAGGAACACAACCCCATCCATTAGCAGAGAGGCTGCCTAAAATCATAATAAGGCCACAGACACCACAAAATACACCACCAGACGTGGACGTGCCCACCAGAAAGACAAGATCTAGCCTCATCCACCAGAACTCAGGCACTAGTTCCCTCCACCAGGAAGCCTACACAACCCACTGAACCAACCTTAGCCACTGGGGACAGATACCAAAAACAACGGGAACTACGAACCTGCAGCCTGTGAAAAGGAGACCCCAAACACAGTAAGATAGGCACAATGAGACGACAGAAAAACACACAGCAGATGAAGGAGCAGGCTCAAAACACACTGGACTTAACAAATGAAGAGGAAATAGGTAGTCTACCTGAAAAAGAATTCAGAATAATGATAGTAAGGATGATCCAAAATCTTGGAAATAGAATAGACAAAATGCAAGAAACATTTAACAAGGATGTAGAAGAACTAAAGAGGAACCAAGCAATGATGAAGAACACAATAAATGAAATTAAAAATACTCTAGATGGGATCAATAGTAGAATAACTGAGGCAGAAGAAAGGATAAGTGACCTGGAAGATAAAATGGTGGAAATAACTACTACAGAGCAGGATAAAGAAAAAAGAATGAAAAGAACTGAGGACAGTCTCAGGGACCTCTGGGACAACATTAAATGCTCCAACATTCGAATTATAGGGGTACCAGAAGAAGAAGAGAAAAAGAAAGGGACTGAGAAAATTTTTGAAGAGATTATAGTTGAAAACTTCCCTAATATGGGAAAGGAAATAGTTAATTAAGTCCTGGAAGCACAGAGAGTCCCATACAGGATAAACCCAAGGAGGAACATGCCAAGACACATATTAATCAAACTGTCAAAAATTAAATATAAGGAAAACATATTAAAGGCAGCAAGGGAAAAAAAAACAAATAACACACAAGGGAATCCCCATAAGGTTAACATCTGATCTATCAGCAGAAACTCTGCAAGCCAGAAGGGAGTGGCAGGATATACTTAAAGTGATGAAGGAGAAAAACCTACAACCAAGATTACTCTACCCAGCAAGGATCTCATTCAGATTTGATGGAGAAATTAAAACCTTTACAGACAAGCAAAAGCTGAGAGAGTTCAGCACCACCAAACCAGCTTTACAACAAATGCTAAAGGAACTTCTCTAGGCAAGAAACACAAGAGAAGGAAAACACCTACAATAACAAACCCAATACATTTAAGAAAATGGGAATAGGAACATACATATCGATAATTACCTTGAATGTAAATGGATTGAATGCTCCCACCAAAAGACACAGGCTGGCTGAATGGATACAAAAACAAGACCCATATATATGCTGTCTACAGGAGACCCACTTCAGACCTAGAGACACATACAGATTGAAAGTGAGGGGATGGAAAAAGATATTCCATGCAAATGGAAATCTAAAGAAAGCTGGAGTAGCAATTCTCATATCAGACAAAATAGACTTTAAAATAAAGACTATTACAAGAGACAAAGAAGGACACTATATAATGATCAAGGGATCGATCCAAGAGGAAGGTATAACAATTGTAAATATTTATGCACCCAACATAGGAGCACCTCAATACATAAGGCAAATACTAACAGCCATAAAAGGGGAAATTGACAGCAACACAATCATAGTAGGGGACTTTAACACCCCACTTTCACCAATGGACAGATCATCCAAAATGAAAATAAATAAGGAAACACAAGCTTTAAATGATACATTAAACAAGATGGACTTAATTGATATTTATAGGACATTCCACCCAAAAACAACAGAATACACATTTTTCTCAAGTGCTCATGGAACATTCTCCAGGATAGATCATATCTTGGGTCACAAATCAAGCCTTGGTAAATTTAAGAAAATGGAAATCGTATCAAGTATCTTTTCCGACCACAACGCTATGAGACTAGATATCAATTACAGGAAAAGATCTGTAAAAAATACAAACACATGGAGGCTACACAATACATTACTTAATAACGAAGTGATTACTGAAGAAATCAAAGGGGAAATCAAAAAATACCTAGAAACAAATGACAACGGAGACACGACGACCCAAAACCTATGGGACGCAGCAAAAGCAGTGCTAAGAGGGAAGTTTATAGCAATACAAGCCTACCTCAAGAAACAGGAAACATCTCGAATAAACAACCTAACCTTGCACCTAAAGCAATTAGAGAAAGAAGAACAAAAAAACCCCAAAGCCAGCAGAAGGAAAGAAATTATAAAGATCAGGTCAGAAATAAATGAAAAAGAAATGAAGGAAACAATAGCAAAAATCAATGAAACTAAAAGCTGGTTCTTTGAAAAGATAAACAAAATTGATAAACCATTAGCCAGACTCATCAAGAAAAAAAGGGAGAAGACCCAGATCAATAGAATTAGAAATGAAAAAGGAGAAGTAACCACTGACACTGCAGAAATACAAAAGATCATGAGAGATTACTACAAGCAACTCTATGCCAATAAAATGGACAACCTGGAAGAAATGGACAGATTCTTAGAAATGCACAAACTGCCGAGACTGAACCAGGAAGAAATAGAAAATATGAACAGACCAATCACAAGCACTGAAATTGAAACTGTGATTAAAAACCTTCCAACAAACAAAAGCCCAGGACCAGATGGCTTCACAGGTGAATTCTATCAAACATTTAGAGAAGAGCTAACACCTATCCTTCTCAAACTCTTCCAAAATATTGCAGAGGGAGGAACACTCCCAAACTCATTCTACGAGGCCACCATCACCCTGATACCAAAACCAGACAAAGATGTCACAAAGAAAGAAAACTACAGGCCAATATCACTGATGAACATAGATGCAAAAATCCTCAACAAAATACTAGCAAACAGAATCCAACAGCACATTAAAAAGATCATACACCATGATCAAGTGGGGTTTATTCCAGGAATGCAAGGATTCTTCAATATACGCAAATCAATCAATGTGATACACCATATTAACAAATTGAAGGAGAAAAACCATATGATCATCTCAATAGATGCAGAGAAAGCTTTCGACAAAATTCAACACCCATTTATGATAAAAGCCCTGCAGAAAGTAGGCATAGAGGGAACTTTCCTCAACATAATAAAGGCCATATATGACAAACTCACAGCCAACATTGTCCTCAATGGTGAAAAACTGAAACCATTTCCACTAAGATCAGGAACAAGACAAGGTTGCCCACTCTCACCACTATTATTCAACATAGTTCTGGAAGTCCTAGCCACAGCAATCAGAGAAGACAAAGAAATAAAAGGAATACAAATCGGAAAAGAAGAAGTAAAGCTGTCACTATTTGCAGATGACATGATACTATACATAGAGAATCCTAAAGATGCTACCAGAAAACTCCTAGAGCTAATCAATGAATTTGGTAAAGTAGCAGGATACAAAATTAATGCACAGAAATCTCTTGCATTTCTATACACTAATGACGAAAAATCTGAAAGTGAAATTAAGAAAACACTCCCATTTACCATTGCAACAAAAAGAATAAAATATCTAGGAATAAACCTACCTAAGGAGACAAAAGACCTGTATGCAGAAAATTATAAGACACTGATGAAAGAAATTAAAGATGATACAAATAGATGGAGAGATATACCATGTTCCTGGATTGGAAGAATCAACATTGTGAAAATGACTCTACTACCCAAAGCAATCTACAGATTCAATGCAATCCCTATCAAACTACCACTGGCATTTTTCACAGAACTAGAACAAAAAATTTCACAATTTGTATGGAAACACAAAAGACCCCGAATAGCCAAAGCCATCTTGAGAACGAAAAATGGAGCTGGGGGAATCAGGCTCCCTGACTTCAGACTATATTACAAAGCTTCAGTAATCAAGACAGTTTGGTACTGGCACAAAAACAGAAATATAGATCAATGGAACAGGATAGAAAGCCCAGAGATAAACCCACACACATATGGTCAACTTATCTTTGATAAAGGAGGCAAGCATATACAGTGGAGAAAAGACAGCCTCTTCAATAAGTGGTGCTGGGAAAATTGGACAGGAACATGTAAAAGAATGAAATTAGAACACTCCCTGACACCATGCTCAAAAATAAACTCAAAATGGATTAAAGACCTAAGTGTAAGGGCAGACACTATCAAACTCTTAGAGGAAAACATAGGCAGAACACTCTATGACATACATCACAGCAAGATTCTTTTTGACCCAGCTCCCAGAGAAATGGAAATAAGAACACAAATAAACAAATGGGACCTAATGAAACTTAAAAGCTTTTGCACAGCAAAGGAAACCATAAACAAGACGAAAAGACAACCCTCAGAATGGGAGAAAATATTTGCAAATGAAGCAACTGACAAAGGATTAATCTCCAAGATTTACAAGCAGCTCATGCAGCTCAATAACAAAAAAACGAACAACCCAATCCAAAAATGGGCAGAAGATCTAAATAGACATTTCTCCAAAGAAGATATACAGATGGCCTACAGACACATGAAAGAATGCTCAACATCATTAATCATTAGAGAAATGCAAATCAAAACTACAATGAGATATCATCTCACACCGGTCAGAATGGCCATCATCAAAAAATCTAGAAACAATAAATGCTGGAGAGGGTGTGGAGGAAAGGGAACACTCTTGCACTGTTGGTGGGAATGTAAATTGATACAGCCACTATGGAGAACAGTATGGAGGTTCCTTAAAAAACTACAAATAGAACTACCATATGACCCAGCAATCCCACTACTGGGCATATACCCTGAGAAAACCATAGGTCAAAAAGAGTCATGTACCAAAATGTTCATTGCAGCTCTATTTACAATAGCCAGGACATGGAAGCAACCTAAATGTCCATCGACAGATGAATGGATAAAGAAGATGTGGCACATATATACAATGGAATATTACTCAGCCATCAAAAGAAATGAAATGGAGGTATTTGTAATGAGGTGGATGGAGTTAGAGTCTGTCATACAGAGTGAAGTAAGTCAGAAAGAGAAAAACAAATACAGTATGCTAACACATATATACGGAATCTAAGGGAAAAAAAAAAAAAAAAAAAAAAAGGCCATGAAGAACCTAGTGGCAAGACGGGAATAAAGACACAGACCTACTAGAGAATGGACTTGAGGATATGGGGAGGGGGTGGGGTGAGATGTGACAGGGTAAGAGAGTGTCATGGACATATATACACTACCAAATGTAAAATAGATAACTAGCGGGAAGCAGCCGCACAGCACAGGGAGATCAGCTCGGTGCTTTGTGACCACCTAGAGGGGTGGGATGGGGAGGGTGGGAGGGAGGGAGATGCAAGAGGGAAGAGAAATGGGAACATATTGTATATGTATAACTGATTCACTTTGTTATAAAGCAGAAGCTAACACACTATTGTAAGGCAATTATACTTCAATACAGATGTTAAAAAAAAAAAAAAAACCAAACTATGTAGTTAACTAATGCTCAACTATTCAACATTTACTTTCCCTTGGCTGTCTGACACCCTCCAAGTGTTATTCTTAAGAAATTTTATTACTTACTTTTATTATTATTCATTTACATTTAATACATAAAAGTTATAACTCATTTATAAGGCACTGACTGATACAATGCCTTATAAAGCTATTTTCTTTTTTCTCAGGAAGGAAGGAAGGAAGGAGGGAAGGAGGGAGGGAGTGGGAGGAAAAACTAAACCCTAGAACCTCAGGAAACAACACTGGGAATAAAATTAAACATTTTTTAACCAATTCTCAAAATCTTGAGCCATAACAGTGCAATTTGAAGCTATATTGTGGTAAAGTTCTCCATGATTTCTAATTACACTAATCATCTTAACTATATACTGAAGCAACATCAGGTTTGAGTATTGACAACTGCCATTTCTCTTCCTTTAATTACCTTGCTAAATCCAACGTATCTGACATCTTATAGTCTGACCAATAGAAATGTCTAGCTTGCCAAATGAATGCCTGTGCTCTGAGTGATTTTTTTGTTCTGGATAGAAACAAAAAAAATAAAAGCTCCTGACATCTTTTCCTCTAGCCTTAGGGATCTGGGCTCTGGCCAAATCATGATTTGAGCTGAAAACCCAAATTCTCCGGGAAGTTAGAAAGCCCCACCCACACAGAAATCAAGCTGGGCTCTTTCTGTTGCAGGAGAAGACTCTGTGATATGGAGATCCTCATATCGGCCACACAGGACAGTACTGAGCTAGAGCTTGCGACCTGTAACAACATGAAACTGCCATAAAAACTTGACCTTCTGTCTCAAACAGGGATACAGTGGCCTAGCTTAAGTAAGAACTGAGTTTGCGATTCATCTCAAGGTAAACCAGAGGCCACAAATCCTTGCCATCTTCCCAAGTTATTCTGTGTTCAGTGAACTACAGAAATGCCTCCAAGGGAGGTTCTGCCTCTGTCCTACCCATAAACTATTCTCAGTAGGCTTCATGTAGGACAGATGCAGAGTAGTGTTTCATAGAATAATTGAAATTGATTTCCTGCCACAAACACACTCACATACACACACACACACACACACACACACACACAGGCATTCTTTGTCTTATTTAATGGAACAACTACACTTTAAGAAGAAAGGTATATATACCTGCTAACTTAATAGCTCTGCTAACTTAACTTAAATCTCTGCTAGTTTGAAATAAGTCACTATTTCTGGAGGCTGTTTCCTATGCAACGCAAGCTCTAGGAACATGGGGAGTGTTATATTCTGTTTTCCTTCCTGTACTACCCACATATTGCCATTTTATTAAATATTAATAGATGGCAAAATAATATAATAAAAATACCCAAATATTTAACCTCCAAAATAAAATAAAAAGTCACCCCAAGTCTGTCATTCTTTAGGATTGTATAAACTGTAAAAAATGTTACATTTTTGAGAAGATCAGAGGAAAAAATATTCTACATCAGTATTTATTCTCGAAAGTCATTAAGTTTCTAAAGGCCACAACTAAAGACTTTATGAATACATTAGGGAGTTGGACCATATAATACATAAGACTTCTCATAGTTTTAACATCCTCTGACTTCACAATGAAAATACAGGGCATGGCCAAAGATGTTGGGTGAGGGAATGAAATGATCAGAGAGTATAAAAGAAAAGAAGACACTCAGAAGCTTTACCTTCTGGAAACATCAAATAACTCCATTATTAATAGTTTTTATTAAAGTAATTTTGCAGCCTATGCAGACACATTCACTATACTAAATCTGAAATATTAATATTTCTGAAAATTTCCCAAAGTTTTTCCTCAAAAAGACCTAAATTTGCATAGCAAATTCATAATTCACAAAGCTCTATCATGTGTGTGACCTTGTTTAATCCTGAAAACAATTCTGCTCTTAGGGACTAACAGCATGTATGGGCTCTAAGGACCTGGGTTCCAATCTTGACTCCACTCCTCATCAGCTGAATTCTTGGTGATCTAAGACTCAAATGTGCCTCATTTTCCTCATCTGTAAAATAGAGGCAGTACCATTACCTACCTAAGAGTGTTATGGTGAGAAATTAAATGGCATAATATATGTATGTCAATCACTTAGCACTTGGTGCTTACTAAGTGTTCAATAAACATGTGCTGTTATTACCCTCGTGGAAGATTGTATTTTCCAAAGATGGTGACACCAATATATCCCATCCATGTGTTCTTACAATGTGACATTGTCACTTCTGCATTGAGAAATGGAGTCTGTGTTCCCTCCCCTGAAGTCACCCTGTATGACTTCTGAATCTAAGTCATGTATGTGATAGAGCTTTGCCCAGCCATCTGGGGATACTTGCCCTTGGAAACCAGCTACCACACCATGAGAGAGCCAAGCAGCCACGTGGAGAGGGGGTGTGTAACTACTCCAGCCACAGCCCGAGATCCCAGCACACAGCCAGCATCAACCGACAGACAGGTGAGTGAGTGAGGTTACAGATCATTCCAGCCCCCAGTCCCTCTGTTATAAGGAGCCTCCCTAAGGATCTACATAAAAATATTAAGTAGAAACTTTTTGAAAGTGAAAATTATTTTCCCTCATTTATGGCTATAAGTAGAAATGGGTAGGAATATATCACTTCAAAATTTTTTTAAAAAGCAGATTAAAAACAAAAATGATTATAAAACAATCTGAAATTTAAGAAGCTAAGATAAATACTCTCATCAGTTAAATCAAATCACGAATTCATTTTCACTTAATGTTTTGACTTCATTGCTTTTAAACATTTTCAAAATAGGGTGCTTCCTTCAAGAACTACGTGATAAAATGAAGGAGTAATTCAACACTAATTAGGAGTCTGAATAAGTGAAATGGAAAAAATCTGGGAACATATGCAAGTATGATAAGCATTTGCATAAAGAGCAACTCAGAATAAGAAAAGAGGAAAAAATTAAAAGAGCTTAGTTGCTTAAAGAAGCTATTAAAGGTAAAAAAGACAAAATTATTACCTCAGCCTCAGATATACTTAGAATATTGACCTAAACTCCCAGTTTATAAATTACATCTTCGGTCTAAGAATAAAGTGATGACAACTAGAAAGAAAAAAATATAGTGAGAGGAGAGGAAGAGGAAGGAAGGAAGGATGGAAGAAAGGAAGAAAGGAAGGAAGGGGAAGGGAAGGGAAGGGAAGGGAAGGGAGGGAAAGGAAGGGAAGAGAAGAGGGGGAAATTATCCTTATAATCTAAGTATCAGCTATACTACAACGAAGACTTTGCAAATGGCCAAAAATAGCCAGAACATAGAGAAAATATAGTCTCATATAATAACTGAACTAAGATACAGACAGTATTCTCTGTGCATATTTAATTGCCCCAATTGAAATAATATCAGTTAAAAATAAAGTGAAATTAACTTTTCAGAGATGGGAATGGTAAAGATATATTTTTATCTAATTCTAGACTCTATGAATTGGCAAGTGGCAATTACCAAAGGTAAGTTAGAGAAGAAATACAAAAAGTAGTCTGGATCGTTCTTAAAGCTCAAAGCTATTTGGAGTAACTGTAAATTACACCAAGTTAAAATATTTTAAAGAATTCTTTTGTCAATTAAATGATGTCATTAGCATTAGATAATTAAAGTAAGTTTACTCACATCACTAATAGATAGTTTTCTCTTTTTGTTTAAATGATGAACTGGAATTTTTTAAATTTCCTTACTTCGAGAATCCTAAGCAATTTTTCTTTCCCCAGAGCTCTGCAGCCATTAATGCAAACTGAAGAAATGCATTGGACTAGATTCTCTAAATTATAAATGACCACAGATGACTAGTTTAAAAGATAAGGTGCTTTTTAAAATTAGGAGGGGACCAAAATGCCCTCAGTTTCATCCCTATTCATGAATATTATCATTGAACCATTGTTGATTTTTTAAAAGAAATATTTAGTATAGTATGACAAATCCCTATGCCACAGAAATAAGTATAGCTGATACTTAGATCATGGAAATAATTGTTGCCAACATATGATATAGAAATAAATGTAGATAAATATATACACGTTTACTAATGTATTATAGTAATCACTGTCTCAAAAGGGACATGCAAAATTGTCAATAGAATAATATATCTGGAGAATTTAAATATTTAGTTGATTTAGAGACAATCTCTTCCAAAATCAATACATACATTTAAGGTCTTCTTTGAAATCTATAATAAGGAAAATATTATGTTTCTCAGTAGTCTTGAACCAAATTACAAAGTCATAAAACAGTATTTTAAGTTATGCTATGAAGTCCCCAGTGTTCCATATTTAAATCAATTTGTCCTTTTAAAAAAATACGGCTTTGGAAAGCATCATGTTGATTAAAATCACTTACTAGTTCAAATTCCTCAGGTATTTTTTAATCTGTAAAATAGGAAAATAATATTGAATTTCTATAAAGAAATAGAAAAATGTGTGCAAATCATGTGGTATAGTACCTGGCACTTAATATTTCTGAAACAGTCAAAGCTTAAACTGAAAGAAAAATGATGAGTTTTGTAACATAGACTATGCTGATTCCTCAGAAGAAATGTTTTTGCTAATATTAAAAACGGTTTTTCTGCTTTATGATGGATATCTGAGCATATGTATTAATCTCTCTTACTTCCCATAATGCCATTGAAATAACAGAAGAGATATAAAAATAAGAATGAATCCATGGTAGCACTAGAAACCCGGGAAGGGTGCCAGCAGCAGACCAGAATAGCGGGGAATTTCTAGAAGATATAGGCAGATGGGATCCGATTGATAGTAAAATCTGATAGAGCTGAACCTGTAGCCCTGAAAATGCGTAAGAGAAAGTACTAAAGAAGCGTGTTCTTTCTTTTCAGAATCCAAGAAGAACACCAAGATCAAAGACAGCAGGTACTGGAAGCACAGCTGGGGAGTGGAATGGTGAGCTCCAGTTGGATGGAAAGCTGAACTGCTGACTGTATCATGACCCTCCGACTAAAGCCTCAAGAAAAGCTCTCTAAATAAAATAAAGGATTGCCATAAGAAACTTCCAGAAGTTATTGGAGAAAAGAAGAGTATCTCAGCGGTACTCCAGGTAACTTCTGCTTCCCTTAATAGAGGTATGGCAGCCCATAACATCTATTAAGCAAACTTTCTGGGTAATCTAGCAGAAATGTCTTTCTGGTCCCAACCATGCACCCTCTCTCTACACAAAGCTCCTCCATCAGTTCATTCAAAGAAGAAAGTATTCACTAAATTTAAATTCACTCAGGGAAGGAATTATTTTATTCACTTTTGTAGGGGAAACCATCTCTAGCTATCATTACTTACCAACCTCAGCCCTCAATTATAAATACGAATACCACAGAAAAGCCAGCAATGTCAAAACAGGCATATAACAATCAAGGGACTAATATCTGAGGAAACAAAGCTCATATAAGAAATAGCAGATATCTTTAAAATAAATAGAATTCTTAGAGATTTGAAAAGATGTTACATACACAAAAAACAATGAATCTATCAATACTATAGAAAAGAAGCAATTGGATATGTTTATGACTTGATGGTGGTGATGGTTTCACAGATATACACTTAACACCAAACTCATCAAGTTGTATACATTAAATATGCATAGCTTTTTGTAGCAATCATAGCAATCATACCTCAATAAAGTGGTTTTTTAATGAAAACTAAGATTATATAAATGAAAAATTCAAATAAAAATATCAGAATGATATAGGCTTAAAGCTGAAATAGTGAAATAAAAGATTGTGCTGAGAAATCCTCCAGTGTTCAATGCAACAGGACAAAGAGGTGAAAATTATAAGAGAAAGACAGGCAGAGAATAAATCCAGGAGACCTAACATCTACCTAATAAGAAAGAAGAAAGAAGTAAGGAGTAGAAAATAACAAAAGAAAATTTACTTGAGCTGATGAAGTACTAGCATCTTGAGATAGCAGGACTTGATGAATTTTTTACAGAAATGTTGTGGTGTGGATGAAGTAAGTTGTGGAGTATAATCTAGATACCACCTAAAAAAATTGCAAGTGCCAAAATAAGGAGGAAGGCCTGATACCTTACCAAGGAAGGAAAATTATTTGCAAAAGAACTGAGATCAGACTGGCATCAGAATTATTATGTTACCTACAAAATAAGAGTCTGGATGAAAGAAGAACAATATCTACAAGTTGCTGGTAGAAAAACATTTTGATCTAAATAATAATTCAAGTAAAAAAATAAAGACATCTGAGATACATAAAGACACATAAAATTTGCTACCCATGTAATTTTTTCTAAAAAAAATCCATGTTGCATTATATTAAAATTAAAAATGAATTCAAGAAAAAAGAAAATATAGAATGTAAGTAACAGTGGTAAAGAATTGAGTAAAATGTATAAAAAGCTGCATAAATCATTATTAATAAGTAATTCATTTTAATACAGTGTATATACTAATATATATTATATACATATATAACATATATTTTAATATAATATATATATTTTATATATGTATATATTATATATATATAGTTTGCTTAAAAAAAGACACCCAAGAGTTTAAATTCTTGATTATTTTTTTGGCTGCACCACGTGGTTTGTGAGATCCTAATTCCCTGACCAGGGATTGAACCCACGCTCCCTGCATTGGAAGTGTGGAGTCTTAACCACTGGACTGCTGGGGAAGTCTCTTAAATTCTTAATTTTTAACAAAATCCTGGAGTGGGGAAAGAAAAAGGAAAATGAATGTTCTCAGTCTCTTTGAGGTGAAGGGAAGTGAGATATGGAGGCTATAGATTTTTTTATTGAAGCATGGTTGATTTACAATATTGTGTTAGTTTCAGGTATACAGCAAAGTGATTCAGTTATATATTTTTTCAAATTATTTTCCATTATAGGTTATTACAAGATATTGAATATAGTTCCCTGTATCATACAGCAAATCCTTGTTGCTTATCTACTTTATGTATAGTAGTTAGTATCTGTTAATTTCATACTCCTATTTTATCCTTCCCCCTCTTCCTTTCCCCTTTGGTAACCAAAAGTTTGTTTTTTATGTCTGTGAGTCTGTTTCTGTTTTGTATAAAGTTTCATTTGTATTATTTTTTAGATTCCACATATAAGTGATATCACATAATATTTGTCTTTCTCTGTCTGACTTATTTCACTTAGTATGATATTCCCTAGTTGCTGCAAATGTTAATGTTTCATTCTTTTTCATGGCTGAGTAATATCCCATTGTGTGTGTGTGTGTGTGTGTGTGTGTGTGTGTGTGTGTGTATCACATCTTCTTAAACCAATCAACTGTTGATGGAAACTTGGGTTGTTTCCATGTCTTGGCTATTGTAAATAACGCTGTTATGAACACTGGGGTGCATGTATCTTTTCAAAGTAAAGTTTTCATCTTTTCTGGATATATGCCCAGGAGTGAGATTGCCGGATTATATAGTAGCTCTATCTTTAGTGTTTTAAAGGAACCTCCCTACTGTTTTCCATAGTGGCTGCACCAATTTACATTCCCACCAACAGTGTAGGAGCGTTCCCTTTTCTCCACACCCTCTCCAGCATTTGTAGATTTTTTGATGATAGTCATTCTGACAGGTGTGAGGTGATACCTCATTGTGGTTTTGATTCACATTTCTCTAATAATTAGCAATGTTGAGCATCTTTTCATGTGCCTGTTGGCCATCTGTATGTCTTCTTTGGAGAAATGTCTATTTAGGTCTTCTGCTGATTTTTTTATTGGGTTGGAGGCTATAGATATTGTTTTGAAATTGACAGGAAAACATAAGATAAATATGTTTATATAAATATATTTATTAGTGGAACTGAAATAAAAGAATATCAAGACAGTTCTTGACTAGAGAATAAATGCAATGTAATCAATCTGACCAAAAACATTAAAAAATAAAATAAACAAGAAAATAATAAGAAATCATAAAATAATATGGCAGAACTATATAATGTAAAAAATATGTAAATTAGATGTTATTAAAACAGAAACTTTCAGATTGGACCAACAAACATCCAACTATATGCAAGATACAAAAATAAATAAATAAAATGTCACAGAAAGGTGAGAAATGAAGAGATAGATGTACCCACAAGACATATATATCAACAACAATAACTTTAAAAGGAATAACAGCAATATATTAATAGCAAAGTTGGTTTATAGTAAAAAGAATTATATGAATATGAAAGAGGATATAAAAAACATTATTTTTATCCAAATCAACTGTCAAAATATTAATAGATAAGCATCTACCTCAAAAGTCTAGGGAAAGAATAGAGCAAAATGAAACCAAGGAATTTTGAAAAAGAACAAAAGAACAGAAAATTAATAAAATAGATGACATACCAAAATAAGCACAACAAAAATAAAACCAATGGCAGACTTTAAAAAAAAATAGAAAATGGACCAGTCTCTTCCAGATGTGATCAAGGAAAAAAGCAAAGAAAGAAAATAAAAGCACAAGTGAACCACACTGGGCTCATCAAAGTGAGGGGTGAGAGATATAGTGATATATATACAGAAGTTTTTTTTAAATAAAATACAGTGTTATGACAAAACCTTAAAATCTATATGGAATGGGAAATAATATGAATTTCCACAATGACCTAACAGAAGTTGAAAAAATTTTAATAGGTCAATAACCACAGAAGGAACTGAAAATAAAACTAAAGATTTATCTCCCTGCAAAATATGCTAAGCTCAGGTGCCTTTCCAGGTAAATATTATCAAAGCTACAAGCTTTAAACAATAGTAAGAAATGAAAGTTAGTAAACTTTTTGTTTGATTCTAGAAAAGCGTTCAAAGCTGGTCACAAAACTGAAAAAAAAGCAACACATGTGTGCATACACACACACAATATACTAGGGATGCTTATCTCATGAAAAACAAATAAAAATTCCTAAATATAATATATGAGCAAACAAAATATAGAAGAATATTAAAAGAATATATTATTTAATTACCAACCTGGGTTGATTCTAGAAGTAAAAGAATCATTCAACATTAAAAAATGTATTAATGAGTCGTTGTGTTAACTAATTACATGAGGAAAAAATCTTTAATAAAATTCAAGACTTATTCTTGAGTTTTAAAAATTAAACTGAGTTAAAGATAGGTGAAATTTCTCTTAAGTTGATGAATGGTACCTATCAAATACAAATTTTAAAATATTAAGAGGTAAACACTGAAAAGATTTTAAACAAAACAAAGATACTTTTGTTTCTTTGTAGAAATGTAATTACATACTGTAACTACAGTGCAATTATGTGGCATTGTTTATAGTCAATGCAAAAGACAAGAAAAGAAATTATTCATAGCCAATGCAACAAGACAAAAAAGATGAATCATTAAATATTAGCTGGAAAGCAACAACAGTTATTTTATACACTATGTGTGCTAGTTAATACCAGAGAAAAACTGGGAAACTAGTTAGAACTAAAACAAAAGCACATAATGTTGACCAGATACAAGATCATTCAACCAAAATCAATAGTTTTTCTAATAACCAGTTAAGAAATGTTATGAAAAAACTCTAATTCACAAGCGATATAGCAAATCTAAAATTACTAGGAATAAACTGAATAAGAAATGTGCCAAACCTATATAAATGGGAACACAATATTATAAAATTATAGCTTAATTCCCAATGCTTTTTTTTTTTTACTGAAATTTAACAGTTAGTGCTGAAATTAATTTTAAGAATAAGCAGATAATATAATCACGAAATATAGAGAATGAATAATAGGAATATAAAGCTACACATAGATCAACAGAACTGCAGTACTGGCTGCCACATATTGAGAACTCACTATGTGCCAAACACTGCTCTAAATATTATGTACACACACACTCACTCATTTAATCCTCAAAATAGCTGTATGATTATTATCACCTTTTTAAGATGAGGAAATGAACCACAGAAAAGTTAAGTAACCTACCTAAAATCACACAGGTAGCACTTTAAAAATCCATAGGATTGAGGGAAGTTGCTCAGTTTTCTCTCTTAAATAGCAACTGTGTCAATCAGGAATTTACGAGAACTATAATTACATCTGAAGTGTGGATTTTCTGGGTTATTGAAAGAATCTTCATGTGGTTTAGTCCTTAATCATGCAATTGATAAAATGAATAAGATTTAAGGAAAAATAAAGATCCTAGAATATCTTCAGGACCCAAAGTACTGGAATAATGACTAAACAACAGACTTAAAGACTAAAATTCTGGTCTAAAGCATATTAATTTTTTTATGTGTTTTCCAAATCTTTAAAATGGGAATAGCAATGCATTATTTCAGGGATTACATGAGAATATATGTGATTTACATAGCCTATTTGTTGGGTGAATAAATAAATAATCCTATCATCCAAATACAACTAATATTGTAATTATAATACATTCTTTCTAACCAGTAATACTGTTAATATTAATAAAGAATAATTTTAAGAGGCAGCCTACTATCACTTACTACTGTATAATAAACATTTTTTACCATGTTTATGTTGCCATTTAACCATGAGTTTGAAGGCCATATAATGTTCCACTGAGTGGAGCTATCCTAATTTACATAAGCATTCCACAGCTATTGTTTCTTTGTTTTGAGGTGTGGGGTTATTTTTGCTTTTTGTAATTATGCATAGCACCTCAATGAATTTGTTCAAGCATATAATTTTCTCCATATTTCCAATTATTTCTATAGAAAATGGAATTCCTAAGAAAAGATTATAAATATTTTTATTTTCAATTCACATGCCAGATTGCTTTCCAGTTTGTGGAAGAGCAATCTACCACCAAAGTAGAAGAATACCAGTTTCAAACTCTTTGCAACTTTCAGTATTCATTATTTAATAGACTTTTCCCAATTTAATAGGCTCTAAAATATCATTATTATACTGAAATCTTAAAACAATGTCCCTAATAACATAGCTGTTTTTAAGAAATGAGATCTTCCTTTTCAAATTCTTGAGGTAGTAAAATTAAGCAGTAGAGTCCACAGTTCAAAGTGTTAAATAAGCATCCTCTATACCTCTTCTTTCATTTTCAACATGTTATCAACAAATGCAATAATTATTTGAGGAGTTCAACATATAGATCCAAAAATTTACTAAGGGTAGCTAAGATCTGGGAGGAGTACCTAGCTTAATTTTTGAGACTGATAGCAAGAAACCACGTCCAATGCAGAGCATTTCTCAGTCCAGAGAGAGGATTCAGGACTGATGACTCAAAACACCTGCCCCAGACCCACTCTCTCATATGAAATGGCTACAGGCTAATGGTTTGCAGTCAAATCTTTCACAATATACCTGAGAGAAATGAACCATATATTTTTATTTTCATAAGACTAACAGGTCCATATCTTGACTAAATATAGTTTAATTACTGTCACAAGTGGAATACTGTAAGGTTTTAAGCTGCAGGAAGGAGTCATCAAACAACAATACAAGTCTAATGGCTCCAAATATTCTGTACAATTTACTGTATGTGTGTTGAGTGTCTAACGAGATCTTGGCGCTATGGAGGAGACAGGACTACATGGCATGAGCTGTGCCTTCAAGGAGTTTCAATTTGGGCTGGGAAACAAACACTACCTCCCACTTAAAACAATTAAAGACTGGATAAATCAGAGGAAGAAAAGTACTTTTGATTTCATGGTTTTCTGGTAGATTTTATTTGATGTTTTTGTCAAAAAGAAATACGGAGCTTGAAGACTTAAGGAGATGAAAAGAGAATTTCATCAAATAATGGTTTGCCTTTAAACTATAAAAGTTTTATTCTCTCTATTGATTATTTCTACCGCTACATAGATAGCTAAAAAACCTGTGCATGTCCCTGAGTGATCTGAATGTGAACATACAAAGGAAAAAAGTAAGAATCTTCCCACTTCTTGAACGCATAGAAACAGTGACAAATGGCTCTTGGGAAGCTGTCCTTCAGAAAGAAACCCCTTTACCAGGGAAGTCCAGATAGAGGGGTTTCTATCTTGATCTCTCTTCTGTCAGAAAGAAAAAGAATACATGCTCTGAAACACAGAAAGTTTCATACGATTTGGCATTTCCAAAAAGAAAGATATTTCCAAGGTCTAAGTAACAGTATGTATCTCAATAAAGAACTCACTAGTTCTGCTTATCTGAAAAGCAGATGGTGTGGCAAATAAAAAGAAAAAAACTTTTCTGAAGATATTCCTTTTCCAAAATGCTAAATGGATTCTTCATCCCTTATATTTGTGTTGTTCTCTCTCTCTCCTTTTTTTTTTTTTTCTTTTTTGGATAACCATATAGAAGTCAATGTTTTTCCAGAATGGCAATTAAATATAGATTGAGGTGAGAATTATGCATACTTGCATACTCCACCATACGCAAGTTGCTATTACAAAACTCATTGGTAACCTCATGTGTATGAGGGAATGTTGCACAGATAGTATCAGGCAGTTTGGTTGAATTACTCAGAACAGTGGAAGTCTCTGCATGGGTGGCTATTGCTGAGTAGCACACTAGGCTGACACTCATATAAAACTAACTTTATCAGGTTTTCTGTGTCACAGTGTGCCACATTTTATAGAGAGTACAGTGGAAAACAGCCCCTGCATTTAAGAAGCTTACAGTGCAGTTATAATAATAAAATATATATATGAAGGTGCAATAAAAATATGTCGAACACCTAACTGTCAAGCATTATGCTAACTGCTTTTCTGTGTCAACCCATTCAGCACCCTCAACTATATGGGGGCTTTGTTGTTCTCTCTATTGACTTCCTATAGCAACTAAAACCCAAACTCCTTACTACCACTAAAGACCCCACATGATTTGATCCCTCCCCTCCTCAGCAACCTCACCCCTACCAGTATGATCACAGCCCTTGTTCACAGCATCAAGACTTGAACCCAAGTCCAGGTGTTCAAAGCCCATGTTTTCTTCCTTATCTCTAAATATCTAATTTGGCATGGCCAAATAGTGACACAAAGAGCTTATGAGTAAATATAAAGTAAATGGCATAATAACAAATATTTATAGAAAAATAACTCCAGACTGGCTTGTCAGAGACTGCTTTCAAGAAGGAGTTGGCCTTGAACTGAGCCTTGGAAAATGGGTCATCTTGTGATTGGCAGAAAAAAGGAACTGGGTGAACACAGACAGAAGGGACACACATGCCATCTCTGGGATGGTAGGGAGAACATTCTGGTAGAAGATGATTAAAGTATACTGAATTTTGAATTATTGTACCCACATTTCAGTACAAACATTGCCATTTATCAGCTAGGTGGCTTGGCAATCATATAACTTCTTTGATTTTCAATTTTCACACTAGTAAAATTTGCTCTACCTCACCGTGTTAATATGATTAATGGAAATATATATATATATGAATAATATACAATATATTACTAATGTGTAATGTAATAATATAATATAATGTAATTTAATACATAATATAATTATAACATATAGCATATATATTCATATATATAAATATATGTGTATAAATGTATATGTGAAAGCACTTGAAAAATGTATAGCTGTCTGAAAGCAAAAGACAGCTGTAGCATAAATAGAAGAAAGCAAATTAAATAGCAGAAAACTTAACTAATGCCACTTAATATAAGTAAACAATTACATAAATGAGAAACTTTTATGATTATGACCCAGTAATTAGAAGATCAAGGAGAGACTTACAAGGAGAAAAATGCATCCCCATATATGAGTAAGATAACCATGTCCTGATTTAGAAATTAGGTTCTCAGGTAAGAGAGATAGGAAGCATGCCTCCTGGATTCCACGGATATATTTTGTGTCCATTTTCCCAAAACCTTCTTGTCAAATGTACAAATAGCTACCATTTTGTGAGATAAATGTAATTGAGAGGTGATTAAAGGAAACAAAATAAACAACCACTTGAAAGGGACTTAGTGAGTTCCCTGGCCTGCACCGAATTTCTGGGACAATTTCAATTCCATTTCAGACTCGAAAGGTGAAGGCTCCAGGAAGTCACCTCAGGCCAGTAGGAGAAAAGTCTCCAATTGCTTGCAGGAAGCCTGTAAGGAGTCTCCGCCTAGCCAAGCTCTGGGGCTCTTTTTCAGTGCCTGGAAGCACCGTAGGTAAGTACATGAATATTAAAGCCAGAGAAACCAACAATAGCAAAATAACTGCTTAAGCTAGCATACTACTACATTTTGCCTGGATGTTTCTATTTATTTTATATATTGCTCCTTTATTATATTTCTGTATTTTGTCTCTTATAGGAGAGTAATACTATTTAAAATAAATATATACCAAAAAATTTCAAAAGCATGCTAAATGCTTTTAATCCTAGAAGAGGAAGAATAAAAGGAGTCAAAGAAGGTCATCCTCCTGGTGACAGGGACAGTACACTGCAGGAAAAGTGTCAAGGGGAACCTTGCAAACTCAACTTACTGGAGTGAAGGCACATTAGAGGGACACTGAGGCCAGGAGAGGAGAAAGCACTTATAATCATATTTTCATCCTCTGCCTAGAGGTTAAAAAGCAGGTTAGCTACCCTTGGAAGTACTAAATCAATAAAGTGATAAGGCTAGAAAGCATTTATCTTTGCTTAACTAATAATTATTGAGAACTTACTCTGCACATTATCACCATTCTAGGTGCATTGTGTGCACAAAATTACCCAGCCTCATAATCTGCCTTCAGGGTACATATAGTCTAGTAGAGGAATCAGTTCTGATACATAAGGAGTAATCCCACAAGGTTGTCTAGATTTAAGCTAGTTGACAGTTACAGATGATGAAAGTGGTTTATTGAGGTGATAAACTAGAAGATTCCGTTAACAGTTACAGAATTGGTCAATGGCTATAAAGATCTACAGTCTGCCTGGAGACAAAGTTCTCCTCAGTTTGGGAGACATTACCTTATGACAGATCAATGGCAGAATAAAATAAAAAAGTAAAAATCCTAATGAGAACTAAATTGAAAAAATTTCCCCTGCACCATATGGTGTGTCACAAGGGACACTACTGTTCAAGGAGGGTAATTTTCCTATAAGAAGAATAAGGGCAGACTAAGAATAAGCTCGCTGAAATCCAGCGTTTGTATGAGAATACAGCCCGAGAACCACTGCTTAATCAGCCAGAGATTTCTTTCTCCCTCTACCATGAGAACAGAAGCACTGGTCATCCACAAAGATATCTGAGGTTCTGTAATAAGACAACATAACTGTGCTCATATTGCAATGAAAGCTGACAAGGCTATGCAGCTGACCTTCTGTCTCAGAATCTAGGCTTGCATTAGGAGTTGCATTTACAGTGAATGTCCATTAATCAAGATATTTTCCAATCACATTCTGCAAAGGAGATGAGTTCTCCCTAAATAAATGATACCATTCCAAGACCACTTAGCCATATATTAAATCTTTTAAAGCTATAACTTGAAAGAAAACAATT
Source organism: Balaenoptera acutorostrata (assembly GCF_949987535.1). Lineage (NCBI taxonomy): Eukaryota > Metazoa > Chordata > Mammalia > Artiodactyla > Balaenopteridae > Balaenoptera > Balaenoptera acutorostrata. Next base: position 19,770,444 of record NC_080077.1, read on the forward strand.
TCCAAATACAGAACATTCTGTTATTGGTGCAGACCAAATTCCATTGTAACAAAACCTCAGAGACTGTTTGGACTCTTTTGCTGCACAAAGATTTGATGTATGAGCTATTGCTAAGACTCTCTGGACTAAGAGGTGAGAGATCTGGGCTTTAGCTAAGCTTTCCGATCATTGTGTGACCTGGGTGCCGACATTCAGTCTCCAAAGCTTCCAAGTCCCAGTCTGTCAAATAAGCCAGTTGAATGAGTTATCTTCCACGTCCCTTCTTATTCTTAACACTTCTTAACATTTGCAATAGTGCAAACTTCAAAATTCTGGTTTTCATGAAGTTAAACATATTGTAATTTGTTGTATAAAAACTATTACAAAATACAAATACTATGCTAAAACTGAAAAATACTAATATACCAAAGATTCCAGTCCCTTAGAGGCAAATTATTAATGACATATGTTTGTGAGTTGCATGTCCTTTTAAATAGTTTGTCTCTTTTTCAAGTAGTCCCTTTTATAACTCCAAGTTTCTAAGAATCATTTGCATTAAATAACAGTTATAAACAAGGCTTTCAAATACCTGGTTTTAAAAAGATAAGGTTATTTGCTTGTCACCATGGTTTTTAACTACTGATTACAATGTTTTCTTCAGTTATTTATAACTCACTCCTGTCTACTTGTTTGTGTTACACATTTTAAGTACAGGCATTTAGCTTAGTAATATTACTAATTTAAAGGTTACTTACTCTAAAATGGCAGATTATCTCTTTCCATCACCCACCAGTATGTGAAAAAGATAATCTTCATTTCTGGATTCTGTTCTTTTAGTTCCTCAACCCAGCACAATTAGATCTTCACCACCCACCACTCTCCTGAAACTACTCACTAAAGCCACCACAACTCTGAAATTAATCATCCCAGTTGCTTATTTTTTAACCCTACCTATTGTAAAATATAAACTACAACACAGAAAAGCTCACAAAATATAAATGTGCAGCCCAAAGATTTCTCCCATGGAAAATACCTATAAAAATGTCACTCAGATCAAGAAAGAGATCCTAGCAGCTCCCCTCATGCCTACTCCAGGTCCTTATCCTTCTTCTTTCAAGTAACCACTATCCTAATTTATTTATTCCTCTAGCTTTTTTTACATTCTTACCAACTAAGCAGGTATTTCTAAGCACTATAGGTTTAACTAAACCTGCCTTCATAGTTTATCTGACTTTAATCCCCAACAACACGTTTGCAAGATTTATTGTTTTCTCTTGCATGAATTCTATTTATAAATATACCTCCATTTGTTTGCCCATTCCGCTGTGGGCTCAGTGGCTTATTTTGAAGTCCTCATCCCAGTGAACATCTCTGGAACATGTAACAGTGTTGACCATTGCCTCTTTGAAATTCTCTTCTCTCCCACCTTTCACAGCAATACTCTCCTAAATTTCCCTTCTATCACTTTGATGGTTCTTCATTGTTTTTCACTAACAGCTATTCCTCAGTGCTCCCCATACGAAATATTGGTCTTCTTTAGGTATCTTTCTTTATCTCCTCTTTTTACACACTATCACTAGGCAACCATTCCTTCCTTAGCTCTGGGCCCCAACTACTCTTCTAGGATGATTTTTCATGACTTCCTGCCTTCCTTCACCTTCATTCCAGCCTGGCCCCTCTTTTCCCCCTAGACATTTTACACAGCTGCTGAAAAAGCTACCCCCTAAACATGTCATTTCCTTCTTGCCTTTATGCCTTTTCATATGCCACTCCTCCATCCAGGAATTCCCTTTCCCCTCTTTATCCTTTTATTTCCAGATCAAATGTTTCCTCCTGTGAAATCTTCAGGAACACTCTAGCAGTTTTAATTGCTCCCTCATCTGTATTCCATGAGCACATAGTGAAGTCCTCTGTTACAGCACTTATTCTGCTCTATTGTGAACATTTGTGTGTCTATCTTCTACACGAGAGGACAAGGAATTCTGTCTTATTCATCTCTATATCCCTGGGAGTGCTCAATGGGTAAATGCTGCCAGAATGAAAGAATCTGTTTATTTGGTAACCTTTATGAATTTCCTATGCTAGGGAAGGCTTACAGCATTCACATTCGTGCTGTGCTTGTCTGCCAAAGATGCATCAAACTTTTATATGGGGAGGGTGTTAAAGATTGGGTTTCCTCAGAAGCAGACTCTGAGATGAAGATTAACATGCAGGATGTTTTATTACAGAAAACTCTTGGGATCAACACCAGTGGAAGGAAATGAAAAGAGAAAGAAGCAAGACTGTGCAGAGGAAGATGTCAAGCTATGATGCTGTCGCAATGGAAGACTTAGCTGACACTACAGGGAATTTTGAGGCTGGAATGTCCTAGGGTTGGGTAGGAGAGCTGGGCTTCTGTGTTCCCTCATCTGCATCAGAGGTGGGCATGAACTCTTTAGCGTGGCCAATCCCTGGAGGGCTCTGACAGCCAAAAGAGATACTGCCAGCTCGTCCTAGCATCACAGTGTCCATCACAGTATAAAATTCTGCTAAAAAGAATTTCATAAATCAGCCTCCTGAGTTATGTATAATGTCTATTAGGTAGGATTTCCAGTGGCTCAAGATGTACTTATATCATTAAGAAAAAAATGGTAATTGCCAATTTTACCATGCTTGGTATAAAAGTTTCTGTTCTGACTTCACTTTCTTTGTTTTCTCTAGGCTTTTTGTTTGTTTGTTTTCTCTAGCCTTGTGCCAGCATTCCCAATGGACAATTTCCCCAGAGACCCCCCCCCCAAGAAGGACATCCTAGAAACTGTACACAGAGACCCTTGCAGTGAGAATTTAATGTGACTCCATTTGTGAAGACTTAAGCAACAGAAAACTAGATATTTGGTTTGTTCACCAGTTAACTTTAGTGAAGTGCACAGTTTAGTATTCTCAGACACATTTATGTGAACACTGGAAATGAAAAATTTGAAAATCTTAACTAAGTGCCAAAGCATCTGAATATCCAACTTCCAGCTGAATATTTCAGTTTCTTCCCAAGTTTTTTCTTCCATTATTTTATATACCTAAAAGTGTTAAAAAAGAAAACAATTTTAAGGAGTGGATACTTATATGACTCTGTCTTGGGCAACCTCAAAAAAAAAAAAAGCTGTCAAACTAGAAGGATTCATTTTCTTCACATGGAAAAATAGTAACTCTATTTACCCCAGAAAGAGTAAAATCTGTAGTTATTCTATCCCTTCTAGAAGAGTCCATCAATATCACCAACATATGAAGCATATAAGTGTTTTAAAAAAGGGCACCAGGAGATAGGGTGCTAAAGACCAGAATGTAAGAAATCTACATTGGTAGATTTTGATTGCTGAGTTCTGAGGCTGACACGAGAAAAAAAGAGTTCTGTGACTGCCAGGTTTCATGAATGAGCAAATAGATGAAGAGTGGTGTTTTTAACCAGGAAAGATATATAGGAAGAGGAGCAGGCTGGGGAAGAAAAGATTATAAGCTCAGTTTTGTAAATATTGAGCTCAGATACCTGGACACCATCCAGTAAAGGTACAAGATAGTTTTAGATCTGCTCAGGGCTGAGCTAGGAATATGAATTTGGCAGACATAAGTGTATAGACTCATTCACTTATTCATTCATTTATTCACTTATCATTCAATTAGCTATGAGCTAGGTACCAAGCTAGGTCCTAGATATAAAGAAGTTAGTGTGGTTAATGATAGCTAATGCTGTGGGACAGGATGAAATCACAGAGGGAGAGATAGGATGAGTGAGAAGAGGACAAATGTCAAAACCATGGGGAGGAGCTCACATTGAAGATATGGGCAGTGGAAGAGAAACAAGAGAAAAAGACTAAGAAAAAGAGGCTGGGTGGGCAAAAGAAGAACCAGAGGAGATGAAGAGCTCTGAATTTAAGGGAGAGAGAAGTACTGGACAGAGTTTAGACTATTGCATTAGGCAGACCTCCCTGTAGAACTTACTCATCATGACCTTGAAAAATGGAATGTGCCATCTCATCTGTGATAATAATATCTGGTTTTCAAAAATAACAGATACAGAGTCCTGCCATGCAAACACACTCAACAATAAATTTTATCACTGATATTATTATTTTCACTGTTATATAGTTATTATGACTATTACTAATAGTTTTATCATTATCAATAATGTTCTATAATCCAAAAACGTCAACATAAGGACTTTGAAAAAATGGCCCCTGTCTATAATCTTCAAGAGATCCTTGAAGAGAACAGATGCAACGTGCTGGTGGTGGTGGTGGCAGTGAATCAGATCACAGTAGGTTGGGAGCTGACTGCCTGAGAGGGAAGAAAGAAGACATTTGAATGCAGATTATCATGTCCAAATTGTTGACCATAAAAGGAAAGAGACAGGAGAGTAGATAGGGAGCTTCTAGAAGATTTTTTTAAATGCATAGAGAGTATGCTCATATAATAAAGGGGCTAGCTCAGTGGAGGGAGAAGTAGGATACGAGTTAGAAGAAATAACGAGCAAGGTCTTGGAAGATTCAGACGGACTATGATCAAGGACAAAGGTGGATTTATAACAATATCAAAAAACACCAAGTGCCTCAGAAAAAGTCTAACAAAAATGTATAGAGTGTCACTGAATTACATTAAAGAAGGCCCCAAAAACTGAAATAATCTCATTTCACAGTGTATATGTACATTAAATCATCACTTGTACACCTTTAAAAAATTACATTGTGGCACCTAAACATATACAATTTTTATTTGTCAATCATATATTATAAAACTGGGGAAAAAAGAAAAGAAAAATGTATCTGGAAATGTACATAAACACTTTTTAAAAATACTGAAATATATATCAAATTCACAGATTGGCAAGTTCACTAAGTATAAATATTTCTCTGGGGAAATTAATTTATAGGTTCATATAATCAGGTTATTTCTGTGTGTGAGGGGATACTTAACAAGCAAATTTACTTGTGCATTAAAAAGGCCAAGAATAACCAGGACACACTTGAAGAAGAAAACTAAGAAGGACTTGCCCAGATATCAACACTTACATAAAGCTACAGTAATCAAGATGGTGAATTTTTATTGCAAATGTAGACATTTATATTGATGGAATATAACTGAAGTCCAGAAGCAACTCCACACACAAAAGAACACTTGATTTACAACAAGTTAGCACTCCAGAGCAGTGGAGAAAGGACAGACTTTTCAACCAATGTAACTATAATAATGAGTATCCATATATACCAATCACTTGCAGGTGAATTAAAAATATAACTGGAAAAGGCTAAATTTTTAAACTTTTAGAAGAGAATATAGGTGGATATCTTCACAACCTTGAGATAGGGGTTTTTAATAAAACAGAAAACACACTACTATAAAGGAAAAACAGATAATTTTGCTACAATAAAATTAAGAACGTCTGCTTATTATAAGACCTCATGAAAAGGTAAAGAGATAAACCACAGAGCAGAAGAAGATACTTGCAGACTGATAATAGTAGATCTCAATACACAGTCAACTCAATGAGAAATACAAATAAATGAAAAAAGAAACATAAGCAATCCAATAAAAAATAGGCAAAGAATTTGAAAGAGTTGCATAAAATTGAAAATTCAAATCACCAATAAATTTATTTTTTTAAAGGTACTCAACATCACTAGCAATTAGAGTAAGTGAAAATTAAAACAATGAATTAACACTAAACATCCCTAAGATTGGAAAAGCATAAAAGTCTAATACCAAGCACTGGCCAGGATTTGGAACATTAGGAATTGTCATACACTGCTGGTGGGAATATAAACACATACACTCCATTGGGAAACAATGCAGTATTATCTAGTGTAGTTGAAGAACACATACACTTTGACCCAACAATCCCACTGCTACATACACACTTTAAAAAAATGTGTGCACCAAGAGGCATTGTTCATAACCCAAAACTATGAGAACTATTGGGAACATCCCAATATCAGTAGAATGGATAAATAGACTGTTCATTTAATCAGCACTATGAAATATTAAAAAATGAATGGACAAAGTCACAAGCAACATGAATGAAACTTTCCAACATAAAGTTAAGCAGAAACAAGGCACAAAAGAATACATATAATATGATTCCATTTATACATGGTTGAAAAATAGAAAAACTAACCTTTTCATTTAGGGATGCATACATAGTTGGCAAAATCATAAAGATAAGCGAAGAGAGTATTACTATAAAAATCAAGATAGTATAAACACAAGAGGAAAGGAATGAGTTTGCAACTGGCATGAGTTTGCCTGGCTGGTTTCTGCTCCCTCTGCCTTCAGTAGCTATTCCAAATCTTCTATATAAAATGTTCTATTTCTTAGTCTGGATAGTGTTAATCAGGTATTTGCCTTATAGTTTTTTATAAAACTGTCCATATGGGTTTTTATGTACTTTTCCATGTGCAAGTTATATTTCTCAATGAAAAGACTTGGGGGAAAAATATAGGTGGTGAGATTAACTTTACACAATAGTGGGAAAATATAACATTTACTTAGTAACTTATTGTGAGAATTGAACATAATCCATAAACATGCTTAGCTATACACCTAAGATGAGGCACATGCTCAAGTGTAATAATTATAATATTAAAGTACCTGTAAAGAAGAGTGAATATGAAAAAAAGAAAAATGCTGTTAAAAGCTGGATTTTTTCTTTCAATTCAGAAATACCGCAAGATATATTTTAACGCTTTAGGACTACTTGTGGTTACCAGTAATCCTAGCCCGTTTCTGTAGATTTCCTTACAGGAGAGCAATAATATTTATTTCCTTTTCAAATAGATGAGCAACTTATCAAGGCACTTGATTACATGTTATCTATTTGAAATAAGTGGTTTGGAGAGGGCAGACAGCAGAAGCAAGAAGTACTACAATCCTGCAGTCTGTGGAATGAAAACCACATTCACAGAAAGATAGACAAAATGAAAAGGCAGAGGACTATGTACCAGATGAAGGAATAAGATAAAACCCCAGAAAAACAACTAAATGAAGTGGACGTAGGCAACCTTCCAGAAAAAGAATTCAGAATAATGATAGTGAAGATGATCCAGGACCTCGGAAAAAGGATGGAGGCAAATATCGAAAAGATGCAAGAAATGTTTAACAAAGACCTAGAAGAATTAAAGAACAAACACCTAGAAGAATTAAAGAACAAACAGAGATGAACAATACAAACTGAAATGAAAAATACACTAGAAGGAATCAATAGCAGAATAACTGAGGCAAAAAAACAGATAAGTGACCTGGAAGACAGAATGGTGGAATTCACTGCCAGAGAACAGAATAAAGAAAAAAGAATGAAAAGAAATGAAGACAGCCTGAGACCTCTGAGACAACATTAAACATACAAATATTCGCATTATAGGGGTCCCAGAAGGAGAAGACAGAGAGAAAGGACCCAAGGAAATATTTGAAGAGATTATAGTTGAAAACTTCCCTAACATGGGAAAGGAAATAGCCACCCAAGTCCAGGAAGCACAGAGAATCCCAGGCAGGATAAACCCAAGGAGAACTGCGCTGAGACACATAGTAATCAAATTGACAAAATTTAAAGACAAGGAAAAATTATTAAAAGCAACAAGGGAAAAATGACAAATAACATACAAGGAAGCTCCCATAAGGTTAACAGCTGATTTCTCAGCAGAAATCCTACAAGCCAGAAGAGATTGGCATGATACATTTAAAGTGATGAAAGGAAAGAACCTACAGCCAAGATTACTCTACCTGGCAAGGTCTCATTCAGATTCAACACAGAAATCAAAAGCTTTACAGACAAGCAAAAGCTAAGAGAATCAGCACCACAAAACCAGCTCTACAACAAATGCTAAAGGAACTTCTCTAAGTGGGAAGCACGAAGAGAACAGGACCTACAAAAACAAACCCAAAACAATTAATAAAATAGTAATAGGAACATACATATTGATAATTACCTTAAATGTGAATGCATTAAATGTTCCAACCAAAAGACACAAACTCGTTGAATGATACAAAAACAAGACCCATATATATGCTGTCTACAGAGACCCATTTCAGACCTAGGGGACACATACAGACTGAAAGTGAGGGGATGGAAAAAGATATTCCATGCAAATGGAAATCAAAAGAAAGCTGGACTAGCAATACTCATAGCAGATAAAATAGACTTTAAAATAAACAATGTTACAAAAGACAAGGAAGGACACTACATAATGATCAAGGGATCAATCCAAGAAGAAGATATAACAATTATAAATATATATGCCCCCAACATAGGAGCACCTCAATACATAAGTCAAATGCTAACAGCTATAAAAGAGGAAATTGACAGTAACACAGTAATAGTGGGGGACTTTAATACCTCATTTACACCAAAGGACAGATCATCCAGACAGAAAATTAATAAGGAAACACAAGCTTTAAATGACACAATAGACCAGATAGATTTAATTGATATTTATAGGACATTGCATCTGAAAACAGCAGATTACATTTTCTTCTCAAGTGCACACGGAACATTCTCCAGAATAGATCATATCTTGGGTCACAAATCAAGCCTTGGTAAATTTAAGAAAATTGAAATCATATCAAACATCTTTTCCAACCACAACACTATGAGATTAGAAACCAATTACAGGGGAAAAAAACGTAAAAAACACAAACACATGGAAGCTAAACAATACATTACTAAACAACCAAGACATCACTGAAGAAATCAAAGAGGAAATAAAAAAATACCTAGAGACAAATGACAACGAAAACACAATGATCCTATGGGATGCAGCAAAAGCAGTTCTAAGAGGGAAGTTTACAGCAATAAAATTCTACCTCAAGGAACAAGAAAAATCTCAAATAAACAATCCAACCTTACACCTAAAGGAACTAGAGAAAGAAGAACAAACAAAACCCAAAGTTAGTAGAAGGAAAGAAATAATAAAGATCAGAGCAGAAATAAATAAAATAGAAACAAAGAAAACAATAGCAAAGATCAATAAAACTAAAATCTGGTCCTTTGAGAAGATAAACAAAACTGATAAACTTTTAGCCAGACTCATCAAGAAAAAAAGGGAGAGGACTCAAATCAATAAAATTAGAAATGAAAAAGGAGAAGTTACAATGGACCCCGCAGAAATACAAAGCATCATAAGAGACTACTACAAGCAACTCTATACCAATAAAATGGACAACCTGAAAGAAACGGACAAATTCTTGGAAAGGTATAACCTTCCAACTGAACCAGGAAAAAATAGAAAATATGAACAGACCAACCACAAATAATGAAATTGAAACTGTGATTAAAAATCTTCCAACAAACAAAAGTCCAGGACCAGATGGCATCACAAGTGAATTCTATCAAACATTTAGAGAAGAGCTAACACCCATCCTTCTCAAACTCTTCCAAAAGAATGCAGAGGTAGGAACACTCCCAAACTCATTCTATGAGGCCACCATCACCCTGATACCAAAACCAGACAAAGATGTCACAAGGAAAGAAAACTACAGGCCAATATCACTGATGAACATAGATGCAAAAATCCTCAACAAAATACTAACAAACAGAATCCAACAACACATTAAAAGGATCATACACCATGACCAAGTGAGATTTATCCCAGGTATCCAAGGATTCTTCAGTATACGCAAATCAATCAATGTGATACACCATATTAACAAATTGAAGAATAAAAACCATATGATCATCTCAATAGATGCAGAAAAAGCTTTTGACGAAATTCAACACTCTCCAGTTGTTATGATAAAAACTCTTCAGAAAGTGGACATAGAGGGAACCTACCTCAACATAATAAAGGCCATATACGACAAACCCACAGCAAACATCATTCTCAGTGGTGAAAAACTGAAAGCATTTCCTCTAAGATCAAGAACAAAATAAGGATGTCCACTCTCGCCACTATTATCCAACATAGTTTTGGAAGTCCTAGCCATGGCAATCAGAGAAGAAAAAGAAATAAAAGGAATACAAATTGGAAAAGAAGAAGTAAAACTGTCACTGTTTGCAGATGACAGGATACTATACATAGATAATCCTAAAGATGCTACCAGAAAACTACTAGAGCTAATCAGTGAATTTAGTAAAGTTGCAGGATACAAAATTAATGTACAGAAATCTCTTGCATTCCTATACACTAACAACGAAAGATCAGAAAGAGAAATTAAGGAAACAATCACATTCACCATTGCAACAAAAAGAATAAAATACCTAGGAATAAACCTACCTAAGGAGGTAAAAACCCTGTACTCAGAAAACCATAAGACACTGATGAAAGAAATCAAAGATGACACAAACAGATGGAGAGATATACCATGTTCTTGCATTGGAAGAATCAATACTGTGAAAATGACTATACTACCCAAAGCAATCTACAGATTCAGTGCAATCCCTATCAAATTACCAATGGCAGTTTTCACAGAACTAGAACAAAAAAGTCTTAAATTTTGTATGGAGACACAAAAGTCCCTAAATAGCCAAAGCGAACTTGAGGGAAAAAAACTGAGCTGGAGGAATCAGACTCCCTGACTTCAGACTATACTACAAAGCTACAATGAGAAAGACAATGTGGTACTGGCACAAACACAGAAATATAGATCAACGGAACAGGATAGAAAGCCCAGAGATAAACCCACACACCTATGGTCAACTAATCTATGACAAAGGAGGCAAGGATACACAATGGAGAAAAGACAGTCTCTTCAATAAGTGGTGCTGGGAAAACTGGACAGCTACATGTAACAGAATGAAATTAGAATACTCCCTAACACCATAGCCAAATATAAACTCAAAATGGATTAAAGACCTAAAGGTAAGGCCAGACACTATAAAGCTCTTAGAGGAAAACATAGGAAGAACACTCTTTGACATAAATCACAGCAAGATCTTTTTTGAACCACCTCCTAGAGTAATGGAAATAAAAACAAAGATAAACAAATGGGACCTAATGAAAAAAGTTTTGCACAGCAAAGGAACTATAAACAAGATGAAAAGACAACCCTCAGAATGGCAGAAAATATTTGCAAACGAATCAACGGACAAAGGATTAATCTCCAAAACATATAAACAGCTCATGCAGCTCAGTATTAAAAAAAAATAAACAACCCAATCAAAAAATGGGCAGAAGACCTAAATAGACATTTCTCCAAAGAAGACATACAGATGGCCAAGAGACATATGAAAAGCTGCTCAACACCACTAATTATTAGAGAAATACAAATCAAAACTACAATGAGGTATCACCGGTTAGAATGGCCATCATCAAAAAATCTACAAACAATAATTGCCGGAGAGGGTGTGGAGAAAAGGGAAACCTCTTGCACTGTTGGTGGGAATGTAAATTGATACAGCTACTATGGAGAACAGTATGGAAGTTCCTTAAAAAACTAAAAATGGAATTACCATATGACCCAGCAATCCCACTACTGGGCATATACCCAGAGAAAACCATAATTCAAAAAGACACATGCACCCCAGTGTTCATTGCAGCACTGTTTACAATAGCCAGGTCATGGAAACAACCTAAATGCCCATTGACAGATGAATGGATAAACAATATGTGGTACATATATACAATGGGATATTACTCAGCCATAAAAAGAAATGAAATTAAGTTATTTGTAGTGAGGTGGATGGACCTAGAGTCTGTCATACGGAGTGAAGTAACTCAGAAAGAGAAAAACAAATACCGTACACTAACACATATATATGGAATCTAAAATTTAAAAAAAAAATGGTTATGAAGAACCTAGGAGCAGGACTGGAATAAAGAGGCACATGTAGAGAATAGCCTTGAGGACATGGGGAGGGGGAAGGGTAAGCTGGGACGAAATGAGAGAGTGGCATGGACTAACATATACTACCAAATGTAAAATAGATAGCTAGTGGGAAGCAGCCGCATAGCACAGGGAGATCAGCTTGGTGCTTTGTGACCACCTAGAGGGGTGGGATAGGGAGGGTGGGAGGGAGACGCAAGAGGGAGGAGATATGGGGATATATGTATACGTATAGCTGATTCACTTTGTTATAAAGCAGAAACTAACACACCATGATAAAGCAATTATACTCCAATAAAGATGTTTAAAAAAAAAAACTAAACAAAGTACAAAAATAAATAAATTAACTGAATAAAATGATGTTGATATAAATGCTTAATGGAGGTGTAAGTAATATGCTGAAGGAGTATTTCATTCAGGCTGGGTAAATCAGGACAGACTGTCATTTGAAGGAGATTGACAGATAATCCAGATTTGGCCCTTACCAGTTCATGATTTCAAACAAGTTCCTCAGGCAGTCCAAAATGAGGAAACTGCATAAGCAAAGGATAGAAGTCCTAGATATGCTCAAAGATTGTAAAAGAGACAGATAAAGGTGGAACATTCACTTTGTAGAGGGATGTAAAGGAAGAACCTACTGAATAGGCAATGTGAACCCACGTTTGAGTACACAGAAGTGGCTTTAGCTTTTACAAAGTAACTGGGTTAAAGTGACTCTAGCACAAGACAAAAAATGTGGTCCATCACACAGCTTTGCAAATACATTCCAGAATTATAAACCTTGATGAAATTTTGTTTAACAAATTTTCCTCTCCCAGTTCCTTGAGGTACCTCCCATTCTGTACTAGCAAATACCAGTCCTGTATCTTCATATATTTGTTCTATTGCAGAGGATTAAAACTGTTTTCTACTAAAAATTGTGAAATTATCAAAAACAACTAATTCAGTCAGAACATGAATTTAAAATAAAACAACCTTATACACAGATATAAAGAGTTTTTCTGAAGCAGCATGTCAGAGAGATGAGGAAAAGAGTATAATCAGAATTCACTTTGGAACCTCCCCCCAACATTAGGCAAAAGTCTCCCTAAAATTTAGCAGATTGTCCCACATATTGTCCATATTTTAGTTCCAGAACACAGTTAAAACATGGACAATATGAACCTTTTTGAGTATGTTCCACATAAACAGAACCACCTTTCCACCCAAACCATTTATTTCCCCAATTTACTATTGTCAGTTACATAATCTAATAAAACTGTTATTCGCTGGCATAGTAGAACATGAAATTTTTAAAAAGTAAGCAACAATCTGTGAAATAAAGTAAATTCACAGAGTGTTTTCAGACCAAATATCATCTGTTTCCTGTGCTAAATCCAAATGCATTTCGGTGGATAACATTAAATGCTACTTAACATTATAACAAATTATCCCTTTCTGAGAATCAAAACTGTCTCATAGCTAAAAATTATATCATCAAATTTATTACTCAAGCATGTTCCTATGGTGAATTTCTGATTCTCTCTTCTTCCTAAGAATTCCACCCACCCAACATCACTCCTCAATCAGTTGTCAGAAGACAGAGTGGTCTGCCTGGTCATGGGCGATATGCCAGCAAGTAAACAAGTAAGGGGTTGAGGAGGGAGACGGTTTTTTTATGTTTGTAACCAAGTTCATGCCATTAATATTGTATTTCAAAAGTGAAAACCGTCTGTTATGGCATATGGCATTACTGCCTATGTGAAATATGTGGGCATAAATAGCTACTGGCTCCTTTAAGCAGGCCAGCTGCTGAGAAGGCACCCACACTCCCTGGGCGGCTGATGACTGCAACTAAGGCCACTGAAGCTGTGTGACCTTCAGCAGGTCCCTTCCTCTCTCGAGGTTCAATTTGATCCTCTGAAAATTAAGTAGGGTGAACTAGCTACTCTCTAGGTCTCTTCCAGCCCTCTGAATCTGTGAAAGAAATAACAATTAAAAGGAAAAAGCTGCAGAAAATTCCAGCAAAGTCAGGTAGAATGTGGACAGCTCAAGGCTTTAGATTGATTAAAACAAGAGAATATTTTTAGCTTAGTTAAGTTAAAGCAGTTTCAGCTGATAATAAATCTAAGTCTTGAGGTCAGAATACTCTCAGGAAAGAATGGAAGAGAGTCATACTTGAGATCTCTGAAATGGAAAGGACTGCCTTGAGAAGAGATGAGTTCATCATCATGGGAGGTGTTCAAGGAGAGGGTGGGAGCTCACTCGGTAGGGATGCTGAGGAGCTTGTAAATCAAGCTCTAAGATTTCTCCAAACAGGATGCAAAATGTCACTATAAGCTGCTATGCCAGAATCCCGTGTTCTTAGCTCTCATGGATCCCACACGGTATCTCATTTTTTGAGCCCTACCCTGGACCATGCACTGTGCAAGTCTGATAAGGCATGCAATGATGATTCAGAGAATACACTTCTGAGGGATAAGACAGAAAAGGGATAGCTACCAGTTAATGATGAGTGCAGAGAAGAAGCACAAAAATCAAGAAAGATCAGAGGCGGGGAGAAATTACTTCGAAGTTTGCAGAGTAAAGATGGAGCACTAATGAAGAGTTTATGGAAGAGATGAAAGTGGAGCAGAGACCTGAAGAAAGGCAAGGGATGCAGAAGGAAAACAAATGACTTCTAAGATCCTTCCATTCCTGAGATTCCACGTGCTTCACAAATAGCTGAGAATGACATGAAAATGAGCATAGATATGCTAGTTCCCCTACCTCAAAGTGCCAAGTCTGCCAACTCCTTGACCCGTTAGGCTAATCAGGCAAGGGCCAAGGTGGTACACCCTGCTATCAGGAGAAGTCAGACCAGGACAGGGGTTCACACTAGATGTAGAATCAGGATCACATTATGGTTATCTTTGGGTGATGCCAGCAAACTGAAGGCATCACATGCAATTTTTATGGTAAGACCAAGTTTTAAAAAGACATTGTAGGATTATATAATACGTTCATTCTATGGACACTGGCTTGAAATTTTGATTCTAATGATAAAAACACATGCAATATAGTGCTGACCTTATGTGCACTTCTATCCCCTTGGTCAGACAGATCATTTAGTTGGACAATGTACTCCTATTTAAACATCAGAATTCATTAGTAGCTTTTAATTTTGATTACCAGTGAAACTTTACCTTTGACTCTCTGGAGGAATTGTCTAATGGCTGCTATATGAGATGCCAGCTTTTATTTTACATAACCACTACCCTGAACCCCCTTTTTAAATTAGTACATGATCCTTAGAGCATCTTCTCAGATTTGAGAGTTCAGTCATGAGCCTAGAGTAGATCCTCAGCTGCAAATCTCAATGAGATGGATTGTTATCCTATTCCAGTGCAAGTAATTATAGTTTCAAATGAGTGTTCAAGTCTTTGCTGTGTTTGAGTACATGCCATTTAGAATAAATTTTTTTCCAAAATTTGACATCATTCCATTAACAATGAAATGATTAATTATGCTTACATAGGGTAACCAAAGGAACTTGTTTGAAATGCAGACCTCTTGGTGTTACCAAACTTATGAAATGATGAATATAGTATAAAAAATATAGTAATATGTGCTGTAGCAGTCACATGAAGATAAGATAATATTGTAATTAATTCCAGAAACTTATAGAATAGAAATGCTAATAATACAAGTATGAAAAAAAGAGATCGAATTGTAAGTTTATTTGAGTGTAGTAACTACCGGAAAAAGTTATGCCCTTGACCAGGACTACTGACTGTTAGTTACCTGGAGGGAGCAGTTTCCTCAGATAAGGAAAATGGATAGTCACCTTAGATTTACTATTCCCAGCACACACACTGCCTGTATATTTTGGGTATCCCTCTCACTTTCTCCTGTTTGTAGAGACCTGGAGTTCATTGTGTTTAACCCTAACTTAATAAGGTTAACTTTTCCACTAGACTTCTTTGTCCCTGGTTGTATCTTTATGTATCCCAGATGTATCTGTATACAAGAAAGGCACATGACCAATCAATATTGGAAAACGTTGGGGTTTTTTTTTTGGTTTGGTTTTTTATAAGCACTATTAGCAGAGGCAAACATTTAAATTTTGGGTCCCTAAATAAAATTCTGCAAAATTTTACTTATTCTCAGACTCACATTTATTCTACATTTTAGAAGACCTAATGTGATATGAATGCTGAGATTTCTTAATACAGTTTTAATATGCATTTTCTATCATTAAAGTAGGAAAAAAATTAACATAGAAATGAAAGAATATTATCCAAGGTCTAACAGAAAAAATAATCTGCTATTTATATCATAAATCACTCCTAAGGGGGTAGAACCTATTATTATATTATATATCATATAACCATATACTAGTACTGAAGAATTGTAAAATGAAATTATAAAATATCATCTGTGTACCTTATAACATAAAAAATTAACTCAAAATAGATCATAGACTTAATGGATCATAGATGCCTGGCAGTCCTGTATTGAGCACCTTAATGGATTTGGTTATGTGTATTTAGGAAAAGGAGCTGGAGAAGGCTAGATTTTTTTAGTAAAATAGAGATTTACTTATTTAGAATTTCTAGGGAAATATGGAAAGGAGAACAGGGGAAGCAAAAAAAGGAAAAAATGAGGCTCAGAGAAGGATATAAAACAATGCATGGGCCTGGGACTAAGACAGCAAATCTCCATCTAAAGAGTAAATGCAAAGGATTTTAGAGAACAGGAGTGCATAACGTGGATGCTTAGGTTTTGACTGAGTTATGCATCGAGACGCCTCTCCTCGACTATCAGCTCACCAGTCTAACCTAGTAAACTCACAAGTGCTTTGAGTGTGTATAAACCAACAAATATTTTGAGGGCCACTTCTGAATTAATTTCATGCACAACTAAGACAGCACATGTGGAAGCAGAAGACCAGCATTCAGACAAGACCATGAAAATATAAAGCCCTGGAAACTGACAGAAGTTTTGCAAAAATATTGAATTATTGAGTTCTAGCCAATCTTACCTAGATCTTGAGTAGCAGTGAGACTTTCCCACATGACATCCCATTTTGCATGTTTCCAACAAAATCTAAATATATCTGTTCAGAATATTCACGGATGTGAGAAGAAACTGAAGCAATATACATGGGCTCTGATCTCAAGAGAGATTCCAAACTAGAAATAAAAGGCACACACCCTAAAACATTAGAAAATAATACATAAGATGAATAATGTAGTGTAAGGTCCTACTCCTGCTTACCCCTAAATTCATTCCCCAACTAAAAGTTTAGAAAATTTTATTCCAGTCTCTGGGAAGGGGAAGGTTGGTGTCACTAGAAACATTTCAGACTCTATAAGCTGTTCCTCCTCTTGGAAAGAGAAAAATAATCAGTTTGGTGAAATCAGTAAGAGCCTAACTTTCTGCCAGTGGGAGTCATTTGGGCTCAAAAGTTAGAAGGAAGGTCTATTCTCTTCCTTTGTTTATCCTCTTGGTTCTGCTTCTTCAGATGTGTTTGGCATTGGGCTTCCAGTTTCCAGGCAGTAGGCCCCCTCAAATGTGTGTCAGAGCATCTCACCTTTGACAAGACAGATAAATTAAATTTGCAAGAGAATCAGAAGGCCTGTATATGTCCTTCATCTACACACACATTGTAATAAAGCCAATACTTCATGTCCCCATATGGCTCTGTATGTGTAAACTCTCAACCAGATCCATGCAAGTGAGAACAGATCACACCATAAATTTAATCCTGAAAGATAATACAGAACCAAAACTCTATGAAGATGTTAAGATCATCAAATGATTAATGCAGGCCAAAATCACCAAGGTATAAAGTAATGAGGGTCTGGAAAAAATGGAGTTAGTTGGGAAATTGAAAAGTGAATCATGGGCTTTGGAATTACTTCAAAGGAAAATTCATAGCCTGGGTGACTGATATAGGGTAAATGGAGGGTGCAGCATGCAATCTCAACAATTCAAAGATGCCACCGTATTTGGATCTCTTCTAGCCTGTCCCTTCTCTGAGTTTGCAATGTTCATCCATATGGGACTAATTGAAGTATAGTCAACTCTCTAAATTAATCAGGGTGTTTGTTTCTTAATTCTATTAAAATAGCAGACATAGAATTGTTCACAATTCTTAACTACAACCATGTTTATCTGCTGAACTCCATATCTGCATTTCAAAGCTGTCCCTTCACCATTGTAGCTACTGATGGAATTATCCTTCATAAATGTAAATATCAAAATCATTTTTCTACTTAAAACCTTAAGTAACTATACAATAAACTCCAAAGTTTTTAGTATGAAAAGAAAGTGCACTTGAAAACCTAGTTTCAGCATGACTTTCCACCCTCATCTCTAGCCACTTTCCCCAGTGTTCTAGATGCACTGGACCCCTCATTGCTCCCTAAACACACCCTTCAATTTTATGGCTCTCCTCATTTATGCTGTTCCTGTCTCTAAAATACTTTTCCAGCTACCAAAAATCTAGCGCGTTTCTATTCCTCTGACATGGCTCAGCCTCCATGTCACACTCCTGTTTCTCAACCCAAGTCCTAATGAGAGCTAAGTACTTCATCAGCTATGAAGAGCTTTGATATGAACACTGTCATAAAGATAGGCGGGGAGCTTACCTGCCCCCTGACTCCTCACATTTCCATAGTGGAGAGACAGCTCTACTTCTTGGGAGGGCTCTCTCTGCTTCTGCACCTATACTTTCACAAGGGAGGAGAGACTTCTCTGATCTTGATAAGGGGAAGAAGGAACTGAGACAAATAGTTCAGCTCTTTTGTCTGTTTCAGAATGCAAAATCTTTAGGACACACATTTCTTCTTCTCATCCATTAGTAACTTTACTAGGAAGGTTCTGTCTTTACAAGGCCTGAAGTTATGAGTAGATAAGTTCAATTCACAGGTTGAGGGAACATATGAGCGAAAGCAGAGTACAGCTATAGGTCAAGCAACATTCTCTAATTGCCATCAATATAAAAGCAGATATTCTTCCCAACATCTTTTTGAATTCCTGAATGTACTTCTGGGTTTTTTTTCCCAAACTCAGGAGGAGAAGAGGAATGTTATTGACTGGCCTTTTCTAGCCCTAACTTACTGGTTCATGGTCTGGAAATACAGAGTAATAAACCCTTGGACAGAATGTGGGCAGTGCATGGAAAGACAGGGATGAAATTGGAAACCTTTGATGCCTTAGGAATTCTAAGCCATCTGGGTTTTTACCTCAGTGGTTTACCATGGCTTTTATTGTAACTATGTGCCTGGACTTTAATTGTTGAGGGAATGTGGGGCTTAGTAATCATGGTCTGTGTGTTTCTTTGTGGCTAAACTTGACCTGACTTATACAGCACAGCTATGGCTTAAAAAAGACCAATGGAACAGGGATTACATTATGGGTAAAAAGAGTCTCTTCTGTTCCAGTAAAGGCGAACTTTAAAGTAAGCAGAGCTTTAGCACACAGGCTCTTTAGGCACTTGTGGGTAAATCACATTTAACTTGTTTTATTGTATTTCTCAGTCAAATACATAGGCTGAGTCTCTAAAGTACAGAAGCAGCTAAGTTACTTCCAGGCCACAGACTTCTACTAAAGTAGGTCTCAAACCAGGCATAGGTAATATAGTTCTAAATATGCTGCCCCGAATTGCATTTTTGTATGTTTTGAAATACAAGAGTTAAAAACTATGGAGAAACTAACCTATTGGATTCATATAGCTTTTTCACAAGTTTTTGAGGATCATCCTCCAAACTAATGGCCTCAAAGAGGCTGTAACTTGCTATTGAAGTGACTAAAACACCAGCTTTGCATTTCAGAGGTTTACTAGGGCCTCACACACAGAAGGGACATGGATGCTATTAGCAAAAACTTAAAAGGAACAAGTGTTTTATGCATGAAGAAAAATAGGCCACAAATGAAATAACTGCAAACTCAGAGACTAAGAGGAACCTAAAATGCCCGGGCCTGGAACATATTGTTGTTAAGAATCATGCTTACTGAGGAAGCCAAGGAGGGGCTACATTGGCTAGTTATACTACAGCGTTAGTGCAAACAGAAGCAATGAGATAGTGAACAAAAATGATGCTGAATAAGCTGGAGGAAAAGAGTTTTCCTAAGATGGAATGTTAAGATCTTAGAGTACAGGCTAGACAGTTGTCAAAGAAAAAAATGAGATCTTGAAGGCCAGGCTAGAAAAATAGCAAGTTAAAAAAATGAACCTGCGTCTAACAGCTCATAAAGAGGGTGCTTGAAGATGAATAGGTATTTTAGCATTTACTAGAGCAGACAGCATAAAAACCCAATGAAATCTAATAGAGCAAGAGAAGCAAGATCTCAGAGAGCAATTTGGAAGGCTTCCCTAGAAGGAACTATGATGCAGGAAACTACTAAGAAGTACACTCTTAAAGTTGCCTATAGAGAATCTACAGTAAAAGCAAGTGGGCAAACTCTCTCAAAAATCTGAGCAATCGCAGGCTATTACGGGGAATCATATAGATGAGGCTTAAGGAAACACAGTTATTATAATAGGAATGCAGTTATTGTTTATGTCCTGAAGGCACATGACCAAGAAATGTATGAAATTTGGACAATTGACAGTGACCAAGGAAGATGCACCATAGTAAAGGGAAGGTAGGCAGGGCAATAACTTGCATTCAGACATGGTTCTCATGGGAGAACACATCCTGATCTTATGAACAGAAATTCAAGCAAAGGGGCAATGGCAAAATATGTTATAAACAAAAAATACCTGGGCCTGAAACAAAGAAAAAGTAAAGGAAAGAAGACATTCACATCTCGAATATTTTTTATGAATATGAAACAATTCGGAGACTTTGCCAACAAGTGCACTGTCTGAAAAAAAATCTTTTTAATCGAATAACAAACAAAAAAGAGATCTCAGGGTAGAAGATGAAAAAAGAGTAGTAATCAGCAATCTTTGATCTCTTTCTATATCTATAACCAGAGCACTAAATAAGGACTTTTTCTGCACAGATTTGAGACAAAAATAAAATTAAAAAGTAAAGTCACAGAGGAATTGAATAGTCATCGATTCAATAGAAATAGAGAGTATATAATTTTTGTATGTCCATGCAACATTTATAAAATTCAAATATATAACTGTACACAAATGAAATCTTGAGCTATTTTAAAGAGGACTCAGTCTAATCATAAAACAAGCATGTTACATAAAAAATATTTTATTTACTTAAAATTAAAAATCATAATTCTAGATTACACTTAGATAAAAGAGAAAAAAAGTAAAAGAAACTTTGGCCTAAAGAGCAGAGCAAAAGTTATACTCAGAGGAAAGCATAAAAATTATATGCCTTCATTGTGCAAAACAAAGAAGAGAAAAAAAGAAAGCTACTTAATATTTATTTCAAATAGCTAAACCAAAAGGAACTAGAAGAATTAATTAAGCTAAAAGCTGAAATTAATGAGAGAACACAGTAGCAGAATCAAAAAGATGGTTCTTTCTTGAATGACCAGTAAAATCGATAAATCTATTATAAGCATAATTAAGGGAAAATAATAATAAACCAAAGTAGCCAAAGTGTGGAAGAAGAAAGGAAACGTAGGATGCAGGAGCAATTAAAACCATATAAAATGATCACTGCATGGAACACTATGGCAACTACTTTGAAAACTTAGAGGGAGCTTTCCAAATCTTCTATCACCTGCAATGATTTAAATCAGTGCTTCTCAAACGTTAATGTATATATGTATCACCTAGGATCTTGCTAAAATGTAGGTTCTGATTCATACGTCAGGTTGGTAGCTGAGATTTTGCATTAATTAGCAATGAACTCCTAGGTGATGTTGACATTGCTGGTCCTAGGACCACATTTTGACTAACAAAGGTTTAAATCACGTTGGAATTACCTGTTATTTACAGGCAGTTAAAATGCAGCTATAAATCCACTGGGGCTTTTCAAAAGTATATTTTTTAATTTTTTAATGTCTTTTGCTATAATTCGTTTATTCAAGTTTTCTAAATTTTCTTGAGTTAATTTGGCAATTTATATACATACCTTGAAGAAAATAAATCTCAATCTTAATTACTCCAGGTACAAAAAGAAATTCTAGATAGAATAAAGTCTTAAAAGCATAAATATCTTTGGGCTGGAGGTGGGGGAAATAAGCGGACAGATCTCCTTAGACAAAATTGGAGACTAAGCAGTTATTAATAAAAGAAAAATATCTGTTCTAGCAAAAATTTTAATTTTTACCATGAAATTCTCTAATAAGCAAAGTCAACAGAGAGCAGACTAGGACACAAAAAATCTGCAACATATAAGACTAAAGGTTAATACCTATAATACACAAAGACCTATTACAAAATAAAATGGAGACAAAAAAAAATACCAAGAGGAGAAAATAACCCTCATGATGAAGAAACATGAAAATATCTTCAAACTCACTGATGGGCAATGAAATATAAATTAAAGTAACAATGAAATATCTCTATACTTATCAGATGGGAAAGAATTATAAACTTATTACTAGTAGTAATAACTATTACTCATTAAAGGAAAAGGTATACTCTTACACATTGCTGGTAAAGTGTGAATTGTTAGAACTTCTTTAGAACACAATCTGGCATCATATCTTTTTAATTAAAAAGAATATAAACAGCAATCACACTCCTGAAAAGAATCTATCCTATAAAATAAAAACATCAATATATAAAGATATATAAACAAAAATATTTATTGAGCATTATTTCCAGCCATAAATAAATAAATAAAGTCTAGTGGGGGAAGTTCTATGGTTTTCTATTGCTAGGTAACAAACTAGTACAAATTTAGTGACTCAAAACACCACAAACTTATCATCTTACAGTTTCTGTGGGTCAGAACTCAAGGCACAGCTTAACTGGTTCCTCTGCTTAGGGTTTTATGAAGTTGCAATCAAGGTATCATCCAGGCTGCATTCTCATCTGGTGGTTTGACTGGGGAAGAATTCATTTTCAGTCTCATTCAGTTTGTTGGCAGAATTAATTTCCTTGTGACTGCAGGGCTGAGGTCTCTGGCTTCTTGCTAGTTCTTGGCTAGACACTGCCCTCATCTCTCAAATGTCACCTGGTTATCTGTAGGAGCCCTGCAGTTCTTTGCCAGATGGGCTTCTCCAACATGGCCACTTCATCAAACCAGTAAAGAGAGTCTCTAGAGGGAGTCTGCTAGTGAGATAGTCTTATATAATGTAACAATCAATGGAGTGACATCCATCACCTTTGCCATATTCTGTTGGTTAGATGCAAGCCACAGCTCCTCCACACATTCAAGGGGAGGGGATTATACAAAAGTATGAAAACCAAGAATGCCATCTGTGCCTCCACAGAAATCAAATTGTGTAGATTAAGGAAGGTTAGGTAAATTGTCATGTGTTTATACCACTGAATATTATGCAGTCATTGTAAAGAATAAATTTTTATCACTTGATTTGACAGATTTCCAAAGGTATTGTTGAATGAGAAAAGCAAATGCAACAAAGTTGAATAAGATTATCCTAAATTTATAAAACAATAAATCTACCCCCCTTGATGGACTCTTAAAGGCTCAGCTTTTAGAATAAATAACAGCAACTTTTCCTAAGGTGTCAGCTAAGGGAGAAACAGATGTGGGAACAGTGGGAAATTGCTCCTAGGAAATGGGTTTCATAGGCCTATTTCATAGCCAGAGGCATAGGTGGCAGCCACTGTAAAAGTAGATGTGCTCATATATAAGTGGATTTTTCTCCCCACTTATAGTAAATGCATATTTCCAAACTAACATCTTGATGAACACTTTCCCCCAGTTGAGTTTAAATTTATGTATCATGGTGTCTGGACCACTGGCCTACACTGATATCCTGACCAGATTGCTTCTGCCTACCTTTTTCCTCAAACATCATGGAATTTCTGTTGTGATCTTGGGCCACAATAGTAGGAATCTGCATTAGACTAAACACTGGCTTCTGGAAACATTATTTAGCTTGGGATTACAGTTCTAGTAGCTCAAATTTTTACTTTCATCTCTGTGGGTTTGGTCTTGTAATGTCAAGTGTTTAATTATTTATCGAACTTTAAAAATGAGGCATATGATCACATATCTGACAAAGGACTCAAAACTCAACAGTAAAAAACAAATTTGAAAATGGGCAAAAAAACGTGAAGGGACATTATAATGAAGAGGATATACACATGAAAAATAAGCACATGAAAAGATGTTCAACATCACTAGCCTTTAGGGAAACACAAATCAAAAACCCCAATGAGTTATTATTGAACATCTATCAGACCAGTTAAAATTTTTTAAAAAATAGTGACAACACCAAATGCTGGTGAAGATGTAGAGAAAATTTAACACTCATTTACTTATGGTGCAAATGGAAAATAGTTCAGCAGTGTCTAAAAAAATCTTAACTAGGGTCCAGGCCAACCAGTGTTTGGCCAGCAGCCAGTCACCTGACCTTGCTGAGCTTCAGCTGTTCCATCTCTAAGATGTTTACAGGGCATTCCTCAAGAGCAAGGACAGTACTACCCTCCCTATGCGTCCTGAGGCACAATACAAGTACTCAGTAAATAATTGTTGATATCATAAACAAGCAAACAAACAAGTGACTCTGCAGATCACGGGTTTGTTGATGTTTGAATTACAATAATACTATTCATAAAGGTTTTAATAAAGTCATCATATGCATATTCTATGAAAAAAAAAATCTAAACAGATACTTACCCTGTGAACCAACAATAGCACTTCTGGGTATTTACCCTAGAAAGAAATTAAGTTTGTCCACACAAAAGCATGCACACAAATGGTCACAGCAACTTTATTTGTAAAGTTCCAAAAACTGAAAACAACTCAAATATCCTTCAGTGGGGATGGTTAAACAAATTGTATATATCTATGCCATGGAACACCATTCAACAATAAAAAGGAATGAACTCCTGATACACACAACAACTTAAATGGATCTCAAGAGCATTATGCTGAGTGAAAAACTCCAATATCAAAAGGTCACATTCTGTATGATTCCACGGATACAACATTCTCAAAATGACAAAATCATAGAGATGTAAAACAGACTAGTAGTTGCCAAGGATTAGAGATGACACAGGTGAAGATTGTGGGTATGGCTATAAAGGGGTAGCATGAGGGATCTGTATGATGATGAAGCAGTTCCATAATTTGATTGCAGTGGTGTTACACAAATCTACACATGTGACAAAGTTTCACAGAACTATACACACGCACACACACAACTGCATGTAAAACTGATGAAATCTGAGTAATATCTATGGATTGGACAAATGTCAGTTTCATGGTTTTGATATGATATTAACTGCCATGTAAGATGTTATCACTGGGGACTAGGTGAAGGATACATAGGAGTTCTCCATAATTACTTCTTACAACTGCAAGAAAATCTACAATCATGTCAAATAAAAAGATTAAAATATTGAGGCACAAGGAAGGGTTAAGGTTAAAAGAACCTTATCATTCCAATACTAGACAGCTCAAGCTGCAGCCAATGAAAGGAATCCAATTCTATCTAGACCGTGGAGTAGTTGCCTCTACCTGAGACTAAACATAAACAGAAAATGGGTGACATGATTTTTGAAAATTAATTCCTTTAAATTTTGGCTTAAAATTTGTGGACCTTAATGTTTCAGACAAAAACAAGGTGATTTTGATATCTCTTTGGCATGTGAATTTTATAAAGAGGGAAAAATCCACATTTGTAGATACTTTTACATTGCCATTGTAATATTATCAGAGTACCTTTTTGTTGCCATTTGATTTCCCTCAATAACTTTCAGGGAGTTATGTTGATCACAAGGCTAGACATAATTTGGGTTTGGGATTAGAATAGGGAATGACTGCTAGGCTTAGATAACAACAAGGTCTTAGAAGTGATTCAACTGATGTGCAGTTCTGGATCCACTGCACATCTACACTGCCCACCAGTGATCTCAGGAAGACAGACTAGGAACGATGGTGGTATTGGGCGTAGGAGTTCCCAAAGGTATGAGTAGGATAAATTTATGATCTCCTCACTCTGAGGGAGACAGTCACACCCCTGATGACCACAGGGTTAGGTATTAAACTCAGTGGACTGAGAAAACAAAAAGCTGGAGGAGAGTTAGAGGTAGTGCTTATGTCCTACTTTTTACACATTTATACAGGAGAGAAAACTCTACTCCTGGGGTAAAAATAGTATTTGACCCCTCTCTCAGGCCTCTCTTCAAGGTAGGATGACTCGCTTACCTGCTTAGCGGTTTGGGGAAGACTGAGCATGCGCAGCTCAGCCACTTTCTCTTACAGAATGGTCTGCCTCCGGGACACACTTTCCTGCCACTATGTTGTAAGCTAATTGGGACAAGTTTTGTCCTTCGGGGAGAAAGCTGCAGTTTTAGATTGGATGGATTCAATTCAGTGGGGAGCTGAGGGGAGGAATAGCAAATCAGAATTTGTGTAATTTATTATCGCCATAGGTTGAACCAAATACTCTAACTTCGCCTTAAAAAAAAGAAAAGTGATACTTTGATTACTATCTCTCAGATGCCTTCGTAATCATTCCTGAGCTGGAAAGAGAAGAGGGGTATTATGCGTTGGCTTCTTTCAAATCTAGTATATATCACCTATCATAACAAAGCAAGATACACCACTCACACACTCCAGTATTGTTTTGATAGCTGGCACAGTCTTCTGTTTTTGTATTCCCAGCATAAAGTAATAACTTTGTCAATTTTTGCTAAATAAACTCACCAATTCCACGATAATTTTCAGCAGTTACATCAAAGTATCATTCTCAGTTTTAAAAGTATATAACAAGAGAAATTATCCCAGAAAACTCAGGTGCTTGTTCCCCAAAGCCACTAAAAGCATAATACTTGGCTTAACGACAATAAAAGAAAATGCTAATAAACACTTAGGGTATGAAATCAACATACACTGAAAAGAACACTGGTTTATACATGTCTACAGTCGAATAAGTACCAAAGTCTTTCTCTATGAAATATAGAAAATGCTACTTTCATCTATTTTACCCTGTATATCTAAATAGAAAAGCACTGAGAAGATATTTAAATAAAAGTTTAAAGCTTGTAACCTATATTTAACAAAGGATCTAGTTACCTTAAATACCTGGTAGGTATCATTCAACCAAAGAGTCTTACATGTGATCTAAAAACAGCTGAGGCAAACAGTGACATGTCACAAATAGAATTGCTTTAAAAGAATAGTCTATGACATTTTAAATTCCTTTTCTGAAAATTGCTCAAGTTCTTTGTCTATTTTTCTTTGAAAAACTAGTGTTTTTCTTATCAATTTGTGTCATTTCTTAGTTGGTAAGGATAGAAGCCATTTGGCATCTCTATTGCAATTATTCTCTCAGTTTCTCACTTGTCTTTTAATCTTATTTATAATGTGTTTAAACATATGCTGTTGTTTTCATTGTTATGTAGTTATATCAATCCTCCTTTTCCATTGTTAGCTCTTCTATTGCTTTAATGTTTAGAAAATCATTTTCTGTCCAGATATTAAATAAACATGCACTTGTATTTTCTTCCAGGTTTTTTATAGTTACAAAAAAATTGCAAACATTTCTTAGAGACTTGAAGAAACACATGACGAAATGGAGAAGCTTATCATACTTCTGTATGGGAAAAGTATTGCAAAGTACTGATAGTATTGTAAAGGTGTCAGTTCTTTCTAAAATACAGCTTTACATAATCCTAGTCAAAATTCTAAGGATTTGTAGGCTAATCTCGCAAAATAAAAAGCAGGAAAGAATAGGTTCAATGAATTTTTATTTTTTAAGATGACATCAAAACATATTTAAAAGTCATAGCAAAAAAAATAGTTGTAGCAGCTAAAATAAATGGTAGTAATGTCAGTAAAAGTAGATGAATGATGATAAACAGAAGATAGAGAGCTGATGGGGGGAGAGAGATCAAGATCACTGTAATAGAATAGATGGCTTAGAAACAGACTTTAAAATAAATATGTTAATATATGACAAAGAATACATCATAAATCAATAGGGGAAGGGATGGATTTGATCAGTCAGTAAATATATCTGTATCATCTCCATGTACTAGGAACCATGCGGGGTGCTGGGAAGAGAAAACAAGCAAGGTCCTGCCTCGTTGAATCTATAGTCTAGTGGGGAAGATGGTACTATAAGTAATTACACACACGGTAAAGGAAGATGTGTGGGGCACGATGGGAGTATTTTAAAGCATGAACCAACCTATATTTGGGCATCCAAGGAGGCTACCATGAGAAAGTGGCTTACAAGCTGAGGTCTGAAGCAGTAGATAAAGAGTCATCCTGGCATAGAGAAGGGCATGGTGAACAGAAAGAAGTTCCCTGTGACTGGAGCACAGAGAATAATGAGAATATGGTAAAAAATGAATCTGCAGAGGTAGGTAGGAGCAAATTATGCAAGACTCTGTGATATATTAGATTTTGAACTTTATATGAGGGCACTGGGAAGCTACTGAAGAATTTTAAGCGACAAATGATCAGAGTTTCTTTTTTAAAATGGATCAGAGGGGGAACAGGTAGATGCCACGACTCGCTAGAAGGCTGTTGGAGAAATTGTTCAAGTAGTTCAGGTAACAGATGATTATGGCTTGAAGTGTTGACAATGACAATAGAGAAAATAGAAATATTTGAGGACTATTTACAGTAGATTTGATAGAACTCAGTGATTTGTTGGATTTGTAAGAGGGTAGAGAAAGGAAGGAAACAAAGATATTTAATGAAGGGTGTTTAGGACAATAGACTAGGTAATGGGGGTGGAGGGCAGACGGAGAGTATTACAAAGGATCCTACTTCAAAACAGATATCAAAACAACCTCCAGATGGAAAAAGAAATGAAATGTTTAAAAAGATAAAACCACCGAATTCCTTTAAAGAATCAGGGACCTCCGAAATATGCTCCAATCTGCCTATGTACCTACCTACTCCACCATACCTGGTTCCCAAAGTAGCACTGTGTAGAACACCTATCCACCCAGTACTCAGAACCCTCACCTGTGTCTATACTTTATCTTATATTCATCTTTTCATAAAGGCCACCCTTAACATCCCATCTCTATCCACTAAAATCCTACTGATCTGTCAAAACCCAGCTGAAATGCCACCTCTTCCACAAAACCTTTCCTTGCTTAAGCCTCTGTAAGTCTGCTCTTCCTTTTCTCTTTTCAGATGAAAAGAGGTAGGCTCCTGGTTATTACTAATTCAGTACTTCAGGGCTACTATTTTTGAAAAAATGTTTTACTGCATACCTTTTGTTAAATTTTAAAATAAATTCTTTTTTTGCTTTTTTTTTAAACATCTTTATTGGAGTATAATTGCTTTACAATGGTGTGTTAGTTTCTGCTGTATAACAAAGTGAATCAGTTATACATATACATATATCCACATATCTCTTCCCTCTTGCATCTCCCTCCGTCCCATCCTCCCTATCCCACCCCTCTACATGGTCACAGAGCACCGAGCTGATCTCCCTGTGCTATGCGGCTGCTTCCCACTAGCTATCTATTTTACGTTTGGTAGTGTATATATGTCCAAGCCATTCTCTCACTTTGTCCCAGCTTACCCTTCCCCCTCCCCGTATCCTCAAGTCCATTCTCTAGTAGGTCTGCGTCTTTATTCTCGTCTTGCCCCTAGGTTCTTCATGACCATTTTTTTTTTTTTTTAGATTCCATATATATGTGTTAGTATACCCAGACACTATCAAACTCTTAGAGGAAAACATAGGCAGAACACTCTATGACATAAATCACAGCAAGATCCTTTTTGACCCACCTCCGAGAGAAATGGAAATAAAAACAAAAATAAACAAATGGGACCTAATGAAACTTCAAAGCTTTTGCACAGCAAAGGAAACCATAAACAGATGAAAAGACAACCCTCAGAATGGGAGAAAATATTTGCAAATGAAGCAACTGACAAAGGATTAATCTCCAAAATTTACAAGCAGCTCATGCAGCTCAATATCAAAAAAACAAAGAACCCAATCCAAAAATGGACAGAAGACCTAAACAGACATTTCTCCAAAGAAGATATACAGATTGCCAACAAACACATGAAAGAATGCTCAACATCATTAATCATCAGAGAAATGCAAGTCAAAAGTACAATGAGATTTCATCTCACACCGGTCAGAATGGCCATCATCAAAACACCTACAAACAATAAATGCTGAAGAGGGTGTGGAGAAAAGGGAACCCTCTTGCACTGTTGGTGGGAATGTAAATTGATACAGCCACTATGGAGAACAGTGTGGAGGTTCCTTAAAAAACTAAAAATAGAACTACCATACGACCTAGCAATCCCACTACTGGGCATATACCCTAGAGAACCATAATTCAAAAACAGTCATGTACCAAAATGTTCATTGCAGCTCTATTTACAATAGCCAGGACATGGAAGCAACCTAAGTGTCCATCGACAGATGAATGGATAAAGAAGATGTGGCACATATACACAATGGAATATTACTCAGCCATAAAAAGAAACGAAATTGAGTTATTTGTAGTGAGGTGGATGGACCTACAGTCTGTCATACAGAGTGAAGTAAGTCAGAAAGAGAAAAACAAATAGCGTATGCTAACACATATATATGGAATCTGCATATCTTTAATACAACACAGACCTCTCTGTAAGCTTTCATTTTTATTTCTTGGTTATCATTCTCCCTCTCTCTCTCCCTCTCTCTCCCTCTCCCTCTCTTTCTTTCTCTCTCTCCCTGGCTTTTTATTTTGAAATAATTTCAGATGTATAGAATACAGTAATAATTTCTGCAGACCCCCCCACATTCCCCAAGTGTTAACATTTCATCCCAATTGCTTTACCATTTTCCCATTCCCACCCCCAACCATTTGTGAGCAAGTTGCAGTCATGATGCCCCTATATCTCAAAGAACTTTAGTAACTCGATGTGTTTTAAATGATGCTTTGCCATGATGGACATTGTTCTGCTTGGCCCTTGGTTACCTATTCTCATGGGATGCTACTGCATCACCCTTCACTACCACCAAGAGCAAGGCTGCTCAGGTGCTGCTCTCCCAGCCATCCCCACATCCCTCCTGGGCACTTGGAAAACATTTAGCTGCTCCCACTCCACTGAGGATTGTGGGAAATTCTGCGGGAATGTGTAAGGTAGTCCAAAGCTACCTACGAGCAGACAGATAGCAGTGTGCTCATCACCCTCACTGAGGTACAGAGAATCATAAAATTGTCTTAGCCCTGTATGCCTGGACCCCAACAGCCAGTTCTACTCTGTTGCTTCCAAGACACAGTTGGGAACACAAAAAGATAGTCTTGTTGCCTGCATTCCCCCTTCTTCTTTCCACCCCCTGTGCTCCACCCCATTTTCTCAAACCTAGATCCTCTCTGCTCTGAGATCCCCCAAAACTATCTGAGGGCTGCAGGTTCAGCCCAGGGGTGTACGGTAGGGTAGAGGGTCCTTATTCGGGAATCCACAACATCTAACCCTTTTGTTTACCTTGTAGCTTTCTCCCTTCTTTCATCACATAAGGACGCTTTCTAGTTTCAGGAATGAAGAACTGGCTCTCCTTGCATCATAATTCTATGTTTTGTGTCTCCACCTCAGCCCCCCCACCAGGACCTAAGCTTTTGAAACACAAAAGGTAAGATTTAATATCTTTGCTTACGTGTTTTTTATCTTTCCTTCTTTGAAGCAGTGTAGCCAGAAGCTTATATACTCAGAAGAAAGAGAGGAAAGTAATTGGTTAATAGTTCAAAGTATTATCACGCCACCCATATGATAGTATACATAAAATTTTTATGTTAGCAAAACGCATCAAATAGTGAGTAAACTTATTGCTACATTGACCTCAACATCAGCTTCTTGTACATACTGACAAAGTAAAATCACCATCCCCAGTGGAAGCTATGACTGTCTCTGCATAATTTCTTGAAGGTACTGTAGTTCTCTGAGCCACCAAACTCACACATTTACCAACTTTATTGGTGGCAGTCAGCCAATGTCATGCTCACTTTACAATTACGCATTGTCACTGTGGCAAATCTCTAAAGAAGACTTATGAGAGTCTCTCAAGCCTCATTTTCACTGAAGAGAATGAGAACAAAGTACACAGCGAAATCCAGTTTTCTGTTTCACCACCCTTAGCCGCTTCTTAACCTCTCCAAAGCTTTAAAGAGATTTGATGGATGTGAACCAACAGGCAATGAAAACGAAAATTCTAGGTGATAGTTCCTCTATAACTCTTGGCTTTAAAAGACAACATCCGTCTGGTTTTCATTTCTGATGATCCATGAGCTATCAACGTTATATATCCTCACAATTGAGAAGACATGGCTCTCACTGATCGCTTAAAAAGAAAAGACATGTTCAATGCTTTTTGCACTCAAGAGTCCTTGCTCTGCGTTTCTGGGTACCATATAGAAGGGCAAGAGGGCGTGGGCTTGGACAGACTCCCTACCTGTGCCTTAGTTTTCTCTCATATAGCTAAAAAAAAGTATTATTTTTTGAGTATTGGAACAAGATAAGTTTTAATAATGGGAGTGTTTCTTATAAAGTTTCAACAATCTGAAAACAAATAAACAGGAAAACTGTTATCCAACAACCTGCTCCAATAAGGAAGATTAATTTTGAGGCTTTTCTTCAGAGGAGTTGGCCTCCTTTCTCCTTTCTCCCCTTTCTTCTCTCCCATTTTATTCACAGAGGGCCTTCCTATCCCACCCATCACCTCAAAGTTGCACAAATCTCATATCCAAGGCACTGAGTGGGATGCTGCTTTTAAACTAAGAATCGCCCCGGAAACTGCATATTATCATCTTGATATCCAGCACATGAGCTTTGCAACAAGTGTTTCTATGCAACATCTATTAGAATGGTAATGGTACCATGTTCTTAGAACCATAAGAAAGGCTCTATGAAACAAAACATGAGATTGGGATTATTAAAGTGTTCCAACAACATTCATTTTCTAAGTTCTTGCTGAAATAGTTTTAAATACTATAAATAATAATAAATAAGATAATCTTGCCCCATGCATCATACAAGTGTACTAAATCTAGTGATAATATAAACCTTTCTTTACCTCTACATCAACAATTCATGCCAGTGGAATGGTGATAAATGCATTCCCTTCATTTTCTTTAATATCTCTGTCCCAGTATTTTAGGACTATCAGTGACTCCCAGCAGACACTGGCTGAACCAACACATATCCAAATACCGGTCTTAGTTAGCACTGGGGCTGAACAGCCAGTATCTTTCATTTTTTAAAATAATGTATTTCCACAGCTGCTATCTCAAGTGGGTTATTCATCTGGAGGTCTTTCAGACTGCCATCAGAAACAACACATAAAGAAGCCATTTCAGACACGGCACAGGAGAAGAATTTAGCAAGAAAAATCCTGTCTTTCATCTTCCATCACACTAGCAGATCTCAACCTGAATAATAATGAAGGTGCTTTATATGTGATGTTACACTAAACACTAGGAAACATTTCCAACCTGTGTAAAATTTTTGCTGACAATGCCTACCCTTTTCACAACAAACAAAACAGAACAAAAAAAAAAGGAAATCTTTTTCCTAATAATGTCCATTTGCTTATATTTTGTTGAATGTGTCAACTAAACTAGCATCTGCTTTGTCGAAGGAATTAAAGCAAAACCCAGTGTCTCATTTTAATATGGAAAACCTTTGTCCACTGTCTGCATTTTCTCCCCCACTTGGCTTAGTAACTGCTCTTTTCTGGGCCATCTTCATCAGCTGCCCTTCTCGTTCCTCTGATCAGCACAACAAACACTGAGTCACTCTGCCTTGCCTTGACCTCTTAGTCCAAGTCCTTCTGCCTATGTGAAGTAGACAATTAGCTCTGTGCCCAGACCAGTGCCTGGTATATGAAGGCATTCAGTAAATCCGTGTGGATGTAAAAAATGAGCCAGTTAATTTAGAAATAATTTTTGAAGGTGAGGTGATTTCTTCTGAATTTCCTGGTAAAAATTTAGGTGAAGCTAGATTTTTGCCTCTTCACTATTTAGATATGAAATTTATTCTCTAACTTTCGTAAGCAGAGGATAATTGGCTATTATTTTTATTCCTTCTGAAATTCAGCAGATACCTATTGATCTCTCTGATGCTCAATCCAGACGGCGTTTGTTCTACTGCACCCGTCTGCTCCTTGAAGTTGTCTTTGTGTTGTGGAAAATTTCTGTCTCCTCAGGGCTGAGGTAGAGCAGCAGTGATTGAGGAGATGGAAAAGGGAGGTAAGAAGGACAGTGCAGGAAGAGGAGTGGGTAAGTTTAGCCTCTGGAACAGAGCAGCAACGGACTAAAACCCACTTGGGTGGAAGTAAAATATCCTGCTGCCCTCTTCCATCTCCGGTACCCCCATGAGGGGCTACTATCCAAGTAAAATATGAAAGGAATAGATGTATTGTGTGTACCTGTCTGCACATGCCCTAGCAATGATGGTATGGATAATTCATATTTCTATTTAAATCACAATGCTCAGTGTCTTCAAGTCTATTTACTGGAAAATTGGGTGTCATTTCTGTATTTCTGTTTTAAATATGTATCACTCACTCCATACTGTGGCTTCAATCACAAAAGGCATAATAAATTTAATTGAAAGTGAGAAAGGTAAATTATGGGTCATTTTTAATCACAATGCCAAAAGAACAGCAATTGACAAGCATGACCAACTCAGGATAAGGCTGATAACACATGCATAGCAAAGGTTCCTTTTTGAAATTTGCAGTGAGTCTACTAATTCATGTGAGGGCTTGCACAGAAAAGGCTTCGCAGCATGCCAAGTGTTGAGCAGCTACCACACTTCCTAGCAGAATACTGAGTTAGAGTTCTCAATAAGCCTTGAAATGCCCTTGTTTAACTTTTATCATCAAAACCTAGTAATCTTAACAGTTTGTAGATAACCATTAAGTATCTCTCACTCATAAATTTTAAAATCAGAGTATATGTAACTGTGTGTGTCATTGGTAGGTACAAACAAATAAAAATCTGCATGTTCTAACTAGTCCCTGATCCATGGGAAGGTTCCTGGTTTCCCACAAGGAATCTGTCAGCACCAGGCAAGGCCAATAAAGAATAGACCCCTGCATCCCTAGAAATAATATCTTAGCATCAGTCACATTCTTTCCCTGCTTTTACACCCCTACTTTCCCCATACCTTGTCCAAGTTCACTCTGTCTTATAGGAATGAAAAATCAGAGTCTGACTATCCTACGGAAATGGCCTGGTGGACACCATTCTCACAACAGTGTATATATCATAAACACTGCATGCATCTCCCAGGCAGATGAGAAGGTGGGGGCTAAAATGCCTGGTCCACAGCCTTGTTCTCCAGAAGAGGTACCATTTCCTAATTTATACAGATACCATCTGCCAAGAAGCAGCTCATCTGTCAGTCTCTCCCACGAGCTCCAAAATTTTATACACAGCTAACCACCCAAAATCTCCGCTCCAATGTTGAAAGGCATTACATGACCTAAATTGAGCCTCTAATCCTGCCTCCAAACTTCATACTTCCAATTACTCATGCCCAAATACTTGGAATCATCCCTGAGTCTTCTTCCTCACACCCACATCCAAACTATCAGGAAATCCTTGAACTGTACCTTTCAAACATACCCAGAATCCAGCAACTTTTTGCCACTTCCACTGCTACCACCCTGATCCAAGTCAACATCCTGTTTCACCTGGAATATTGCAATAGGCTTCTAATCAGATTCCTGGTATCCTCCTTTGCCTCCATAATGTATTCTCAATATAGTTGCCATATAGTTACCAGACTTTCTATGAAAATAAAACCCCAGAAGTTCTCAATTTCACTTGCATTAAAGAGTCAAGTCCCACTAATGGCTCACAAAGTCTCTCATGGGCTGTTCCCTGGTTCTTCTCTGACCTCACTCCCTTTTACTCTCCCCCTCACTCACTCTGTACCAGAAAAATGGCCACCTTCCTGTTTCTCAAATACACCAGTCATGTTCCCTCCTCAGGGTCTTTGTACTGAACCCTAAACTCAAAACACAAATATCTGCATGACTGATTATTTCATTGTTATGGATTGAATTGTGTCCTTTGAAAAGATATGAAGTCTTAATCCCTCCTACCTGTGAATGTGGTCTTATTTGGAAATAAGGTCTTTGCAGATATAATCAAGTTAAAAAAACAGTCATTAAAGTGGGGTATAATCCAACATGACTGGTGTCCTTAACCTGCAGTTTTCAGAGGGAGCATGGCCCTACCAATACCAAGATTTAGAACTTCTAGCCTCCGGAACTGTAAGACAATAAATTTCTGTGGTTTTAAGCCACTATGTGTGGGGTATTTTGTTATAGCAGCCACAGGAAACTAATACACTCATCTCTAATTTTTTGTATGGATATTACCTTCTCAGTGTAACCTATCTTGACCACTTTATTTAAGACCTAGCCCACTCTGGTTCTCCACATCATCATAACACTGCCCTATAGTTTCAAAGCACTTAGCTTTGAACATATTATATAATTTAGTTATTTATCATTTTTATTGTCTTTTCCCAGTAGGATAGCAGCTCTCTGAGGAC
This sequence comes from Balaenoptera acutorostrata, assembly GCF_949987535.1. Classification (NCBI taxonomy): domain Eukaryota; kingdom Metazoa; phylum Chordata; class Mammalia; order Artiodactyla; family Balaenopteridae; genus Balaenoptera; species Balaenoptera acutorostrata. Next base: position 19,806,767 of record NC_080077.1, read on the forward strand.
AGATTATTTTGTTCACTGATGTGTTCCCAGGACCTAGCACAGTGCCTGGCACAGAGAAGGTAATCAATGAATATTTGCTAAATAAATGAGGAGAAATAGTTGTGCTTCCTTCATTTTAGAGTCTGACACTGGTCTTTTTCACAATGAAGTGTTCTATGGGATTGCTTTGTTAATCAAGGCAACAGTATATTATTTTTTCTGGAGTGTTTCAAGTATCTCCTTGTTATTTACAAAGGATTAACATCTAATATTTCTTCCATACAGAACACTATCAGGAACCAATCAAAGCACTGAGATATATGGAATCCAATTTGAGGAAATATGATCATGTAGTTTTATAATATATGAACTCTGGAAAAATAGATCCTTATTTAAATGATAAAATGGAAACTTATGTAGAGGAGACATAGGAAGAAAAGCAAATTATAGTTTCTATAAATTAAAATGCTCTTACTTGGCAGCATAACTTTTTTCCCTAAGCTGCCACAGCCTGTGATTATGTATAATTTTGGCAGGTATTTTGGATTTCTCTATTTGTCACAGAACCAAGGTTTAATGTCATTAAACTGTTACGTGAAAGTAAATACGCATTTTCTGTGGAATATTTGCTAGATTTATTACTCTGAACTATTCAATAAAACATTGTTGCTACTAATAAAAGAGAGAAGCCCAAGTAATTACAGCGAAAAGCAAAAGGAGCCAAAGCAAATTAAGAATAAGTCTCGTTGGGCAATATTGCTCTGAACCCAACATCTAAAAACAAACAACAATTGACTAATGAAGGAACCTGCCAGGAAATGGCTAAGTGTACTCAGGCCAAAGGTGAGCACAGCCATAGGCACAGGAGAAATGGTCACGAAATATCCCACGACTGACTGGTTCATTCATTAAAAGATGTCCAGATCTCTGGGTGGAGCTTAATCCAGGCAGACTAGTGGCCCTGAATTCAAGGGAATCCTGATAACCCTGCACGTTCTCAAGCATGGGAGATGCCTGAGGGCTGAGAGGTAAGTGAGCACAGTGGCCACACATTGGGGGCCCCATTACTCACTTCTTATACTCCACCAAGGATAAATCAGGTAACTAGAAAGGTACCAAACAAAAACTCAGAAATGGGGCACCCCTCGCCTTTAGAAAGTAAAGGTTGCGGGATCTTGTTACTCCCACTACAACCCCACTCTAGAGAAGATAAGAAGGGACACGAGATGATCTGGGCACGACACCTCTCACCCAGCCCATCTTCAGCATATATGCTCTTTCAAGATAATGACCTCCTAGGTAAAGTAGAATTTTCATCTTTTTATCTCAGCACCTCTTGCAAACTTCAAAGGATAGCTGCTCCCAAAATCTAGTATTCCTGTAATGATGAAACATCCATACAATCCTTAATCTTGGTGATTTTTACAGAATTTAATTCATAGATTACATTAGTCATCAACTTTTCAAGACTAAATAATATCAATATTTCTACTCATTCTGTACATGTATGTCTCTATATACACTTGATTGTCTTCACGACCGGTTATTTTTGCGATCCATGTGTGTTTAATTTTTCTCAAAATTCAGTGCTAGAATTTTATCTTTCCAGGTGCATATACACAGGGTTTTGCTCAGTTGTAACTATTTTTCCCAGTGCCTTTCTAGATGATGTTTAATATTCTTATGGCCATTTAAAATTATTATTGATGATACTTGTAAGGCTTTTCAGGTGCTTTTCCCCCCACCATTTCTAGTTTTGTAGGAAACAACCTACAATGACTCCTAGATTTCCTTTTTAGCTCACATTTGATAGTTTATAGCTTATAATTTTATAAAAATTTATCACATCTTATTATCCTTTATAGTGTATTTATATTGGCTGTACGCTTTAATTCTGTTATATAAATAAGCCAAGTATTAGCCCCAAATACAAATGAAAAGTAAAGTTTAACAACTTGCCCATCACATAGCTAATAAGTGGTGGAGCCTTTGACCCTTATCCTAGTTCCACATTTTACTACAGCACATCGTATTCAAAAGTGCAAGCCTCTCCTTTTAAGAAAGAATATTTTAAAATGTTACCATCTAAACCTCTATAACATTCTAACCCACACTAAAAATGTTTTGACTTCTTAAGCTTTGGTGCAAGCTACCCACTTCTAGCCACCAAAGTCAACAAACTTAACATAGGGTTTGGCACGTAATCAGTTAATCTTCTCCCTTACAGATCCATCAATTTCTCCTCAGTCCCTCCAGTCACAGTAATAAATATCCCTAGTCCTAATAAGCACACTTGAGATATGTAAGTATAATTATTGATAATATGTAATTGCATTTACTCTATAGCTATTTTACTAACCTATAATATTAATCTCAATGAGGGACAGAGTATTAGGTGCGAGAGTTACAGGAGTATTACCTAAGAGAGCAAGCATTTGGACCTGCATATTCAGGTGGCCACTGAGACACCTTCATTGCACATCTTCATTATGCACATCTTCATTGTACATCGCCACCAGACTGCAAGTTGCTTGACAGCAGGTAACATTCCTTATTCATCTTTGTATGCCAGGTACCTAGCATATGACCCAGCATATCATAAAAACTGAATGAATGCTCACTGGTGAATATATCAAGTGTGTTCAGAAATTTATAAAGAGTTTTTGCTTTTGTCATCAATTCCTCCTTTGATCCCTTAACATTGCCTTTTGCTTTAGAATTAATTTTCTTTCATCTACAAGATTTTTTCCTTTCTCTATCTGGCACAAATTAGTGACTCCCGTATTTCAACACGGATTATGTATGATATGTATCTGATAGCTATATCTGCTGTCTGACCTCAGAATTAGTATCAATTCAATTTTTTTTCAGGATCAAAAAAAAAATCCAGTCTAAGTTCTATTTGTTCATTTGCTTTGATTTTGATTTAGACCCTTGCTTAAAATTTTTAAAAGTAAAAATGAATACTATCCATTGGTTCTGCCTTTTCACATCAATCACTAGATGTTTTATGAGCATTTGGTATGGTCCTGGCACTGTGCAGGATATTATAGAATAATGCACAAGAGGAGAAAGGGATATCACATTGCTGTGCAGATTTTATCCTGATGTTTTGCAGAAAATATCAGGATATGTCACTGTTCAGACTCCTGAATAGGGGAGGCTGGGAAGGGAATTTAGGAGAGGAGGAAAGTAAAAGAAAAGAAATATCTCCTAATGAACAGCAGGGCTCAGAATATACTCTTGTCCAGTGGGAATATGCAACGTGTGCAGATAATCAACCAAGAGCCACACTACCCCTCCCTCACATATATCAGAGTCACATTCTATGTTGAACAAAAGGTAGAATGATTTTGAAAAGGTTGAGAAAGATTGGTTTAATGTATGTCATCATTTCCTCTTCATTAAATACTAGTGTCATGGATGTTGCATTGTACTGCCAAGATCCTGTCTTTAGCAATGACGGATTTATTCCTCAGCTACTGAGACAGCTCTCAGCTGTCAACCTTTTTCCAGAATTGCCTCCACTGAAAGATTTCCCTTACCCAAGGTCAATGTCAAGGGCAGCTGCAACCAATGATAATGCAGAGGTATGAATGCCGAGGCCCTCCGCCTAAATGAACACACCTCCGATGGGTACAATATCCCACCTGCAGAGTTCCCTGTCCCATGTTGACCAAGGCTTTGATGTTACTGCACCACATCCCTCTACCCAATCCTGTTTCCTTCCTTCACTTTCCCTCATAGATGTGGATCTCTAAAGCATTCCTAATAAGCTTTCCTGCAGGCTAATCTCTGTCTCAAAGTCTGCTTCCTTGGGACCTGACATGAGAGAACAGAAAAAAAACAGATCTTAATAATGCTTCATTCCTCTTAAAGAGACCACACTACCTTTTCCAAAAAGTCTTGCTTTTTAAGCCCAAATAATTTTAGAAAAAAAATGATTAAAGAGCAAAACTCCAGAATGCCTAAGAGAATGAAGATCTGCGGCAGTATTAAGCATGAAGTCATGTGGCATCCATAATTTTGTATGACAGGAGATCCATTTCTAGGTAGACTTCTATTTGAAATTTCTTCTTCCAGAAAATAAACAGAGTAAAAATCCCTTCCTTCTGCCACAGAGTAAAACATGGGGACAGTGGGTAACAGTCCAGGGCAGTGTTAAAGCACTACAGCGAAGAGAAGAACTAAGATGGAAGTTATCCAACAGAAGTATATTAGAAGTAATTCCCTTTAAAAACAATAGAGAAAGACTCTGTACTTAAAGTGACCTTTGAATAATAATCACATGGACAGAGCCCAAGAATTTCCCATCAATGTTATAATAACCTGGATGCAAAAAGCAGACCAGGGTGAGCAAGAACAGCATGAACAAAGAGAATGACTCCCAAATTTGGAAGAAAAATCCAGAAACACCAAAAGCAAAGTGATTCCTCCAGCCCCATAAAGCTAAATATTTCAATAGTTCCTTAGTGAATTAAGTTAGACGTTTATATCAAACCTTGCCTTATAGTACTTATAATTGTTGCATATAATTACGCTTCACTTAAATGTTGATAGTTTTCATTATGTGGTACAAGTTTAGCCATTTTCAACTAATATTTATGTTATAAGGTCTCAGGCTAATATCCTTCCTGATAATCATTTACAGAGGTATTTGAACCAAATGGATTCGTGGATGACTAATAAGGTCAGGATTCTGCTGCCAAGCATTGACAAATAGGTTTAGCAGCATTTCTTATGGGATGGATGTCAGAACAAAGTTTAAGTCTGGTTTGGTACCTCTTACTTTTACATCTTAAAAGTACTTTAACATAGATTCTAGTAATTTACCTGGTATGATAGCAAAACTTGCTACTGCTCTATAAATCTCATATCCCCTGGGGAACCCTCCTTTTTCTGCAGTTGCCAGACTAGAAATCAGGCACCTAAACCACATGGGAGACAGAGAGGGCATGATTCCAAAGGAAATGCAAAAATGCTTTGGATGCCAGACAATATTAAAATCTTGGCACTTCTACTTACAAGTTAGTGACCTTCACCATATCTTTTAACCTCTATGAGTCTCACTTTTTCCCTTAATAAATCTTACATAAAATACATACCACAAGATTGCTATAAGTGTTCATTGAAATCACGTGTATTAAGTGGCTCAAAATGTGCCCATTCTCTCCCTTATGTATTCTCTCACTTATATTTTTATGCTTTAAGCTTTATGAGAGCTTTCTAGGATATTTTAACTGACCTTAAAAATTGGTCAGGTGACAATTAAGGAATAAACTCGTTAAAGAAAAAAATAACTGTAAGAGCACTGGAGGAAAGATGGAGAAGTGTTTTGAGGGCCTTCTCTGAGATTATAAGCTCCTCAAGGGTAGTGATCAGGTCCTATTTATTTTGGTTTCCCTGAGGCCAAACACAGACAAGGGATCATAGCAAATAAACACTTTTATTAGGTTTGGGGGGTGTTTACTATGACAGAAAAACATAGCAGATAAAGATGAGCTTTGGAGATTATGGTTCAAATTCCAGCTCCCCTACTTTATAGCTGCATGACCTTGGGCAAACTATATAAACTCTCTAGTCCTCAGTTTCTTCCTCCCTAGTAGGGTTGTTATAAAGAGTAAATGAGCTTATATATTTAAAGCACCTTGCATAGCATTCAGCATATAGTAAACAATGGTGGGAGGGGAAGTAATGGTCGTGATGGTGATGATAATACCAAAAAAAGCATACTAAACCTCAATGTAGATTGCTTCATTGGCTTCCCAGGAGTTTCCATACTTTCATAAAACAACATTAATCTCTGTCTATCTTAGAAGGTTGATTGCTGTGATAATAGTCCCCATGAATCATGCTCCTCTGTGTCCACGCTTCTTTGCAATATGACTTGCTGTTCCTCCCATCAAGAGATGGAATCTATTTTCCCACCTCTTAAGTCTGGGATGGCCTTGTGACTTGCTCTGACCTATCAAATTAAGAAGTGATGCTGTGCAACCTCTGAGACTAGCACTTAAGAGGTCTTTTGCAGCTTCTACTTTTGCCATCATGCCTGTCAGAGTGTAAATTGGAACAAACTCTGGAAAACTATTTGACCTCCAGCCTTCTGGAGGATGAGAGGCCGTGTGGAGGAGAATGGAGGCATCCAGCTGACTGCCAGCATGCCAGGCGCTTGAGGAAGGCCAGCTTGGAACTTTCAGCCCCAGTCAAGCCATCAGATGACTGTAGACTCATGAGTGACCCTAGGCAAGACCAGAAGATTTACCTTGTTGTTTTAAGAAGCCATTAAGTTTTAGGGGTGGTTGGTTATACAGCAATAGATACCACTTACAACAGGAGAACATCAAATACCTACAAATTAAGTCTATTTAAAGATGTGCTAAACCTCCACACAGAAAATTTCAATTATTACTGAGAGAAATTAAAGGCCTCCCGAATAAATGGAAGGCTATACCATGTTTATGAATCAAAAAACTCAACAGTGTAAAGTCACTTTTCCCCAAAATGAACTATAGATTGAATGCAATCTCATTCAAAATTTCAGACAATATATTATTGGAAATTGACAGGCTGATTACAGTCTTGAACACAGGTCAGGAAACTATAGCCCTCAGGTCATATCTGGCTCCCTGCCTGTTTTTGTAAATAAACTTTTTTGGAACATAGCCATCCCATTTGTTTACCTATTGTCTATGGCTATTTTGCACTGCGACACAGAATAGTTGCAACAGAAAATCTATGATTTGCAAATATTTACGGTCTGCCCTTGACAGAAAACGTCTTCCAAATCTTGTCCAAAAAGAGCAACAACAAGGTCTAAACAACAGAGGTAGACCTACATCCAGTAAGACCTATTAAAAATCTCAGAAGAGTGTAGTGCTGGCATAAAAATAGACAAATAGACCGATAGAACATAACAGACCCACACATATATAATCATATAATTTACAGCAAAGGCGCTATGGCAATGCAGTGGGAAAAGAATGTTCAATAAATTGTGTTGAATCAATTAAAATATTTGTATGGAAGAAAAAAAAAACCTTTCATCATATGAAAATGTTGAGTCCACATTTTAAATTCAATTTGGAATCCCAGTTTCTATTTAAACACAGCTAAGGGTAGAAAGAAATTTAGTTAACTCATGGACTTTATCAAGGTAATTCTATAGATTGGACACTGATTACAAGGAAGCCCAGTGAATGAGACTGGAAACTGGCCCTCAGGGAATCTGAATAATTTTTGTTAAAAATTATAAAGGGAACAGGAAATGTTCTAATATATTAGAATCTTATCTGTATATTTAAAAAACATTCTCATATTCCTAATAGGAATCTAGAATCACTCAGTAATACAAATATTTTTAATATTTAACATGCAAAAGTTATTTTAGAAGATTTTTTTAAAACCTCAGCATTAATGTAATATAATGTGAGGATTGTTGTTCAGAAGCTTACAGTCTGGCAAAGGAGATTTAATTAAATGTCCAAAAATAACCAGTAAGTTAAGATACAAGTGTCCTAAGAGTTGTATAAGATCAAGGGTTCCCAAACATAAAAAGTGATAATATTCACCAGGAAAGTTTGAAAAACAGTATAATTTGGGACTCCACTTCTGGATATTCTCCTTCAGTAGATCTATAAAGAAGTCTGATAATCTCTGTATTTCAGAATTCCACATGTCATTTTGATGTTTGGGACCCCACTGATATAGAAAGATTATGAGTTCAATAGTTCAAAAACTGTTAGGAATTTAGAAGTCTCCTAAGAAACATATAGGTCAAGAAGCAGAGAAATTCCAAACAGCCAACCTGAAACAAAAATTTAATAATAAAATTTTAAAAGAAAGCATAGCCTAGATTTTCAAAATACGTTTTTAAAAAACATATAATTATCAGCTGATGTTCAAGGATTGTTGGGTTAAATAAGTAACATTTACTTCTTTAATAAGGAGATGCTATTGGGTAAAATCATATTTTGTGCAGGTAAGTAATTATAACTTCAAAGTAGAATCTCAAGAATTCAAGCCAATTATTTGCCTTTACTACTTCACAATACTTTGATTCATGACACAGATTTTCCTCTATTGATATACTCTCAACTGGGTAGGCTATACCATGGGTTCACAGCAATTATGTTTTTCAAGACAGATCATTTGCAACTATCTGATTATCCACTTTTCAGATTGGCTGTGGCATGAATTTTAACTCCAAATAGACTTTCTTCACAACATGCCACATTGGGTCTTCTCTCCCTACCTTGGAAACAGATTTTAATTTTAACCTCAGGAGGAGGAGGAAAAAAAAAAAAAAACATAGAAAAATTGAATGCACTGACATCATTTATCACATCATGGAGTCTATAAAGAGTTATTTGGAGATTCAAAGGTATTATGACTTGACCCCTCCTTTTTTTGTTTTTGTGAGAAATTTAAAACTAGTGGATCAAGGAAGTCAGACAGGTATTCTACAGTAAGAATCAGGAAAAACATCACGTTTTAGTAAAAAATGATTCAAATGTTGTCATATGTTTGAATATTTTCTGAAAATAGAGAAAGCATGGATAGAACATTGGTACAGAAGAGTTTAGTGTTAAATCTTATATTGTTTAATCTATTTATTAATTTAAGTATTTTAAATTAGATTGAAGTAGTCTATAAAAACAAACATAATGAATTTAGATGAAAACCATGTAACAACTCTAATGTTCAATTTGACGCTACAGAAAAATATATAGCACAATTAGAATTAATACAATTATTTCTAATATTAATTACACCTTCAATACAGAAAAACACATACACACACACTTATGCACACACGTACATCATTCCAGGAACTCTTACAGATTCCTAGTGAAGACTTGCCAATTCTGAACTATTTGCAGATTATCCATTATGAGAATTATCTGCTTTGAATTTTATATCCTGGGTTGTTTTTTTCTTTTTGGTTATGAACCAGCATGCTAATCTAGGCAATTGGTATGTTCTCAGAGAATCCAAGCTAATTTGCATATAAGTTTAGGTGAAATTGTAATTATGCAAATATGAAACAGGGAAAAGTTGTAATGCATATGAATTCAAAATAATGCATAAATGATTTCTGGATTGCTTTATATTTCTGTTCGTTGCACCTCTTAATTGGCATAGATAATAGGTTGACTATACTTGAGTATGCAATTTATTTAAATGTCATTTACTCCTATCCTTTTAATACAGGCTTTGCAGTGATTCCAGTGTAGTATGTGTGACTGTCCTTGACCTAAGTATGCAACATAAGAAATACATAAGGGTCCATACTGTTGATACATGGTATGATGTATCATTTAGCCTGTGCTAAAATAAAAGTCTAAAACATAGCCCTGAAAAAATCATCTGGCTTCGTCATGTATGTGGAACTGCATAAGTAAAATATGAGGTAGGAAACAAAACAAAAAACAATCAATGATTTTTTTTTTCTAAGTAGAAACTGAGTACAGAGGTTACATAGATCTGGAAATAAAAGTTAACAGAAAGCTCCCTTCCCAAATCCCCATGAAAAGTCCAAGAAAATGTCCGAATTGAAGGAAAAAAATGTTCTCAGTAAGTTTGGAAACCGGTTAACACAAATAAAATGAACTTCTAGAATCTAGTCAACATTTCTACAAACTCTCAGATTGATAGGACTGAATTAGGAAACAGCATAAGTAGCAATCCAAGCTCTGCTCATCCACTTTAAGGAATTTTCCCTTCCATTTGAATTCTGACCACTCCTTTCATAGCTAGGAGGAGAAACTAGCATTTGCTGAATACCTGCTCTGTTGACACTTCGCAGTAGAAGTATGCCCAGTGCTCTGAAGGCAGCCTGTCCTCCAATCCTAGGTCTGCACATGGAGGTTGCTGGAAGAGGAGCAGACAATGGCAGCTCTAAGGAAAGTCCTGCCTATTGGTTGCCTTGACCTATCAGACCTGGTCAGACTTAGCCTCACTCAAAGATGGACAATGGGAAAAATAGGCAGCATGGGTCCATGAAAGAAAATTTGCAGTGCAGGAAGAAAAGGAACAATTCTCTAAAGGCATGACAGGGGGTAGGGAGCCTCAAAAATAGTTTTTTGAGTAAATGTAAAGTGGTTTTAGAAAATATCTACTTGATGTTGAAAAATGAGGTTTTTAAAAGGATATCATTCCTATTAAACAAGAATTGACTGAGGTAAAGGAAAAGGATAAGAACAGATTATAGCCAAATAAAACATAGAGTAACAGATGAAAAAAAATCACACTGAAAACTAATATCATATATTAACACATATATGTGGAGTCTAGAAAAATGGTACAGGTGAACCTATTTGCAGGGCGGGAATAGAGACGTAGATGTAGAGAACGGACATGTGGACACAGGGGGGAAGGGGAGGGTGGGACAAACTGGGAGATTAGGATTGACATATATACACTACCATGCATAAAATAGATAGCAGGAAAATATTATAAAGCACAGGAAGCTCAGCTCAGTGCTCTGTGATGACCTAGATGGATGGGAAGGGGAGGGTGGGAGGGAGGTCCAAGAGGGAGGGGATATACATATACATATAGCTGATTCACTTCATTGTACAGCAGAGACTAACACAACATTGTAAAGCAATTATACTCCAATAAAAAATAAAAAAAAAAGAAAAAGAAAACAATCACATTGGAATAAAAATACCGAAACAGGCATGGTAGAAAACTAAACTGATAATACAGTGAACAAACCTAAATATAAACCTAAATATAGAACAAAAATAAATTTTAAATGATGAAAAATAAAAGACAAAAGTTAAAAGATATTTGCAAAACAAGACATAGACTAGCAATGCCTGTCAGCAAAGAAGACAACGGGGTAGCAGAAATTATCACAAACAATGAGAGAACAAAAACCAGAACTAGTGGGAGACTTGGAAACTGAGAGGATTTACAAAATGGGATGGGGCAACTTAGACAATCTAGATACATACTGGTAAGTTTTATCGTTGCCACAAAGGTCAAGAACACTACAAACATCCAGGCTGAAAAAAACAAACAAACAAACAAAACTCACCTTCAAAAGAAATCCAATTGGGATTTCCACAGATTTTTCTCCTGTAACTGTGTCTACCAAAGGACAATGAAGCAACATTCAAAGGTTTGGGCGACTCTCTGATACGTGACATCTCAGAAACTGTAATATCAAAATAACTTTTTTGCAAAATTCTCTCAATGATGTACACTATGAGATGAAGTAAGAACCACATCATGAGGAAATGGATGATAGAATATGACTGAGGTAAGTTTTGAAATATTTTAAAGGTATAATGATAAGTTAAATTAGAAAAAGATTGAGACTGGTGAGTATAAATAATTTTTGTAACTAAAGAAAAATCAAATGAAGTTAATCTTGAAATCTAATAATCTATTTACTTTATTCTTTTTATAAAAATATGGAATTATATAGATATACACATAATGAATATATTTAGTATTCACTGCATAAAATACTATATAAACATTAATATAGTTTATCAATAATAGGAAGTCAATGATAAAACACTACTTAGAGCTTTTTCTTTTCCATGTTTATTCATATGTTCATCATAACACTGTGTAGTTATGGGCTGGAGCTGCTCATACTGGCTCATGAGATCCATTTGGGCATCTCTTCCCAACTCCAAGTTCAGTGACATAAACTCATTAGCTTGACATCAAATATAGTGGGGGGATGTACACTATGGAAATCAGCAAATGCTGCAAATCAGGGCTTTCTGAGAAGTTTTCTAGAGAGCAGCACACTACTGGATGTGTTTGAGGAAAAACAGAAACAAAACAGACCAGAAATATCCTGAATGCTTAAAATTAAGGGAATTTTAGTATCAATCATCCAGTTCTCAAATATCATTTTAAATTGCAGATATTGAGACTAGGTAGAAATTCAGAAAACTGTTTATTATGTAAGATTACGTGAAAAGAAGATAGTCATGTTTTCTCTGAATAATTGTGTATATGACATTACAATCACCCAAGGTCCTCAATTCTAACACTAATGTAGAAAAACTGAAAGAAGTCCAGAGAGAAGGGAAAAAAGTGGAGACTGGACACAACTCTTTTTAAATAATAAATCCAATGGAACATTTTTAAAGTCCGTCCTTCAAGGAACAGACAAAATCTTTTTTCTCTGAGATTCCAAGTTTGATTCCATATATCCAGTGACAAATCAATTAAACAGTTGAGATATGAGAGATGGTTTTAAATGGAGGGAAGCAGGAATGATAGGAGAGAATTTGAGGCCAATTCCAAATGCCAAAGAATTACAGCTGCAGCATGCAATATACAAGCTGCTTTATTCAATTTGTACTTCTGTTCCTCATGTTGGAATGAGGTAACTGGTTGATTAGCATGTTATCTCACTGACATACAGCGCTTTATGTTTTGCAAAGCACTTTCACATCTAATTGCTTCCCTTGTGATCTTCACAGCTCTATGAGATAGGGATTTTTTTAAACAGCATTTTTATAGATGAAAAACAGAAATTCAGAAAGGTATGCAACTTTCAAGGTCATGCAGCTAGATATCAGCAAAGACAGAGGTGCTTAAGTGTCGTGCCTAAGTTGTTCCACTACACTGGGGATGGTTCCCAATTTACCACATAAGATGTTGTGTGGATACATTTATTATATAATATTTAAACCACCTAAAGTTTCACACTCAAAAGTGACTACAAAGGCAATGTACTAGTCTTATTTTTGGCCCCAAGGAATTATGTGATAGAATAAAAAAAATTATGTGACAGAATGAAAAGAGGGGGAAAACTTGTCATTTTATGTTATTGTGTATCTACCCTTAGGGCTTGGATCTGTGTATTAAAAGATACCGGTTACAGTGATGTTTCTACTGAATTCCTGAACTATGATCCAGTTATGACAAAAAGGAGAGTATCTACTAGGGTAGCACAAGCAACTCTTGCCTTACTAAGAGAAACAGACAAGTATATGTGACAAGGACACTGTGTTTTCAAGAACTGCATCTGTTCGCAGTTCTGGTGAGAACTTATTAGTATGTTTACTACAGCAGGAGATAGCCAAGTTCTGCAGCTCTGCTAACAATGTGCTTAAACTCAGAGACAAGTTGACAGTATTTTCTCTGGTCAGTTTCAACAAATGTTCATAACCAGCTCTCAGAGAGGCCAATAGTAGGCAGATTTCAAATATTTGGGGAAATCACATAAGTCACAGTGAAAATAAGAATGGTGGTGAATGTGAAGATCAGTTCTTGCGCCTTATAAAATCATAGATGTTGTGAAACTTGAAAAGATACTAAATAACATATTGTTTGGCCCAAGTTCCATAATTTTAAAAATGAGAGTGACTTGTCCAGGACCCCACATTTAGTTCTTACTTAGAACTCAGAGAATCCAGGCCTAGGGGCGGTGCTGGTCGGACAACAGCTGCTCATCTAAAGCAGTGGCCACAGACAGGCTGCCAGGACATACTTAGGCTTTGCTTGGTCTACATGATGTTTTAAAAAATTAATTAGCTGCTGAAATTTAAAGACAGAGACACTTCACATAGAAATTCCAATTTATAGCTTTTCTTGAAATAAGAGATCTGGCAACAGCCAGCCCACATTCTCCTTCAGCTGCAGTTGGCTGGAGATGACGTAACTCCCGCTCTCCTACCCCCTCAGGTTCCCACATACTGAGCCTCACCCTTTATCCCCACCCCCTTGTCCTCTGTAGACATTAGAGTTTGTGGTCCCTGCTGCTATGCAGTTGGTTTTTTTAAAACAAATTTAAAAACTAACTAATTTTATAGAAAGATACAATATTCCAGACAATATCAACTTTTCCATTATGTCACAGAGACAAGAAATAGGATTTCTAATCTGACAGTGGTTACACACACGCAAGCAGGTTTAGGGAGAAAAGGGGAAAAATTACAACAGTACATTATTTGAAAGCATTCTTTGTATGGTATTGAGTGAGACTGAATTTATATAAACAGTAGATATGTTAATAACTAATGAATCAGTTGGAAGGTTTTTCTCACTGATTAGTCTCTAACTGCTTCCCTTCAAATTAATTTAGTGACTGACTAAAGTCAATTGTTTTGCCTTTTTATTTAATGAGCTTGTATATAAATAAAAATCATTAAAATTCACTAAATAGAGGAAACAGACATTTCTTTTAGCACTGGCAATCCTGTTTCCATTTCTCCAAGTTATTTCATACAGTTGTGTTCCCCTTTTTTGTTGGCAATCATTTTTATTTCATTTTATTTACAAATGCAAAACAAAAGATTATGCATCTTTACAGCTACCGAGGGAAATCATTTATTGCTCTACATGCTGCCTACATGCGCTCAAAAAGTAAGCACACCTACCCATGAACACAAACACACACCACTTCATCATAGTCATATTAGATTTGTACTTAGAGTTTCAATCCAAAATTTGGTGTTTACAAAAGAAGAAATAAGCAAGTTAATATGTTAGGAACTGGGAACCATAATTTTGGAGTAACTTCAATTTTGAATGGAATGAGTTCTCTTTCTCAGGAAAAATTATTCTAAAAAATAAAAAATGAAAACAGAAACGTGCTTTCTGAAAAATTTTAAAAATCGTGTTCTCAGTCCTTTCTAATGTATTTAAAATATTAAAATCTATAATTCTTATCTCAATATCAATGCTAGAGTCTTGACACAAACTTCCTTATGTGCCAACTACACGCAAGGTATTATGCTAGAACCAAGAAATTAATCTGAACATCGCTAATCCTATCTATTAAATCTCAATTTCTTCAAAATAGTTGGCATAATTGTGCAGTTATTCATATAAACATTCATTTAACGTGTTGTGTTTTTTTTTAAGTTTTTTCTTTTTCTTCTTTTTTTTGGCCACACCGCGTGGCATGTGGGATCTTAGTTCCCTGACCAGGGTTTGAATCCGAGCACCCTGCATTGGGAGCACGGAGTCTTAACCATTGGACCGCCAGGGAAATCCCTTAACATGTTTTTAATTATAGTTGATGTGTGCCAGGCACTGTACTGGTCTCCAGAAATACAGCATAAACAAGACAGGTAGGTCCCTGTTTGTATTGGAAGCTTAGCCCAAGACAAGTCTGTTCCTCCTCATTCCTATCTCTTCATTTAGCCAGGGCTCAGCTCTCCCCATTCACCCACACACCACAATCACCCCTGCCTGTCACTTGCCTTCCACACCTACCCATACATCTTCCCTGCCACAGAAGACAAGGGAGAGGACTGTTGGTGACACTCATAGTGACCCAGACATCCCTCTCCTACAACTGCCAAGCCCCAGTAAGCCTCTAGGGAAAAAAAAATAAATATCCACTGTTCTGGAAGTTGAATCCTTGTCCTGCTATTGCTATGAAACATTTCTGGTAGACCATTAAAAAGCAAATATAAAAACATATATTGCACCCCAGTGTACACTGAATTTCCCAATGCCTCTTTAAGTCTAATGACAATCTCTATAGTCTTTCTCTTCTGTTCTTCTTTCCCATAAATGTGAGAAATGAATTTTTATGTCTCCTGAAATAAAACATGTCAGGCCCAGCCTTCTGTGGAGATCATATAGGGAACTGCTATGGATAGGATATTTTAAAATATAAGGCATAGAAAGTGAAAACTGGTTAGGAAAAAGCAACGTGTGCTATGAAGGCTTTACCTCCATAGAAAAATTACTTCTGTTATGTAATTGTTATATCAATAATATAATTAAATCTATGACATTACTGTTCAATCTGAAAATATGGGACGAACAAAATATGGTGTGTCTTTCCCATTCCTCCTCCAATCAACCATAAGATGTAAATAATAAAAGAATACTTTTGAGTACTTATAAACTGGTGGATAATTCCACAATAGTTTGAGTAAGTAAAAAGCTGATACTTTCATCTAACAGTATATCAGAACAAATTAAGCATCCCTGTATACCTTACAAGGTACAAGACACGTTGCTAGAAGCCAGACAAATCATGATTATCTAAAATTCAGAGAATACCAGGAATCTTTGACTTATTTCTCTCTATTTAAGCAGGATTTAAAGACTCTATTAAGAAGCATGTTTTACTCATTTTTCTATCCCTCACACTCAATAACTGTCAAATTTAATTAAATGTCAGAAGCAAGTCTTGAGTTTATTGAGATTTAGCTCAAAGACTGATACGGTACAGCTAAGCAAAAATTAGATTTTTTTTTTAAAGTTCTGTAAATATTCTATAAAAGCTCTCCATACATTAAGTGTAACCTCTTCATCTCTGCAGGTATAGGTGAGGCAAATTCATGTGTTAATAGTATGGTTTATACAGTAGTCCCCAAATCTGACTGTACGACAGAATTACCTGGGGTAGAAGGATGGTAAAAATTCAAGTCCCAGGACACCATCCCCAGCAAGTTTAGAACCTCAGATGGTTCTAAGAACTCATATTTGGGGTTCACTGGTGGAGACGAAAGATCCCTGGACTGACAAGGGAGTTCTGATACCTGCTGCACCACAAAGTAATCACTTGACCTTGAGCAGCACTCAGTCTGCTAGTCCTTTATTCATCCTGCAAGCACTCATGGAAAATAAACTATTATCCTCTCTGAGTTTCAACTTCCTCATCTGCAAAATTAGGCCATTGGAATGGATGATCTGAAAACTCTTCAGCCTCTAATTCCACCCTATAATCTACACTGTAATCTTTCTACTTGCATTTGTCATATGGAGCCTTATAGAAAGTAATTGTGCATCTTTTTAAGGTCCCTATTGAATTAAATTCAGCAAACATATATTGAAAAACATATTATAACCACGCATAGCACAAGATCCAAGCACTGGAAATATGTTGGGAAAAACCTGAATCTTGCTTCTTGTATTCTAAATTCTCAATAAATATTTTTGAGGGAATGAACGAAAGAATGAATGGACAAGTAGACATTGCTTCCTAGTTGAGTCTCAGTTTCCTCAACTAAAAAAAATCTGTGTACAAAAATTACCTTTTAAACTAGGGATATAAAAAAGGGTTTTATCTTGAAGCTAACTGTGGATGATTGAGAACTGTGTTGGAAGAACTATGCTACTGAACCCAGGAGAAAAGATACTACAGTCAATTAGCAATGTCTAGACATATTTGTCAATCCTGTTGTAAACATAAACCCTTCAACATTTAAAAATATATATTGCAAGACTTTTGGCTGCCAAGCACTGCTCTAGGCTCTGGAAATACAATAGTGTCCTGTTAGTAGGTGAGACTAAGAATAAATGTGTAAACAATTGCATAAATGAGATAATTTCTGATAGTCATTAAGTGGCATAAAGTAAATAAAACGAAGCAATAGGATAGAAAGTGAGAGGAGAAGAGTGATACACTGGCTAGAGAAGCCCTTCCTGAGGAAATGACACTTGAACTAAGGCCTAAACGAAAAGAAGCAGCCAGTCACTAAAAGATCTGAGGTGGATACCAGCCAGAGGAAACAACTAACACCAAGGCCTCTGTGAGGGGGCACCCTTTATGTGCTCAAAGATGGCAAGAAGGCCCATGGCTAGAGTGTGAGGAAGAATGGGACAGGTGATACTAGATGATACCAGAACAGGTTCACCCTTTACATTTGCAGGGCCAGACCCACTCTTCCCCATTTTGCTTTCTACCTCCAGACCCTCATCCCATGGAAAGCCTTGCACACACGTGTATGTACACCTCTACTTGCTTTCCAGGCTCCATCAGAACCTCTGCTGGTGAAGTCAGGCATCTATAGGTTTTAAGGCTCCCCAGAAGATTCTAATGTACAGCCCTAAGCAAAAAAGTGAAGATTTAATATAAAAACAGAAGAGGGGCTGAGTCTATGGCCCAGAAAATAGTACGGAAAGGGAATGTAATAAAGTCAAAATAATGTTTGGGAACATCTGGGCACAGAATACAATCCCAAATCACTAACCTCTTTCCTAGGATAAATAAAGAATATCTCTTCCTCACAGCCTCACAACTCTGAGAAACAAGTCCTACTTTTCAAAGATCAATTTATTTCAACTAACATTTGCAACCTATGTGCAAGGAGTCTTAATAGGTGCTATAAGAATCACAAAAACAATAAAATGGATCCTACCCTCAAGAAAGTTACAACCAGGACTACAAACATCTACTTCCAGCCTCATGATCTTATGGACATGACTTGAACCTCACCACTTCCTTCCTAGTGTCATCCATTTCAGATTTCAACCTTGCAGAGAATAGAAGCCTTTACTTTCTATAAACCAAGATTATATAAGTGTGCTTAGGAAATGATAGTGATGATGATTAACGATGATCATCAGGGACTTTCAGGAAACACATGTTATACATGTGTTCAGAGCTATAAGCAAATAAAATTTTTAAAATAGAAATAACCTTTGATGTCCTGCAACTGGCCCGTGCAGGACTGGCTCTCCCCTCTTGGCCCCTCTGCCCACCTTAAATGCTTATCTGGTAATCCTGAGGTAATAACTGAAAATAGGTTTTAGCGCTACACTTTCCAAAGATACTGCCTTTTACCGGGAGCTTATTAAACACTCAAAATGCCCCGGATGAAAAGTAGTTAAGGGAGGGGAATCATATGGCACCTCCGTTTGTCCCCACCAAATTATTCTACGCCAGCTCTGAAACGTATCATATTTACAAAGAGAGGAAAGGTCACTACCAAGAGAAGCTAACCAAAGTAGAATATGCCATATCACACAATCACCTTATTAGCCTATATGTACATACATATGTATTTCACTGAATTCTTACTACTGCCAGTCATTATCTTGTTTAATCCCATGAGAAATAAATATAATTATAATGTCCAGTTTACAGATTGAAGGAGTGAGATTTAGAGTGGTTAAGTGACTTGCCTAAAGTCACAAAGCTCAAATATGACAGAGATGGGAAAAGAAGCCAGGTCTGTCTAACTCCAGAGGTCTCCCTCCTAACCACGAATCTCCCTCTTTAGACACACCCTCCTTCGTGCTTTGCCTCTACTTGAACACTAACTACAAACAGAGGATTCAAAATTTAAAAGGCTGATAGTCTCATCGGTAAGCAAAAGTAAGAGGTACACTTCTCCCAGGAAGGGATGGTCATACTACTCTATTACAAAGCCGTAGATTCCATGAACCCCTATTCATAGAATCCTAGCTTCTCAGGTCTTTGGGCTCATTCAGTCCAACTCCACTTAACACCAGAATTCCTCCTACAACAATCCAAGAATCTCACAAACCTGTGCCCATAATCACACTAGAGACCAAACAAGAGAGCATAGATTCCAAATGAACTAACACTCTACTGGAAAATCAATTGGCAGTGTGTGCTTTCTGCTTTTGAGAATGAGTCAGTTCAGAGCATTTGTTAAATTTAAAAATGTAGTAAACTCCCCAGGACTAAAGCCCTAGAAATTTCCAGAGAAAATAAAAACTTTCTTCCCCTTTGCCCACTGAAAAATATCACTTGTTTTTAGAAATATAGGTATGTTTTGTTTTTTTGTTTTTGTTTGTTTGTTTGTTTTTTAAATTTTTATTTATTTATTTATGGCTGTGTTGGGTCTTCGTTTCTGTGCGAGGGCTTTCTCTAGTTGCGGCAAGTGGGGGCCACTCTTCATCGCGGTGCGCGGGCCTCTCATTATCTTGGCCTCTCTTGCTGTGGAGCACAGGCTCCAGACGCGCAGGCTCAGTAGTTGTGGCTCACGGGCCTAGTTGCTCCGCGGCATGTGGGATCTTCCCAGATCAGGGCTCGAACCCGTGTCCCCTGCATTGGCAGGCAGATTCTCAACCATTGCGCCACCAGGGAAGCCCTTGTTTTTTTATTGTAGGATTTTTCTGGACACACACAAAAAGAAGACATGTCTTTTTATCATCATTTCCAGGCGTTACAGATTTGAAGGTTTCCAGGAAGTACCAGGTTACGCTTTAAAACAAATCAATATGTAGCCACCTTCATGCTCTGCTAACATCTGCCTCTGCCCGTCCCACAGCCAAACAGCGGCAAGCTCTAGTGTGGAATAACGCTCGTTTCAGAACATGAAAAGGACTAAAGAGGAAGCGCTGGTGTGCATTTATTTCATCCTTTTGTGAAGTAATGGGCTGGGATATGTGGTCCTCCTGGTTGAGTAGGACAGGTATATTGGATACAACATGACTCGAGGACCTGATTTTTTTAAAGATATCATCTGACTCATACTAATACAGTCTAGGCTCTGGTTGTTTACATTTTCCTTACTCATTTAAGTAGGAATTCAAATGCTGACAATATCTAGCCCAAAAGTCATAAGCCTGTTACGTACCATAGCGCCTTGTCATACAGATTACATAGTGGTCAGACACTTGGAATGAGACTCACTCACTCATTCTGACCCTGTGTCTGTCATTTTCACCTGTGTGACTCAGAAAGACATTTTTCATTTTTCCAGAATAGTAACAGTACCTAACTTATAGGATTATTAGGGGGATCAAATGAAGTAATATACATAAAATCACAGTACAGTGCCTGGCACACAATAAATGCTCGATCAATGGTACTGGCATTGTTATTAGTTTTCAATAATAACAGACATCTAAGTCATATTACTATTTATGAGTAGAAGGCAGTGGGTCAGATGGTGGGAGAAGGTTAAAGGTTAAGCAACTAACAGTCTATAAACCAGATGAGCATCAGTTGTACCATAAAGACTAACTTTTCTCAGCACATTCAGGAAGTACCTAAACCTAAACCAGGTTTATGATAATCTGAGGAGAACTGTATTAGTTTCTTAGGGCTGCTGTAACAAAGTATGAAATAAGTGGCTTAAATAACAGAAATCTATTATTCTAAGTCCAGTATTAAGATGTCAACAAGGTTGGTTCCTTCTGAGGGGCATGGGGGAGAATTTGTTCCATGCCTCTCTCCTAGCTGGCAATCTTTGACATTTCTCAACTTGTAAATGTATCATCTGAACTCTCCCTTCATCTTTACACGGTGTTTTCCCTGTTTGCCTGTCTCTCTTTAAATCTAAACTTCCTCTTTTTATAAGGACATCTATCATATCAGATTAGGGCCCATCCTAATGATTTCATTTTAACTTGATTATCTCTGCAAAGACCTGATCTCCAATTAAGGTCACATTCTGAGGTACTGGGTATTAAGATTCAAGACTTTTGAGGGGGATACAATTCAACCCAGAAAAAAAAAAGATATGCCCCAAAATAGGAATTATATTTGAAAATTTTTTGGAAGATATGCATTTTAATATAGTTTTTTCTTGAACCACTCAAAAATGCAAGAGAAAACATGTTGTAAACTATTAAGTATGACACTTGTGTCAAGGTGGCACTATTATGGCAGAAGGAACCTATATCTCTTCATAAAAGTAAGGCATTGTTGGTTTTTCAATATATCCTTCTTAGAGAAATAGGAAGCCAAAGGTTTCCAGTATCATGGCCAGCCCAAATGCCAATTAGATTACCTTGTAACAGACCACCATTTGGTTTTTCATTCAACATGTATTAATCAAGTACTTACTTGGTGCTTGACACCCTGTCAGACCTTACAGAGGTATGGAGGAAATCTAAAATAAGGTAAATGCTGTAAAAAGTGTTTTATCTGCTTGTGAAGATATGAATTATGTTTCTTGCTTTGTTTGCCTTAAGAATTATGGGACAATATCTCTAGTGGATCCAGAATGTGTGTTCTCTAAGGCCAATTTCCGGGAATCCTTGCATTATTAAGGAGTGACATAAGGTGTGATCTTGTCATGTCAACAAGGGTGGCTTCAGGGCTGGGTGTCATATGGAAATATGCCTGGCATATGCCATCTTTCACATGTAAGACAATTCACATTTTTCATCAAGTGCTATTCCCAAAGGTTACAACTATTCTTCTAGTTTAAGATTTGGCCCCTATATGGATGGGCAATAATCCTCAATCCAATGAGTTACAGAGTGAATTCTACCTTAGATAAATACCACGGAGAAATATGCGGCAAAAGGCAGAGAACACAACCTCCCCATATGCCGAAGTGAATCAAAGTTATCCGTGCGTGATGCCAGAGGGGACGGCAGCTTTGGGTGACAGGTGGCACGCCTCTCCGCCAAGAAGAAGGCATTACTCCTGGCAGTTTTTTTAACTGAGGCATATGACCTAAGTAGTGGCATTTCACAGCTGAGAAACCAGCTTGTAATATGCCTTTTGGTTCACTGAGAGGCGGCCCACATGTCCACAGAGGCCGCATCTCTAGCTGTAAAACGTTGCAATGCATTCTTCTTACAATCAAATATTTATATTGCTAAGAAAATGTAAATGGACTGTATGATTAATGACATATTGCCAGACAAAGAAGGTGGCTTCCCTGCAAAGGTATCACTTTCTAGCACAAATGCCTAAAGGAGGGGAAAAGGACCAGAAAAATGAGTGGGCAGGAAAAGTTAAAAATAAGTCCCTATCCATCATTCTTCGGTAGAAATTTGCAAAAGAGGGTCCACTCTATTTGACTAAATTAACAGGTGGAAGACAAATTCAAACTCTGACATTCTCAGCACTCTGACACCTGGGTCTAATGTTCAAATCAACTCTTCCACAACTCCACACCCTCCCCTCATCCTCTTCTCATCCATGCCCCACTGATGTGGCAATAATTATTTCTCTATCTCTCCTTCTGGACCATAAGCAATGGCAGGAGCTACAGAATATCCATAAAGTTTGGACACACAGACAATATTATTTTACTGTATAACAATATGAATATATATTATATATATCTTTTTTACTATAAATAAAATAGCTGATAATTTATTATGGATGTTTCCCTACGTCACCAAACTTAACATCTGAAATCTGGATTCATTTTTGATACCTGATGCCTAGCACACTGCCGGATGATTAGTAGGATCTTTATTTGTTGAATAAGTGAATGAACTGGTTGGCTTATTGATATAAAGCTGACACTTGCCCTTCAAGGCAAAAGAGAAAGATTAAGGATGGAAGAAAATTAGAGAGTAGGCAGAATATATGAAGGTAAATGATTTGGAGATGATTCAGGGCTTAGAGAGAGCAAAAGCTGGGCTGCAGTGAAAGTCTTTCCTCTGTATGCAACCTCAGGTAAGTCATCTAATTTTTCTTTTCAAATCAGGGACTTAGATAAATGTTTCCTTCAATGAAAACTCTATCATTCTAAATAAATGCTAAATAGAAGTGATTGCTTATAACTTTGGGGGAAAAGCAGGAGCCAGGAGGCAGTTATTAATAATTAAAGGGAGAAAATAATAATATAAGCTATGGTATAATATAACGCAACTAGCTATATTTATATGAAACTTTACAGTTTCAAAAGCACTTCCACATCAGTTCATATGAACCTCATAGGAGGCCTAGAGGAAAGGCATGCCTGACCTTTTACAGATGAGAATGCAGAATTAAAGTGGTTTGTTGACTTGTCCAAAGTCACATGGGTAGCCGATGGAGGAAGTGAGACCAAACCCTGTTCCTCCCACTCAGTACACTTCCTACTGCATGTGGGGGCTACAGGGAATATTAGTACTGGACACCAGTATTCATAAAAAGGAAGAAAATGAGAAAAATATAACAACTTGAGAGTTTTAATTGACAGTAAATGTAGTGATTTTCCTTAATAATTAGAAAGGTGAAAGGCAAAGAGGGATATTAATAAAGAAGAGTTTACCCAAGAAACATGCAATTAATTGGATATGTTCTTTGCTTTATTCCACTGTTATAAGAAAGAAGCGAACAAAAAGAAAAATTATTTATGAAGAATTTAGTAACAACCAAACACTTTCAAGGTTGTTGGTCCTTGGAAACTGAACAGTCTACTATCTTGTTTCATTTACACTGATAGGGCTAGGCAATGAGAAATGATGTGAAGCCCTGCAAGCTCTTAAATCATCAAACCTCTTACTAAGGCAGAAAAAGGGACTGAAACAACCCTCCTCACTTAATTCAATTAAACAAATATTTATTGAGTGTCGGCTGTGTGCAAGGCACTGTTCTAATTGCTGGAGATACATCAGTGAACACAACAAAACAAAGAACCCACACTCCAAAAATTTACCTTCCATCAGGGGATATATTCTATTGGGGCAGAATATTCTAGTAGGAGAAGGCATACATGTAACGAGAAATTTGATTAACTACAATGCTACATTCAGCAATTACTCAGGCTAGTTAATGCATAGTTCTAAAAATCACTGAATGTAAGAAATGAATAGATAAATATCTTTAGTATCATTTTCTAAATATGTACATTTTAAAAGCCATTTTTTGCCTGTTTCAGGAGCATAGAGTATTGCCTTGAGACATGTATAAATGACTCTGAAGGAAATAATTCATAAACCATCACAGTGCACTAGCATAAAATGTATATATTATCAGAAGGGGCTTCCAGAGGTTCTACCCAAATTGTGGTACATGGACCAGCAGTATCAATACCACCTGAGAGCCTAGTAGAAATGCGGACCCTCAGGTCCATCCCAGGACTCCTGAACCAGAATCTGCAATTTATCGAGTTTGCAGGTGATCTGTATGCACACTAACGTTTGAGAAGCACTGCTCTAGTGCATGCTTCTGCACCTAGGAGAGCCTAAAAATAATCTTCTGAAAAGGAGAATATAAGCACTTCAAAAAGTAATCATTCACTCAATATTGTTTTTTATTTTTAAGAAGTCGCTTCTTTTCAAGTAAAATTTTACTTTTAAAATGACAGATCAAGGATATTACATACTAAGCTTTCCTTTGGCATGTACCAACATAGAAGAAAAAATGAAATTTGCCTTTTCACGGTTTCAAATCTACCATAGCTAACCAAAAACAAAGGGTAGTTCATGCTTCACATATATTAATGCGTAGGGCCTCCCTCTACACTGTGATTAAATGACCATCTTCCCTAACAGGTATAAGAGACATAGGGTCTTTTGGATGTCTCATCCTACATCAAGCTTAGTTTCCCAAGGAATTAAGGTCTGGCAGGCACATGATGAGAACACCAGGAAAAGTTGGGAAGTGGGTAGAAAGCAGGCTGCCTATCCATCTGTCACCGAACAGTCACTTTATGAACAGATTCATCTTTTCCTAAGAATAAGAAGAGGGGAGAACAGGAAAGGAGGCTCCTGAAAATTCACAGAGGCACAGCAGCCCTACTCAGCGCTGACCTCGGAAAAGAGAGAGCATGTTTCACCCACAGTACACACCCTGCCAAAATGGGGCAAGATACCCCAGCACGGCCACTGAGCAGACCCAGAACAGACCCAAAAAAGGAAAAGACAGCAGTGAGCAGAGAATCCGTGAGCCAGAGGAAGGCCTTTTTCACTAAGTTGAAGGAGTATGATTCTCCTCTGGTCTATGATCAACGCTCAAAGATTCTTCTGTCACACTAAACATACAAGAAATTTTTCTTCCAACTTTCGCATATTCAGCTATGAGTGTAACATAACCTCCCGACCTTCTACATTGAAGAAAACCTCTCAGCCTCTATTACTGTCTGTTTCATAACATACAGAAACTTCAGTAGGGATCTGTATCTACATTAGAGGCACTTTCATTTATACATGTGTGTATTAATATCCTCATTCCTCTTAAAATGGAGTTGAGGGGTTTTGCAATTATAGAAAGTAAAAAATAATGCTGTTGAGGTAAGGTGGAAGACGCTAATATCCACGCAGATAAACTAAACATTTTCTGTGCTTGAGCATCAAATTTAGGTTTGAGCTTCCTGGCAGGCAAAGCGAAAAAGGGAAAACGCAATACTCTCATTACCATTTAAGAAGAAACATGCCAGTTCTTCAAGAGAGAAATTGTTTCATCATATTTAAAGTCTAAAAAGAATTGTTAACGGACTTTATACAAGGGGCATTGAACAACATAATAATCAATATCTTCAACAACAAAAAATGTGAAAATTATAAAGCATTATTTACATTTCCAATTCTTGTTCTGACCTTTAAGAAATGAAAAGGGACAGTATTAAAATGCAATTTAGAAAATGCAATTCTTTAGGAAGAGTAAATAGAGTTAGGTATTTGGTATTCTGGAAAACTAATTTATGCAAAGTGGTTGATAATGATCTCTTAGACAATATTTTTAAGTTACAGTTCCCTCATCTGGCCTTGTGACAGGACCTGGATAAAGGATAATTCTAGGCTATGATCTCTGGTGATCACCTGGTATCTTATGTAATTAACTAGAGAAATATTCTGGTGTTTTGGACATTGGGCTAGCAGGTGGCCAAGTTAATGAACTGCTATGAAAGCTGAGACGCCTCCCTTGTATCTGGGGCTTATACACTACTGGAAAGAATATCAAAACAGTATAAACTGACACTACTAGAAATTCGTAGTTTCTAGTAACAATTGGGTCCTCTAAAAATTTGCTCTACTTGTGTTTGACCTACTCCCTATCCCTTTCCATCTGCCTCACTGAATAATTGAGAAAACAAAGGTTGCCCCTTCTTTTCTCTCCTTCCCCAAACTTAACAGTACCATCACCCAGGGGAAAGACTTCTCCCATTCGTGTGGCCCAGCAATGATTTCTTCTTGCCTCCTCAGCAACTTTGCTTCATCAATTATCTTCAAACTTTCCTTTTCTACCATTCTTTTCCATCATCCTTTAAAACTGCTTAAGTCTTCTGCATCCCAGAGAATGTTTTCACTTGGAAGTGCATTTCTGTCTAGGTACCATCCTATCTCTCAATTTCACTTCTCAGTCTCTGGGAACAATGGTGTATACCTGCAGCCTCCACTTCCTCCTGGCCTTTGCCCTTCCGATGGGTTTAGAAATTAAGGGATTCTTGAAGGGCAGAAGCTAAGAGGAATTAGAGGTTACTGGTATGGAGCACTGTTTCAGTAACCCTCCCTTCCCTGTCAGCTCAGTGATATTTGTCACTGTTTTCTTCTTGAAACTTTCTCCTCCCTTGGCTTCTGTGATGTCTAGTTCTCTCCTGGTTCTTCCTCTTTCTCCTCCTAGTTTTCTAACTGTTCCTTCTCCATCCCTTTTCTGGATCCTCTTCCTCATTTTAACCTTCCTCAAAGTTCTGCCCTTAGCTCTCTTCTCTTTTCACTCATATTCTCTCCCTTGGCAATTTCATCTACTCCTGTGGTATTAGCCACAGTCATTTTCTGACAAATCTCAAATCTACCTCCCTTTTCAGATATTTGGCCTATGAGATGACTCAACTTTATTGTCCCATAGATACCTCATACTGAACCAGTCTAAAACTCATGTTTTCCCAATCTGTGCTTCCTCTTTTTATTCCCTATTTAGTTGTATAAAATGGAAACATGGGAGTCATTCTAGACATTCTCCTTGATCCTCAGAGCCAATCAGTCACTAAATACTAATTTCCCTACTAAATGGCTGTCAAATCCATTCTTTCCTGTCCATTCCCTTTGACACTTCCTTTAGTAAAGCTCTTATCATATCTTGAATAAGTTGATTAAACTGCTTTTTCTCCATCACTCCCCCAACTACCAATGGCCTGTCAACTTGTGTGCTAACTTCTAAACTGACACCTTTTCGTAATCTGTCCTCACCAAAGTTTTCAGGATGTCCTTTCCAATATATAAATCTGATCATGTTTCCTCCCTGTTTAAAATCCTTCACTGGCTTACCAAACTTACAAAATAGAATCTAAATTCCTTGGCTTATCAAGTCTGTCCATTCATGACCTCAGCCTTTCCTGCATTTTCAGTTTGATCCTTCCCCACTCCTTTCCCTGAACATATATTCCAGAATTAGAGATATATTTAGAGTTTCCTGAACATACTTAGTTTTTTCATCAATATTTTTACAATTCTCGGTGTCCTCCTCTGATTCCTCTAACGAAGTGAACTTCAAATGTCACCTCCTTTGGAAGCTTCTATGTGGTTTTCCTCACTTCTTTCCCTAGCCCAGAGAAAGCTGGTCACATCTCTGTCTGTCACCTCTCTAATTCATACCTACTCCTATGGTTGCACTTATCAAACTGAATGGTAATCACCATATGGTGAGCTTCCTGATAGAGGGATTACCTATAGTTCATCTACCTCTGGTCATCAATGACTATAGCAGAGGGCCTGGCCCAGAGAAGATGCTCACTAACATTTACTTAATTAAAATAGAGATTTGAAAATGTCTTTTTTCCCAACAGTGTAATACCTGTTGACCAAAAAGTGAAAATATACATTGTATATTTATTTATCCAGGAAAAGGTGATATTATTTGTTTATTGTAATTTGTTTCTACTGTTTCTATATCCTCGAATCACCTGTTAAATTCTATTGTAAACAGTTTCTCCTCTTGAACATACTGCCCGCAATTTGTCTATTGATATTTTTTGTTCTATCCTTTATAATGTACAAATTATATAATGTGTTAGAGTACCAAAAAGAACAGAGGAAACTGCCTCAGTGTATCCAGCAATAATTGCAGAATAAGCTATACAACCAAAGAGCTTTCACTTAGAGCTACTTGCTATGGATGCAATTGTTATGAAGGAAGAGAATAAGAAGATGAATGTGCTGCTCAGAGTTAGCAAATTAGCAAGATATACCCCTTCTCTCTCTATTTGCACAACCTCACCCCAAGACATTCCTGTATTTACTTCATACAGGCTCTCCTGCACTAAGGACATCTTCTTATTTAAGGTTACAATGGCCTGGTAAGAATAATGAGATCTGACATTTACTGAGCTCTATACACAGAACTGTCTCATTTCATCTGCACAATAACCTTAAGGGATTGTTTTTGGACATTTTTACCCTGATGGCTCTCTAAACATGGTTGATTCCATGAAACTTTGGGTCAGTCCTATCCCTGACCCCTGGAATCCACCCCTGCCCATCCTTTTTTAATTTTCGCATCCTTATTCACTATTCAGCACCCCTGGTTACTTGTTATAGAGATGGTACCACAGAGCTGTCTGAGTGAATGTGATCTCCCACTCTTGACCACAGACCTCACAGGGATAGAATGTTTCCTTCTTTCTTTTCTTTAAAAAAAAAAAAAAAAAAAAAGTCCTCCTTTGCGGTCTTTATTTTTCTGCACTGAAGGAGCTGGGGGGGAAATGACATATTTATAATCTCCTCAACTAAAGTTTCAAGTGGAGTAGACACTTTAAGCTGGAAATTCATTTTTTCTGAGAAAGGACCTTTATTTCAAGTTGGTAACAAGCACAAATATAGAGGTAGAGTTGCTCAGATCCAGGGAAGAATCAGATCAAATGAGAAAATGCTTGACGCAGACTTTCCAGGGGAATGTGGAGAGCAGGTGAGTTGGAAGCAAGAGAAGTTAAGTAGGCTTGTATTGTTCAAGAGCTTTTTGGTGTTTAAGAGAACAGAGCTATGAGTTCTTGGTGAGTTCAAGGTGCCAGACTGTGGACAGAGTGGGTGGGCTGCTGAAGTGAAGGTGAAGGACACAGAGTTGAGATCAACGACCTATGAGGGCAGGTATCAATGGGTCACACACATGAATGCTGGAATCACCCAAGAGTATTGAAAGGAAGACTCTCAGCAGTGAGAATGAGTTTTCAGTGACAGAAGAGTCTCTTGCAAGCTGCTAAATGACTGCAGCAATGTTGGGAAGAACATAGCTGGGCCAGATGATATAAACCTACCTCACAGGAGAGAGGACTGCATGTGGGTGGCCCACGTGATTTAAAAATAAACAATCAATAGATCCTTGGGTTAGGAAAGTATCTAACACAAATTTGAATAAGTCCTGGCTTTGTTACTAATGAATGTTATGGTCTTAGGCAGGTCATTTTATTTCCCCGGGCCTTTGTTTTCTCATTTGCAACATGAGAAAGGTTCCTAAAACCTATAGCACAAGCTGAACTTTTATCTTAACCATGAACTGCATTTTTATTTTATGTTACTAAGTTTTAGATTCAAAAGTCTTCACCTTATTAACTGATTTCATGTACGTGTTCAACTTTCATCAGCTAAGAAGGGCTAACTGATGGCAGTTTAATAAAAGCAAATGAAAGCTAGTTATACATACTGTTTCCTTGTTCTCTGAAACACTGCTGTGAGTAAATAACATGGTAGTGATTATCATTCCCATTTTATAAATAAAACTGAGATGAATGTATATTATTTCCCATAGTCTTTTATGTATTTATTCTTTTAAGTGATTAAATGTACTTTCTGTAACCCGTAAGCCTTTAACTACCTATATATTTCTATGTCTCTTCCTACAGACTATAGTACCCTTGAGGACAATAATAATAACAGTAATGAAATAATAATAATAATTTTTATTATTATTCTTTTAATTTATGTGTTCCTAGTGCCAAGACCAATGCCTGACACATAGCAGATGCATGAATTTATCAATGAATAAAAGGTCATGTCTTCATTAGAAAGCAAAATAAGTTACTTGGCAAAAAAAGAAATGCTCCCCAAAATCTTCTTGTCCTTCAGTTGCCAATTAAGGCTTTTATCTGAATCATTTAGATAACTGCCTTGAATCTTCAATTTGTTGGCCATGAAGTAATTAAAATAGATGATCCTAAATTCGATAAATGATCGTTTCTGATCACCAAGTTTCTGCTTGAGCCAATACTCTTCATAAAAACATTAATGCTGTATTTGGTACCACAATGCCTTAAGTTTAAGAAAGCAAAACTTCCCATGAGACTGAAGAAAACTAAAATTATAATTTTTCATGAAAATTAAAATTTAAAATGTAGACATTTATAGAAGACAATTAAGCATGAAAATTAGTAGAACTTGCACACATAAAGTACATAAATATTTCTATGTAAGTTTAAAATCTAATGATAGCTCTTTGATGGATAAGACAGCTACATCATTTTGACAAGACTTTATGTCTCAGCCTGACTCTGATTTTCAACTACAGCTTCTCTGAAAACTGACAACCTCTCCTACTGAGATGTTGCTTCCAAAATAATATCAGAACAGCATGCACTAGGAGCTGATTTTTTCAGTGGTTGTAGGTGCTTACTAAACTATTGTGTCCTCAGCTATGGTTTCCCAGCCCTCTGTGGTCTCACTATAGGGCATGCTGAAAATATGGCTTCTGACAAATTTCTTTATGATGACACCACTCCAGCCACCTCCCAGAAAGTTATTAAAAATCCATAAAACCATCATTATATATTAGCTCCATAGATCACCAGGAGAAAAAATTGTAGTGTTTAAAGAGGAATGGCAACTGCCAAGCCACATGATAGAAATACAAAATAGAAGTTGCCATCACCATCTACCCTATGCAGGCCAGCTACTTGTAAAATTTGTTCCAAAGCAAATGAAGTCACAGGGTGATTGATGGTATGGCAGAAGAATCAAGAAGAGTTCAAGATTTCTCAAAATAATAAAGGTGTCTCATTTTTTCATCTTTGTATTTCACCTTTGTACATAGAACCTGTTAACTAAATACTGATTAAATAACTTAGAAAATGGCTTAATAAGTCTAGTCAATATAGAAAAAATAACAAAGACAGAAACTCAAAAGTATGACAATCTAGGCCATTTTTGATAAGAGTGAGTGGTTTTATGTTTTTCAACAGGCTTCAAGATTACCACTGTATCCCAGCATATGTAACAGTTGACATTCACAATGATTACTTCGTATATTCCAGAAAAGTTCCTATTAAATTCAGCACTCTCTTTAAAAGATGCCAGGGAACTATATAATATAATTTGCAAAGACCACCTTGTAACATGTTTAAAGTGTAAAAGGTTGGAGTTTAAAGAAGTCAACTCTCAAGTACCCAGGTTAGTCAGTCAAGAGAATCAAGGTTCTCGGTAAACAAGGTAGGATGCGAACACTTTTTTTAAATCACAAATAGGGTAACTTATGACTGTGCCTGGATTTATTCTGTCCAGACACCCACTCTTGCTAGTAATGTATGTGTTCTTAGCCAAAGTTCACATCAAGTTGAACATATTAAATCTAAGTCCATGTTGTTTAAACATAAAGAATCGTGATTTTAAAACCTACTTATTGCAGGTCTGTTAATTACACCAAAATTCTCCTGGCCCTTCAGGATTGCAAAACTGAAGATATCTTTGACTCTTTGTCTCTAACTCTTTGGTACATTGAATTCTCCTATAAAGTATTCCTTTGAAGTACTTTTATTCTTCCTAATTATTTTAACAGCCTAGTACCTAGAATTCTACAAACATAAACTTTCATGGCTAGTTTTCTCCCTCTCCATCCAATGTATCTTCCCTATGCATTTCAGTAAGAATTCACTTTCTTTTAATTATCTTTGAATCACATCAAACTCTGCTTTGACATTTCTTTCTTGAAATCAAAACTCTTTGCCTCATGCTTCAAGATTCTCCATTATTTGTCCTTCATATCGATAAACAGTCATGGAATCACAGAATATAAGAACCCACATTTGAGTTGCTATCTTTATTATTAGCTCCCGGCCCACACTCTCCACTCCAGCCAAGAAGACCTGCTTATTTCATTCCCCATGGGGACATTCTTACTACTGCTTTTATCTTTTACAAATGCCATATTAAAAAACTAATCAAAATTCCCTTTTCTCCAGCTTTTTTCTAGCTAATTACACTCACCAATATTTTCTTTCAGTGTTCCCTAAACACATATAAACTCATGTTTCTAAATGTCTATACTGTAGTCATTTGTTTTTACTCATTTTACATGTGTTCAAACTGTAATCCCTTTAGAGTGTAAAGAACTTAGTAACTGAGACCAAGTCTTCAAATTTCTTATAAACAGTTTTTGGGATAGTAAATTTTTTACTAGAGTTGTAAATGTGCTGTGATAATTTTTCTACTTTTATGCTATTTATTTATTTATCTATAAAGTGGTATAGTATGTAATGAAAAAACTTACTGTCAAGGAAATTCATAACAGGCTGAGTGACCACCCAGATTAGTAGTTTTCTGGTAATGGGCTATGGGAATTTACACTTGACTCTCTCTTACTCAGTTTTATCATATATAGTCAAATCTTGAGGACACAAAGCTGGGATGCTAAGATGAATTAAGTAATCAAAGTCCCACAACTTATTGATAAGGCAGATTTAAGCTAAAAATTCTACATTTAAAAGGAAACAAAAAACAAAGTCTTCCTCTTAGAATAATAATAATAATAACAATATTAAAAATTACCCAAGCATAAAAGAAAGGCGATGTAGCCTAGTATCAGCTCATATTTTTAAAAAGACTTTTAGATAATAACTTATCTAAGATCTACTTGAGTTATCTATGATTATAAGGGAACTAAAACTTAGAATATATGAGTGAAGGAACTGGTGAGGTACAGCACAAAAGAGAGAGAGTTCATTGACAATAAATATCACATGGAAGAGAAATTTGAATTGTTTGGATGATTCCCAGTAGTCGATAGAAACTTCAGGGAGTCAGGTCATTAAATAGAAAAACTGACTAATAGGTGAAATTCTGCCTCTGAATTTAAGTTGTATATTCTCCAACTCTCATTAGAAATCCTAATCATAATTAGGAAACTTAGAGCATATGGGAACGACTTCTGGGCAAAGATGTAATAATGGTGTTTTAAGCATCTTTAACTGGTTGGCCTAAATAACCTTTCAAGACATTCTACTCCTTATATTGTGATCAAACAGAACATTTATTAAGGTGACTTACTGTGAAAATAGTTTGGAATCGAGATAAGAATGGTATAAAGAAATTTTCTGGTGCATATATAGAAAAATATGATATTTATTAGAAATAAAATTCTTATATGTAATTGCATTAGCTAAAGTAATAGTTAACTGATGTTCTTATGATTTAGGAGGATTTTCCTCTGATGCCTTTAGACTTTTAGAGTGTTTTATATCAAATAGAGCAAAGCTTCTAAAAAGAAAAAGATCAGATTTTGAAAAGAAGCCAAAGAAGGCCAATCTCATGTAAAGTGTAAGCAAACGTCCAAAAAAAAAGGTGCACCACAATGAAAACATAACTGTAAACAAAAGCATACAGCAGCATCACTAAATCCCTTATCATATACTCCTCTGACACTATGAGACAAAATATTAAGGGAGAAAGGTGTAAAACAAATGAAAATGTATTCAATCCAAAAACTTAACTTTCTGAAGCTACAAACTCAAAGAATAATCTTTTTGGACTCATCCAAAGCTTTGATTTAATCAACTAGAATTATTTTTTAAGTATTGTTTTCTACAATTTTTTGAAATGATAAATTTGGTTTTTGATGGGGAATCTACATTTTATCAGAAGGATGGAATACAATGTCCTTGGCCGAGATATTCTTCACAGAAGTAGGCTATATTTGTATTCTATGATTAGCATAGTTAAAGACACATGCCAGGTGAGCAGCTTGCTCCAAAGTGCACTCGATTTTTCTTTGTGGACAAGGCTCTGTTGCTTCAGTACCCTCCCTTTGACAGATCCTAATTCAATATTCCTCTCAGGAAATAATCCTGAAAAATTTTCTGGAGAGCCTGTTGCTGGTAACTTCATGTGAATTGATCCTCTTTTTATGTCAGGTAAACTGACAGCTTTGACAAGAGGACAAGTGTGGCACAAATGACGTGGCAGAAGATTGAAAAGTATGTAAAAGAATATAACAAGTGAATTCTAACTGATTAAAACAAAACCAGAAAACACCTCCAAGCTTAACTTCAATATAAAGTAAAATAATAAAGGGATATAAAACTGTTGAAAGAATAGGATGCTCCATCTATGGTTTTAAAGTCAAGCAACATTAACCATAGAAATGAAGGTACGCTAATCTAGTCACCTATTACTTTCGATGTTAACTATACTAGGCTAACTTCTAATAAAAGAAACTGTGATGATAAACTGACTAGAGAATGGCTAATTTGGAAAGGAGAGGTGAAGGTCACTGGAGGTCCCAGAATTTCTAAACTCCAAATTGCTAATATCCAGACAATCTAGCTTCCTTCCTGAATAGTGCCCAGATGGCAGAGACAACACTGATATGTGGTCTTAGCTGCTTTTTGACAGGGAACTGTCACCAGTAGGTGACCCCATCAGTCTGAAGACAGGAAAATTACTAGATGATGCAAGAAAGTGCCTGCAGGCCAGTACACTATGGGTCCCTGAGAAGCAGGAGGGCAGAACCTCAGAAAAAATAAATTTTCAGTTGGAGCTTATACAAAGGACACTGTTATATTTCTTTGCAGATAGAAGAAAATAAAAGCAATTTAGTTTCCACAGAATTATATCTAATAAGAGAGGAAACAAATTCTCTTTGAGAAGAAATAAGATATATATAAAAGGCAAGGTGAATGGCATCATTTCTTGGTAATAAAACAGACACCAGAGTTAGCTCTGATGCTGTTCTATGAACACAATCTAGTCTGTAATCAACTACTATAATGCTATCGGACATTATCCCTGCCACACAACCCAAGTCAGAAGGCAGAAGGGAACAAAGTAATCCAAACTAACACAAGGGTGGAATTTTAATATCAGCCCTTCCTCAACAAAATTTGTAAACACAAGTACAATTAATTTTCCAAAAAGACAACTCTAGCTGTCAGAAAGCACTATTAGCAATTATTTTTAGCAAAAGGATGCAACTGGAAAACATATTGAAGGGGGGAGGGGGAATCTTTTCTCCACTCCTCTCCACCCCCAAAATAAAATGACATAATAAAATATAGAAAATAAAACTACCTTGTAAAAATGATGTATTACTTCTTCTTGAAGGAGGTATCTACACTTCTAATATCTATAATCAATTACCTAGCTCATTTGAGGGAGAACTATTAAATAATTAAATAATCACATTCAATCTACTTTTTGCCATTCCCTTTTAGAGAGATCGCTCTAATGCTGATAATTAACACATTTTTAACTTGTGCTTTCCATTAAAAAACATTTAATGTTGGTCCATTTAAGCACTGGAGGAAACTATACTAAACAAAAAAATGTAGGAAATTAACATTTTTAACTTGTGCTTTCCATTAAAAAACATTTAATGATGGTCCATTTAAGCACTGGAGGAAACTATACTAAACAAAAAAATGTAGGAAATTAACATTAACCATAAAAATGTAAGGAGTTAAAATCTGAACTTAAATCTGTGTCTTAAAAGAGTAATATGCAATTTTGTTGAAAAAGAGGTAGGCAGTTCACTATGAAAAATCAAGATTCAGAAATAGGAGTCAGTTTTTAGAACTCACAACACTGCAACAGGAAGGTTTTTTGTTTTGTTTTTTTCCAAAATCAAAGTCTGAAATTTCTACACAATTTTTGTTTGTCCTAAAAACTCTGCTCCCTTTAAAGTTAAAGCATCAGTTTTCATTAACATAACCATATCACCATTTCAGTAAGAATGCTTCTTAATTTCTGTATCAGACTTCACACCAGCAACTGAATACTGTGTAACTGTTAAAAGAACGTGAAGTCATACCTATGGCCTTTCTGTTAATAATTTGATATTAAGAAATATAAATGCAGCAATACCTTT
Source organism: Balaenoptera acutorostrata (assembly GCF_949987535.1). Lineage (NCBI taxonomy): Eukaryota > Metazoa > Chordata > Mammalia > Artiodactyla > Balaenopteridae > Balaenoptera > Balaenoptera acutorostrata. The sequence goes on from NC_080077.1 coordinate 19,843,119, forward strand.
AAGATTCTCTTCCATATGCCAGCATATACACGTGAATTGTCCTGGACATTAATTCGTAACCTGGGTCTCAATTTCTCTATAAACCTGGGGGAGTTAAAAGTAGATGACTCAAAAGTTTCATTTTATCCAACAATCAGTATAGGGTAAGAGGAGAAGAGTAAAGAAAATCTATATATAATAAATTATTCGAGAATTCATGTCTGTAAGACTCTGTATAAATCAAAGTTTTTAACCTCAGGTAAAATCTATTTCACTTTTAAAAGCTATTTTAAACATGATATCTACTATCATTTTATTAGTAATTTATAATTTGTCTAACTTTAAATTCTAATAAGCAAAGTCATTGTGTTAGAAAACAAACAAACTAGAAACCAAAATTCAAATCCAAGAGGTCATCAGTGCTATTGCTCATAAGACAAGATAATTCTTGGGGAGAGTGAGGGCATATGGACAATTTTAACATATTAAGTAGGAAAAAAATAATAAACTATTTAAATTATTTACTTTTCCTTTGTATCTAAGGAACCCCAGAATTTAAAACATAAGTTTCTGATATATTGAGGGAGATGACTGCATTAATCCAATATTTACAGGTAAGTTATGAATGTGTAAGAAGGGGGCACACCAGAACAAAGAAGCGCCTTCAGCTGTTCATGACAAGATAAAGCTTTCAAGTCCAGTTTAGAGGACAGCAGTTTGCTTTTTCTTTTTTGTTTTTCTAACTGCTCACAATGGATTAGTCTATTAAGCTTGGAAAATCATAGCCCATCACTTAAGGGTAGTATAACACCTTGGGCAAATAAACACAAACTCAGAATATCAGGGCAAACAAATATGTAAGTCCAAAAACTACAACTGGGCACTGTTCATGGAGAGTTTGGTGTCTTTTTGGTTCCTGCTACCCCCGGAAACACCATGGGACAGTTTTCCTACACTATAATTATAGGAGGATGAGGACACAAGGCAATGCCTGAATGGGCATGTACGGAGAAGGGTAAAGTCTCTTCCCACAGTGCTAGAAATAAACAGGAACAACACTATGATCCCAAGCGCACATCAAGCAATGCCCTGGCTTTCTGTGCACTTTTCTTCCCCAAATGCAATGCCTACCTTCCGTGTGGACTGCGGAGACATAGGTCCAATTGTAACGCTTGACTATGTCAAGCATCGCCCTTGCCTGCAAAGTGTCAGAAGGGACAACCCTCAGGAAGTATTTGTACAAAGTTTTGTCACTCAGGTCGATGCTTGTGGCGGAATATGCGATCTGGGGGATGTCGAAGAGCTGGAGCAGGTTCTGCACTTGAATGGCTACGGAGCTGGAGCCCGGGCCGATCACGCCGGCAATGGGCTTCTTAGTCCTGCCTGGGGGGAGGGTCTGGCCGTCAGGCAGGCACCGGTTGAGCCCGTCCTTCTCGTCTCGCATGGAAATCAGAGAGTCCCTGATGAACTCAATGCTCTGCTCCAGAGCCACAGAGGAGTGCCAGCAGGAATCTCGGATCTCACTGCCCAGGGTGATGTTGGGCAGAAGGACCGGGTCTGCGTTGATCTTATCCAACGTGTGGAACATGGCCTCCACCCTCTGGATGCCATACTGCTCCCTGATCTCCCCACACTTCCTCTCGGGGACCTTCTCGGCCGGAGGCTGGTGGTGGACTGAAAAGAGTGCCCCAATGATGACATCTCCGTCCATTCTGGCCACTGAGCGCTGAGACGAGGCTCCTGCCAGCAACAGTTTCCTGCCGGGGCCTCTGGGGAGAAGGGACATCTCCAAAAAGATAGCTGGGAAGAAAACCAAGAGGAGCCGGACCATTATGCTGAGGACGCCGTCCACAGCCGGCCAGCCGCGTTCCCACGCTGGTCCAGCCAGCAGGCTCTGCGCGCTCACAGTGCGGACCCGACGCCTGACGCCTGCTTCGCCCCCCTCGCCAATGCCGCTCGTCGGACGACTTGAGCTTCTGCACCCCCGCCTCCTTCCCCTCCTCCTCCTCCTCCTGGTCCTCCACGACCACCTTTACGCCCTGGCGGCGTCCCTAGGGGAATTCGAGTCCCCCTTCTTCACTGGTGCATCCAGGTAAACTGACCAATGGTACCATGGGAGTCGTGGTGGCTGGCTGTGGTGAGCTGGACGCTGCCGGCAAAACAGGAAGGAAACCAAAGCTCCGTTATTACAGGACCTGTGTCAAAACTCTGGGGTCAGTGCTGGTTAAGAGTTGCCCGGTCCATTTCATGATATGGGCTGGAAGGACATCATGATAGCGGCTGGAGGGACAGCTTGGGCGGCAGCTCTGGTCAAGGCGTAAGGTGGTGCGTTCGGCCCCCAGTACCCTCCTCCGTCCCGGGAGGCGCAGAGCCTCGCCGACCCGTCCCCTCCTGCAGCTCCAAGTCTCTTCCAGGTCCCCAAATACCCTCACGATTACTGACTTGAGGGGGAGGAGGGAAGAGGGAGAAAAAGGAGCTACGTCTTTCGACCTTAGAGAACTTTCCGGATTTGAAAAGATCAACTTCTTTCCCCAGAAGAAATTTGGAAACTCTTTCATTATGAAGGCGGAAGCGCTACTTCAAAATAAACTCGAACCAGGGGTGCACATTTTACTTTAACTTTGAGGGGTTGAAAAGACCCTAACATACTACCCAAGTAGTAAATATAAATTTGCCAGCTTGAGGAAATCCATATTAGTTACTAAGGCAACGCCTGGTAAAGTCTCCGCATGTCGGATTTTGGTGCATCCCCCCTCCCCCCCCCCCCAAGAAGTCAGCTTATTGTAGACGTTCAGGGGGAAAGGGTACAGATGAGATAACTTGTTTCCCGCGACCCAGGATGGAGGGAGGGAATGGAGGGGCCCCTGCACTTCCCTAAATCCAGACCTTTGGCTTTGCATAGTTGCTAGAAAGGGAACAGAGGGGAGCTTCCGGGTTGCTCTGGCGGCAGCAGTTCAGCCCTGCCGCCTTCAGAACCCTGGACAGTGCTTGGCCAAGCGGCTGAGGCATTCCTCCGCAGGGCCGTTTGCGGACGCTTTGACCAGCGAGTTGCAATTCTTTAACCCCCAGCCCCCAACCCCGCCAACCCCCGACTTCACTCTTTCAACCCCCCTCCCTGCGTTCTTTACACACACACACACACACACACACACACACACACACACACACCCCCCCTCCTCGTTTCCCCAATACCCCTCCATCCTCATTCTCTTCGCCTTGCAGCTAGAGCTCCTCCAGGTATATTCAAACCCTACCACTTAGGGGGCAGAGGCGCCAAATCTCAGCCTCCTGCGGGGCTGAAGTTGGCGCTCTCTCTCGTCCCTCTCCAGCTCCCTTTTTCAAGGTGAGAGTCAGACGAGAAAGGAGCAAAGGGAGCGGGCGAGGAGCAAGAGCACGGGCGGTGAGGCAGGCAAAAGAGGAAAGACAACCCAGGCATCCATGCGTCCCGACGCTTCCCGGGGAAGCAGGACTAAAAGACATACATAATCGAGGATGCCTCTGGGACAAGGAGAAAAATCCCATAGACTGGGACTTGTGTCTGCCAGTGTGGGTGGGTTCCCCCGCCGGGAGGTGTCTGCTCACCTGGGTCTGCTTGGAGAATTTGGACTTGAGACGGACCTGAGTCCGGGTAGACAGCGCTGTGGTCCCCGGGCCAGAGTACCGCGGCCAAGCTCGGTTCGCAGACGCCTCAGCTCTAATCCAGACGGTGCAAGGATGCGATCTGGGCTGTACACTAGTGCCCTCTTTCTTCAGCACTATTTTACCGCAAGGAAAAAAAGAGGGAGGAGGGAGGGAAAAAAACAAACAAACAAACAAAAAACAGGTCACCCAAGGCTTGTCTATTATCTCACGCATAAAAATCAGTCGTTTAATGGAGGGGGGAGGGGATAAAATCTAGGGATAAGTGGAGAATATTAATTCCTTTACTACTAGAGGGTTCTTAAAGAAGCTGCCAGCTATATGAATAGTCAGATCTGGAGAAAGGAGTGGGGAATGGCTTAGGCTGCTTTACAGTGGATATTCCTTGTATGTATTTCAGGGACTCAAACATATTTTATCTCCCTGGAAGTAAAACCCCTACTGAGGGAAATAGAGTAAATGCATTTGAAGACATCTATACAGGCTCTACTGGTAGGTTGCAAGGGAAAGGGGGAAGAGGCTGCATGGGGTGGGAGTAGGGGAAGGAGAGGTAGGCACAACATGAATCAAGGTAAGCCAAATGAAGAGAGGCAAACCTTGGCTACATTTTCCAGGTCAAGATGTAACTAAATTGAGAATGAGAGTCAGATCACATGAAAACACTGGAGTGAAAAACACTTATCCAAATTCCTCTCAGGCTGCCATCACCCTCCTGGAGAGGTCTACAGTGTTGTTTCTTACAGTGTGAAAAGTGGAAGTTAAATCACATTCCTCTGGGAACATGTTGGCTGAGCAGAATGTGTCCCAGCTTCTTCAGAGGAGAAAGACAGTGTGCCTTTCCTCTCTTGCTCAAAGCTTTCTATTTGTGCCATGTGCAGAGAACAGAAATCAGCATATTTGGGTCCCTTTATAATCGCCTTGCTCAGGTCAGGCTGGAGGGGACAAACCACATGAGGCAGTTTTAAAAACTTTTTAGCATGTTCCATGAAACAGGACAGGAAATGCCTCCAGTCAGGAACAGAAGCTCTTTCTTGTTCTGACTCTGGTCTTTTTTCCAAATGTCAGATTTTTCTGGATTTTTCTTAAGTTACCTAAAGAGTATAGGAATTTTTTTTCTTTTTCAGCAAATAATGCATGGAACCAGGTACACATCCTTTAGGCCTAAAAGATCTCAGTTTTGGAAGTAACTATATGTTTACTCAAGGAAAATAAGAGGTAAGTTTCTGTCTCACACATAGGGTAAAATAGTTCTCTGCTTGTACCCTTAGGAAGATGTCAACTTTAAGAGCAAGCCACAGGTGTTCACGGTGTCCCACAGTATCTCACTTCGTCTATTAGCCATTTAAGCTCCATTTTAGATAACTCTATTCTAGTAAGTTAAGGCCTAAACATGATTTTCCTGGAATATTTCATAGATACAATGAATGTACAAAGATTTCAGTGCATATATAAACCATCAAATATGATTTGCAGGATTAGAAAAAGGAATGTCTCTGAAGTCCACATTTAGCTCTAATATATGCTCCTCAAAGAAATATTTTTAATATACCACATTGACATAGGTTAGAAAAGATTCTGCTACTGAAGGAATAATTAAATATTCAGACTTATTTGTTCTCAATATAGTCCAAGTAAAAACTATACATTCAGGTTGGCTGAAACAAAACAATTTAAAGAGAACAACTTGTGAATCATAACATAGAGTATTTATGCATATGCATGAACTATATATGACAGATGTTAAGGAAATTTTTAACTTCAACTGTGTCAATTCGAAATTATCATTTAAATGTATTGATAATTATTTAAGACCAAACTTTAGAAGGCACAAAGACAAAAATCAGTCAAGAAGAAGGCACAAGAAAGTAAAAGACAAGATGATCCAAACATGCTTCATATCCAAAGATGCTTAATTTCTGGAAATTAAGACTTTACCAAGGAAAACATGATGTAACACATATGGAGATATGTAAGAGAAGGTTCTATTAGTAGAACTGAAAAGAATGAATTACATACAAATTAACAAATATAGGTCAATAGCTACTCTATTACAGAATGTTAAAGTGTATGAATCCAGAAGTACTATCAGTATGAATATTTATTCAGTGCTGGTAGGGTACTATCTTACATTCAGTATGTGATCTGCAGCAGGGGAAAAAGTGTTAGGAGTAATTTGGCTTGGGAAATCCATTTAATAAAAAAATATACTGGAGATCAAGCAGAAGAATTTCCAACATACTATCTCAAGACAATGATTTAAATGCGTTGCTATAGCAATAAGGACAACAAAATGCTCATTAGCCTTATATGGTAATAAAACAGATATTGCCCATAAACAAAACTGTGATCATTTTCTTTAGGAATGTGTGCACAATTCTCATTGCTCTCCACCATAAAGAACATCATAGAGCAGCTGGTCTAGATAATAAATGAACAAAAGGTTGTAAAGTTTTCCACATGAAATCAGTTAAAAATTCAGACTCTTCAAATGAGAAAAATAAGAGGTGAGCAAGAACAAGGCTTAAAGAAAGAAAGACAGAGAAAGAAAAGAAGGGATAAGCCAGGCACATATTCCAAATTTGAGGGTATGCTAATGGGTATTTTGAAAACTAAAGTTTACAAAGTCATTGGAATATGGAAGTGAAGTATACACAACAGGTAATAAACTCACTACTGAAAAGGTAGCACCGACTGAAAATAGAAATAGGATTAAAGAAGGTCTTTGTAGAAAACTGATTTGTCGCTTACTGATATGTAATGTATTACTAAGGGAATATAATGGATGTTCAAGGTAGATCTGCGTTGTGGGAGAGAATATCATGCTTCTCCATAAAATACCATGCTCTGTGGACAACTGACTTAATCTAGTGTGACACTTCTTACATTCTTATATTTAATTCATGGGTTCAGCAAGATAATTTAAGCCCCAGTGAGAATTTTCAGTTTATTTATCCAATTTGGCTATCTACATTGCTTAAATCAAGAGGGAAATTGCCATATCTTCATTGACTTCATGCTCTGATCCAAAATAATACAAATTGTAAAATAAAACCTCTTCCATTCAGAAATTCAAAACATTTTTATAAAACATGGTTGATTAAAAAAGTAAACAAAATATTTTAAAAGAACTAAAATAAGCCAAATTTATTACATATATTCAATTGTTTCATTAACCTGATAAATTAGGCTATAACCATTTATGCAGAGATAGAACCAAAAATATCAGCTTCCATAAGCAATTAGAACTCATCAATGGCTCTGTGGACTAATGTGGATGGACTAGAAAACATACATTTGGCCACATGCTGTTCTGCCACAACTGTCCAAACGTTTATTTTTAAAGTATTAAAATACAATTGAGGCAAATAAGGCAAGCACAGTTATTTTGGAAGCTCAGTGAGGGCCACAATTACTGTCTGTTTTATTCCCTTTGGTATCCCCAGTGTCTAAAACAATACAGACATCTGGTTGATGCTAGTTGCTAAAATATTTGTTGAATAAATAAATGGATACATTCTCCCTGAACGCTAAAAATATCACCTCATTTTAATGACTTTCTTTAAGAAGATCAAAGCCAGGCACTTTACTGATATTTCTAATTTATTCTTCATATAATGTAGAGAGAGTAATTATTTTGCAACTGTTTCTCAAATGCAAGTAACCAGCCTAATTAGTATTAAATCATTTAGAAACATATTTATACTACAAACTACATTACACGTGAAGTATTAAAATTTGTTCCCAGCGTGAAGAAATCATTTTCATTACTGTACTGCATATGTTAACCAATATCAAATAAAACTTAGAAATTTTATAAAGGTAAAAAGAAGAGAATACATAAATGGAAACTAAACCTTATCTAATGTTGAGGCTATATGATTTGAGAATAACCATTTGAAAAGATTTTCAGAACCATCACATGAGATGCATAAAAGAGGCATATTATCCCAGTCCTACAGATGGAAAAATTGAGGCACCAAGAATCTGATCCTTGCCTGAGCTTAGTGAACAAATTAGGAGCACTGTCTCATGATACTAGCTTTATTCCAAATTCATAAGTTTATAGAAACTGACTACATTAACTGAGCTAAATGTTACTTATCTTCATTTTTCCTTAAGCTTTGAACTGAGGCTCTCTTCTCAGAAAATGCTTAAGTTATAAAGAAAATAAATTTGAATTCCTTTCCTTTGGGCCTTTCATCTGTTGAGGGCATAAGCATTACAGGTGATTGTTCTATTTGCTTAAAATAGCCATCTTTTATAACAGTTCTAATAATGGCAGTAACCTACTTGCACAGTCTCACAGTCAACTGTGAACAATTAAGCAAAAAAAGTATCTAAATTTTCAGATCCAGTAAAAATCTTCATTAGAAAAGGCTTTACCTTACTACAGTTTCACCAACACAACAAATTAAATTATTTTCCTGTTTTAACAACAATATGCTGTACTCCCATCTCACTGTAACAAAAAGCTACATGGCTGCTATCCAGCAAGCAAACCACCAAAATATTGATCTACCTAAAACATAGCGTTTATCCTTTCAGTCGCATGGTTCAAAACTTATATGTCCCAGTTGCCAACAGACTGATGTCTAAATTCCTTAACCTGGTACCCAAAGTCCATTGACTGGGAAAGAGGTTCACAGAAGCAAAATATGGTAACTATTCATAACCAACCCTTCCCTTCTCTAAGTCCTAAGAGAAAGAGACTCTGGCTCAGATAATGCCCAAGGGGTTATCAGAATAATGAAGACATATTTAAAGACACATTTTAAAGTTTCCTAGCTAATTCTAATTTGACCCTTAGTTGAAAGCCACTGATAAAACTTCATCCCATTCTCCTACTCACACTTTTTCTAACCAAATAAGCCTTACATTTTCCCATGCCTCAGCTCATGCTTCTTAGGCCACAAAAAAAATTCACCCACCTTTCATTTCTTTTATATGTATTTGTCCTTCTTCAAAATTTATGTCAAATTCAACTTATCCATGAAAGCTTCCAGATCTAAAGGAAATCATGAAAAAAGTGCTTATGTGGCACTTTTATATGAGATAATACTGTGAAATAATATTACTGATTTTTTAAAAATTTGTGCTTCACCTGGTCTCATTCACAATTGCTGTGATCACTTTCAAAATAGTGACTTAATCCAACTATAATGCAGTTAATAAAATATTTTGGAATAGTTATGAAAGTCCTTAATAAATAGCAATGTATTGTTTTTGAAATCATTAATCATAGCAAATAATCATCTTTGCATGCAGATTTAATTTTCTGGGAGAGGAAAATTGTCATGAAAATTCTTAAATAATAAAAAGTAATCAAGATCCTTGAAGGAAGAGAACTGTGTCTTGCTTACAGTTGAATCTCCAGAACCTAAAAAAAGTATCTATAACTCATTAAGTATTTGTTCAATAAATTGATAAGTTTTGAATAAAAAAATCAGGTGTGATTCTGAAGAAATTATATTTCTTTGGTTCTAAAGTCCTTTCTGAAGAGTGGCTCCAAAAATGTTTGAACAACTGCAAAATCATTGGCTTTTGGAAGGAAACAACAATCTCTTGAATATAAAAATACAAGTCTATCTTTTTAAATCAGCATTATTTTAATCACATCTGTGTATGCATTCATTTCAGTGGCTATTTAAGAAAGTTATTAAAATTTAAAACTACATATACTATTTGTTTTATTTTTAAATAGCATGCAAAGCACATATACAACTAAAAAAGACTAGAAGGAAATTACATCAAAATATTAACAGTTATTAGCTGTAGAAGGTGGCATAATAAATAATTTCATTTTTCTGTATTCTTTCTTAAAGTTTCTGTAATGAATATGTGTTGATGTATTAAAATATTACACTAAGATGGAAAACAAATCAAATGGTTATCAAATATCTACTATAAATAATGATGGGTTCAAGGAATCAAAGTTTACTGGGTCACATTTGCTATCTTCACCTGCTCTATCCATCATCTAAGATATTCTGTTACTCCTTTTATGTGATAAGAATTCTGTTGAGTACTGCAGATACCATAGTGAACAAGACACAGCTCTGGATTTCCAGAAACTTGGAATTTAGTGACAACCAGTACAGAATAGTGTGAAAACCACTATAAGAGTAGAAACCCCAATGTACTCTAGGACCATGTGGGAGGGGCACCAGTGTTCAAAGATCAGGAAAGTCTGCTTAGGGAAAGTGACACTGGATGGGAGGGAAATCCAAAAGGGAGGGGATATGTGTATACATATGGCTGGTTCACTTTGCTGTGCAGCAGGAGCTAGTACAACATTGTAAAGCAACTATACCCCAACAAAATAATAAATATTAAAAAAAAAAAAAAGGAAACCGAGTGAGAGACAAATAGGAGTTACCTAGGTGGAGAGGGGAGTGAGTAGGCAAAAAGACAGTCTAGGCAGGGAAAGTGCAATAGCCCAGAAGAAAAAGAGCGTGTAGTGCTTTGAGGGAAGGATAAATCGTTTGGCAAAACTAATGCAAAGAATAGTTGAGGGTGGGGATAGGGGAAGGCAGGTCTTTCAAAAAAGAAAGACGTGATGAAGGGCTTTATAAACCATGTTAGGGAGTTTGGAGAGATGGCATCAAATAACGCTCAGGAAGTTGAAATTGGTGGATGAAGGATAAGTAACATCACTACACTTAAGATTTGGAAAAGTGACTCTGACTAAACTGGAGAGAAATTATGGGCCTGAACAATATGAGAAACAAAGAATGGTTTAAAAGCTGCTGGACTATAAAGAAGTTTTTAAGGAAAAAACAAAGAAAAGTATCTTTCTAACTTTGAGATATGAAAAGAAATCTTAGGACACAAAATGTACCAACCATAAAATTAAAAACTGATAAATTGGACTTCATCAAAATTAAAAATTTCTCTTCCTCAAATACATCACTAGAAAATGAAAATGCAAGTTACAGGTGGGAAATATGCGACAGATATATATAGAGAGATGTATATGGCAAAGGTCATACCTAGACTATTGCAGAACTGCCACAAATCTATAATAAAATGACAAATAACCCAATTTTTTTAATAAGAAAAAGGCTTGAATGCCACTTCACACACAAGAAAAGATATACAAGTGGTCAGTAGGTACCTGAAAAAGTGCTCAACATGACTAATGAGTCATCAGAGAAATACAAATTTTAACCTCATAAGTACCACCTCACACACATGAAACAGTAAAAATTATAAAGATTATGAAGACTGAAACCACCAAATGGCGATAAGAATACGACTCAAACAGAAATGTCATAAAATACTGAAGGAATTGTTAAATGATACAGAAAATTTGGGGAAAAGTTTGATAATTTTTTGTAAATTTAAGCATACACCTGTCCTGTGATCAAACAATTTCAATTCTAGATATTTGCCCAAAAGAAATAAAAACATATGTTTGAAAAAGACTTTTATAGGAATGCTCATAGTAGCTTTATTCATAGTAGACAACAACTGGATTCAAATATCAACAAGAGAATGAATTTAAAATTGTAATATCTTCATACAATAGAACACTACTCCATAATAAAAAAAAATTACAGATACATGAAGCAACATGAATGAATCTCAAAAACATTATTTTAGGTAAAAGACAACAGAGTACATACTGTTTGATTCCATTTATATAAAGTTCAAGTATAGTCACACTTATCTGCACAAATAGAAATCAAGAGAGTAATTACGTTTGGATGGGGGGGGCGGCGATTAACCGGAAAGGAGAAAAAAAGAATTTTCTGGAGTGATAGAAATGTTCCATATTTTGATGAAAATGTTACTTACACAGTATATACGTTTGTCAAAAATCTGATAATGGTACAATTGAGATCTGTGTATTTCACCGTATGTAAATTATATCTGAATAAAATTAGTTAATTTAAAAAGAAGTTATTACAAGTAATCAAGTGAGAGATGATGATGAACCAAACTAAGGCACTGGCAGTGAGGATGGATAAAAGGACAAACATTAGAGGGAGAGCTGGGTAGAGGATGCTGTGAAGATTGAGCAAGAAAAAGAAGTCAAAATAGTTCCCTACCTTGGACTTCAGTGGAGTTTTGCAGATAGTGGTGTCATTTATTGAAAAAGAAAACAGGACAAAGAAGAATTTTGGAGTAGGGGGAGATGATGAGATTCATTTGAGACCCATTAAAGTATCTTTGAGACATTCCAAAGGAAATGCCCCCATAAGAAACTATGTGTACACATATAGGGGTAAAAATGATATATGTATAAAAGAAATATCTGTGGGGACACTTGGCATAAGTTAAAATAACAGAACTTGATAAAATGACCCACAGAATACCCAGAGTAAGAAAAAAATAATAGTTATGGTGAAAGTAGAGAAACTGGAGCCCACAAAGTTGATGAAGAAGGAACAGCAGAAACAGATGAACTATAAGAAATGTAAGGTCAAAGAACCAGTGAGAAGGAGTCCTTCAAGAAGAGAGCAACCAAGAGTACTAAGAACTGAAGAAAGCAAAGGACCAAAAATAGCTCATTGGATTTATCAAAAAGTAGCTTACTGGTGATATTTCCAAAGCAGTTTTACAATAAGGAATGACATCAGATTGTGGAAAATGGGAGTGAGGAAACAGAAAATGAGTCTTATAACTTAAGTGTCTGAATGCCTTTACATTTATTTACCAATAACTGTGGTATAACAAAAATAACTGTATACACACATATACACACACACAGAATTCTGCACACAAATGATAAATACTGTTTGAGATTTAGAATTATATTATAGAATGTATTCTAAACACAAAATTAAGGTCAAATTACAGATATAAATTCAGAAGGAAAAAAAAAAAACAAGCAAATGGTCCCCTAATGTAAAATTTAACTATAAAAGAAGATTACCTGGAGGAAATTTTATATATATATAATATATATAATTTTACATATATATCCTACTGCTACATGTAAAAGGAAGGAAAGCAGCATAGCTGACAAATTAGAACGGTTTGCAGTCAGATCAGACCTATATTTCAATCCCAGCTCCATACCTTATTAATTGTAGGACCATGAGAAAGTGGCAGCATCTTCAAATTTCAGTTTCCTCTTCAAGAAAATGGGATAATCATAGTTACACTGGTAGAGTTGTTTTGAAAATTACATGAAAATGCTTAGTAGGCTGACTCATAATTTTCAATATAAATAATTTTCAATATCATTATAATTATTGTTATAATATAAGGTGCTAGAGAAGATAACATCTGGTTCAAAAGGGTCTATTCTTTGGGTATAAGTAATTCACTAAAGTTCAACATTTTCATGGAAAGAATTATTTTGTAGGCTTAATAATAAAGCTATTTTCCATACTTAAATAAGATTCTTTAAGTCTTTCGGATATATTGGATCTATACCAATATATAAACCCTTTGTATGGCCAAACCAGTCAATCCAGTTCACCACAGAAGTACTTAACAATCAGTACACTATGCTGTATAATTAATATAGTTGGAAACAATTCTATTGATTCTAGTATCTGACCCCAGCAAACCAGAATGTCTAGTTTGGTTGGCCATCTATCAGGCCAGATTGAAACTCTGAAGTAAGCTTATTATTGCCAAGTTCTTAAAGACTGAAATATAAGAATTTCTTAGAAGTTTTCTGCATGTGTTGCAATTAATAAGTTTTCCTACTTAAACCTCATTTTTCCTACCATACAAGAAATGATATGTCTGTAGATTTGTCGATTCCTTGAACAGTTAGGAAATTTATAGTCTTGATTTTTCAAGCTCTATGGCATAGAAACACGGTGTTCTAAAACAGTTGTGATAGTTACAAAACTAATTATATGGTAGTAATAATGACAATGACAGTTGTTAGTGGTGACAATGATAACAATAGTAGCAGAAAAAAGCCCAGGTACAAATTCTAAGAAACTCCAAGTGGGCTGAAGGAGGAGAGCCTATCTAAGGGTAAGAGCATCCAGAAAAGTATAAGGAAACCTGGAAGGACGATATGTTGAAGAAGCTAAGAAAAAAGAGTACCTCAAAAAGGAGGAATGGATAAATTGTGTGGAATATTACTGAAACACATAAATTAAGATTAGACAGAAAAGTGTCCTTTGTATTTAGCAATATGGAGGAAATGGGTGGTCCTAGCAAGAGCAATTTTGGTCAAGTGTTGGGAGCAGAGGACAGACTGAAGTGGTTTGAATAGTTAATTAGATATAGTATAGCCAATTTAATTTTTATTTTTTTATTTTTTATTTTTATAAATTTATTTATTTATTTATTTTTGGTTGCATTGGGTCTTCGTTGCTGCATGTGGGTTTTCTCTAGTTGTGGAGAGCAAGGGCTACTCTTTGTTGTGGTGCGTGGGCTTCTCACTGTGGTGGCTACTCTTTGTTGCGGAGCACAGGCAGGCTCTAGGCACACGGCTCAGTTGTAGTGGCTCACGGGCTCTAGAGCGCAGGCTCAGTAGTTGTGGTGCACGGGCTTAGTTGCTCCGCGGTATGTGGGATCTTCCCTGACCAGGGCTCGAACCCATGTCCCCTGCATTGGCAGGCGGATTCTTAACCACTGCGCCACCGGGGAAGTCCCCAAATTAATTTTTAGAATTAATAAGAGAGTTTTGCACAGGTGTGAAATATAAAACAAATATACCAAAACCAACTTCCTTCCCAGATACTAACAGGTTACAGAAAAAAAATCTAATTAAAAATGCTATTTAGTTTTGGATAAAAAAGACAAACTGAACACATTAGTTTACTTTTGTTCCCTCAATAAACCTTATTAAAATGACAATAAAGAAAAGTTTAAGGCATAAATCTATAAGGCAATGAGAACAGGAAATTAGAAAAAAAGTAATCTAAAAAAAATGTGTATAGAAGAAAGGCAACTGATTGAGAAGATTCAAGCACATTTAATCATAGGTTGGCAGTGAGAAAACCCATAAGCAATTTTCAGTTATACCACAAAACCCACATTCAGAAATTGGAGGCACCATCTACCTCCAAGAGTAGAGATGAGGGTGAGGCTAAAAATAAGAGAATTGGTTGAAAGTTTAAGAAGCAGCTAGATCCTAAGATCCCCTTACTCACTCCACATAGCCAAGTCGCAGGGGATGGGCAGGGGAATAGAGATCTGATGATGATAAGACCCACTCCCTTGCTCTCTTCTCCTCCTCAACTCTGAAAATTGGCATCCGGGTTTATGCTTTATGTGCAGGAAATTGGAAGATGTTTCTTTGCATAATCTGATGGGTGACAGATCCAAAAATAATGCTTATATTGAGGGTCCCCAAGAAAGAAGCCAAGCCCAAGTACCCTGCAATACACGGATGAGTATCAAATGATCATCAAAGCTTCTGATCAGCTTTTTACCAGAAGACAGCACTAATTAGCAGTAGGCTTACTAGGTCACTTACCTATTAGTTGAGTACCACTCTGACTGGTTGAGTACTTTTCACCAATGATGCCCAACTATGAGAAGCAAACATACAGAAAGTGGTTGCATGGGTTTAACCAGGCTTGAGATTTGGCCAAGTGGGTAGGAGAATGCTGGCACTATTCTAAGAATTCTAAGTATTTTATATGTATTAACCCATTTACTCCTTCACTCTTTTCACCCACCCTCAACCCTCTTCTCTGGTAACCACTAATCTGTTCTCTGTGTTATGAGGGTTTTTTTGTCTTGCTTTGGTTGTTCATTTATTTTTTGCATTTTTTGTTGTTTTTTTTATATTACACATATGACTGAGGTCATATGGTTTTTGTCTTTCACATTCTGAGCTTTTTCATTTAACATAATACTCTCATGATCCATCCATGTTATCTCAAATGGCAAGACTTCATTCTCTTTATGGCTGAGTAGTATTCCATTGTGTATACATATCCACATCTTTATCTATTCATCCATCTATGGACACTTAGGTTGTTTCCATATCTTGGTTATTATAAATAATGCTGCTATGAACATCAGGGTGCACATTTCTTTTCAAATTCATGTTGGTTTTGTATGCTTCAGATAAATACCCAGAAGTGGAATAGCTAGATTGTATGACAGTTCTATTCTTAACTTTTTGAGCAATCTCCATACTGTTTTCCATAGTGGATGCACAGATTTTCTTTTAAAAAAATCAGTAACAGTTGCGCCTCATTCTTCCCTGACAATTACTGTGAATAACATTAACTCTTTTCATGTTCCTAAAGCAATTCAAACTTCAGATGAAAATTGCTCTCTTACAGCAGGAAACAATAAAAGCAAATGCAACAGGGACATTAATGGGGATATGGAAATTTGGTAGGCCATGATTCCCAACCCAGGTCCCTTAACATCCAAGAACATCTTCAATTATCTGTCGAAGATTGTAGTCGGTCAGTGTACAGGAAATTAAATTATAAATTAATCAATAGATTAATCCATCAATTGATCTTTCTACAAAGAAATAAGAAAATACCAATGCCAGTACAGTTATATGTAACTGTAAATACTGAGACTGATTAAGTAAATAAGTAATTTACACATTGTAGGAGAGTGAGATTAAATGAACTGAAGTACATTGAAACTTCAAAAATGAAGTTACTGGTTTCAATTCAATATGAGATATCTTAGTACCTGTGTAGGGAGACTCGTGATGTATGTATCACACTTGCAAATCTTATTTAAGCCTAATAATTTGTTCCCAACATTTTATAAAGCTGGGGGTTGGACTTCATAAAGGTATTTTCTACTTCAAAGAACCATAAGGTTCTTTCAATTGGTAGAATTCAATCTTGCATGAGATTTTAAAGGACACAACACTATATTTCTAAGATGACTTAAATGCAGCTATCTCCAGCCTGACTCACATCCCACAGTTAATAACCATTTATCAATGCATTCTCCACTGTCCTTACAAATGGTACTCTTACTACTATCTCTTTACCTCAAGCTTATCTTCTCCCTGCCATGCCAATCTCATCTATCCTGGAAGGCCCAACTCTGGTCTCATCTCCTGTTTGGAGGGCTTCAGAAAACACTGACCTGCATTAATTGCTGCCTTTTCTGATCTCTTATGAACTGTGTCACATATATTTACACTAAGAAAATATCTTTACTGTACATCTCTTACATGATCAAGAGGAAAGACTACATGATTCTTGAGTTTAAGAATCAGATCAAATTGTATTCATGTAACCTATGGTACAGTTCCATGCACATAATAGATTCTCAATAAAAATGTGTTGTATTGAAAAATAGTGAAAGAGATAATTCTTTTTTTATTTTTATTTATACTTTCATTTTTATTTTAATTTTTTTTATTTTTGGCCACACCATGCACAGCTTACAGGATCTTAGCTCCCCAGCCAGGGATTGAACCCATGCCTTCGGCAATGAAAGCACGGAGTCCTAACCACCGGACCACCAGGGAATTCCCAAGAGATAATTCTGAGAACAACATGGGAGGTAAAAACCTAAATATGGAATGCAAGGGATTTCTAGGTTTCCTTCCAGCTTAAGCAGGTAAAGTGCCTTTAAGTGTTTCCCAAATTAAGGAGCTTTTATAGGGAGTCCTAATTCTTTTTCAAAACAACACTTGGCTTCACTGTGAAGTTGGGTTCTCAACTTCTGACTCCAATTCAGCTTCACTTTTAGCCTTGATTCCGTAACTATACTGACAATTCTATTTTCTATCTCTCTGTGGGGATAATTTCCTTGTAAGTGATTTGATGAGTCAAAGTTTTAATAGAACTTTGAAGAAGGGCTTATATATATTTGCATCTTCATTGATGCAAATAATGTACAAATAACATGTTTTGTTGGCTTCTAAGTGGCTTTCCTAACATGTGGATACAAAGTGCATACATCATCAATTGACTGATATATTAGCATTTTACCACAACAGAAATACTGAAAACAGACAATGTGGGGGGAAAAATACATAATTTGAGCTATATATAAAAAGAAAACTAATTTTAGAGCTGATTACAAACAATAAATTAGTCATGCATATTAGAGTTGTTTGTCTTTTATATAATAAATTTGATGTATTTTATATGCATCTATTTTTTAACGCCTATATATACACCTCGAATGATAAATAACCACTATTGTAAAATATTTTCTGTAAAAACTTTAGTTCCTAATTTAGATTCATTATTAAAACATAAAAATTTCATCTCTTAAAGCTAAAAATTTGCATATCATGAAAGTATCAACAGAAATTCTTTCACATATCCCTATCAAATTATTTACAGCTTTGCTCCACAAATAAAAGGAGGTAAATCTTTAAAGTCCTTTTAAAGTGTTAGTAGTGTAGCAATTTTTAAAAAGAATCTAGAAGATATTATTCTCCATATTTAATCGTAGAAACAGAATGACATCAAAGAAATCACCCAAAAGAAACAATACATCTTAAAATTTTAGAGCTGGGAAAAGCCTTAGTCCTACTCTCATAGTACATCAATGAGCAAGCTAAGGACCAAAGTGGCATCTGACTGAGCCTTTAAATGGCAGAACCAAAGGTAGTATATTAACAACCTCACTCCAAGCAATGCTTGATATGTCACTTGATATTCTACTATGATTCATTCATTCAACATTGAGTACTACTGTATGCCACAAAACATGCTAAGTGTGAAGGACAAAAGTATAAGTTCTTACACTGGACAAGGTCGCAGCTGTTAGACGAGATAAATATTTAAACATATAAATTGAAGTATAATGTGGCAAATGCCAAAATACAAAAGAAGAATGAGCAAATAATTTTGTCTAGGTCTAGGGGAATCAGGTAAGCCTCCATAAAGTAACATTTGATCTGGGTCTTTAGAAGGTGAGGGCTGGCTGCCATAACAGATTACCTCAAATTTGGTGGCTGAAAACAACAGAATTTTATCTTTTCAAAGTTTGGGATTTCACAAGTGAGAAAAGTTTGAAAGGGCATTCTAAGAAATAATGGCATATGCCAATGCACAGACATTATGAAAAAGCATGCCATTTAAGGGGAAGAAGTAAGAAGTGTAAAATAGTTAGGATGAACCTGGAGAAGGGATGGTAGCTAAGGCTTAAGCAGCAAGTTGAGGTCAGACTGAGAAGCACCATATAAGCGAAAGTAAGATTTCAAACAAGTAAAAACAATTTTGGATGAGATTTTTATAACAACGATTTGGAGGCTGGAAGAGAGAAAGAGAAGACTAGAAGCTGAGAGATTTTAAAACAAGGGTTGGAAAATAAGCTTTTCCTGTAAAGGACCAGATTACAAATATTTTAGGCTGCATAACATACTATCTCTGACACAACTACTCAACTGTGCCATTGTAGTGTGAAAGGAGACACAGACGATAGGTAAAAGAATAAGTGTGGAGGTATTCTAGTAAATATTTGTGCACACTGAGATTTAATTTCATATAAATTTCACAAACCATGAAATAGTATTCTTTCGGTTTTTAAAAACATTTCAAATATAAAACCATTTGTAGAGGCAATGTCAGCAAAAATGGTGGAACAGTTAACTCCAAGGGCCCATTCCTCCACAGAAACACCAGAAAGTAATGCAAAAGCTGTCAAAATCAATTTTGTCAGAACTCTGAAAAAGAACCAAAGATTTATAGCAATCAAGTGTATACTGTATCAAGGTGGGGAAAAGGCAACTTTAAAATGGTAGGAAACCTTTATTGCATTTATACTTGCTCTTGCCCCATCCCCCTCCCCAACTTGCAGTGATACTGAAGATAGCAGCCTAAATTCCCACTGTGGGACACCGGCCCCTGGTTTATGAAAGAGCAAAGAGGACCCTGCTTTCAAAGAATTGTGTTTGTCCATTGTGACCTATCTGAGGGCTACCTGAAGCAGTGATTCAGGATACTTGCCTTTGTTTCACCTAACTCAGAACTCTGAGGTAGAAAAGATGCTATGCAGAGAGAATTCCTTGAAAACTTTGTAAGGCAAATAAACAATCCACTGTCATCTAAAGCCAGAGATTACAGTTGAGGGGAACAATGGACCCGTGGAAAGCCTGGGAAGAAAAGCAGTGGAGCTTCTTTGGAAAATTAGAACATTGAAAAGTATCACATAAACAGGGGAATAAAAAAAGCCACATGCATGACCAGGGAAGGATGCATGCTCAGAAAAAAATCTAAGAAGACTGTATACGTTCACCTCTGGATGATCTCTAAGCTTAGCACAGGCAAGAAGTGAAGGCTAAGGAAGAGGTGTAAACAGCCCGGCTGAGTGGAAGTAGTGCCACCAACACACACAGAGCAAATCTGCAAAAACTAGGAGACTCTCTTTTCTTAGCTTTCCTTTCCTTTTTCTTTTTCTTTCCTCTTGGCCCCAGGCATTCAAGGAAAACTCTATCAAAACATGACCTGAATGCAAACTAAACATTTCAGAGACCACACAAAACAGAGTACAGAAGTTACAAAAATAGTTTAGAAAAGTAATTAAACAAACAACAAACAACTACAATCCACAACAAACTACAAAAGCAAATCCTGAGGAGGGGAAGAATCTGAGTTCCAGAGGTACCACATTATAATATTTAAAATGTCCACTTTGCAAGAAAAATTACAAAGTATGCAAAAAAAAGGCAGTATGGTTTTTGTTTTGTTTTGTTATAAATTTATTTATTTATTTATTTTTGGCTGCATTGGGTCTATTGCTGCGTGCGGGCTTTCTCTAGTTGCAGCGAGCAGGGGCTACTCTTCGTTGTGGTGTGCGGGCTTCTCACTGTGGTGGTTTCTCTTGTTGCGGAGCACGGGCTCTAGGCGCACAGGATTCAGTAGTTGTGGCTCATGGGCTCTCTTAGAGCACAGGCTCAGTAGTTGTGGCACACGGGCTTAGTTGCTCCGCGGCATGTGGGATCTTCCCAGACCAGGGCTCGAACCCGTGTCCCCTGCATTCGCAGGTGGATTCTTAACCACTGCACCACCAGGGAAGTCCGGCAGTACGGTTTAATCACAGGAAGAATTAACTAAACTATCCCTGAGAAGCACAGACATTGAAATTACTAGACAAAAACTTTAAATCAACTGTCTTAAATGTGTTTAAAGAACAAAAGGAAACAACTGAAAGGAGCTAAAGAAACTGTAATAACAATGTCTCAACAAAGAGAGAATACTAATGGAGATAAAAGTTACGAAAATGAGTCAAAAAAATTCTGGAGCTAAAAAGTACAATTAACAAAAATTCACAAGAGGGTTTCCATAGTAGATTTGAGCAAGCAGAAGGAAAAAAAATCAGCAAACTTGAAGTTAGTTCAATTGAAATGATTTAGTCTGAGAAGCACAAAGAAAAAAGAATAAAGAAAAATTAACAGAGACTCAGAGACCTGTGGGACACCATCAAGTGTACAAGCCCATGAAATAATGGGAGTCCCAGAAGGAGAGAAGAAAGGGAAAGGTCCAGCAAGAATATTGGAAGAAATAATGGTCAAAAAGTTCCCAAAGTTGATAAAAGACACTAATCTACACATCCAAGAAGATGAACAAACTCTAAGAAAGATAAGCACGAACAGATTCATAGCAAGACATGAGGAATACGAGATGCTATTCTGAAATGAAGGATGGCAAATATAAGGTGCTATTGCCAAATCTGATCAATATCCAGCACTGGTCTAAAAATTCTGTGAGGTCAATGACTATCTGATCACGTCCTTAGTTCCTACTAAATGCCAGGGAGTTGGTAAAGTAGAGCATAACTAAAGTTGAAATACCACTTAGATAAACAGAAAGAGAACTGAATACGGAAATTTAAAGACAAAATGAGGATTCAGTTCAGGGTGGAATTTAAGAATTTTGTGGCACCAATCTATTTGTTTTTCTCTATCATTGGCCAACAACTCAAGTTAAGGTGATGAAAAGGAAAATAGTGGGAGAGGCAGATGGAGAAAAATGAGGAATAAAATAGGTGCAGGGATAGGTTTAGCTGTGTATCTAAGCCACCCAGGATGATTAGACCTGATATAAAGATAAGAGACTAGAATCTAGTTTCAAATCCTCGATAAGAATGAAAAGATTAAACACATAAAAATGATTATTTATATATTTTAAAGCTTGAAAGGGGGGGAAAGGACCTTGTCAAGGAATCAACTCTTTCAAAAGCACATCATATGTGGAAAAATCCCCACTCCTAAAGCTTAGGAACATAGGACTTGACTAATATTGAGGCTGATCCAGGAGAAATGGAAAAAAAAGAAAAAAACAAAGTTACTCCATGAGCCTTGCATCAAGGCATAAGAAACAGCAGTCTACTGCTGAGGAAGAAAGCATGTAGAGAGACTTCCTCAGAGACACAATTGTTCAAGGCC